>NC_140965.1:33758852-33791352 GCF_056783735.1 Eptatretus burgeri
AACTAAATAATAACAGGTGAGGAATTGGCAAAAAAGTTTTTGGCCAGATTTACATCAACGATTTATTTCTTGTCGTTAAGATTAGGCTTTCCAAATTAGGAGCTGATACAAAGCTTGGGGGGGGGGGGGGTAGGAGAGAAAAGAAAGGGCAGACATAATACGCATGAACGAGAGGTGAGTTCCAAAAAAAAAAGATTCCAGTTACCTACAGGGGTAAAATATGCTCGTACTGAGATGCTTACTTTATTGAACGGTGGGATGGAAGGGCAGGATTGGATAAGATTAAAATACTATTCTGTGTGAGACAAAATGAAGACACTCGCTTTTGGCGAAGCGAGGAGGTGAAAATGTGATTAATGACAAGCAGAAGGCATTTATCCATATTATGAAGCAGGAGTGTCTGTCTGTCCGTCCCTGAACTACACCCTCAGTTTTGGGGCTCGCCCTGTCAAACCTTTTGTGGAACGTTTTGGCGTCCCAGTGGATGTCCTCAGGTGGGTGGGAGGTTTCATAAATTTTTCAATACAATTATGATTTTTATTTTCGATCCATATGAAGTGTTTTCTATCCGCCCTTTCTCGCTGGCAGATTAGTCTGTATTGAGTGTCACTTGAGAATGGCGTCTATATTTGTTTACCTCATGAGTGTTTGTATTTTATAATATTAATAGTATAGTATTTGTGATTGGAATGATGCTGATGTGGAAATAAAACATAGAGATTGAGTTTAAAGCAGAATGAGGAAATTACGTGAGGGTTTCCACCCATGATATTTGCGGATTCGGCGTTTGCAGTTTCGCCATTGTGACATCACAGAAATATTACCGACCTTAAGTCTGTTGGGGTCAGCTGCAGTAAGTTTTTTGCTCAAGTCCTTCATGAACCGGCTGTCCAGCCCCTTCCCATGCATAGCACGGGTACCTCACCAATTTGGAATAAAACAGCAGGACTTCAGTCAGACAATGATCAGTGGAAGAGTAAGTGGAGGTGAGTTAAGAAATACAATACACTTCATCGATGTATAAAAAACGAAAATACAGTCCCAGAGGCGATGAGTCAGTCCGTGAAGATTACATGCCTAGGAATCACGTCCTGTTTGAACATCAGTTGCAGCCGACACAAACGTCGATAAATTACGAACTATTGGAATGTTCCTTTCACAATGAAGCTCTGTGACCATTTGTCTATTAATTCTGTAGCGTTGAACATCACTGACTTCATGCACATAAGTCTATCAATTACATACTAATGGGATGTACGTTTCGACGCTTTAGACTGATGAGACCCCTTCAACCATTGAAGACCCTTTAAGACCCCTTAAAACCCAAAAGTCCCAGAACACCGAAGGATCCAAAAGGTTCTGAGGACCTTTTAGACCCCTCAGACCGAAACACCATTTTGACTCCTAACACCCTTCAGACAGATTAGACAGCTTAGACCCTTTACCATTTAGACAAACCGGACCTTCTATATTACAAATAAATATAATATCCCCAATATCTATCTGTAATTCCAGCAATCTCTGTGTGTGTGTCTGTCTGTCTGTCTGTGACCGCTGTTTCTCGCCAACCACTGGTCCGATCTGATTGAAACTTGACAGGAATATTGCTGGGGACCCGCGGATGTGCCCTTTCAAGGTTTGATATTAATCGGACAAGTGGTTCCCAAGTTACCGCCATTTATCTGTCAACCAATGACAAGACATGGTGCTATGACGTCACGAATGACGTCACAATTCATGTTTATTTATTTATTTATTTTTGCACGATTGACGTCACAATTCTTCTTCTTCGTTTGGTATGACATCACAATCGATGCTGGGTACCTGAGTATGTGCCCTTTCAAGGTTTGATATCGTTCTTCATCCGTTTCAGCTGTTTCCCAAGTGTTTCCCAAGGTTTGAAAGCTGTTTTTTCCCAAGGTTTGAATTAATTGTTCAAATTATTAATTAATCCCAAGGTTTGAATTTTCCCAAGGGAAAGAGCTGTTTCCCAAGGGTTTGAAAGCTGTTTTTTTCCCAAGGTTTCAATTAATTGTTGTGCTTGGTAGACATTTGTGAATACATTTACAGAGAGAGGGGTGAGAGAGGAGGGGGAGAGAGGCGGGGAGAGAGGAGAAGGTGAGAGAGGGGCAAGAGAGGGGGGTGAGAGAGGGGAGGGAGAGAGGGGGTGAGAGAGAGGGGCGTCACATATTCAAGGGAGCGGGAGAGAGGAGGGGGCGAGAGAGGGGGGTGAGAATGGGGGCGAGAGAGAGGAGGGGGAGAGAGGAGGGGCGAGACGAGGGGGGGGGGCGAGAGAGAGGGGCGTCACATTTCTTCTTCTTTGTTTGATATGACGTCACAATTGACGCTGGGGACCTGAGTATGTTTCCCAAGTTATGGCCATTTATGATACGGTTGATCCGATTTAATTGAAACAATGCCCCAATCCAGTCGTCGTTTACGAGAGCGAAGGAACGAAGCTGCACATACTGGCATGCACCTACGGGCCCGCACTAGTTAAAAATAAATTTGGACAAAAGAAATGTTTGTATTATGATTGGTGTAAATCATGATAGCACAGCAAATCTGTGACGTCAATCTCTGCAACGACGTGTGGAGAGGTAAGCGTAGCGAGCCAATCCACGGAAGTTGAACATAAAAATCTCGCTCATAGTACAGGCATTTTAGCAGAAATATTTGGTCAACCTCCCACAAATTGCACAAAAGCAAACTCAACAGATTTTGATTCCTGGATATGTCCTCAGTGACAGAAAAAAAAAGTCCTAAGGGATCCTCCGGGGGGGGGGGGGGGAAGTCCTGAAATCATGGAAATCCAATATGGCCGCCACCCGGCTTTGTGGAAAAAGAGAAAATTGTAAAGATTGATATTTTAATATGTAAATATTTGTTTTTCTGCATTCTCATTGTTTCTAGTTATGGTCAGTATATTTATATACAAGAATAATTATAAAAACGTGAAATGTATTGAGGATAAAATAAAAAATTATAACTTTTTTGTCAAAAATGTCAATTTTTTTGTCCCAAAAAAAAAAAAAATTACCTGATACTGATTTTGGCTCCTGGACAAAAAAAAAACGTTGAAGACACAAGATGAAAGCAAGTCTATGGCAATACAATATAATTATGTAAATCATTGAAACATGAGAAAATTCACAATTCCACTCGGGGCAATCACATCTGCCTAATGAAGGTTTCAAAATGAAAATGAAAATTCGCATTAAACTCAGAAACTACATCCATTATAAACTTACTGTACATGTTGAGAAAAATCAAGCGTATTAAAGTTAGAACTCGACAATGTTGTCGTCATCCTCATCATTGTCACATGGAGTGTTTGTGCAGCCAGAGCCCCTGCAGTTTCCACAAGCTGGAGTGCACTCAGCGTTGTGCTTCTTGCATGTGCATCTCTTGGTGCTACATTCAGCCTGGCAGTTGCACCTAATGACACGTAAAATCTTTTCAGGAGCTGGAGCAATTGATGTCTGAAGTGGCACAAAACCCTCGTCACACTTCTGCCAACCCCAGTCTGTGGAAGAAGTATGCAAGTCTGACGTCTTGAATCGAATCAAAGACCACCTTCAGAAGCATGCCGAGTCTACAAAGATATCTTCTAGAACTTCAGTGCTCTGGGTTCAGTATATGGACATGCTATACATTCTACGCAAATACATCCGGGCAGAGCGCACTGGGAACTGGGCACTACATCTACAGGCCATCCAGGAAATGCTGCCTTACCTGGCAGCCTCGGGCCACAACCTGTATGACAAATCTGCGAGGGTGTATCTGCAACAGATATCCAACCTCAAAACTCAACATCCCAATGTCCAACAACGTTTTGATGAGGGGTTCCATGTGGTTCGACGAGGTGATCGCCTGTGGGCAGGTCTTTCATCTGACCTGATCATCGAACAAGTTCTGATGAGAAGTTTGAAGACCAGCGGGGAGCTCACACGAGGAGGACGAGGAATGACAGAGCAACAACGGCTGGTATGGCTACTATCAATGCCTGCCTGTGCAGAAATAAACCAGGCAATGCAGGAGCTCACAGGTGTGAACTACAACATTGGAGAGCAGAAGAAGGGCATGACCAAGGCAAGACAATCTCGTGACTGGAAGGACACACTGTCAGCTCTTCAGTATTTACAGGAACGGAATCCGTTCAGTAGTGATCCACATCTGAGGAACATTGCCACTGGAGTTCATGCACACCCCACCGTCAACATGGATACAGCACATACTGTTGGAGCCAAAATATTGAAATCTATGGATGGGAAAACACCTGCCGAGTACACATTTAAGAGGAATGATAAAGTTGTCACCCTCGGCATGAAGTTATCTGTCAAGATTGATGGAGAGCAAGTCCAGGTTGACCCACAACTCCTCTTCCAGAGACTGATCACTGTTGCACAGACAGCAGAAGTACTGGAGTAGGCCTTCAAATATGAACTGTGCAGCTATCCACCAGCCCTCTTTGATTCCTCTCTTCAGCTCCGAGAAGCATACAAGCCAGTCTTTGAGGGTTTTGTGCCACTTCAGACATCAATAGCTCCAGCTCCTGAAAAGATGTTACGTGCCATTAGGTGCAACTGCCAGGCTGAATGTAGCACCATGAGATGCACATGCAACAAGCACAACATTGAGTGCACTTCAGCTTGGGGAAATTGCAGGGGCTCTGGCTGCACAAACACGCCATGTGACAATGATGAGGATGATGATGACATTGTCGACTTCTAACTTGAATACATTTGATTTTTCTCAACATGTATAGTAAGTTTATAATGTATGTAGTTGAGGAGTTTAATGCGAATTTTCATTTTCATTTCGAAACCTTCGTCAGGCAGATGTGATTGCCCTGAGTGGAATAGTGAAATTTCTCATGTTTCAATGATTTACATATTTATATTGTATTGCCATAGACTTGATTTCATTTTGTGTCTTCAACATGTCTTATTTTTTTTTGGTCCAGGTGCCAAAATCAGTACCAGGTAAATATTTTGTTTTTCGGGACAAAATATTGACATTTTTGGACAAAAAAGCTATAATTTTTTTATTTTACCCTCAATACATTTAACTTTTTTATAGTTATTCTTGTATATAAATATACTGACCATAACTAGAAGCAATTAGAATGCAGAAAAACATATATTTACATATTAAAATATAAATCTTTACAATTTTCTCATTTTCCCTGAAGCCGGGTGGTGGCCAGATTGGATTTCCATGATTTCAGGATTTTCTCTCTGGAGAATCCCTTAGGACTTTTTTTCTGTCACTGAGGACATATCCAGGAATCAAAATCTGTTGAGTTTGCTTTTGTTGCAATTTATGGGAGGTCATCCGACATTTTGACTCTACTATCACACACTTTATCAAATATATCAAGCTTGTATTTATTATGTCTGTCAAAAGGATGCACCCAAGTAATTGCGTGAATTGTGCAATCATGCCCCACTTGTGTACACATTGTCATGTCTGAGGCTCATTAACGTGTTATGCCTCAGTGTCGAAGGACTTATGAATGCTTCTGCAGATTTTCAAAACGTTTCTGTACTGTATTCGGTTAATTTAACTTATGGTTACCGTTCCCCAAGGATCATTCAATAAAAACCGAACCAAGCGGTGGGACACGCACAAAAGACGTAGGAAAGAAAGATGTCTCTTGTAATTATAAGGGTATTTCTTGTAAAGGGAAGAGGGTGGACGAGACATTGCCATAAACAATATGGACCAAGCGATCAACTGACACAGATAGAAATGAGGGGGCACCCAAACTTATGTACATTCGACACTAATTGTGTGTGTCTCCACCATAACTCAAAAACGATGAAACCTCGCAGCCTGAAATTTTGCATGCATACTTGGGGAACTGCATGCATACTAAAGGAACTCTAAGGGAGTGTAAGAGTGAAAATTGGGTGTTTTGTTTAATGAAAACACCCCTTTTGAAGACGATTAATGGCCTTATTTAGTTATATCATTTATCAGGCACATCGTCGACCACCTTGCTCTCGATGGAGTCTTCAGGCACATCCTGGGTTACCTTGCTGGGGTCTGAAGCCGCCATGTTTTTTGGCCTGCTCAACCATCCCCAAATTAGGAGTTTGGAGCGATTTCATGCATTATGTGATGCGATTTTCCACGATGTACTCTCACTGATTAAATTGTATCATCGAAGTATTATTTCGGTTTTGAGGATGGGATATCATCCTGACTAAATAAGTGTCAAAATCTGTTGTGAAATCTGATAATTTAATGAAATAACAAGTCTTATAACGAAGCCAATATACCTATTTATTTTAAGCAATCAAGGCTATTTTCCTTCATTCTCCACACACACACACAAAAATGTGAAATTTCCAAAGCATAATTTCCTTTTTCTACTGTTTGGAGAATTATATTGAGTGAACAAAATATTTCGGAACATGTCAAAATTAACAAGTTTCATTGAGCTACAGTGTATGATTTAATGCACTCACGACTAGACCTCGTGCCCTGTACCAATTGAAGAGCAGGTGATACCACGTGTACCGAACGGATGTACCACGTGACACATGCACAGACAAGCAGTCAAGATGGCGAATTATATGTAATCTTTATTTCATGGGCGATTGAACTTTACGATGTCTCCCTGGTTGTCTTGAATTAAGCTGCAACCCTTTGGTAGATTGTCATTATTTGAACGTTTTCATTTTATTTCATTAAATGTTGCGTGCGTGTTGAATACCCGCTTTAAAGTTAAAGGGATCCCACATGATATGCAGCAACAGCCTGACCAAACATTCCTTATGAACCATTTAATCGGAGTGCTTGCATAAGTGGCTTAAGTACTCCAATTGAGGGAGTAGTCGATCGTGGTACCGCACGACGTCTTTCTGACTGAATCGTTCACGCACTGCAGACGCTTTTGCCTGCCACGTCACTGAGCTAGTGCTTCGCGCTCCACCGCCCACTCTGAGCGAATGCTTCGTCGCCCACTCTGAGCGAATGCTTCGCCGCCCACTCTGAACGAATGCTTCGCCGCCCACTCTGAACGAATGCTTCGCCGCCCACTCTGAGCGAGTACTTCGCACTCCACCGCCAAATTAACGAGTGATTCGCGCTCCGCCGCCCACTCTGAGGGAGTCATTCGCGCTCCGCTGCCCACTCTGAGGGAGTGCTTCGCGCTCCGCCGCCCATTCTGAGGGAGTGCTTCACGCTCTGCCACCCACTCTAAGGGAGTCCTTCGCGCTCCGCCGCCCACTCTGAGGGAGTGCTTCGCGCTCCGCCGCCCACTCTGAGGGAGTCCTTCACGCTCCGCTGCCCACTCTGAGGGAGTGCTTCACGCTCCGCCACCCACTCTGAGCGAGTTGTGAAATAACACCCAATTTCTGAGTCGTTTGCTGCATCAACATGTTTTCTAAATCACTGAGCCAACTCTCTTTTTCCACCTATCATACGCTGCTGTTTATAAAGATTAATGTTTGTGATCATCTCCGTGAATAACTGTGTGTGTGTGTGTGTGTGTGTGTGTGTGTGTGTGTGTGTGTGTGTGTGTGTGTGTCTGTGTGTGTGTGTGTGCGTGCGTGTGCGTGTGCACATTTATATGTATATTTTGTTACGGCCATGGGTACCGAGTGTATTATGAGGGGGATAATCCCCGTTTCGCCTTGGAAGAGCCGGACCTGGGGGCCACCGCTCACAATTAATTTTGTGGTACGGTGAGCTGCTTTAGAACCACGAACGCCAATCAGTTAACCACGAGTTCCAGTGTCCACCATGTAATTTACCTTGTAACTAGAGGTCACGTGGCTTCCAGAACGGGGAGCTTGCCCTCGGCGATGCACCACTCTTATCTTGATTAGATATTAAGTCGGGTGGCTGAGCATTTATCGCTGGTGCATGCTGACTATGACAGGTTAATTCGTTTGGGAACAACCTCCCAGTCTATCTAGGTTCGGACAATGTTGGATCAATGGAAGGAAAGGACAAGCACGGACAGGTTGAAATGTCAACAAGGAATTTATTGATAAAGAAAAAAGAAATGAACTGAAGAACTTTTTATTTCCTCGTGGTGAAAATAGGTAAATTCAAATCAATCAAAATAATCTCAAACAAAAAGACTTAAGCAGGCATTGATAGAAAAACAGAAAAAGAGCAGATACTTATCACTCTGCCTTACTTAACGATTAAACACGAGACAAGGGTACCCAGCAGAGAATTCAGGGGGGAAAAGAAATCCGGTCTTGGCTTATCAAGGCACAAGTCGTCGTGTGTCCAATAAAATGTCCCAAAATGTGTGAGTGTGCCTTGGTCTGCTGCTCGCGCTCTGCCTCGCCGTGCACCCACCTGCAAGCAGGCTCGAACACCAATCAACGTCACCCCCGGAACCAGGGACGCCAAGAATCAGGTACGCCAATAGCAGGTCCCGAGCAGAACCAGCAGGAACGATCCAACCGTCACCCACCATCAGGAGCTATCAGGAGGCGTAACCAACATACAGTTGTAAGTAGCTGAAAGGCTGTCACCAACTCACCAGCTCACCAACCAACTGACAGGAAAGCTGTCCTCCCGCCATTTTTATAGGCGACCAGTGTGGGCGGAGCCCCAAGCAGACTTCAGCCAAATCCACCTTGCCCATTGGCGCATCGCTACACGTCACCTCCAACCGTAAATCTCGCGATCATTCCTTCCTCGTTTAGCCCGACACGAACAAGAGCCAGCCAGCATCTAGAGAACTGCCAAACGTCGATGGAAAAAGGTGGACGTCAACGTCAGTGAAAGAGGTGGGTGTCGAACGTCAATGAAAGATAGGTAGGTGAGGTAAATGATCCTCAGCTGTATTTGACTGTCAGAATAACCATACAGGAAAAGCCCACGGTGTGCTTAATCAAATGTCCTATAAGTCCAAAGTGTAAATAAATCGTCTCCCTCCAAGCCAATGTGTCCCGATGGAAAGGGGGTACAATGAATCTCAGTTGGGCTAACGACTACCTCGCATGCATGAATGTGTCATTAACAGAAAAAGGCCATCCCATCAGAAAGGGAATCTGTTCTATACCCTTCTCCAATGCATCAAAGTTAGAATCCTGCCAGACAAGGAGATGGGACTATCCTGGACATGCATTTATGGAAATAGTTGTCCGAGGACCTAAATGTCTGCATGCATTAGTCGGATCCGATTCTGAAATCCATAACAATATATTATTCTCTGCTCACATAATCGACTTCTTCTTCTTGCATATCACAGCTTTTGATTGCCTGTTCGCTTTCATTTTGTTGGGGTGTGACTATACAACTGCTGCTGTGCTCCTACACCAGTATACTGGTACTCATTTCGCTGACCTTGGAAGGATGACAGGCTGTGTCAACACCACCTGGTGTTCATTCAGCGCCAATGGGGCTCGAACTCAGGAACCTAAGACCCCAGGCCAGCCATCTTAACCACTAAGCCAACACCAGGCTGATATAATCGACCAAAACTCCACCCAGAGAATATCAAAATGAGAAAACTGGAAATATGTGAGCACTGGCTGTCTGTCTACAGAATCTAAAGACGATTACAGAAAAGTTTACACTGATAAATCAAACGTCCAAAGCTGGAAATAACAAGAAAATTCGTGTCGTTTTTGCAACATACATTCAGGCTTCGTTAGGAGCATATGAAGAAGTCAAGATGATTTTTTTTGCACTTTAGGTTTTTTTGTTGTTGTGTAAACTGACATGCATGTAAACATGGTCTCGATCTGTTTCACAAGAACTAATTTTCCATCATCTTACCCAACAGGTTTATTTGAGCACACGACGTGGAGCCTGGGTGATCAATCGGATTTCAGACAATGGTTATCCACTCGACATTGTTGTAGTTCGTCGCTACCTGAACGTTCTCCCTATCCCTGAGGCTCTGATAAACTTTCTTGCTGAACGAAAAATAAACAGCCAGTTTAATCATACCAACTATGGTTTACAGGCCAGTCACAGGTAAGTGTTGCTTTATTTTATTTTTCTTTAAATGATCATAATTTTTGATTTGCACTTCTTACAAAGCACTACGTAGTTGGGTTTAGAAATGTGTGGCCTTTTTCCTGAAGAAATGCATGAACTATTTTGATTAAAAGCTGTTTTTTTGTGTGCAAAATGGCCATGACGTTTTCCATATTTATGATGCAATTAAGTTAAATTTCATTTTGGTTTCCTGACCGAACCAAAAATAAGTGACCCAATTAATTCGAGCATCTGTTTCTTTATGCCGTCAGCTGATGAGGATCACCAAGATATGTCCCGTTTACTGTCACTCCTGGCAGCAAAAACCTCACAAGCTGGGAGTCATCTCCTCCCCCCCCCCCTCCTCATGATGAACGCTCATGCAGTCTGCTGGGAGTCGCCTACATGCCAGACCAAAGTTGGCAATAGGTGCTGCTCAAGTGATAACCATGCACCTCT
Source organism: Eptatretus burgeri (assembly GCF_056783735.1). Lineage (NCBI taxonomy): Eukaryota > Metazoa > Chordata > Myxini > Myxiniformes > Myxinidae > Eptatretus > Eptatretus burgeri. The sequence goes on from NC_140965.1 coordinate 33,769,272, forward strand.
GGAATGACTTCCTGACCGTGCATGATCTTACCAATCATGATGTGGCCTTTGCAAGGCACACACAAATTGATAAGTTGGATTTCTGAAACTTCAGTTCAATGACGAGAACAATCCGATTGGATTTTGGTTCAGGTCCAGATGCAGATCTGGCCTATCAATGGGATGTAAAACATAAATTGTTCAGTCTGCTAGAGGGTACCGTTCTCATTTTGCGCTCTACTGAGTACCATTCTCATTATTTTATGGTTTTCCTGTCCTATAAAATCCCATCACTTGTCCTTGACAGTGATTTCAGCTTAAGTTTATAATATTCTTCGGATACAATGTGCAAATAATTCTGCCCGATGAAAAGTCTTCGGTACACATTCCTTGTTTTCCATGGGACAAGGTGTCCATCACAATGGCACATGTTTGCTGTGTACAGAGACAAGATAGAAGTAAATAGACACCTTAAATTTATTCATTTCATCTGTATAAAGCAAGTTTTACTCAGCAATTTGTACTAATATTCAACTATTTATTGGCAGAAACGAGGTCCTGGGTCTTGTACGACAATTAACGATGCCTCGAACCCAGGGAACAAACAAACGTTCCGATTTTCAAAGAGGACGAATTGTTGGCTAATCAGAAGGTGGAGTCGGCCAACGTCAGCAAGCTCAGATAGCACAGAACCTTGGCATTCCGCCTTCTACAGTCAATCGGGTGATTGTGCAATTCACCAGGGAAGGCAAGGAATCCACAGCTTCCCATTCTGGTCGATCTGGGCCCTCAGAAAGGTGTCTTCAAGCTGTCAAGCGGTCCATTGAGAAAACTCCCCATTGCAAGGCAGCAGATGTTGCAAAGGAGGTCCAAGTTAGCTCAAAACTGCCACATTGTACTTTCATCAACTGGGCTACTTTCGGAGAGCAGCTCGGAGAAAACCTCTTCTTAGACCAGCCAACATTCAAAGGAGAAAGAAGTGGGCTGATGAGATGGCCAACAGACCCTTGGAGTTTTGGCAAACGGTAATTTTTTTTCAGATGAGTCCCAATTTGCTCAATTTTCTGAAAGTGGACATGTATGGGTCTGGAGACTTCCCAATCAAGAGTTCTCTTTGAACTGATTGCAGTGAACTGTCAAACATGGTGGTTTTTTTTTAGAGATGGTGTGGGGAGCAATCTGGAGCGCTGGTCGGTCAGAGCTTGTGGAGTGTGTTGGCAACATCAACTCCATGATATAATTTCTATCCTTGAGGATGGACTTCTCACCATCTTCTCTAGTACTCAGATGGTTCCAAAAATATGGAAGATGGAGCTCCATGCCACACTCCAAAAAATGACCAAAGAATGGCAGGACAGAAATGGGAACAAGCGACTTCCATGGCCAAGTCGGTCTCCTGACATGAATCCATTGAACATCGCTGGGCCATATTGGATCGAGCTGTGTGGAAAAAGTCCAGGAAACCAACATCATGGGCAGAATTTCTGAACCTTTTGCAGAAGCCTGGCCAGAAAACCCACAAGAGAAAAATTCAGAACTCATTAGTTCCATGCCTGAAAGAGTAAAAGCGTTGAAATCTGCAAATGGCAAGTCTACCAAATACTAGTGTAAGTCTTAATATGGATCAAATGTTCTTCAAATGTTCAACAAAATAAATTCTTTAAATATCATGGCGTCTTTACTTCTGTCATGTCTCTATACTGTCCCGTAGAAAAAAAATACACCAATTGTAATGTAATACTGAATCTCCTAAAACAAAGAATCCGTTTTTTTTTTAATAATTTCTATTGTAGAAAACTTTAAATTTGGTGGAAAATTTAGAAAGCAAGACAAAAACTGGAAATTGAAATCGATCTGAATAACCCAGCCAAAGACATACTGTCATGGTAAATTTGAAAAGGATGGTTAAACATTGGTCTTAACATCAATTTTGAATAATATCAAGTTTCTTTCGCTGTCAAGTGAAATCCTGAAAGGTCGGCTCGAACAACTTCCACTGAATAAAGATGGAATAAAATGAGTTGCCTTATTTTATAATATGGTCACTGACAAGGACTAATTACTCCGAGAGGAGAGCGTGCTTTGTAAGAGACCACGATCACAAGTCACCCCTAAACTTCCTGCAGAATCTCACGCCCAGTCGTGTTACCATACACAAAAGCCCGAGTGCGAGCAGGTACTGTGCCGGCGATTATGCAACAGACTTTAGTCAGTCGGCCGAGCGGAACCAATGTCAGATAACCGATCACTGCTGGCCAAACACCTCGGCAGTCTTACACCGCCATCAAAACAGACAGAATAAGTCAGGACATTATTTCTTGAGGAAATGGCTTTTAGTGGCAGTCATCAAAATGCAAGTACTTACAAGGACAGAGAACAATGAAATGACATGCATGTGCAACAACTAATGACAGCATGTGTACTTTCTCAAATTATCCCCTGCATGACATACCCGCCTTCAGAACATTTTCCGTGACTTAGCACTGTACAGTATGCTGGCATCATGCATCCGATGTGGAAGGGAGAGGATGGGTGATTGGCAAGTATGATGAGATGAGTGATTGGTGAGATGAGATGAGGACAGAAAGAGATAGATGGGGATAGATCAGATCCCTGCACACCTCAAACTTGTTGATCCTGGCTCCCATGTCCAGACTGAAACCGGAACCCTCTGTGCTCCGCTCCTGCTTCCCGTACATCCGCAGCTCCAGCATTTCCCCATCGGCCAGTGACATCACTCACACCACGTCTTCAACTTGTCAATTGGCGGGATGCCTGGGTGAAGTATAAGAGGCGGAGGATCCAGCTATGCAGCCAGCGGATGTGGGCTTGTGAAGGTGAAGATGCACAATAGCAGAAGGCGAAGAAACAAGGAAGACAGCGAAAGGACAGAAACAGAAAATGCGAGAAAGAACAAAGAAAGAAGTACTAAGTGTGAAGCAGACGATGAATGGCGAGAAATGAATAGACGAATGGGAGTAACAAAAAGAAACTCTTCGGGTTGGATTCATGCCACCAGAGAACGTAGCTATTGAGTCGCTCCAAAGTCTGAATGAATGAGAAAAGTGAAAGGAAGGACAGAGAGAAGGACGCAAAGGACCCTTGTGCGTGTGAATGAATAAAAAGATAGTGAACAGCCCAACACAGTCCGGAAACCCTCTCAAGCTCTAAATTTCTGAGCTTCACTCTTTCTCCCCCTTTCTTGAAAGAGGCTTTCTGCTCCCCTTTTATCGAGCATCCAACCCTCTTTGATTAATCCTCGCCCCACCCCCTCATCCATTGGAGCAGCCACCTTCGGTTTGGGTTTTGGCACAATATAATTTTGCAGGCGTTCATGATCATGAAACCTGTTTGAAGCGGTTTCAGGGGCGTCTGAGGAAAATGTCCCTCTGATGCTGTGAGATACGACAGATGGCTTGTAGCATGATGAAAATGACACATGACACATGGGATATCTACGACACAATCACAATGCAGACCTATCAACACAAACTTTAAATAATTAAACTAAACGGTATACGATGAAATAACTGCTTCAACTATGTGAGGATCTCTTTTGGACTCCTCAAAACCGTAACAATACATTCCAGAGACCATTCCAAATGCTGAACATCTTTCGCATGTTATTTATTTGTTTTGAAGTTGCAGCTGTCACTTTTATAGTATCTCAAACAACAATTTAAACATATATCTATTTGCTTATGCTACTTTACCCTGTGTAATGACCTCCAACCTTCCAACAACTCACAAACACAAATTTTCAACACAGTAAAATGAAAGAAGGTATGCATATCTCAAAACACCTCTGGAGATGTCGATTGAGCTGTTATCAAGGATGATTGATGGTCGATAGCTTCTCTGTGGGGCAGAGCCAAGATGGAGGGCTGAACCATGGCCAAGTCAGGCTTCCTTCCTATCTTGGTCAATAAACATGAAATTCTGAGCACTGGTTCAATACAAGAGAGTTTCAGTATTTTAGTGTGTGGCCAGAAGTGTTTTAAGGAAGGTGGTTTCAGACGTCATCTCATCGGTGCTTTCTTTCAGCACTTAAAACCCCATTATTGAGTCTTCGTGAGCAGGTGCGGTTTATAGCGACAATGTGATGGTTATGCTGAAAATGTTCGACATGGGTTCAAGAAGCTTGTAATCCAAATCCTTCAGCCAGATTTTAATAATCCACCTGTGGTATGCAACCATAATAGTCCTCACCACTTGCTCACCAACTCAATGAGCATGTTGACATGATGTATCCATTCCTGTTTGATACATGAATCCCTAATTGATATGTGTTTGCACAGATTTAAAGGTCAGCATCCAACAGTCAATGATGAACTTTCAAACCGCATCATTAATGGCAGCGTGATCGTGAAGCCAAATGTTGCAGAATTTTCAGAAACGGGTGCAATATTTGATGATGGTACTGAAGTTGACAACTTGGACTTCATCATATTTGCCACTGGCTACTCCTTCTACTTCCCCTTCCTCGAAGTAGATCACACACTTACTGTACGTGGAAACGTTGTTTCTCTTTACAAGAATGTGTTCTTACCATCCCTGCCTCAACCAACACTCGCAATCATTGGCCTGGTTCAACCCTGGGGAGCAGTAATGCCCATTTCAGAGATGCAGGGCCGCTGGACTACACGTATCTTCAAAGGTGCCACTGCATACCTACATATACTTTCATTGAAAAAATGGTAATTGGTGTTACACGATCATATTTGAACTAACCTCCTGCACACCATATGGTGGTCAATGTTAGTGCTTTATTTGTAATGAGTTTCACACATCTATTTGGAAGTAGTTTATCGTTTGTTTGTTCGTTTTTTCAATATTTTTGCAGGATTGGCAAAATTGCCAGATTCTACTACGATGAAGAAAGATATTACAGAAAAAAGAGAAGCATTGAAAAAAAGGTAAGTTGCAATCATGATAAAATAAATCTTTCAAATAATACTTTACCGTAAAAAGGCACCACCGTTGGCTTGGTACTCTTGTCCTCCAATAAAAAAACAAAATAAACAAAATATGTTTAAAAAAAAAAAGTCTTATAAAAACAAAATATTCTTATGGATTTCAGAATCTGTTCCGACTAATGCATACAAACATTTAGGTCCTCAGACAGTTATTTCCCTCAATGCATGTCCAGGATAGACCCATCCCCATGTATGGTGGGATTCTAACTTTGATGCGTTGAGAAGGGTATAGAATAGATTCCCTTATGGGATGGCCTTTTTCTCTTTACGATACATTCTTGCATGCGAGATAGCCGTGAGCCCAACGGAGGCTCGTCTATCCCCTTTCCATCAGGACACATTTGCTTGGAGGTGGACGATTTATTTACACCTTGCACTTACAGCACATTTGATAAGCACACTGCAGGCTTTTCCTGAGCAGTTATTCTGATGGTCAAATATGCCTGAGGATCATTTACCACACCCACCTCTTTCACCGACGTTGACACCCACCTCTTTCCATCGACGTTCAACACCCACATCTTCCATTGATGTTCGACACCCACCTCTTTCCATCGACGTTCGACACCCACCTCTTCCATCGCCGTTAAACGTCCACCTTTTTCCATCGACGTTTGGCAGCTCTGTGGATGGTTGTTGTTGACTTTTTATGAGCGCTTCACGTTTTCGCTCAGTAATTCTGGCAAATGGCTGCTTTGTGCCGTTCGTCCAGTCGCCGTTACAGTGCCGTTGCAATGATCGCGAGATTGGTAGTTGGTGACGTGCAACGATGCGCCGAATAGGCAAGGTGGATTTTGGCTGAAGTCTGCTTGAGGCTCCACCCAGACGGGCTGCCTATAATAAGGAGGAGAGGACCATTTTTTGGTGAGCTGGTGGCAGTTGAGTTTGCGTGAGTTGGTGACAGCTGGGCGACGACTATTTTCAGCTCCAGTCAGTTCCAGTCAGACGGTTGGTGAGCTGGCGGCAGTTAGTGACAGCCTTGCAGCTCTGATCGCTTGTGACAGCCTTACAGTGCCTCACAGCTGTCTGATGGTTGTGGCTCCTGACGGTGGGTGATGATTGGACGGTTAATGCTGGTTCTGCTGGAGATCTGTTCTTGGCATCCCTGGTTCCTGGGGGTGAAGACGTGACATTGATTGGTGTTCAAGCCTGTTTGCGAGTGGGTGCACAGCAAGGCAGGGCACTGGCAGCGGTCCAAGGCATGCTCACACATTTCAGGACGTTTTATTTAATGTACGACTACTTCTATTTGATGAGCGAGACTGGATTTCTCTTCCCCCCCTGAATGATCTGCTGGGTACCCTTGTCTCATGTTTAATTGTTAAGTAAGGCATAGTGATAATCATCTGCTCTTTGTCTCTTTTTCTATCAATGCCTGATTAATTCTGTATTTGCTTGAGATCATTGCGATTGATTTGAATTTCCTTATTTTCACCACAACGAAATAAAATTTATTTTTTCCTTGTTGACGTTTCAACCTGTCTGTGCTTGTCCTTTCCTTCCATTGATCCAGCATTGTCCAAATCTAGATAGACTGGGAGGTAATTACCAAACTAATTAACCTGTTATAGTCGGCACGCACCAGCGGTTAAATGCTCAGCTGCCCGAATTAAGATCTAATCAAGATAACATTGGTGCTTTGCCGAGGGCATGCTTCCCATTCAGGAAGCCACGTGACCTCTCGTTAAATGGAAAAATTTGACGGTGGACACTGGAACTCGTGGTTAACTGATTAGCGTTCGTGGTTCTTAAGCAACCCATCATGTCACGAAGTCAATTGTGAGCGCTGGCCCCAGATCCGGCTCTTCTGAGGTGAAATGGGGATTAACCCCCTCATAATACACTCGGTAACCATGGCCGTAACAATATCTTTATTTCAATCATTAAAGAGTTTGGTTATTACGCTTTACCAAAATACCTGGAACAGATTACTTGTCTTGACTTCTGCAGCAAAATATTTTAGACTTGCAGAGTACTCGCCCTTCAGGCGATCTCGTTCCAAATCATGCAACCCGTTCTTCTGATGCATATATCTTTTATTCGGGCGGTGTATAGGCAACTGTCAGCTCTGTATAGGCACAAAAAATAACCCGGGTTACTTGCAAGAACCAAAAACGTACCTACTGAGTATAATTATTTAAAACACCTCACTGCAATGGAAACCATGGGGACAGGAATACTGCACTGCAAATGGTGCAGACTTGTAATACCCTCCAACACATGGCGGCAGCGGTGACACATGATACACATTGACAGAGAGAATGAATGATGGCTTAAATATGCGCGTCTTTTTTTTTCGAGATCAGATCACAGATGGCCGCCTGGTGGCCCTTTGTTGTTGTTAAAAAAAAAACTCCGATGTTGAACACGTTCTCAACCATTTCTCGGACATGCATATACCGATGTTGTTTGATGTAGAAACTTGGCACACATAATGAATGAGTGTGGACCATCTGTACAGTGTTTGAACAACACACAAGGAATTAGAGGAGGCATGCTGGCCTTGGTTCAACCACTACCCACAGTCGGGCAGGCTGCGTTGGCACAGGACGAAGGCGAGTTTGCATCCACGGTCTTTCAATGGTCCTCAGAACAGTGACAAAGTAGAGAGATGTCTCTTTCAATCTCAAGACGTTTTTTCAGCTCTAATGAAATTGGAATTCCAGATAAGGTATTATCGTGCACCGTCCATCCATCTCCCATTTCGATTTCTCCGGCCATACCGCAGAGCCGATTTGGCTGAAATTTGGCCGCAACATTCCGCTCCTGACTGGTAACGGGGATTGCAAAGTTTGTTCCAGTCACATGACGCAGTTGGTCAAAATGGCTAACTCAACAGATTTGTTCAAAAATCTTCTCCAGACCCACCAGTCAGAATGCTCCCAAATTTGGGTGACATTAGGCCAGGGTTGGGATGTTAAATTGTGGAGGTCATGCCAATCACTTGATCGGAAGTATCAAAATGGATGCCTTTGTCATTTATTAGGAAAATCGTGTGAATTACTTCAAAAGTCTTTCTCTTCAGACCCACCAGTCAGAATGCCACCAAATTTGCATTTCTACATTAGGCCAGGGCCCAGATAAGTGACAGGTCCAGTGGGCCTATTTTTTTTTCATCTTGAACGACAAGCCCCAGCACACACACGTGCATCCACGGTTTAATTTCCTCAGGGCCCGCCTTTTATCACAGCAGCCCCCCCCCCTTTTTGGCCGCCCACTAGTGGGTGGCGCCACCTTTCAGGATGTCCCGCCACAGTCAAGGCTCCACAACTCACAATCCTCAGACCTGGCTTGAATTCCTTGGCCAAATAGCTTATTTAATTTCCCTTCGAAGCATGTATCACTTTCTTATTCAGTCCTCCACCCAGTCCACCTGACCTCAACTGTACAGAAGGTCCACACAATACAACCTTTGCAAAACTTCCCTATGGTTGACGATCACTGCCCCCTCTGCACGTATTACAATACAACTTGACTTTGACAAATCCCTGTTACAAGCATAAATGTAATCTATTCAAGCGCACAGACCAAGATATTCTTAACACATTCTATCGATGGATCTCCCTCCCCATTACACGTTGCACTACGTTTCATCACCAGTTATCAGAGTAATGTGAAAGTGAGCCGAATGTGTTAAACAGTTCAGTAAGTTCACAACATGATGCCGGATTTTAGTGAGACATGCCCAAATGATGGTGGACGATTGTGAAAAAGCTGCCGTCACAAATTCCAAGTTCTGTGGAGTTTTATGTGGCCATCGCGTGGCACTCCTCCAGGATTAATGCCTCAACCTTGGCAAGTTTGGGGATCATCGCATATGCTTAACGTGTTGACATGGGGTTACTATCAAGGAACTCGCGTCCACGCTCAAAATCAGCCGCCCATTTGACTACTGTAGAATATGAGGGTGCATACCCTGGATTATGATACATAATACATGGTTAGGTTTTCTAAAAGAAAAGACCCATATTATCGATCACGTCATAATTGGATGGGTTTTTTGTTTGTTTATTTTTTTTTTACCCGAGCAAAAGAGGATATTGAATTTGGGTCCGTTTGACTGTCTGCAGATAATGTGCTAACATAGACCACAATTGACAGATTATCTTTTTTCAACTGAGTACTTCCATAAAGTATCCACAATTAGAATGCAAGTAATCTATAAAATACAAACTACAAAACCACACAGAAATCGTGGTGAGAGTCTGCAATATTAGCTGTTTCTTGTTTGTTTTACAGGTACGTGGACAGTCAACGCCACACTGTTCAAGTGGATTACATCACATACATGGATGAAATAGGAGAGTTAATAGGTGTCAAACCTAGCTTCCTGCCTCTCTTCCTTCGAGACCCAGCCCTGGCCCTCTCAGTCTTCTTTGAGCCTTGCACTCCATACCAATACCGACTGCAGGGCCCCGGGCAGTGGGAAGGAGCAGCTCAAGCCATTCGCACCCAGTGGGACCGAGTGCTGGCTCCAACTCGCACACGAGTCACAACACTTCCTTGTCAAGACTCAGGCATACCAAGCAAACTGTTCTCCATTTTGTCACTAATTGTAGCCTTGGCTCTGGTCCTGTGGGTTGCACTGTAATGAAAGCAATGTAGACAAATTAAAATTGCATCGCTTTGTGATTTTGATCATAGATTGCACAGCAGGTATTGCACGTCATTTTTCGCAGTACTTTGGCTCTGAATTTGAAAGCAAATGCAGTAACTGAATCCGCAGCAGTGAGATAATTAAACAGTGAAGCCACTTCAATAATTAGTGTGTCCTTCCATCCATTCATCCATCTGTCAAAGATGAATAACAACCTAACCCACCATGTTTGTTTGTTTTGAGTTTGTTGTTTAGTTTTTCTTGTTTAGTTTGTATTAGGACAGTCGGGACGTCACCGTCAGACCACCCACGGTGCTACATTTTAAAGGGTGCAGCCGCTGCTTCACTGCACCACTTCCTTTGGACATGGTGAGATTTTTAAGCGGTGAAGCCATTTAATTATGTAATATTGGATGTCCTTCCATCCATCAAAAATGAACAAACTTTCTAACCCAACATGTTAGTTCCAAAGGTTAATTCTAATGGTTAAAAAATAAAAAAATAATAAAAAATGAAATGGGCAAAACCGAGAAACGAACAAATGCCAAACTGCACTGCTTCCTTCGGATATGGGTACGATTTGTTTTTTTTAGTCTGTCTGCCTGTCTGGCAGTCAAAGAAAATTGGAAATCTATCCAAACAGGAAACATCCCGTTTTTAAGGATGTCGTGAAGGGCAAACATGCACGAAGAACTAATGTAATGTGTTTAAAAAGGTGGAGTTAAACACGGTGCTTCCATCAACAGCGGTGAACTTCCAAATTTTGTTTTTTAACAACCTTTAAAATCTTAATTTTATTTCAATTGAATTATATACTTGAATAATGAAGAACACAAATCGCCTTTTTGGCATTTTCATAAACGTTTTGGTTCACAGTTCTTGCACAAAATATTACAGCATTTTACATCAATTCGACCAATCAAATTTATTACTCGACGACCCTATTCATGTCCTCTTTTTCTCAAGACTGCATTGGGTAAGGTGTTCTATGAACTCCAGTTTATAGAAGAAAAATAAAATGAGTGAATCAGCGCTAATCAGAGGTGCCCGGGCAGGCATGCGGGACCAACGCCACCCTCGGCCGGTCATCAGGGCACGGCCCGGGGGTTCTTGCAAGGCAATTCACGATGCGAAGCTCGGTGTGGGCGATCCATTTCATGTTGTGATGTCGGAGCAAGACATTTTCACGGCTTGGGGCCATATTGCCGGAAGTGGAATGAAGCGGTTTCCGGCCATCGTGGCCGGGCCGCACGGGGGGCCGGGGCCAATCAGCGCACCTAATTCTGGTGACGACATCACTTCGGGGTGCCCCCCCCCGCCCCGCGGGGCCTATAAAGGTCGGAGCGGGGCCTTCTCTCTCTCTCTCTCTCTCTCTCTCTCTCTCTCTCTCTCTCTCTCTCTCTCTCTCTCTCTCTCTCTCTCTCTCTCTCTCTCTCTCTCTCTCTCTCTCTCTCTCTCTCCCTCCCTCCCTCCCCTTCTTTGCCTCCCGCATGCGCTAGACTTTGTAATCGCCTGCTCTCTTCCCTTCTTTGCCTCCCGCACGCACTCGACTTCCTCATCGCCTGCTCTCTTCCCTTCTTCGCCTCCCGCACGCACTCGACTTCCTCATCGCCTCCTCTCTTCCCTGCCTTGCCTCCCATACGAGCTGGATTTCTTGTTGTCATCGCCTGGAATCCGCCCTTCTTGTCATCGCCTGGACTCCACCCTCCCAACTCAAGTCCCTCATTCACAACCGATGGTTGCGTCGCATTCTCTGGACGATGCTTTGCACGAATTGCCATGAAGCGAGAGACGGTGTGCCAGCTGTAGGGGAGGTATCGCACCATGGAGCATTCCCCCCAATTATATTGGTGGCTTGTTCGGGCAATCCATTGCAAAGGTACCGAGAGACCGTAGCCTCAGCTCCTCTCACTTCTTGTTTCAATAATTCTTCTTCATCGGGTGTGCATGTGTGTGCGTGTTTGTGTGTGTGCGCGCACGCACACGCCTTTGCGAGTTGTCCTGGCGCCTGTCCACATAAGTAAGATTGCAGAAGATTATTATTATGATTATTTTGGGTTAAGTCTGCTCTGTGTCTGCTTTCGTAAGTTGCATGTACATTGCAGCACCTCACACCTCTTTCTCTGCCTGCACAACACACCCAAATAAACAATTCCCCATGCCACTTACCTTTCCTCGCTTGCTTGTAAATAAATTATTAGAAATGTTCCCAGCTCGTTTTTGTCTTTTCTTGCATTGATCCAGCATGGTCCGAATCCTATCTGAGCCGGGAGTTTATTCTCAACAATCCGTTCCTTTTAGCTGGTATGTACTTAGCAATGTCGCTCAGCTGCATCCGATCCGGTAAAGTGATCCGGTTTGGACAAGACGTACCGAGGGCGTGTTCCCCGGGAATTAAATCACGTGATTAATGAGGTAACCCGGTTCATCCATGGACAGCAGGACCCTAGGTCACGCGGTTGAGTTATTGGCGTTCACGGTCGATTAGCGACCCGCCGCGTCACGGAATTATCCATGTGCGACGGCCTACAATTCCGGGGAGTCTGGTGGGAGCCGAGATCGCCCCCCCCCCTCGTCCTGCTGGTTTTCTCACCAGACTCCGGCCCACAACAATATGTTGTCATGGAGAGATCTTCCAGGCATACAATAGGTTTGGTCTGGATGTATAACAGAACTGATAACAGTTTTCATGCGATTTGCAAGTATTTCAGAAAGAATTTTATAATCAGCACACAGTAAAGATTTTAGAATTTGGTCACCAGTTCTCCACCAGTTGAGGGTTCCCAGATTTTGGCAGTAAACATACGAGCGCTCTTCTGCAGGACACTGGAAGTTCTCCATCACGTATGCTTTCATCAAGAACGTCAAGTAAATCGGGTCCCAAAATGTTCCAAAATGTCTTGTAGAATTCACATGGCACGCCATCTCTTCCAGAGGCTTTTCCATCTTTCAGGCTCCTCACAGCTGCTTCAAGTTCATTTGCTGAAATTGAGGAGTCAAGCACACGTTGTTCGTCCTCCTTGACATTCGGGAGCCCAGCAATTAATGCTTGCATCACCTTATTGTCCATGTTCTCAGGAGACTACAAGTTAGAATAGAAATCCCTCAGTGTGGTCTGATCGCTTGCTGAGAGGTTACCATGGACCCATTGGGAGTGAGTAAACTATGAATTTGTTATGACCTTTAAAGAACGATCTCTAATTTAAGGAACTCCTTGTTTTGCATATCCAATGTTAAATCGCTCATTCGCTTTTTTTTTTTTTACCAAGGTACCTATTGCTTGTTGCTGTACCATCTCCTCTATCAATGCTTTCTTAGACCATATTAATTGGTCACGTGTCTTTCCCAACCTCATCATCGTTCTGTTCTCAGAATACTATTTTCTGCTTTAACAGGTCAATTGAAATTGACTGCCTTTTGGTACTATAGAAACTCTATTGTTGGCAAAAAGTTTTTATTTGGGTTTTTGTGACATCCCCCCCACAACCAGAGACTATCAAAATGACATCTGTGACATTAGACTGTGATCAGTAAACTCAGTCGGCACAATTTAAGTCCAAGACACAACATTTGGCATTAGCTTATTTACATAAAACCTGTCAACTCTTGCCATTGACATCATGCCATCATCACATCTGCACCATGTGGATCAACGCAAGAGTGGGTGTTGCGACGTCCACACATCATCAAAACAGAAATTTTTTATGGTGTCTTCAAACACTTTCGTGGAGGCAGCATGTGGTTCATGGCCATTCCCATCAATTGAAGGACAAATTGCACAGTTAAAATCTCCCACAATACAAATAAAAGCAGTTGCTTCCAATGTTTTTTATAGAATCCCATAATGTGGAAAAGAAAGTTTTTCTCTCCATGGGGTCACTTGGTGCATATACATTTAGGATAACAATCTTTTGAGTTTTGTAAATAAATTCTACTGATATCAAATGCCCTTTATGGATTTCTTTGAAGGAAACCTGGTGAGTACACAACCTGTGACTTAGGCAGATGGCAACGCCGGATCGAGGTGTAGGGAAACCGCTTAACCACCACCGCCCCTTGAATATTTTTGCCCAATCAGCTACCTGAGTGTTCAGAGAGTGGGTTTCTTGTAATAAAATAATGTCAGCTTTTGCTTTCTCTATTGCTTGAAGGGTTCGTAGTTTTTGTGAGGTGGTACAACCTCGATTTATATTCTGAGATACAATGTACAAATCCATTATTGATTTTTTTTTGGAATCAAGTCACTTTCCTCACTTAATTCCTTGTTCGCCTTTGTAACAGCTTTCCTTCAGTGCTGAAATTCAGGTTCCTTAAGGTCCTTCCCTTGCAACAACAGCTTTGCAGCTGAAATGAAGGCCAGAATATTGGGGAAATGATCTTTGATTCACACGTTGCGTTGTCTGAAGGTTTCTTTCAAGAACCTAGCAATGTTTTCTTTAACCACTTCAGAATGCTCCTCTTTCTCTTGAGGTACATTCAAAGTTTCCCGCACAGAGGAAGGAAGGTTATCAGCCACTACAACATGTTCATCGTGGTCACTTTATTGTGCTTCAGCAGCTTCAGCTTGGCTTCCATGCTACCTGCTCCATCACCGTCTACCTTCATCTCCTCATCCCCCTTCGACTCAAGTGGGAGGGTGGAGACATCGCCATTAATATCACCATCAGTGATTAATTTGAGTTTACAAGCTTGATCTCTGCTTGCAGCAATCTCTGTTTTCATCGTGAGCAGGTGGCATGATCTCAGCCCTACTCTCACCACTTTGCTCACTGTCATCATCATTGGGAGTGTTTTCCGCTTGTACCACTCACACCTTGCTGCCCTTATCCTCCTTTTCAATCTTTAAAAAGGACCTTTTCAAAGGCTTCTGTAAACCTCTGTCCACAATCATTTCCTCTACAGGCTGCGATTCCTCTTCTGTGTCGTTTACACAACCCACAGGTACATTGGCTGACTCGTCGTTGACACGATTAACCGCCATACTTGTTATCTCATTATTAACCTGTACATATGTACTTCATCAGGACCATTCTTAACTGTACCCTTGCGTTCCGGAACAGACTCTTTCTCTGCACGTGACTCGTTTTCAACGTTCTCTGTGACGTTCACAGGAGGGCCTGTTCTGGTTACCGTGGCATGTGTTTTCTTCACAATAGGACAATATTGCCTTGTGTGGCCGGAGTGGCCGGACGCTCCACACTCATAGCACATTAGCCTCTCCGTTGCCGCAAAAATCCTATGCTCACGTTTTGTTGTTTTAAACACGAGAGAGACATTTAATTGCATCACCATCTCTTAAAACGACATAGCAAAACCGTCTCAACGTTTCGATGTGTGTCTAAGCTTTACCTCCATGGTGAGCATGGAAGATTTAATAATTCTCGACACCACAGTACCGGACTGACCGAGTTTTTAAAGAATTTCTTCCTCAGACAGTGTCGGTAAAACATTGGACAACCTAATCTTTGATGCCGGAGTGTCCCACGGTGAAACGGAAACGAACTGGTCATCACCCAGAACGAGTCCATTTTGCACAACAACATATGTGAGGTGGACTTTCGAGACTAAAACAACGATCTTGTGGGGAGAAAGAGAGACAGAAAGAGAAAGAAAGAGAACGGTAGGTGCTTTGTGGGTTTTCCTTGAAACCTTCATGTTTCCGGGCCTACGTTTTCATCTGCCTTGTTTTCATAGGCCTTCCGTTTATTGGTGGTTTCGCTACTTCTTTTCCCTTCTACTTCATTTGACCCACTTGCTGGTTGCTTGTGAAGGTTTTCCTTTGTTAAACTTAAAAACTCTTATTTTGCTTTAAGCTATGGCGAACAGTCGTTTGCAGAATAGCATTTACGAGTCACTTACTCGTAAGAATGCGGTGATAGTTAGTCCACCCGATGGGGTTCGGGTCGAGGACGTCGTGACGGGCTTGGGAGAACTCGTTGGTTTCGAAAATGTGTTAGCAGCTTCAAAGATGAACCAACGAGTTGTTGTTTTTCTTTCCGATGAGCGCTATGTCGCTCAGGCGGTTGAAACCGGTTTGGCTTTACTGCCAGATATTTTCGTTAACGTGAGAATGTTGGACTCACCGGCGGTGAAAGTCACTTTATCTAATTTACCGCCTTTTGTTAAAAGCGAACAGATCTTGTCCGTTTTGGGACAATTTGGCAGGGTGGTGTCAAAGATCTCCATGATTCCCTTTCATTTGCGTTTGGATTCTTCAGTCCGCCATATCATGACCTTCCGGCGGCACTGTTACATGGTGTTAAAAAAACAACGCTCAATCGCTCAATGCCTCAGCTACATTGGTAGTTGAAAATCGAAATTATCGAATGTACATGGCAACAGAGACAATGACGTGTTTCACGTGTGGTGCCTTCTGACATTTAAAAGGTGCTTGTCCGGAGTGTATATCCGGTGGCACATCTAGACAGTCAGGAACAAACGCCGATTTTAGTGGCACATCGAGACAGTCAGGATGAAACGCCGATTCTTGTAGCACATCTAGAGTCAGGAAGAAACGCCGATTCTAGTGGCACATCTAGACAGTCAGGAAGAAACGCCGATTCTAGTGGCACATCAAGACGGACGGAACCAGATGCCGATATTAGTAATAATAATGGCGCGTCGGGGGACGGCAGATCAGCCTTCATTTTCGAGCGCAGAAATCAATAATTCTCCCGCTGATGACGCGGGTTTTATTTCCGTGTCCTCCAAGAGTTTTAAAAGAGGAAGCGGAAGTGAGAACACACAGGCGAGCTGTTCGAAAAAGATAGCACCTTCGAATGAATGTAATGTTTTCTTTTTTAGAAACAGAAGCTTCCGCAGCTGGTCTTCTGCTGCAGAATCGGTTCAGTGTGTTTGCTGAAACGGACGAAGACGCTTCCGTTCATCCCTCTCATGAACAAGGACCGAGCGCAACGCCCCGAGATGTTATGGTCACCACTCCGGTCACTGAAACGAAAATCAAGAACCATAAACCTGGTGTCGTCCCGCACCCTGCTGACGACGAAGTGTTTGAGGTAATGGAGGAGGAAGAAGTAACAGCCATAGAAGGAGAGTGCGAAGCTTCCGATACAAAACGGTAATCCCTGGTCCGGTTTTTAAAACTCCCGCTGTGCAAACAGCTACACTTTTAGTGGAAGACGATATTCCCGTTGTAAGCGCATTGGTTTCGGTGCATGAGGAGAAAAATAAAGGCCACTCGGATTATGACTCAGATGGGGCCTCGTCGCTTGCCTCTAGCACTAGTAGCGAGGTCTGGAATGACCCAGCAATATCCAAGGAACCGGAGGGTGATGATGATGATGTATCGCCCATGGAAATCCTAAAGTTTCTTCAGGACATTTTTCGAAAGAAACACGCTAAAATTATAACCTTCTTCCCGAACCTGTCTGGCTTTATAAACTCCTCAACACGTCTCCTTCAGGCTGAAAAACTTGGTGTGACTGAGTCACAAGTTTTTCGCCTTAGAAAGTGTGTATTGAATGCCTGGAAGGAGCTACAAGCACGACCCAACTTTCCTTTAACTGACAAACCTTCCCGACCTACACTATGACCTTCTCTATTGTAACTTTAAATATAAATGGGGGACGTTCACCCCTGCGTAAAGCTCAGGTAAAGTTGCTTGTCGAGCAAAAACATTTTGATGTTGTTCTTTTGCAAGAAACAAGATGTAGCTCCTCGTGCATGAGCAAATGGACTCGCATCATGAAAGGACAATGGTTCTTTTGTAACTTGACCTGTGGCTTTTTTTTAACTTAAATGCTTCTCTCTGTCCTGAAAATGTCACTTTTAAGGAGTTTATTAAAGGGCATTTAGCTTCAGTTAATTTCCTTTATAACGGTTATAAACACACTTTAATAAATGTATACTCACCTAGTACGAGAATGTAAAGAATATAATTTTTCACACAGAAATGTTCCTCACACACCTTGATTTTGATGGTCTTGTTTGTCTGTGTGGGGACTTTAACTGCACATTGTATCCCACCCTTGACCGTAATGGAGAAGAGCCCTACCCACCAAGTACGGCACCCTTAAAGAGGGCTTTGTCCAAATTCTCCCTTATGGATGTATGGAGACTCCAGAACCCATCTGCACGGCAATACACGTGGTGCCGGTGTGCAAATGGCCAGCTATCTCTTGCAAGGCTAGACAGATTTTACATTAATAATGACTTTAAATGTCATAGACCATATTGACACCACTCCAAGTGGCTTTTCGGACCACCACATTGTTGTTCTTCATATACTTTCCCCGGCTCGAAATCGTGGCACTGCCAATTGGACCTTCAATGTGAGTCTTCTGCAAGATGACACGTTTTCTGTCGCCTTTCGAACCTTTTGGGGAGTTCTACTACTACGGAATCCTTCCTACTCCTGCCTCACACAATGGTGGGACAATGCGAAGACCTATATTGGAACCTTTTGTCAGCAATATAGCTCCTTTTGTACAAAGAACGAATCCGCGCTGCAATCTCGAATTGCCAAAGAAATATTGTCTCTCCAGTCAAGCCTTCCAACTCTCAGTGCTGAAAGGACTGTTTCTCTGATAGCAACGAACAAAGCCCTCCTTGCTCAACTCTGTGCAAAACAAGCCAGAGGGGCTCTAATTAGGCTGTGAATGTAGAACTACAGCTCTATTGATACTCCTTCCAAAGTTTTATTTGCTTTGGAAGTGCAAAAAAGATAAACCAGCAAATAACTTCGCTGCAGGCACCAGGAGGCCGAACAACACACGATCCAAAAGACAAGACATCAGAAGCTTGATGAAACAAAACTTCTCTGACTTGTATTGCGCCAGAAACACGAAAGAAGACATGATTAGTTCCTTAACCACTTCTTTGCTCACCTTGTCCGAATCTGCATGCCAACAACTTGACAAGGAAGTGACTGTTGACGAACTTTTTACAGCTTTGCAAACTTTGCCCACAGGTAAAGCTTCTGGACTTGATGAAATCTCTGCAGAGTTCTACAAAGCCTTCTGGGATTTGTTGGGACCCAAGTTGCTTGACCTCTTAATTGATAGCCTACAATTAGGCTTGCTACCACTCAGCTGTCGCAGGGCTATACTTGCTCTCATACCTAAGAAAGGAGACCCGCAGCAACTTAAAAATTGGCGTCCCATTTCGCTCCTCTGCACGGACTACAAGATCTTCTCAAAAGTTCTTGCCAACCACCTCAAACCTCTGATTGGGGAGATTGTACACCCCAATCAATCTTATTGCATCCCTAAAAGGACAATACATGATAGCATTTTTATTGTATGTGACATGATCGATATTTGTATTGCTGAACATAGAAATGTTGGTCGAGTGTTTTTAGACCAAGAAAAAGCTTTCGACACGATTGATCATTCTTATGTCTTTGCTGTTTTATGGGGGTTTGGTTTTTAGGAAAATTTTATTTGTTATATTAAACTATTGTACAATAATATTTTTAGCTTGCTCAAACTAAATAACATCTTAAGTCAGCCTTTCCCTGTCACCAGGGGTATTCATCAAGAGTGCCCCCTCTCTGGCCTTCTATACTTCCAATCAATTGAACCTTTACTACATTGTTTACGTACACAGCTACAAGGGTTTTAACCTCTGCCGTTAGAAAATCCTATAGAGACCATTGCTTATGCGGATGATCTCTGCGCAATTGTGCACTCTGATAACGATGTTCATACTTTGGTTGAGTCTGTCAAGGAATTTAGCTTGGCTAGCTCGACTAAAGTTAATTTGGAAAAGAGCAAAGCTTTTTACTTTGGTCCACGGAATGAAACTCCCCCTCCAACCCTACCAAGGCAGCTTGAATGGACCAATGAAGGAAGACACTACCTCGGTGTCTTTCTTGGAACTCAAGATTTTATTTCAAAAAACTGGGAATCGCTGATTACTAAAACTGAGCAGCGGTTAACAAAATGGAGGGGATTATTGAAGCAGCTTTCCTTCCGGGGTTGTACTCTGGTCATTAATAATCTTGCGGCATCAATGCTATGGCATGTTTTCAAGGCACCGCAGGCCCCAGTTTTTATCCTTAAAAAACTTCAAAGCTTTTTTGTAGATTTTTTTTCTGGGGGGGAAAGCACTGGCTCCGGCCAGGAATACTAAGCCTGCCGACTGCAGAAGGTGGACAGGTGCTAATAGATGTGACGAGCAAAGTGATGGCTTTTCGCCTCCTTTCAGTACGAAGGCTTCTATACACCAACGTCTCATGGAAAGCCTTTGCACATTGCTTGCTGAAGCGAGCTGGGAAACTAGGCTATGGTGACGAGCTTTTTCTTCTTGATACGAAGCGCGTGGATATGACATCGATCCCTCTGTTTTACCGAAGCATGCTGGAAGCATGGCAGGCTGTTTCTTTTCGCCGTGATGCCAGTGCTTACTCCCTTCAGATGTTTTTAAATGAACCAATATTTTTAAATTCTTTTTTTGATGGGGTCTGTAGTGACAGATCTTTCATGCAAAATTTTATTGATGTCGGCGTTACCAGAGTAAAACACCTCAGGAGCCCCCTTGTACATAGATGGAAGCCAGCTGCTGATATTGCCGTGGCCACCAGTGTGAGGTCCATCAGAGTTATTTGCAGAATTTTCTCTGTGATTTTACGGACTTTTAAGCAAACCGGGTTAAAATGGGACCCAGACATAGAAGATGCTCTCAATTTATCCCAATGTCCTTTCCCACATCTTTTAATTTTATTTCAAAGTTTTAGGTTTTTTATCCAGATGGAGAAATCCTCAGTGTACAATCTACAGTGGGGAGAACAAGTATTTGATACACTGCCGGTTTTGCAGGTTTTCCCACTTACAAAGCACGTAGAGGTCTGTAATTTTATCAGAGGTACACTTCAACTGTGAAAGACGGAATCCAAAACAAAAATCCTGAAAATCACATTGTATGATTTTTAAAAATAATTAATTTGCATTTTATTGCATGAAATAAGTATTTGATACATCAGAAAAACAGAACTTAATATTTGGTACAGAAACCTTTGTTTGCAATTGCAGAGATCAGACGTTTCCTGTAGTTCTTAACCAGGTTTGCACAGACTGCAGCAGGGATTTTGGCTCACTCCTCCATACAGATCTTCTCCAGATCCTTCAGGTTTCGGGGCTGTCGCTGGGCAACACAGACTTTCAGCTCCCTCCAAAAATTTTCTATTGGGTTCAGGTCTGGAGAATGGCTAGGCCACTCCAGGACCTTGAGATGCTTCTTACGGAGCCACTCCTTAGTTGCCCTGGCTGTGTGTTTCGGGTCGTTGTCATGCTGGAAGACCCAGCCACGCCCCATCTTTAATGCTCTTGTTGAGGGAAGGAGTTTGTTGGCCAAGATTTCGCGATACATGGCCCCATCCATCCTCCCCTCAATGCGGTGCAGTCGTCCTGTCCCCTTTGCAGAAAAGCATCCCCAAAGAATGATGTTTCCACCTCCATGCTTCATGGTTGGGATGGTGTTCTTGGGGTTGTACTCGTCCTTCTTCTTCCTCTAAACACGGCAAGTGGAGTCTAAACCAAAAAGCTCTATTTTTGTCTCATCAGACCACATGACCTTCTCCCATTCCTCCTCTGGATCATCCAGATGGTCATTGGCAAACTTCAGACGGGCCTGGACATGCTCTGGCTTGAGCAGAGGGACCTTGCGTGCCCTGCAGGATTTTAATCCATGATGGTGCAGTGTGTTACTTATGGTTTTCTTTGATACTGTGGTCCCAGCTCTCTTCAGGTCATTGACCTTTCTTTCTCACCTTTCCCTCACCTTTCTCATGATCATTGAGGCTCCACGAGGTGAGATCTTGCATGGAGCCCCAGACCGAGGGAGATTGACTGTTATCTTGAACTTCTTCCATTTTCTAATAATTGTGCCAACAGTTGTTGCCTTCTCACTAAGCTGCTTGCCTATTGTCCTGTAGCCCATCCCAGCCTTGTGCAAGTCTACAATTTTGTCCCTGATGTCCTTGGACAGCTTTCTGGTCTTGCCCATTGTGGAGAGGTTGGAGTCTGATTGATTGAGTGTGGACAGCTGTCTTTTATGCAGATAACGAGTTCAAACAGGTGCAGTTAATACAGGTAATGAGTGGAGAATGGGAGGGCTTCTTAAAGACAAAACTAACAGGTCTGTGAGAGCCAGAATTCTTACTGGTTGGTAGGTGATCAAATACTTATTTCATGCAATAAAATGCAAATTAATTATTTAAAAATCATACATGTGATTTTGATGATTTTTGTTTTAGACTCCATCTTTCACAGTTGAAGTGTACCTTTGATAAAAATTACAGACCTCTACGTGCTTTGTAAGTTGGAAAACCTGCAAAATCGGCAGTGTATCAAATACTTGTTCTCCCCACTGGATGTGTTCTCACCCTTTTTCCTGGCAAACCCACAGAGCCTGCTTCAAGCTAACGTTTCCACAACAATTAAATGGCAGGTGATGTATAAAGAACCGATTGTCAAGCGCTCAGGCGATCTCCAATGGCGGCTAGCGCAAAACATCCTGCCTTGTAACATTCTGTCCCACCATATATGTCCTGAAAACTCCGAATTATGCC
>NC_140965.1:33808852-33821352 GCF_056783735.1 Eptatretus burgeri
GAACGAGAGAGAACGAGAGAACGAGAGAACGAGAGAGAGAGAGAGAGAGAGAGAGAGAGAGAGAGAGAGAGAGAGAGAGAGAGAGAGAGAGAGAGAGAGAGAGAGAGAGAGAGAGAGAGAGAGAGAGATCTCTCTCTCTTTCTCATTCTCTCTCACACCCCCTCCTTGCACACCCCTCTCACAGTTTCTCACAAGATTTGAGGAATCACTCTCCCCACCCCACCCCCCCTTCCTCACTCTGCCCACCTCCTTCCTAGCTTCCCCTCCCTCCTGCCTCCTCTCTCACCCCTCCCTTCATACCCCTGTCCACGAAGTGACGGGTTGTCTTTGCTGGTGAAGTAACATTGGCTGGGTCTCCTTCGATGTAACCCCAACACATGATTTCGCATCGCACAATTACACATTTGAGTACCATATGTAATGGGGTGCAATTATCAGCAACACATGTGCACATTAAACAAATTCCAGGGTGGTGCAGCTCTGCAATTGGTCATCAGAAGAGAGTAACAATTTTGGTCAAATTAAAGTAAAAATAAATCATGGCAGAGTATACAAAGTAACGATTCACATCAAGGCAGCCCGAGTCATAAAAGAATATCAAAATGCTTTTGCCCGTCTTGTGTACCTCCATAAAATATCCTGATTATGGCAAGACATTAATTAATTCATGTCTATCGAATGATTGCTTTTGTTCACCAAATGTTTTCATGTTTGCTTGACACGACTGACAATGAAGTCATGAGATATAAAAATAGGTTTATTGATTCAATAAAATTGCATATCAACACTGTCATTGTATGTTATACATAAGGCCGATGTTGAAGCATTGTCTGCCTCTATTTCTGCTCACCAACCAACCTCTGGGATGATTCATCAACCCCACTCTGCTTGGAAAAACATCTCAAAAGTACATTCTTATTCACCCGACCTATAAAGTAAAACAAACGTGCTTCCCTCAATTGAGTGTTTCTTTCATGGTGGCACTCTGCCTTTTTCAGCCATCTTGGAGAGGTAGTCTACCAGACAAGTTGTAGCTTATGGTAAGAGGAGCTCCAGAGACTTCTTGAGTTCAAAGGTTTCTTTCCAAAATGGGGATTTACACACTGGTCTTACTGGAGGGACAGAGTGAGGACATATTTGACTTTTGTTTCACTTAAAATAACTGGAAACTGCCAACAAATTCAATTAAAACAATGCCTATAATACAGTCTCAATAAAATGTATACAGACTAATATTTCAAATAAAAATTAAAAAACAGGGGGTGATATGACACTAATTGCTAAAAGGTGATGTCAGCGTGTGATGGAATGATTGCACGTCGTCAGTCAGCTATTACCCATAAGGCAGTGCAGTTTGACATATAAAGTTTGTATACATTTTCTTGAGACACCCTGGACATTCTCTCTTCCACCTCTCAACAGCATAAAACTAGCTGCTTCACTCCAACATTCCTGAGAGCGAGATACAAATCACTTCAAAGCAGATCTCATCCACACACTGCAAAAATATAACCAAGGACATTGCTGATATATCAACACACTTTTGCATTCACTTTGACCCAGTGCTTTAGCCTTGTTCAATTATTTTCTCATAAAACCAATTTTTTTCAAATCAAAATGAAGACTTTTTGTATTCCTGCCTTTGGAACATTTTCTGCACTGTTCTTGTGAATATTCTGGGCTCAAAAACGAAATACTCAAATAACTTAAAGGACTTATGAACCGTTTTGGGACATTGAATGTAGATTAAAGATGTATTCAATCATGCACTTCCAAGAGTAAAGTACGTGAGAGGTCGGTAAATTATAATTTCCCCCCACGACCCGGATGTTAAAAGAGATCACGTCACGTGACCAGATATTAGCAAGAGGTGTGTCTCCAACCAACTGCATTTACTCAAGCAAATGTGATGGAATATGACAACCAATTAATTTTTTTAACAAAGAACTCTCTCAATTTGAGACTCTGGAAAGCATTACTCTTGATGGTTCAAGAAGTGACAGTTCCAAACCTTCTTTAGAATCTGAATATTCAGTTGAGGAGGAGGAGGAGGAGGAGGAGGAGGAGGAGGAGGAGGAGGAGGAGGAGGAGGAGGAGGAGGAAGCAAACTTGACTGACTTGGCAATACTGACTGGTAACTTGTGTCCTCTCTGCCACAGCATGTACATGTACCATACTCAGCATAATTTATTTGGGACTTGTTGAATTATTTGGGATGCTAGCAATGCATCTGGTTTCAGTCCCAATAGTCCTCCATGGTAGCCAATTCTCATCATATCTTCAATATGTCTCTCACAGCAACTGAGCATTCAAGATGAATGGAACACACTCTGCTGTGTTTCATTAGATGTAAAACACTCCTGTTTAATGTCATGTACCGAGGCCTGTCAAATTGCAGGATCCTCCAGGAAGCTAAACAAACCAATCCCTGAACCCATCCTTTCTGTCGTTACACCCAAAATCAAAACAAAATACCATTTTGCTGCAGAATTCTGCAACATTCATAAGCACCTCGTTGACACTAATGGCAGTTTTATCAATTCTGGTTGGTGACAACAGCTGAGTGATTCTGCAGAGCATGCATAATGGCATAATAACTAACAATAGGTGTTCCACGCCTAACATAGTTTTTGAAAACCCTGATGATGGCATGATATTGTCGATCCGAACTCTTAAATTATTGAAAAAAAGAATCCAGAACGGTTCATAAATCCTTGTCAGTAATCTATCATCACCAAGATTGGGGAGAATTCTGTTTTTCCAACCAAGATGAAGCATTAGATTATGAAAGTACTGTGCAGTATACACTCAAAACTTGCTGAAAACCAGCCGTCACACAATTACTTATAAATTGAACAAAATCCTCCAAAAATATGCTATCAGTATCAACATGTCTTGTCCAAACATAAAACTCCAAAGTTATAAAAAAAGTGCTCACAAGCACACTCATTTTGATATACAAGGGTACAATGCATAAATAATATAATTAAGTTCAGAATTTCAGGACCCAAGTTATTAAAGTGCTTTAAAGCCCCAGTGTATACACATTCTCCCTCCTTCAATTCCTCTTCCCAAAGAGGATGTTATCGTCAAGGGAATTTAACCAATTACATGAAGGATTGTGCAACATCAATGCACAAAATGTTTGCAAGCAAATTGCACCCAAATTATATTTGGGCTTCCCAGCTTCATGCCACAACCACCAACTACCACCACTTGAATTGTAACATAAATAAATAAATAACATTTTGTTGAAAACGTATAGCAACAGAATTTCACGTTATAGAGCACTCAAGATGTGCATTCCGTCTGTCACTACCATTTCTCCTGTTGAAAAAGGATACCGAAGAAGGGTTACAGGAGAACGAGTGTTGACAAGTCAAGCATTCTCTGTGTGCCAGAAGGAACCAGCTTGTTCGTGCGTGCTTTCCGAGACCAAATTCCCCTGAAAACCATCTACAGCCACATCACCTAGGAGGACGATAAAATGTGAGCAACCTTCAGCAATAGATTAGAATATATTATTATTCAGTTGAAAATGGGTTGTGATTATACATATCCAAGTGTTACACGAACGCCTTACCGCCAACAGTGCTATGATCATGAAAAATGCAGAGTCGGAGTCACTGCAAAAAACTTACTTCATTAGTACGTTTCGTTGTTGAGCAATGTACTGAGGAATCACTTTCATTTGCTGACAGCGGATCTGCAAAACTCTGCAGCTCATTTACTTTTCCCTACAAAGGGGATTTAAAACAATAAAAAAAAGAAGTCTATCAGGAATGTTTGTGTATGTGCAGAATCTATGTGGACACACCGATATATGAAAACGAGCATCCCAAAACTTGATAACCTTACCGTTAAAATGGCATTGTCCTTTTGTAACCGCCTCACAGAGTTTCCTTGTTCCTCATGTCTCTGTGATAAAGTTTCACAGTGGCGCATGTAGAATGCAACGTATTCACCTGTCATACACCCGTAAGAAAAAAAAAAAACAGAACTCACTGACATGGACCTCAAAGCAACTGTAATTCAAAGTTTCATGCTTTGTTGATTAAAAGTGACAGATTCAAAGATTATACTTGAATGACCTTCTTGAAAAATATCAATTTGCAAACTGCCTCCTCCATCCCACCCTGTGGGTATGTAACAAATGTGTATGCGCCACTTATTTAAGGCTTTGTGGATAATGGAAGAACAACTACTTCGCCTTCCTTTCGCACTCCATCAATATCGAATCATAAACCAAGAGCAAATCCATCCCTACTCAAGGTTTGCTATTTACAACCCAAGGAACAGCACAACTGGTCGATACACAATACGTCTTCACGGAAACGTTAGAAACCACAAAGACCGAAAGTAGAATGAGATAGACCATCATCCAATCAGGTGGCAGTTTGAATGTAGTTAAAGCAAAGTTTTTCAACAAAATACACATTGTCAGAATCCGAATTTTGAGCCAATTGATACACACCGAGAGTCTTTGTCTTCTTTGAAAGCTCAGTGTAATTGTACTCCAATAGTTCCTTGCTCTCCATCAGTTCCACTTTGTCCTCCATAACCGTCAAAAATTTCTCCTGCAAATATTATAAAAGAGGAATCATCAAACACATCCAAATCACTTCTCACCACTCCATCTTCCATAATAATGAAGCAAGTAGCGCAAACAAAGGAAAGCATCACGGACTAGACACAGTGGTGTAATGGTTAGAGTATCTGTTCCATTTCTTTGAGGTCGGTGATTTGAATCCTGACTGAGTCATAACAGAGACTTTAAAATGGTACATGCTGTCGCCTTGCTCGGCACTCAGCACTTTGAGGATAGAGCACTGACAAACAACCATAAGTTGGCAACCATTGCACAGGTTTGATGGGCCTCCTGGGCTCCTCCTGTGTTGAAGTTCCTAGCAAGGGAACTCGTATTATTCGCAACCCTTACACAGCAATTAATAGCGTAACAAATAGATAGCGCTTAGTTCCACATTGTATAAGTCAGCAAAAGTGGAAATGTTTTGTAATGTTTTAAA
Source organism: Eptatretus burgeri (assembly GCF_056783735.1). NCBI lineage: Eukaryota > Metazoa > Chordata > Myxini > Myxiniformes > Myxinidae > Eptatretus > Eptatretus burgeri. The sequence continues at coordinate 33,813,880 of NC_140965.1, forward strand.
GGAGTAGGCCTGGGAAGTTGAAATATTCAAAGGTTTATTGTGAGATGAACGGTTACATCCATTGATGTGTTCCAGAAATGACGGTAAGAACCCCCATTTCAAATTGATGTTGGCTACTTACATCACTGGATTGGTTGTGTTGCATTCCCCTATGAGCTCATCGATCAAGATGCCAAGATCCCAGGTTTAAATTCCAAATACAGTTTTGATTCGTCAATGTCGACTCGTATTGAAATTCATGTGAAAGTACAATTATATCTTCAAATGTCCTTTCTGATCACATGATATGTCTAAAAGCTGCTCGTTGATATTCAGAAAGGGTTTTCTCTAGGAGTACACAAAGATTGATACAAAACAAACTGTTCAGCCTGGTGGAGGAATGCGCTCTACTAACTGCCATTCTATTTCCTCCTGCAGAGGCCAATTGGAAGTATTTATAATGCTTTAAACCCTCATGGAGCAGCCAACATTGATGGAAAAAATGCAACGTTCACAATATCTAGGCCAGGGAGCAGTGAAACAAGAATCGAGGGGTTATCATCAACGTTGGGCACTTCTCCTCACATTTCGCTTTGCACAAGAAGGGTAAGATGGTGAGTACGAGGATAGTCACTCACTACGTAAACACTAAGCAGGCTGACCAGGTCAGCCTCATTATCTTGCTTGGCCTGGTTGTGCTCAGCCAATTTAAGCAATGCAAACATGCGTTCAAAGAACCTGGAGTTCTTAGTTGCTCAGACGTTCAAAATGAAATGCAAAAACGACAGCAAAGGTTGATTTGTTTATCCAAGCAAACTCCATTATATCGAGCGAGCTAATGTACAATGAGTATATTTTACATCAAAGCATATGTTGTACAAAATCATAAACCATCCTCAATTGTTGTGACAAGGACAGGAGTAGAAGGAGAAAAATAAAAGGTACATGTCATCATAAATTTGTTTTGCACATGTTTAGTTCAGCAACATTTCTGCTTTTGTTTGTTTCTGTACTCCCTCCTGGAGTTACGATTTCTTTCGTGACTCAACAAAATGGTCTCTTCTTCTTCTTCTTCTTCTTCTTGCGTATGGCAGCTTAGCTGCCAGGGTAGCTATCATTTATTGGAAGCGCAACTGTCGCTGATGCAGCGCCCCTCTACCAGTACACACTGGTACTCATTTCACCGACCTCGGAAGGATGACAGGTTGAGTCAACCCCCTGGTGTATTAATTCAGCAGCCAACGGGGCTTGAACTCAGGACCCTAGGATCCCAAGCCGCCACCCTCACCACGAAGCCAAACACCAGGCAACAAAATGGTATAAAACTACTTAAAGAAGGAACATAAATTTTGGAACTTAAAAAGGACCCTTTTGGACACATGGATTACTGAAATGCAATATCAATATTTGATCCATGCATGCATCACTGTTGGATACTGAGGGAAAGGGAAATATTTAACGATTATCCATTCAACTAAGCAATGCATTCATTAATGCAACAAAAGGCTGTTTCATTTAAATAAGTGTCTTACATATACAATGGCCAAGCAAGGTACGGGAGTTCATTGCAGCGAATCCAAGTTTGGTTGCAAGATTTTATCTTTTCAAACAATGTTTCTTTTGAGGCAATAATTGAGTTAAAACACATCCTGCTAAAAAGGAGACTGGAATTTAGAAGTCCTTTCAAAGTGTTGGTATTCAAGCTTAAATTTTTTTTGGGAAAATTCTGCTCATAAACCCAGTGTTGATGAGCAAATTAGCTGGATGCAAGAAGCCAGTCTTTAAGGAATATCTCACAGAGCAAATAGATTTATATTCTTGTCTATATATTTGAAAAATAAAAATAATAAAAACATTAATCTTTATCAGGAAGCATCAAATGTTTGGTTTGATGTTTAACTGTGCAATAGTCAATTAAATATCAATTGAAAATTACTGGCATACCTGAAGCTTGTCCATGGCCGTTTGAAGGTCATTGTGATTGTGGCAATGTGCCTCATCTTGCAACAACCTTAAACCTGAAATTATCAAATAAACAACAACAGTCTGTTTACTGTGCAAATGAAGAAGAAGAAGAAAAGAACCATCACTATTATTCCCAGAGAATGACAGAACAAAAATGACTAAAATATTGGGTGAAAGATAAATTTTGAAGCTTTAAGGATCAGAAAGCTGGAGAATAGGGAGTGAAAGGGAGCATGTGGATATACTTACAACAACCTGAAGCAAATTATCTTACTTTTTAAATGCATAGACAATTAGAAGGGCACTCTTCGATGTGGTAAAGTCACCAGATATGCCTCTGCCCACATTATTATATCATTATACATACTTGTACCAAGTTTGATCTAAATCCGTGAACCTAGAGTCAAAATATTAAATAATTCTGGTTGCCACACCATGCGTCCGATCATGTTGAAATTTAAAACATATATTCCCCATGAATACTAGATCATAATTGTTTAGGTTCATGTCGATCGATTTAGCGGTTCAAGAGATAAATTTTGTTAAAGATATTCACTGAATTCAAAATGGCTGCCAGGCAATGTGACATATTATTTGTGAACATCCTGGTACTCCCAAGGCTTAGGGAACATGTGGGTGAAGTTTCCCCTCGATCTGTCAAACTGTTCTGGAGAATAAGATTTTCAAAGGTTTAGTGGGGGGGGAAATATCAGAGCTGTCAAACCATGTGACTTCTCATGGATAGATGATCATACCTGTAAAATTTTGCCTTGATCTGTTCAGCAATTTTGGAGAAGAGGATTTCTAAAAGTTTTTATGTTAAAAACAATATGGCAGCCGAACCGCATGACCGATGATGTCATCGATTTCCCCCCCCCCTCCCCCCATACAATTTAGCCTGAGATGACCCTCAAAAAATTTCATACTGATCGGATAAAGCAGTCGACTAATGCAATTGTGACATCAAAAAAAATTTACACTTGTTTCCCATGGTGAGTACTTGACATGTGCCAAGTTTCAAATTTTTCCATGGAGTAGTTTCAGAGATAGAGGTCCAAGAATTTTCCTTTTTTCCAACATGGCTGCCACACCATGTGACCTATGACATCATAATTATCATTGAAAGATTCTACATGAGTAGTCACACCTATGGTGAAAATTTCATGTCAATCGGATCAGCAGTTGTAGAGAAAGGAGAAAAAAAAATTAGCATGGACCGATGTACATCCCGAAAACATAATGCCTCCGGCGACTTAATCAGTGGAAGAATAAAAAAAAAAAAATTAACCTCATGATCAAATGAATCAGACATGCTTTTCTGTGTCAATACGCACAAGAAACAGTTTCAGTGTTTATAACAGGAAACAACATGGAGAATCCTATTTTGCCATTAACAAAACTCAATAAGCTGGTCTTACTATGTGGAAGCATGACAATCTCATTGGAATCGGGGTTCTCCACCGTTTCAAGTTGGCAAAAGGAAAACGATGGTATTTGAGAAGATCCGTGTTTAAAAAAAAAAATGAAGGCACCACCAACTTGAAAAGCTGCACGGCAGTTATAAGGTTTCTTCATTATGAGCCATGTCAAGTTGATCAAAAATTGATCATTTGATCCGGAACACAAAAACTTAAACATCAAATGTACATTGAAACCAGTTATAGTCATTCCACTTGAACGAATGCCTTTCTAAGATAGCAATATTCCGAAGAAGCTATTCTACGGTACAATTGCAGGTGAAACTAGAAGGGCACTCGGTAGAGCGCATACCTCCGCCACGTAATACCTGATCCACGAGAACATATCGGGCCCAATACATTTTTGAAATATCATGCTAACCCTAACAACAGTATTATATAGTTTTTGGCTCTATCTCTCAAAAATTAAATAATACTCAGATTCAGATCTTCACCTAAATTGAAACAATTCGTCCTTGCCACACACCCAACCTGTCCACCAAGTTTCGTCTGAATCTGTCAATAACATTTTGATACATCGTGCGATATATATCTTTCTTGGCCCAATCTCTCAATGGTGAAGAATCACTTAAAAAAATTCTCGTAGCCAGATAAAGACCTTCACCAAAATTTAATCAGTTCGTTCTTGTCACACACTGAACCTGTCCACAAAATATCATCCTGATCCATCCATAACTTTTTGAGATATCCTGCACACAAACAGACAAACAAACAGGCAGACAGAAAGGGGTGAAAACATAACCTCCTTCACCTTCGGTGGCAGAAGTAACTCGAGGGGGAGCACTCGGTAGAGTGCAAAACCTCCGCCGCCAATACTGCTGGGTCACTTAAGTGAACCTGATATCCTATTCATTGTAGGTCAAAACGGATCAGACTCTACTGAACCACGATTGAATAAACTAAACTAGATCGACGCGCATGTAGAAATGCCAAAAAATATAAAAGCGAATTTTTTTTGAAAAAAAAAGTTGCAAAATATTTTTTTTTCTCTAACAATTTTTTTGGGGGGGTTGGAAATGACTTAAAACATGTAGAAATGCGAAAAAAAATTCAAATATTTTTCAAATAAAATCGAAATTTTTTTGAAAAAAGTTGCAAAATTTTGTTTTTATTTCTCTAGCAAAATTTTTTTTTTGGTTGGAAATCACTTAAATCATGTAGAAATGCAAAAACAAAAATGCAAATATTTTTTCAAATTGGCCACCATAGTGGCCATATTGGACTTTGGACCAGGTCCAAAATCTAACGGCATGATCCTTGGACCATACCTAATCCCCCAACCAAGTTTCGTCGAAATCCGTCCAGGAGTTTTTCCATAATACTGTTCACAAACAAACAAACAAAGACAGGGGTGAAAACAGTAACCTCCGTCCATCTTAGATGGCGGAGGTTAATAATTAGGACTGTGAGAGCAACCACACACAGCACTGAACTTGTCAACAGATTAAAACAGCTAGTGAAACATATGCAAATACAGGGAGCAACAGTTAGTAGATTAAAATAAGTTTTCTTTAAGATCATAAAACGACACCAAATAGAATTAGTGAAATCCAATATGAATAGTAAAAAATATTATTAAGGAAACATTTATATGAAGACATTTTGAGAAACAAACATGTAAAGTATTTAAACCCATTTCAGTGGTTGCTACGAGACAAGGAAGCATGTAAAAAAAACCCCGTTTATAAATAACCGTTTGAATAACAGTTTGATCCAGAGGTGAGTGGGATGGTCGTGTTTGTTGGTGGGCGTGTTATATTTAAGGTAAGATGTGCAAGATTTAATGTATTATATAATAGAATGTGGGATGGGAGTTGCAACTACGTGATAATATATTAAATCCTTTAGCGAGTAAAGACCGATTCATGATGTTGCATTGATTGACTGCCCGGATGCAACTGAGGTTGTGGATCTACTGATGTAGGTAATCTACTGATGCGGATCCACTGTTTGGAGAGGTTCTGGGGTGAAAGGATTGAAACCTCGAGGAAAAACGGTGCCCAGATGATGATTCATGCGGTCAGAAAACCATTCAATTGCTTACAGGTTAAGGTTCTTTCTTCAAGTAAGAGAACTATGCTTTCAGGTTTAAAATTCAAATGAAGTTGAAAAGAGGATGTTGTGAAATTAACATCATTTACAGCAATCCTTTCAATTACTATAGATTTTAGGAATAGCCGATACTGTATGTGCGTGCGTGTGTGTGTGCGCGTGTCCAGGATATGACTTTTTTTTTAACCAATTCAGCTTTTGTCATCAAATTTTCAACAAACCTTTATTATGAGAATATGGAAACCACTAATTAATACATTTGACCATTTTTGTAGCTGTTGTTTTCAGTCAAGTTTAGTTCGAGTTCAAGGCGGACGTGGACGACCTTTGCATTTTGAGATGTTTTCTAGTATTGTTTATTTTATTTTATACATCTGTACTATCCTCTTATTTCTCCACTTCACCTTCTGTGTATTGTGCTCACCTCCTATAATGCACTTACACCAAGCTAGTGGAGGATCATGTCAAAAACAACCTTATAGGAAAGTCACTCAACAAACATTTTGATTGCACATTTCTATCAGTAATTATCATCCGCCAACCAACTAAGTTGGCGGGGGATATTGAAATGGGTTCCGTCCGTCTGTCACATTTCGTTTCTGGAGCTTAACTACAAATCACCTCAAGATATGTTTATGAAATTTGGTACACATATCAAGCAAGTAGTGAACTGGTGCCTTTTGATATTTTCTAATTGATAGGTCACATGGTTTGGCAGCCATGTTGGATTCAAGAAAAATATTAAATAATGTTCTCTCTAGAATCACATAACCTCACGAAGCGAAAATTTGCAACTATCATCTTCCATCATGTCTGCATACATAGTAAAAATTATGACATCACAAGTCACATGGTTTGGCGGCCATCTTGGATAGGAAAACACACTTCATCCGATTAAAAGGAAACTTCACACACGTATTCCACTGGAGGATTGGAGGCAAAATGTAAATTTGTCATAGATCACATGGTTCGTCAGCCATCTTGGATTGAAAATTAAGAACTTTTAAAAATCTTCTTCTCCAGAACGGCTGGACAGAGTGAGGCAAAATTTCACATACACTTTCCCCAAGACATCCTTTCGGAAGTTTGTTAATTTCTAATTGATAGGTCACATGGTTTGGTGGCCATATTGAATTTACCCGAAAACCTTCAAACATCTTCTTCTCCAGAACGGCTGATCAGATCAAGGGGAAACTTCACATACATATTGCACATGCTTAGGGAATACAAGTTTGTTAATCCTCATTTACTATGGCGGGGGATATCAAAGACTTTGTCTTCAACTGATGCTAGTTGACCTTGAAATACAACTACATTGGGGAATTCCTGTTTTTATCTCTTCAAAATAAGCAATGGCTTGCACTCTGTTGCCTTTCTTTGAAGGGACAGAGCAACAGTAGCACAAGTATGCCGGCGGTGTGCTTGTGATATCAAACAGAACAAAGTGAACAAATAGATGCACGACGTATGATGTGCAGAAATACCTTGGGTTCCATTATCGTTGCCAGCAGTCTTTCTTAGCTGCTGCTGTTCTTGAGAAATGAGATCGACTTGCTTCTGCAGGGCCTCACTCTTTTCCTTCCATTTCCCCATTTCTGACTGCATCCAAAAAAATACCAAATACTTTTTAGGTTCATTCACACACCGGCAACAGTGCATTCAACAGTGCACCATTTTTTGTAGATATATATTGCTACGGCCCGGGTGTCGGCCGCTCTGAACGGAACCGCAAGTCGAGTCGGCCCGACCGATTGCCCGGAATATAGATCGCTGCCCGGATAACTCCGAGCGATGGGTCCTTGTACAAGAACCGAAATACGCCAATCGGCAAATCACGTGGGGTAGGGTCGATTGCCAATCTTCAATGTACCTAAATACCCACGTGATCCAACTACCGGGGTATTCTACCCTCGATGGAACTCGTACGGAACAAACCGCCGAGGCGAGCCTGTCCTGTGCGCGATTCCGAGCGGCTTAATCGCCGAGAACCGTCAGTCCA
>NC_140965.1:33831352-33846352 GCF_056783735.1 Eptatretus burgeri
GAAGCGCCAAGAGCTCAGGTACGATTGCTGAATGTTTAAGAGTGGTTTCCTTCACGTCAATGCACAACCGAGCCATGATTGGAGACTGCATAGTTATTGAAGACTGGAGCTTCTCGCTCAAGTTGTAGTGCACAAGTAACACGAACACATCCGTGTCATCACACACCACCCGCACCCGTGATTCTGGATGGTATTTTGCCAAGTGGATGGCCTGTTGTGTCAGGAGGATGTCAGCTTCTTCATGTGTTGATGCTCGGTCCAGACGAGGCGACTTACGACCCTTTGATACCTGCGTAGGTGTGTCGTTTTCCCCAGTAACCACCAACTGGTGGTCCTGTGTCGCATGCTGCAGGAAGTTGTCATCACTCAGGATTGATTCGCAAATCAGTGTGTTGAGTTGTTTCTTATTGGCTGAGTTCTTGAGTACTGCTTCACGAGCCGGCACTGGAGTTTTCCATTCGAGCTGATGGACCCGGGTCGCGCTGGCTCGAGCTGATCTGGTGCCGATTTTTGTAGAGTAGTCATAATAACGATCAAAACACAGGTGGACATCAGCTTCAAGCAGCCGCGCGTTGACCCAGACCTTGAACACCGAAATGAACGTGTCAACGGTTCCTTGGGATGGCCATTCTAATGTCCACAAAAAGAGCGGCAACATCAATCACCATAGATGTTGGGCTTGTGATAAGGCATTGTGAAACTTCTACTTGGAGGTTCTTTTTCAGTGTGGATTTTCCCGTTGCCACTCGCATCTGGCCATCAGCTTGAAACATTGAGGGCGGATATGCAGTTAGCTCTGTGGAGAGGACTTGTTCCAGATCGAGATCGCGCTGGCTCACGAGAAGGCCAATCTCCCGAGCGTATATAGCCTCTTCATCCATGACGGGATCATCATCGATTGTTAGACGTTTCTTCTTTGCGGCAAAGGTTGTCACCTGTTTTACGAGTGAGCTGTAAAAGCCCTCTGGCCATAATGCTTCGAACTGGATCAGCTGATCAGGTCCAATCTCCACTGCCTTGAAAACATTAACATTCGGTTGAGCTAGTTGACCATTTGAGATGTTGAGCAGACATCCTGCATCGTGGGTAGCTGGATCCAATGGGTCAATGCATGACTCTAGAGTAGTCTTCAGTGATTTACGATCATTGCCATCTCGACGAATGCGACTGGTAGATTCCTCCTTGTGGTTAAGCTGTACCTTCTCGTCAGCTCCAGACATCTTCTTAAGGCCACCAGTCAGGGTCATGGTCGCATCCATACTGTACACCCATGTCGCTATCGTTTGAGGATTTTCTGTGTTGCCAATGATGCCACCCGGCCCATGCCCCTTCCTCATCCAGTTCGTTTCAATAAACATGTCGCTCCACTGTCCGTTGTAGACACCGGCAGTGTGGTGTAGTGACTGCTCTCCTCTGCAGAACTTGTCCAGAATATCTGGTCCCAACCAAGTCACAATCGATTACGTTAGTTTTTAGTGCGATTTTTTGTGATTTTGGCATTTTTCAGGCATTTTTGGCGGCCATATTGGATTTTTGCTACCAAGATGGCCGCCAAATGACCCAATAACGTCATAATCCACTTCCTTGGTCTCTAAAACAGATTTAGACACCAATATCATCCTTTTACTGTACTTAGAACAGGATTTACAACCTAATTTATATTTTGATCGATGCGGCAGCCATATTGGCGGCCATCTTAGATTCTGCAAAAGCCAAGCCAGTGATAAGTGGCCACCCACCCTAAAATTGATCTAGACACCAATATCTATCAAAATAAGCCAAAAACGATTGTTACCAAACATTTCAAGGTTCACTGGAAATATGCATTTCTGCCACTAACCCTTTCACTTTGATGGCCTTTTAGAAAATGCTCTCCCGCCATTTAAGAGCTAGGAATGCATGATGATGATGACTCGAGTTCACATAAAAGTTAGATATGGATGCCCCGCCCATATTAAATAATTTTTATTTTGCTATGATTTTTTAAAGCATAATTTTCACTGATTCACATGCGATTGTGTATGAGCAATATGTCACATACGAAATACAAAGTTTGTGTAGAAACAGGAGATTGGAAACGGCTGCTATGACTTGAATTGTTACATCACGTTGATAACACATTGGAAGAAATGTAAACAAAAAACACAAAAAATGATAAGAGTAATAGTATCACGATCCCAGATAACAATCACGAGCATTACTGACAATATTGAAATAGTTGCCAACCTATGGAAGCTTGTCCATACTCTATCGACCAGGCTTAGTGGCATAAAGGGTAGAACATCCAATCCGAGTCTGGGAGGTTGGTGGTTCAAACCGTGGCCTGGTCATACCAAACGCTTTAAAAATGATATGTGCTGTTTCCTTGCTTAACGATCAGCATTTAACAAGGATAAAGCACGGACAAATGATGATAGCACAGGCTTTGATGCGCCTAATGGCATCCTCATGTGTTGATGTTCCTTGTCAGTGCCAGGGAATGAATACAGGTTTAAGAACGTTCGTTATTAGAATAGATAAAAATTTGCAGAGATACAGACTTAAGAATGCTCGTTATTTATTACAAATAATTTTCAACCACAAAGAGAAATATTTCAGACAAAGAAAATAAAAGACGTTAACGGAATTTCAAAAATGCAAGATTGTTCATTCCCCTGAAGCAATGAGAAATTGTAAAATAGAGTTAAAAAAAAAGAAAGAAACAAAGGTGTGTTTTGGGAGCAAAGACTTACATTAAGCACAAATAGAGAGTCACGTAGCTGGTAGTTTTCTTGCCTGTCCCGGCCGCTCTCTATCCGAAGAAGATCCACCACCTCGTTCTGCATCTGGCATTGCCGGGCAAGCTGGTCCCTCTGATAAAGCAATTGTGTGACACTGCTCTCGAGCACATGTTGGCTCGAATCTACATTCATCGTGCTCGACTTATCCACAAGCTGCGAAATCAAATGAAACATCAGAGAAGGAAAGCATAAACTAAGCCACAGAAGAAACACAATTAAACATTGTTGAGAAAGTGATCTTTGTGAGTCATATGGCCGATAATTATAATCTTTATTATATTCAAACTATTATATCATTAAAATTAACGAGTTAAATTATTGCACTCACTTTTCTGGTCAGAGATTCAAACCATTTCCTCAAATCTTCCAGCTCTGTTTCAACCTTCTGTCTGCCATGCTGCTCCACTTGTAAGGCCGAGCGCGTTTCCCGATTCTCGGAGCTCTGCCATGATATAATAACAAAATCAATGTGAGACAGTTATTCTCTCCCTCGGGTTGAAAAAAAAAATGATGTTTCTCAAATGATTAAGAATAAGTGTATAAAATGGTAAAATACACATATACACACACAATATATATATATATATATATATATATATATATATATATATATATATATATATATATATATATATATATATATATATATATATATATATATATATATATATATATATATATATAAAAAAATAGAGTTGCGAAAGTGAAGGAGAACAGCATGTAGGACAAATACTATTTGGCATCACAAAGTTTGTGAAAGAAGATAGAAACAAAACCTGCGAAATGTATTCCATGGCAAAAAGATTTGAAGGGCGAGTTGAACATGACATCAAAAATTTGTTTTTTCTTTTGTATTTTTTTGTTGTTGTTTTGTATTGGGTCGCCAAAATAGGTGACCCTTATTGTCAGTAATTGTCTGTTTGTTTGGATGTTTGTTCCTTTGTCATCAGCATAATTAGTAGCAAACGTGGGCCGATTTTGACCAAACTCGGGTGGTGGGTACATCTTATGACCTAGTGCTTTGGAAATTGTGATGGTTGCGAGGGACGCTTTGGTTCCCGAGCAACAACCGAAAAACCTTCAAAATCAGTACCGTTCACGCGAAATCAATTCCGAAAGCCATTATCCCACGTAGGGTTATGAAATTTGGCACGAATGATCTACAGGTGATGCTCTATCAAATATATTCAGGATTTTGTGATATATGGAATACTTTACCCGCAACGCCCCCTACAATTAGGGTATGCGCGAAAATTGAAGGCCCCCTAGCGACCAGGTGAGTGCATCGATACGAATGAAACTTTGCAGGTTCATGGTACTCAATGAGTACTACAACTTTGCCTCAGGGCATATTGACCGATTTCGCTTAGGTCAGGGTTCAAAGGTCAATTAGTGCAAAAATCGATAATATGCGAGAGCTGGAGGTGCCTTCATGCCAAATGCTACTCCTCCTAGGGTTATGGTTGGATGGTTATGAAAATTCACACTAATCGTCTGGAATACATTGTGCACAAACGATCGAGCCGGATTTTCGATTTAGATCTTTGTTCACCCACAGCACCCCCTCGAACTTTGGGGATTTCCAATTTCAAAACGCATTTTCGGTACTTTTCATTCAAATGGATACCGAGTAGTTATCAGTAGATGGAACTCGATGAGATTTGATATGCATAATCTGAAGGTGATTCCCTATCCGCTATATGACATCCATTCCATTTTGCTCTATATCTTATAGTTTCCAAATGGCAACCCTCTCAACTTGGGTGTCCGAGGGCCATTGAGCATTCCTGCTGAAACTTCAAAGTACATTAGCTCCAAGACGATTGAACCGAATCAAATGAAACTTTACATGCTTATAGACCGTAATGAGTACTACAACTTTGCTCGTTTGCATAATGACCTATCTCGATTAGTTCAGGGGTCAAAGGTCAATAAGTGCATTTTTCAGTAAACATGTCTATTCAACTCCCCCTCCAGGCAAAACGGCTCAACCGATCCAAACAAATTTTTGCACGTGAATATTCCCCGATGAGTGGTACAAGTTTGCTCATTTGCATAATGACCTATCTCCACTAGGTCAGTGGTCAAAGTGTCGCAATACTAACAGTCCTGCTTGGCGACCCATCACCGCCGACTGGCTTGTTTATTAATTTATTTTTTAAAAAAATTGTAATTTAATTTTTTTTTTTTTTTTTTTTAGTGTAAGACAACCTTTTAACAGTGCTCATAGAGGATATGGATGCAACACAAATCACATGCATGCTTACAAGCACGGACATGCACACACACAAGACAACCTTGGACGACTTCAGACAAAAGCAACCACTGATCAACTTCCAGCGGCAATTTGGGTACTGCTGACGCCATCTTTGTGATGTCGTTTTTCTCTCAAAAATCAGTGAGGGAATTCAGGATAAATCTCCCACCCCTCCATTCCCCACCGAGACTGTCAACACATGGGGTTTAACCATATATTGGCATTCTCGCCATGCAATCCTTTAAATGCTGAGCCTCAAGCAAGGAAGCGTACCATTTTTGAACTCTTTCATACGAGTTGGCCGGAGTTCAAGCCGCTTACCTCCCAGGCTCAGAGCAAACACACTTACCATTATGCCATAGAGTCTGGTCCAATTATATCAGAAAAGTAATTTTTCCAAGTAATTGTGAAACCTATGTTATCACGACAAATATGACTTGAAGGACACACTCCAGAGAAGATCAGAAAGTCAAACAAATGAAAAAGTTTTCTCTTTCAAACATACCCAATTATTGTGGTATGACCAGGATTAGATGCTTTTTAGAAATGTTTGTGAACCACAATATGGAGTGCCAAATACATGAACATGAATCACAGAATGTTAAGTGACTTCAGTGTGTGGTCTATTTGTGCACATCTGGTTTAAAGATAGTCCAAACGTATCAAATTAAATATGTGCCAACAAGACATAAACACATGCTAAAATCGATTCTTCACCAACCTGTGTTTATATTAACTCGTGGGCACTCCCACCGGATATCCTTCTCGGCCCACCTTCAGTGGGTAATGTGCTACGGCACATTCTTGGAAATGCACTATACATTATTGTGTATAATTGTCATTTTTGAAAGAAATTTTATTTAACACAACATATGCTCTATATCATAATTTTGAGAAGGTTCCACCACATTATAAAGGCTATAAAGGCACTCCGTAGAACAAATACTTCCGCCATGGAATGCCTGATCCACGAGAACATATCAGACCCAGGAGATTTTTGGAATATACTGCTATATATCATTTTTGGCCCAATCTCTCAATGCTGAAAAATCACTTTAAAAATTAAAAAACAATTTCATGTCTGAATCCGTATTTGGATCTTCACCAAAATTTAATCAATTTGTCATTGTCACCACCCAACCTGTACAACAAGTTTCATCTGAATCTGCCCACAACTTTTTGAGATATCCTGCACACAAACAGACAGACACATGGACAGGCAGACAGGGGTGAAAACAATCTCCTTCCAGATTCGGTGGTAGAGGTAATAAAGGAAGATGATTTTAATACCGGCTACCACCAAAGATGGTGCTATTTCCACCACATATATCTACAGCCAGATACACGTGCCCCATTATCGATAGATGTGATGTGATGTGGTGTGGTTACAATACGGATTTTTTTTTTAAAGGGGACAGTATACAAAAAGCTGTGAGGTGGGGAGAGAGGTGGGGTGGGTGGGCGGGCACAAACTAGTTTATTATAAACATGAAAAATCACGTTTGGAACTTTCACCAATGGGTCAGGACGTCAAACAGCTGTTAAATGACCTCTCACCTCCCCTCACGCCGCCTTCACCTCCCCCAGCACCGCCTTCACCTCCCACCGCGCCGCCTTCACCTCCCACCGCGCCGCCTTCACCTCCCCCCGCGCCGCCCTCACCTCCCCCCGCGCCGCCCTCACCTCCCCCGCGCCGCCCTCACCTCCCCCCGCGCCGCCCTCACCTCCCCCGCGCCGCCCTCACCTCCCCCGCGCCGCCCTCACCTCCCCCCGCGCCGCCCTCACCTCCCCCGCGCCGCCCTCACCTCCCCCCGCACTGCCTTTCCCTCCCCCCATGCTGCCTTCCCTTCCATAGCGCCGCCTTCCCTTCCCCTCCCCTCACACTGCCTTCCCTTCCCCTCCCCTCACGCCATCTTTCTCCCAAACTCCCTCCACCACCATACAATTCTCCGGAGGTCGAGGAGAGGAAGGGGTGTCAAAGAGAAGAAACAAAAGAATGTACGAATTGTACAAATAAAAGGCTGGGTTTTGTTTTTTGTTTTTTTCGCAGTCGAAACTTCTGCTGAGATCACTTCCGCAATTCATCTCAAGTTAAGAGATTCTCAAGCTTATCGTTTATGTGGAAATTAAATAAAGGCACAAACATTGGCACGGCTTTTTTGACGGTTGAAGGAAAACGCCCTTCCTCCCTTCCCTTCCCTCATGCTTACCTCCTGGTAAAGCCCCCCACCCCCCACAGACGTCTCTGGGTGTTTATTATGATTCATTGAAATGTGCAGTTTTAACGTACCAAATTTCGTTCAATCTTGTACTAACACTGGCAGAAGGGGACCATTCCCCCCACCCCCCCCCGCTTTTCATCAAGTCCCCTACCAAACGCATTTCCAGAACATCCTCTTCCCTCACACTACTCCCCTCTCTCCCCCATCCTCGCTCCATCCCCCCTCCTGGAGTGCATAGCGACGTGTGGTGAAGACTCGCTCTCTCCCCCCCTTTACTCACTCTCCACCCCCTTCTGTGGCTTCCTATTCCTCACCCCTCCTCGCTCTATTCCTCACTTCACCACCCCTCCTCGCTCCACCACCCCTCCTCGCTCCCTTTCCCCTCCCCCATCTTAATATTCCCGTTAGCGAAGCAACGGTTTTTATCTGCTCGCTTGCAATAAAATAGACTTTGATAAAATCCTATGGCTATGCGAAAAATGCATAACAGCACACTTGCCATTCCAAAAATACCCAATCAAAATCAAATTCTGGCAAATGGTCATGCTGAATAAGACCAGACAATTATAAACAAATGAACCAGTGAATTATAATTGTTAATTAGACACAATGCAAATGAAAACATCAACGTCATGGTTATGTTTGGCCTCACCACAGCTGCCAGGGCGAATTGCAGATCCTCCACTTCCTGTTTGAGCTGTTTGTTCTGACTCAGTGCCTTGCTGATTGTGGCCTTGTCACTCTGTTTGTCTTCCAGCAGGACCTTATGGTCATGGGTTTGCTCTCGATAAATCTCCAAATCACTCTTGAATTCAGAAAGTTGAGCATCCTGCCAAACACAGAATGTTTAGGCCCTGACACATGAACATAATAATCTTCATAACAAACTGTTTTTTGTGATATTTGTCTAAAGAGTAAAAACGAGCTATAAATAAAACTGCACTCGGTAGAGCACATACCCCCTCCACCTGGCTGAACAGTTTACGTTTTGTATCCCAGTGATAAGCCTAATCTAAATCCACACCTTCACCAAAATCGAATCAGATTGTTTTTGTCACCGACCCAACTTAGCCACAAAGTTTTGTCCACATCTGTCCATAACTTTTTGAAATATCGTGCTATTTAGCCATAGACTCCTATGGAGAAGGACTGGAACCTCACGATCTCGGGGTTTGTAACTTGAGTCAGAAGGATTAACTTGAGTCCGGGGCTAAAATGACTTCTGGAAGGGCTAGAGACACGATCTCGGGATCCATATAGGGGTTTTTGAGGACGGCGAGTTCAATAGGGTCATTTTCAACACCATCTGAGGTCATCTTCAAGGTCAAAAGGTCATATTTCAAGGTGAAATTGCTGAATCTTTGTATTTTTTTGCCTGTTTTTGTGTCTCACTCATAGAGGAAAACTTTTGTAAAGTCTATGACAAAACATGACATTGTGCACCCACTGCACCTACTTGCTGATTTCTATCATCGTTAACTAATGTATGTTTTGTTTGTTTCTCTTTCAGAAACTGTCCAGCTGGTGATCTCACAGGATCTTTGTGTTGTTTCCTGCTTTGGTGACAATATGCCACGTCGTTGGAGCTGCTTTGGTTGTAGAGGAAACTATGATGGGACACCTTATGTAAAGGTCATATCCTTCCCAAAAGATCCTGAGGAGAGGGAGAGATGGATATTGGCAATGCCAAATGAGAAAGAAAGCTTGAGGTGCTTAAAGGAGATATATATTTGTGAGACATTTCAATTGTGATTGGGTGTCAGTTAGGGGTGGAAAACGACCCAAAGAACCCCCATCAATATTTCCTGGAGTACCGAAATCAGCTTTGAAGCAGGTGACCTCAGCCCCACGCCCAACATCATCTTCTACGTCAGAATCAAGAGCTAAGAAGATGCAGGCAGCTGATGAGGCTGCAGACAATATCCAAGATTTCGACCACTTCTGTGCTAAAATCAGCTCCTATTTTCCTGGCTTTAACATCATAAAAGACCAGGAAAACCTTTACCTATCAAGAGCTGATGCTACTGGACAAACTGTCAAGCAGTTCTTTCATTTCCAACAAGTTCACTCACCTTTCGGATTTCTATTCTTGAATAGAGTTGAGAAAGATGGCATTGAGGTGCCCAAAAGACTTTTTCCTTTGCAGAAGAACAGCCTGCTCTCAAAATGGTCCCAGATCAGATCCATAACTGACCAGGTAAACATCTATGAATGCACAAGCAAGGAAATTCTTCAGCTTGTAATAAGCCAGCTTTGTTGGATGACTGAGGAACACGAGCTTCCCCATTTCACCTTCCTTCTGCATCTTATGTATCGCAGCTGCATCTTATGTTCAAACCTGTTGATCGTCGCCGATTTGATACTGATACTATGATTTTCGCAATGCAGCTTCACAACATATCACCCAGTGCATACAAAGTGATTCGTCGATCCAGCTTAATCATTCTACCATCAACAAAAAGGTAAAACAGATGCTTGCTAGTAGTCAGCAGGACTCCAACCTCAAAACCTTGTTCGACCAGCTTAAACCACAACAGCGTTTGGTCAATTTAATGTTTGACGAGGTAAAGCTGGTCGAGACATTGCGATTTTCTGGAGGGCATGTTGTAGGATATGCTCAAAATGCAGCAGCGGGTGGTGAACACGAAATGATTGCTTCACATGCTATGGTTGTTGAAGTTGCCTGCCATTTCGGTGGTCCACGCTATATTCTTCGCATTTTGCCCTGCAAAAAACTAACTGCCGATCAGCTGAAGGAACTCCTTATCGAAGCTGGATCAGCTGTAGTTGGTGCTGGCGGTACTGTGATTTCCTTGATATGTGACAATTGCAATACCAACTGCAGTGTTTATTCAAAACTTGGAGGACCAGGAAGTTTCCAAGCAATGTCAATTCAAGAGCAATTTATGTTCTTGGTGTACGACTACGTGCACATTTTCAAAAATGTTCGCAACAACTGGATTACTGTTGATGGCAAGACACTCTCATTTGTCGTAGATGGTAATGAGTACAAAGCTTACTGGAGTGATATTCAGAAGGTTTATGAGATCGACCGGACTACTCCTATTCGCTTAACCAAGCTAACGCACACCACTGTTTTCCCCAAGCCCCTTCAACGCCAGAGTGTACCATTGGTATGCCAAGTGTTCAATGACAAGACTGTCGCTGCTTTAAAGACCTTCAAGGATTAACTGGGCATCAGCGAAGGCACAATCATCCTCACCCAGATAATGAGTGAGTGGTTCAAGATGATGAACATGAAAGACCGTTTCTCAGCCATCCATCTGCGTGACGAATCCAGACAGCCTTGGACAGCAGACTGTACAAGTTTCACTCGGCTGGAGCAGGCCTGCCAAATTATATCTACCTGCGCATGGCAAGGAGGTGGTGGTCATAAGCTGAAGCTAACTCAGCAAACTGCTGAAGCCTTCACTGTGTCCACACATAATAATGTGGATGCTGCCAAATTGCTTAAGCCTGGTGTTGGCTTAGTGGTTAGGGTGGCGGCTTGGGATCCCAGGGTCCTGAGTTCAAGCCCCGTTGGCTGCTGAATTAACACCAGGGGGTTGACTCAGCCTGTCATCCATCTGAGGTCGGCGAAGTGAGTACCAGTGTACTGGTCCCGGTGTATGCCCCGGTTAGAATAGGTATACCATATCCCTGTGTGTTGTAAGAGGCGACCAGGGTTGGCGTCAGGAAGGGCATCCGGCCATAAAACATTGCCTCAAGAAAAAGCCTAACCCCTGCACAGCAGGGAAAAATGGCTGTAAAAACGGTCATTTATTATATTTGCCAAATTGCTTCTGGCAGAGAAAGACTTTGACTACGTTCTTCCTGCTATATTTGCAGATGAAGCCTTGGAAAAGTTTTTCGGCCAAGCCAGGCAAAGAAGCGGTGGAAACTTCTACATTGACGTAGTTGACATTATGGCTGCAGCTAAAATTGTAAATTTGCAAACACTCATTAAGCATGACATTATGCCCAAATCTAGTTCTCGTGTGATTGATTGCGACAAGAACTGTACAACTTCCATAAATCCAGATGAGCGAAGTGAACTAATTGACGAGATTACTCCTCAAGACACTCAGGATCTCTTGGGGTCTGAAGATGCCCTTAAGCAGAAAATAGTTTATTTGGCCGGACACCTTGTTCATAAATATGGCGATAGCACTAGTATGGAGGAGATCATTGATGATGAAGATGGCAACGAAGTGTCATCTGAGTTTCTAGATAATTTGAATAGAGGTGGATTGAGTGTGCGGACTATGTCAACCGTCTTTTTTGTACATAATGCCTATAATTTGTATGACAAGACTAAAATGCGTTGCCGATTTCATTTTGCCGAGCTGTTATCCTCTGTAGATGCACCTTTAGCTAATAGTAATGTTGCATGTACTACTTTAGCTAACATTCTATTGAAAGCTCATGTCCTCAATGCAAGTGACAAAGAAAAAGCTTTGGGATTCCTCAGGAGGCAAGAAAAGCTCTCCAACTAGTGATAGACATAGACATAGTTGTAATAGGCATAGTGTTGTGACATGCATATAATGTTTATGTAATACGATATATGACAATAAATATCAAAGCTTGACAGCTCTACACACTTGCATCTTATTACAATCAGCCATCTCTCACCGTTTATGAGTTAGACACAAAAACGGGCAAAAAATACCAAAATTCAGTAATTTGACCTTGAAATATGACCTTTTGACTTTGAAATGACCTCAGGTGGTGTTGAAAATGGCACTATTTAACTCGCCGTCCTCAAACACCCCTATATGGATCCCGAGAACGTGTCTCTAGCCCTTCTAGAAGTCATTTTAGCCCTGGACTCAAGTTAATCGTTCAAAATCAAGTTAAAAACCCCGAGCATGGGAGGTTCCAGTCCTTCTCTATCGGAGTCTATGAATTTATCATTTTTGGCTCCATCTCTCAAAGGTGAAGAATCACTTAGAAATTCAGGTATCTGGATCCGGATCTTCAAGTTCTCGTCACACACCCAACCTGTCCACCAAATTTCATCCAAAGCCATCCACAACTTTTTGAGATATCGTGATATTGGGGAAGTTTCCCAGAATAGTTTCTGCATTAGTTTCCCAGAATAACCGACTACATTGCAAGGTATAAAGGTGTTTTATTTCACTTACAGGAATGGAGAGCCAGCTTTCAATCCTTATAAAATTAACACTATCAATTCTGCTCTGGCATAATCGCCGCTTCACCTGTAATTTGTACAAAGCAAGAAGTTCATCTCTTTCAGCTTCAGTCGTTTTTAGCTGTTCCTGTAACGACTTTTCCACTGATATTTCCTGTTCCACCAAGGCCTCTGCTGCTGCCATTTTCTGCTGTGTCTGCAAATCTACTGTGGAGAAACAATGGATGGATCAAAAATGCAAGGGGAAGAAACACCAAAGAAAAAACCAAAAAAACAAGCTCAAATGAGCTAAGATCCTCGTCCTCTTCATGATGACGTGATAAAAACGAATATGACATCATTGTGATGTATCAGGTTTGCGATAAATTATCTCTGCTAATGCCCGGCTTGATTCCCGCAAACAAAATTCAAACAGCTTGCCTAGTTTCGGAGATAATGGTATAGGCGATTTCCATTAGCGGCGATATTATGACGTCAACTTTTTTTTCTAGAAAGAATTTCCAAAATCGGAGATGGTTACTGCCTGCGTGTGGGCTTTCTGCATATACATGGCAAGTTTCATGAAGATTCGATGAAAACTCTGGGTTGTGAAACAAAAAATGTCAAAAAATAGGAATGACGTCATAAAAATTGATATGACGTCAGAGTGATGTATCATATGCGTGGTAATTCATCTCTGCTAATGCCCTGTTCAATTTCCGCAAACAGAATTCAAAAAGCTTGCCTAGTTTTGGAGACAATTTTTTAGGCGATTTCCATTAGCGAAGATATTTTGACGTCATAACTTTTTTTTCTCTGAGGAATTTTCAAAATTGGAGATGGTTACTGTCTGCGCAAGGAATTTTTTTACATATATATGCCAAGTTTCAGGAAGATCCGATGAAAACTCTGGGCTGTGAAACAAAAAGTCAAAAAATAAGAATGACATCATAAAAATTGATATGACGTCATAGTGATGTATTATATGTGCGGTAATTCATCTCTGCTAATGCCCTGTTCGATTCTCGCAAACAGAATTCAAAAAGCTTGCCTAGTTTCGGAGATAATCTTTTTCGGCGATTTCCATTAGTGGAGCTATTTTGACATCATAACTTTTTTTTCTGGGGGGAATTTTCAAAATTGGAGATGGTCACTGTCTGCGCAGGGTATTTTTACATATATACGCCAAGTTTCAGGAAGTTTCGATGAAAACTGTGGGCTGTGAAACAAAAAAGTCCACAAGAACAACAACGTGAGTAAGACTTCGAGATCCTCCACGAGGATCTAAAAAAATAAACAACAACTAGAGTTCATAGAACACCTTACCCCACACAGTCTTTAGAAAAAAAGGACATGGAAGTGTCTTTTCAACTCTTGCTTTGCATTTCCGACCTCAATCTAAATCTCTTATGAGCCGCATTTTTGGCTGAATCTCGATATTCCATCATGCTGAGAGTGCCAAATGGCATAATATTTTGTCCAAGTACTGTTAAACAGAAGGGCTTTGACAGTGCTAAAAGGCGATTTGTGTTCTACAGTGTTCAAGTATATAAATCAATTGAAATAAAATAAACCAATGTCACCCGCAGGGTGACCCGTATCTTGCCAAAAGGTCACACCGAGTTGAACAGAGCTGCTATCCACCAGGAGCGACTCCTTGAGGAATATCTGCCTACGAGAGATTCCGATGAGAATCGTTCTACAGAGTAACCATGAAAAATATGCGTTTGCCTCATAACGTCACCAAATGACGACATAATGTCTCAAGCTTGACATATCTAGAAAGCACTCATCGAGGTGTTCAATTTGAGGTACTACACGATATGGTTCCTAAAACTTGAAAATTTGACCTTGGGGTCAAATATGTTTGACCTTAGGCGCTAACCATGAAGGTCAAGGCCAATCGCCACCAAAAATTAATCAGCTGAGCGCCAGACCATGAACTATATTCCCATGAAGTTTGAAGACGATCCGATCAAAATTACTCAAAAAATAAGGGTTTCGTCGACTCCCCTGATTTGCGACAGTGATCTTGACCTTTGACCTTCAAAATTTTATGCACTGAAAGGGACCTCTATAGGCCTCTGATATGCGAAGTTACAAAAATTTCCAATGATAACTGTGCTCTGCAGGATTTTTTATACGTGATTACAGACCAAAAAAAAAAAAAAAAAAAAAAAAAAAAAAAATAAAACTTACCAAGTAACAGATCTTGCAAAAACTTCGTTTTGGCAAGATAATAACGGTTTTAAAGGCTGTAGAAAAAAGACAAACTTTCGCACGTTTTCCACCGTTGATGCACCCGATTTTACACCACCTCATTGAACATTTTAAATTAGTTTTTCATACCTGGTGTTTGTGTCCTTTATGACATCCCAAAAAACAGTAAGTTTTCTATTTGGAATGATTTTAAATTTTGTTTGACTGACAGACAGGCAGACAGACTAAAACAATTCCCTTACTCCTCTGGGTGCATGTGTGCTCAGGATGACATTTCATACAATTTTCCAAATTCAGAGCCACAGTGCTGCTCAGCTGCAGGTTCATTTTCCAATTCATGTTCTGCAGTTCCGATTCATGTTCGAAATATAGAATTCAATTGAAATC
>NC_140965.1:33856352-33918852 GCF_056783735.1 Eptatretus burgeri
AACGAGAGAGCGCGAGGGCGAGGGAACGAGAGAGCGCGAGAGCGAGGGAACGAGAGAGCGCGAGAGCGAGGGAACGAGAGAGCGCGAGAGCGAGGGAACGAGAGAGCGCGAGAGCGAGGGAACGAGAGAGCGCGAGAGAGAGGGAACGAGAGAGCGCGAGAGAGAGAGGGAACGAGAGAGCGCGAGGGCGAGAGAGAGAGAGGGAACGAGAGAGCGCGAGGGCGAGAGAGAGAGAGCGCGAGAGAGAGAGAGCGCGAGGGCGCGAGAGAGAGAGGGGGAACGAGAGAGCGCGAGGGCGCGAGAGAGAGAGGGGGAACGAGAGAGCGCGAGGGCGCGAGAGAGAGAGGGGGAACGAGAGAGCGCGAGGGCGCGAGAGAGAGAGGGGGAACGAGAGAGCGCGAGGGCGCGAGAGAGAGAGGGAAACAGAGAACGCCCGGGCGCGAGAGAGAGAGGGAACGAGAGAGCGCGAGAGAGAGAGGGAACGAGAGAGCGCGAGAGAGAGAGGGAACGAGAGAGCGCGAGAGAGAGAGAGGGAACGAGAGAGCGCGAGAGAGAGAGGGAACGAGAGAGCGCGAGAGAGAGAGGGAACGAGAGAGCGCGAGAGAGAGAGGGAACGAGAGAGCGCGAGAGAGAGAGGGAACGAGAGAGCGCGAGAGAGAGAGGGAACGAGAGAGCGCGAGAGAGAGAGGGAACGAGAGAGCGCGAGAGAGAGAGGGAACGAGAGGGCGCGAGAGAGAGAGGGAACGAGAGAGCGCGAGGGCGCGAGAGAGAGAGGGAACGAGAGAGCGCGAGGGCGCGAGAGAGAGAGGGAACGAGAGAGCGCGAGGGCGCGAGAGAGAGAGGGAACGAGAGAGCGCGAGGGCGCGAGAGAGAGAGGGAACGAGAGAGCGCGAGGGCGAGGGAACGAGAGAGCGCGAGGGCGAGAGCGAGAGAGAGAGGGAACGAGAGAGCGCGAGGCGCGAGAGAGAGAGGGAACGAGAGAGCGCGAGGGCGCGAGAGAGAGAGGAACGAGAGAGCGCGAGAGCGCGAGAGAGAGAACGAGAGAGCGCGAGGGCGCGAGAGAGAGAGAGAGAGAGAGAGAGAGCGCGAGGGCGCGAGAGAGAGAGGGAACGAGAGAGAGCGCGAGGGCGAGAGAGAGAGGGAACGAGAGAGCGCGAGGGCGCGAGAGAGAGAGGGAACGAGAGAGCGAGGGCGCGAGAGAGAGAGGGAACGAGAGAGCGCGAGGCGCGAGAGAGAGGAACGAGAGAGCGCGAGAGCGAGGGAACGAGAGAGCGCGAGGGAGAGAAACGAGAGAGCGAGGGCGCGAGGGAACGAGAGGGCGCGAGGGCGAGGGAGCGAGAGAGCGCGAGGGCGAGGGAACGAGAGAGCGCGAGGGCGAGGGAACGAGAGAGCGCGAGGGCGAGGGAACGAGAGAGCGCGAGAGCGAGGGAACGAGAGCGCGAGAGAGAGGGAGAGAGAGAGAGAGCGAGAGAGAGGGAACGAGAGAGCGCGAGGGCGCGAGAGAGAGAGGGAACGAGAGAGCGCGAGGGCGCGAGAGAGCGCGAGGGCGAGGGAACGAGAGAGCGCGAGGGCGAGGGAACGAGAGAGCGCGAGGGCGAGGGAACGAGAGAGCGCGAGGGCGAGGGAACGAGAGAGCGCGAGGGCGAGGGAACGAGAGAGCGCGAGGGCGAGGGAACGAGAGAGCGCGAGGGCGAGGGAACGAGAGAGCGCGAGGGCGAGGGAACGAGAGAGCGCGAGGGCGAGGGAACGAGAGAGCGCGAGAGCGAGGGAACGAGAGAGCGCGAGAGCGAGGGAACGAGAGAGCGCGAGAGCGAGGGAACGAGAGAGCGCGAGAGCGAGGGAACGAGAGAGCGCGAGAGCGAGGGAACGAGAGAGCGCGAGAGCGAGGGAACGAGAGAGCGCGAGAGCGAGGGAACGAGAGAGCGCGAGAGGGAGGGAACGAGAGAGCGCGAGAGCGAGGGAACGAGAGAGCGGGTGGGAGAGGGAACCAGAAAGGGCGAGAGGGAGGGAACGAGAGAGCGCGAGAGCGAGGGAACGAGAGAGCGCGAGAGCGAGGGAACGAGAGAGCGCGAGAGCGAGGGAACGAGAGAGCGCGAGAGCGAGGGAACGAGAGAGCGCGAGAGCGAGGGAACGAGAGAGCGCGAGAGCGAGGGAACGAGAGAGCGCGAGAGCGAGGGAACGAGAGAGCGCGAGAGCGAGGGAACGAGAGAGCGCGAGAGCGAGGGAACGAGAGAGCGCGAGAGCGAGGGAACGAGAGAGCGCGAGAGCGAGGGAACGAGAGAGCGCGAGAGCGAGGGAACGAGAGAGCGCGAGAGAGAGGGAACGAGAGAGCGCGAGAGAGAGGGAACGAGAGAGCGCGAGAGAGAGGGAACGAGAGAGCGCGAGAGAGAGGGAACGAGAGAGCGCGAGAGAGAGGGAACGAGAGAGCGCGAGAGAGAGGGAACGAGAGAGCGCGAGAGAGAGGGAACGAGAGAGCGCGAGAGAGAGGGAACGAGAGAGCGCGAGAGAGAGGGAACGAGAGAGCGCGAGAGAGAGGGAACGAGAGAGCGCGAGAGAGAGGGAACGAGAGAGCGCGAGAGAGAGGGAACGAGAGAGCGCGAGAGAGAGGGAACGAGAGAGCGCGAGAGAGAGAGGGAACGAGAGAGCGCGAGAGAGAGGGAACGAGAGAGCGCGAGAGAGAGAGGGAACGAGAGAGCGCGAGAGAGCGCGAGAGAGAGAGGGAACGAGAGAGCGCGAGAGAGCGCGAGAGAGAGAGGGAACGAGAGAGCGCGAGAGAGAGGGAACGAGAGAGCGCGAGAGAGAGGGAACGAGAGAGCGCGAGAGAGAGAGGGAACGAGAGAGCGCGAGAGAGAGAGGGAACGAGAGAGCGCGAGAGAGAGGGAACGAGAGAGCGCGAGAGAGAGGGAACGAGAGAGCGCGAGAGAGAGGGAACGAGAGAGCGCGAGAGAGAGGGAACGAGAGAGCGCGAGAGAGAGAGGGAACGAGAGAGCGCGAGAGAGAGAGGGAACGAGAGAGCGCGAGAGAGAGAGGGAACGAGAGAGCGCGAGAGAGAGAGGGAACGAGAGAGCGCGAGAGAGAGAGGGAACGAGAGAGCGCGAGAGAGAGGGAACGAGAGAGCGCGAGAGAGAGGGAACGAGAGAGCGCGAGAGAGAGAGGGAACGAGAGAGCGCGAGAGAGAGGGAACGAGAGAGCGCGAGAGAGAGGAACCGAGAGAGCGCGAGAGAGAGGGAACGAGAGAGCGCGAGAGAGAGGGAACGAGAGAGCGCGACAGCGAGGCAACCAGAGAGCGCGAGAGAGAGAGAGGGAACGAGAGAGCGCGAGGCCGCGAGAGAGAGAGGGAACGAGAGAGCGCGAGGGCGCGAGAGAGAGAGGAACGAGAGAGCGCGAGAGAGAGCGCGAGAGAGAGAGAGAGGGAACGAGAGAGCGCGAGGGCGCGAGAGAGAGAGGGGGAACGAGAGAGCGCGAGGGCGCGAGAGAGAGAGGGAACGAGAGAGCGCGAGAGAGAGGGAACGAGAGAGCGCGAGAGAGAGGGAACGAGAGAGCGCGAGAGAGAGGGAACGAGAGAGCGCGAGAGAGAGAGGGAACGAGAGAGCGCGAGGGCGCGAGAGAGAGAGGGAACGAGAGAGCGCGAGGGCGCGAGAGAGAGAGGGAACGAGAGAGCGCGAGGGCGCGAGAGAGAGAGGGAACGAGAGAGCGCGAGGGCGAGGGAACGAGAGAGCGCGAGGGCGAGGGAACGAGAGCGCGCGAGGGCGAGAGAGGGGGAACGAGAGAGCGCGAGGGCGCGAGAGAGAGGGAACGAGAGAGCGCGAGGGCGCGAGAGAGAGAGGGAACGAGAGAGCGCGAGGGCGCGAGAGAGAGAGGGAACGAGAGAGCGCGAGGGCGCGAGAGAGAGGGAACGAGAGAGCGCGAGGGCGCGAGAGCGAGGGAACGAGAGAGCGCGAGAGCGAGGGAACGAGAGAGCGCGAGAGCGAGGGAACGAGAGAGCGCGAGAGCGAGGGAACGAGAGAGCGCGAGAGCGAGGGAACGAGAGAGCGCGAGAGCGAGGGAACGAGAGAGCGCGAGAGCGAGGGAACGAGAGAGCGCGAGAGAGAGGGAACGAGAGAGCGCGAGAGAGAGGGAACGAGAGAGCGCGAGAGAGAGAGGGAACGAGAGAGCGCGAGGGCGAGGGAACGAGAGAGCGCGAGAGCGAGGGAACGAGAGAGCGCGAGAGAGAGGGAACGAGAGAGCGCGAGAGAGAGGGAACGAGAGAGCGCGAGAGAGAGGGAACGAGAGAGCGCGAGAGAGAGGGAACGAGAGAGCGCGAGAGAGAGGGAACGAGAGAGCGCGAGAGAGAGGGAACGAGAGAGCGCGAGAGAGAGGGAACGAGAGAGCGCGAGAGAGAGGGAACGAGAGAGCGCGAGAGAGAGGGAACGAGAGAGCGCGAGAGAGAGGGAACGAGAGAGCGCGAGAGAGAGGGAACGAGAGAGCGCGAGAGAGAGGGAACGAGAGAGCGCGAGAGAGAGGGAACGAGAGAGCGCGAGAGAGAGGGAACGAGAGAGCGCGAGAGCGAGGGAACGAGAGAGCGCGAGAGCGAGGGAACGAGAGAGCGCGAGAGCGAGGGAACGAGAGAGCGCGAGAGCGAGGGAACGAGAGAGCGCGAGAGCGAGGGAACGAGAGAGCGCGAGAGCGAGGGAACGAGAGAGCGCGAGAGAGAGGGAACGAGAGAGCGCGAGAGCGAGGGAACGAGAGAGCGCGAGAGAGAGGGAACGAGAGAGCGCGAGAGAGAGGGAACGAGAGAGCGCGAGAGAGAGGGAACGAGAGAGCGCGAGAGAGAGGGAACGAGAGAGCGCGAGAGAGAGGGAACGAGAGAGCGCGAGAGAGAGGGAACGAGAGAGCGCGAGAGAGAGGGAACGAGAGAGCGCGAGAGAGAGGGAACGAGAGAGCGCGAGAGAGAGGGAACGAGAGAGCGCGAGAGAGAGGGAACGAGAGAGCGCGAGAGAGAGGGAACGAGAGAGCGCGAGAGAGAGGGAACGAGAGAGCGCGAGAGAGAGGGAACGAGAGAGCGCGAGAGAGAGGGAACGAGAGAGCGCGAGAGAGAGGGAACGAGAGAGCGCGAGAGAGAGGGAACGAGAGAGCGCGAGAGAGAGGGAACGAGAGAGCGCGAGAGAGAGGGAACGAGAGAGCGCGAGAGAGAGGGAACGAGAGAGCGCGAGAGAGAGGGAACGAGAGAGCGCGAGAGAGAGGGAACGAGAGAGCGCGAGAGAGAGAGGGAACGAGAGAGCGCGAGAGAGAGGGAACGAGAGAGCGCGAGAGAGAGGGAACGAGAGAGCGCGAGAGAGAGGGAACGAGAGAGCGCGAGAGAGAGGGAACGAGAGAGCGCGAGAGAGAGGGAACGAGAGAGCGCGAGAGAGAGGGAACGAGAGAGCGCGAGAGAGAGGGAACGAGAGAGCGCGAGAGAGAGGGAACGAGAGAGCGCGAGAGAGAGGGAACGAGAGAGCGCGAGAGAGAGGGAACGAGAGAGCGCGAGAGAGAGGGAACGAGAGAGCGCGAGAGAGAGGGAACGAGAGAGCGCGAGAGAGAGGGAACGAGAGAGCGCGAGAGAGAGGGAACGAGAGAGCGCGAGAGAGAGGGAACGAGAGAGCGCGAGAGAGAGGGAACGAGTGAGCGGGAGGGAGAGAGAGGGAACGAGAGAGCGCGAGAGAGAGGGAACGAGAGAGCGCGAGAGAGAGGGAACGAGAGAGCGCGAGAGAGAGGGAACGAGAGAGCGCGAGAGAGAGGGAACGAGAGAGCGCGAGAGAGAGGGAACGAGAGAGCGCGAGAGAGAGGGAACGAGAGAGCGCGAGAGAGAGGGAACGAGAGAGCGCGAGAGAGAGAGGGAACGAGAGAGCGCGAGAGAGAGGGAACGAGAGAGCGCGAGAGAGAGGGAACGAGAGAGCGCGAGAGAGAGGGAACGAGAGAGCGCGAGAGAGAGGGAACGAGAGAGCGCGAGAGAGAGGGAACGAGAGAGCGCGAGAGAGAGGGAACGAGAGAGCGCGAGAGAGAGGGAACGAGAGAGCGCGAGAGAGAGGGAACGAGAGAGCGCGAGAGAGAGGGAACGAGAGAGCGCGAGAGAGAGGGAAGGAGAGAGCGCGAGAGAGTGGGAACGAGAGAGCGAGAGAGAGGGAACGAGAGAGCGCGAGAGAGAGGGAACGAGAGAGCGCGAGAGAGAGGGAACGAGAGAGCGCGAGAGAGAGGGAACGAGAGAGCGCGAGAGAGAGGGAACGAGAGAGCGCGAGAGAGAGGGAACGAGAGAGCGCGAGAGAGAGGGAACGAGAGAGCGCGAGAGAGAGAGAGAGAGAGCGAGAGAGAGGGAACGAGAGAGCGAGAGAGAGAGGGAACGAGAGAGCGCGAGAGAGAGGGAACGAGAGAGCGCGAGAGAGAGAGGGAACGAGAGAGCGCGAGAGAGAGGGAACGAGAGAGCGAGAGAGAGAGAGGGAACGAGAGAGCGAGAGAGAGGGAACGAGAGAGCGCGAGAGAGGGAACGAGAGAGCGCGAGAGAGAGGGAACGAGAGAGCGCGAGAGAGAGGGAACGAGAGAGCGCGAGAGAGAGGGAACGAGAGAGCGCGAGAGAGAGGGAACGAGAGAGCGCGAGAGAGAGGGAACGAGAGAGCGCGAGAGAGAGGGAACGAGAGAGCGCGAGAGAGAGGGAACGAGAGAGCGCGAGAGAGAGAGAGGGAACGAGAGAGCGCGAGGGCGCGAGAGAGAGAGGGAACGAGAGAGCGCGAGAGAGAGAGAGGAACGAGAGAGCGCGAGAGAGAGAGAGGGAACGAGAGAGCGCGAGAGAGAGAGGGAACGAGAGAGCGCGAGAGAGAGAGAGAGGAACGAGAGAGCGCGAGAGAGAGAGAGAGGGAACGAGAGAGCGCGAGAGAGAGAGAGAGAGAGGGAACGAGAGAGCGCGAGAGAGAGAGAGAGGGAACGAGAGAGCGCGAGAGAGAGGGAACGAGAGAGCGCGAGAGAGAGAGAGGGAACGAGAGAGCGCGAGAGAGAGAGGGAACGAGAGAGCGCGAGAGAGAGAGGGAACGAGAGAGCGCGAGAGAGAGAGGGAACGAGAGAGCGCGAGAGAGAGAGGGAACGAGAGAGCGCGAGAGAGAGAGAGGGAACGAGAGAGCGCGAGAGAGAGAGAGGGAACGAGAGAGCGCGAGAGAGAGAGAGGGAACGAGAGAGCGCGAGAGAGAGAGAGGGAACGAGAGAGCGCGAGAGAGAGAGAGGGAACGAGAGAGCGCGAGAGAGAGAGGGAACGAGAGAGCGCGAGAGAGAGAGAGGGAACGAGAGAGCGCGAGAGAGAGAGAGGGAACGAGAGAGCGCGAGAGAGAGAGAGGGAACGAGAGAGCGCGAGAGAGAGAGGGAACGAGAGAGCGCGAGAGAGAGAGGGAACGAGAGAGCGCGAGAGAGAGAGGGAACGAGAGAGCGCGAGAGAGAGAGGGAACGAGAGAGCGCGAGAGAGAGAGGGAACGAGAGAGCGCGAGAGAGAGAGGGAACGAGAGAGCGCGAGAGAGAGAGGGAACGAGAGAGCGCGAGAGAGAGAGGGAACGAGAGAGCGCGAGAGAGAGGGAACGAGAGAGCGCGAGAGAGAGAGGGAACGAGAGAGCGCGAGAGAGAGGGAACGAGAGAGCGCGAGAGAGAGAGGGAACGAGAGAGCGCGAGAGAGAGAGGGAACGAGAGAGCGCGAGAGAGAGAGGGAACGAGAGAGCGCGAGAGAGAGGGAACGAGAGAGAGGGAACGAGAGAGCGCGAGAGAGAGGGAACGAGAGAGCGCGAGAGAGAGGGAACGAGAGAGCGCGAGAGAGAGGGAACGAGAGAGCGCGAGAGAGAGGGAACGAGAGAGCGCGAGAGAGAGGGAACGAGAGAGCGCGAGAGAGAGGGAACGAGAGAGCGCGAGAGAGAGGGAACGAGAGAGCGCGAGAGAGAGGGAACGAGAGAGCGCGAGAGAGAGGGAACGAGAGAGCGCGAGAGAGAGGGAACGAGAGAGCGCGAGAGAGAGGGAACGAGAGAGCGCGAGAGAGAGGGAACGAGAGAGCGCGAGAGAGAGGGAACGAGAGAGCGCGAGAGAGAGGGAACGAGAGAGCGCGAGAGAGAGGGAACGAGAGAGCGCGAGAGAGAGGGAACGAGAGAGCGCGAGAGAGAGGGAACGAGAGAGCGCGAGAGAGAGGGAACGAGAGAGCGCGAGAGAGAGGGAACGAGAGAGCGCGAGAGAGAGGGAACGAGAGAGCGCGAGAGAGAGGGAACGAGAGAGCGCGAGAGAGAGGGAACGAGAGAGCGCGAGAGAGAGGGAACGAGAGAGCGCGAGAGAGAGGGAACGAGAGAGCGCGAGAGAGAGGGAACGAGAGAGCGCGAGAGAGAGGGAACGAGAGAGCGCGAGAGAGAGGGAACGAGAGAGCGCGAGAGAGAGGGAACGAGAGAGCGCGAGAGAGAGGGAACGAGAGAGCGCGAGAGAGAGGGAACGAGAGAGCGCGAGAGAGAGGGAACGAGAGAGCGCGAGAGAGAGGGAACGAGAGAGCGCGAGAGAGAGGGAACGAGAGAGCGCGAGAGAGAGGGAACGAGAGAGCGCGAGAGAGAGGGAACGAGAGAGCGCGAGAGAGAGGGAACGAGAGAGCGCGAGAGAGAGGGAACGAGAGAGCGCGAGAGAGAGGGAACGAGAGAGCGCGAGAGAGAGGGAACGAGAGAGCGCGAGAGAGAGGGAACGAGAGAGCGCGAGAGAGAGGGAACGAGAGAGCGCGAGAGAGAGAGGGAACGAGAGAGCGAGAGAGAGAGGGAACGAGAGAGCGAGAGAGAGGGAACGAGAGAGCGCGAGAGAGGGAACGAGAGAGCGCGAGAGAGAGGGAACGAGAGAGCGCGAGAGAGAGGGAACGAGAGAGCGCGAGAGAGAGCGAACGAGAGAGCGCGAGAGAGAGCGAACGAGAGAGCGCGAGAGAGAGCGAACGAGAGAGCGCGAGAGAGAGCGAACGAGAGAGCGCGAGAGAGAGCGAACGAGAGAGCGCGAGAGAGAGCGAACGAGAGAGCGCGAGAGAGAGCGAACGAGAGAGCGCCCGAGAGAGCGAACGAGAGAGCGAACGAGAGAGCGCGAGAGAGAGCGAACGAGAGAGCGCGAGAGAGAGCGAACGAGAGAGCGCCCGAGAGAGCGAACGAGAGAGCGACCGAGAGAGCGACCGAGAGAGCGACCGAGAGAGCGACCGAGAGAGCGACCGAGAGAGCGCGAGAGAGAGCGAACGAGAGAGCGCGAGAGAGAGCGAACGAGAGAGCGCGAGAGAGAGCGAACGAGAGAGCGCGAGAGAGAGAGAGGGAACGAGAGAGCGCGAGAGAGAGAGAGGGAACGAGAGAGCGCGAGAGAGAGAGAGGGAACGAGAGAGCGCGAGAGAGAGAGAGGGAACGAGAGAGCGCGAGAGAGAGAGAGGGAACGAGAGAGCGCGAGAGAGAGAGAGGGAACGAGAGAGCGCGAGAGAGAGAGAGGGAACGAGAGAGCGCGAGAGAGAGAGAGAGGGAACGAGAGAGCGCGAGAGAGAGAGAGAGGGAACGAGAGAGCGCGAGAGAGAGAGAGAGGGAACGAGAGAGCGCGAGAGAGAGAGAGAGGGAACGAGAGAGCGCGAGAGAGAGAGAGAGGGAACGAGAGAGCGCGAGAGAGAGAGAGGGAACGAGAGAGCGCGAGAGAGAGAGAGAGGGAACGAGAGAGCGCGAGAGAGAGAGAGAGGGAACGAGAGAGCGCGAGAGAGAGAGAGAGAGGGAACGAGAGAGCGCGAGAGAGAGAGAGAGGGAACGAGAGAGCGCGAGAGAGAGAGAGAGGGAACGAGAGAGCGCGAGAGAGAGAGAGAGGGAACGAGAGAGCGCGAGAGAGAGAGAGGGAACGAGAGAGCGCGAGAGAGAGAGAGGGAACGAGAGAGCGCGAGAGAGAGAGAGGGAACGAGAGAGCGCGAGAGAGAGAGAGAGGGAACGAGAGAGCGCGAGAGAGAGAGAGGGAACGAGAGAGCGCGAGAGAGAGAGGGAACGAGAGAGCGCGAGAGAGAGAGGGAACGAGAGAGCGCGAGAGAGAGAGGGAACGAGAGAGCGCGAGAGAGAGAGGGAACGAGAGAGCGCGAGAGAGAGAGGGAACGAGAGAGCGCGAGAGAGAGAGGGAACGAGAGAGCGCGAGAGAGAGAGGGAACGAGAGAGCGCGAGAGAGAGAGGGAACGAGAGAGCGCGAGAGAGAGAGGGAACGAGAGAGCGCGAGAGAGAGAGGGAACGAGAGAGCGCGAGAGAGAGAGGGAACGAGAGAGCGCGAGAGAGAGAGGGAACGAGAGAGCGCGAGAGAGAGAGGGAACGAGAGAGCGCGAGAGAGAGAGGGAACGAGAGAGCGCGAGAGAGAGAGGGAACGAGAGAGCGCGAGAGAGAGAGGGAACGAGAGAGCGCGAGAGAGAGAGGGAACGAGAGAGCGCGAGAGAGAGAGGGAACGAGAGAGCGCGAGAGAGAGAGGGAACGAGAGAGCGCGAGAGAGAGAGGGAACGAGAGAGCGCGAGAGAGAGGGAACGAGAGAGCGCGAGAGAGAGGGAACGAGAGAGCGCGAGAGAGAGGGAACGAGAGAGCGCGAGAGAGAGGGAACGAGAGAGCGCGAGAGAGAGGGAACGAGAGAGCGAGAGAGAGAGGGAACGAGAGAGCGAGAGAGAGAGAGGGAACGAGAGAGCGCGAGAGAGAGGGAACGAGAGAGCGCGAGAGAGAGGGAACGAGAGAGCGCGAGAGAGAGGGAACGAGAGAGCGCGAGAGAGAGGGAACGAGAGAGCGCGAGAGAGAGGGAACGAGAGAGCGCGAGAGAGAGGGAACGAGAGAGCGCGAGAGAGAGGGAACGAGAGAGCGCGAGAGAGAGGGAACGAGAGAGCGCGAGAGAGAGGGAACGAGAGAGCGCGAGAGAGAGGGAACGAGAGAGCGCGAGAGAGAGGGAACGAGAGAGCGCGAGAGAGAGGGAACGAGAGAGCGCGAGAGAGAGGGAACGAGAGAGCGCGAGAGAGAGGGAACGAGAGAGCGCGAGAGAGAGGGAACGAGAGAGCGCGAGAGAGAGGGAACGAGAGAGCGCGAGAGAGAGGGAACGAGAGAGCGCGAGAGAGAGGGAACGAGAGAGCGCGAGAGAGAGGGAACGAGAGAGCGCGAGAGAGAGGGAACGAGAGAGCGCGAGAGAGAGGGAACGAGAGAGCGCGAGAGAGAGGGAACGAGAGAGCGCGAGAGAGAGGGAACGAGAGAGCGCGAGAGAGAGGGAACGAGAGAGCGCGAGAGAGAGGGAACGAGAGAGCGCGAGAGAGAGGGAACGAGAGAGCGAGAGAGAGAGGGAACGAGAGAGCGCGAGAGAGAGGGAACGAGAGAGCGAGAGAGAGAGGGAACGAGAGAGCGCGAGAGAGAGGGAACGAGAGAGCGCGAGAGAGAGGGAACGAGAGAGCGCGAGAGAGAGGGAACGAGAGAGCGCGAGAGAGAGGGAACGAGAGAGCGCGAGAGAGAGGGAACGAGAGAGCGCGAGAGAGAGGGAACGAGAGAGCGCGAGAGAGAGGGAACGAGAGAGCGCGAGAGAGAGGGAACGAGAGAGCGCGAGAGAGAGGGAACGAGAGAGCGCGAGAGAGAGGGAACGAGAGAGCGCGAGAGAGAGGGAACGAGAGAGCGTGAGAGAGAGGGAACGAGAGAGCGTGAGAGAGAGGGAACGAGAGAGCGTGAGAGAGGGAACGAGAGAGCGTGAGAGAGGGAACGAGAGAGCGTGAGAGAGAGGGAACGAGAGAGCTTGAGAGAGAGGGAACGAGAGAGCGTGAGAGAGAGGGAACGAGAGAGCGTGAGAGAGAGGGAACGAGAGAGCGTGAGAGAGAGGGAACGAGAGACCGTGAGAGAGAGGGAACGAGAGAGCGTGAGAGAGAGGGAACGAGAGAGCGTGAGAGAGAGAGGGAACGAGAGAGCGTGAGAGAGAGGGAACGAGAGAGCGTGAGAGAGAGGGAACGAGAGAGCGTGAGAGAGAGGGAGCGAGAGAGCGTGAGAGAGAGGGAGCGAGAGAGCGTGAGAGAGAGGGAGCGAGAGAGCGTGAGAGAGAGGGAGCGAGAGAGTGTGAGAGAGAGGGAGCGAGAGAGAGAGGGAGCGAGAGAGCGAGGGAGCGAGAGAGCGAGAGAGCGAGAGAGCGAGAGAGCGGAGAGCGAGAGAGAATAGGGGATTGGAAACAAGACCGAGACGTGGAAAGAAAGGGGCTAGACAGTGTCCTTTTATGTGCATCAATTTCAAAGTACCACAGATGAGCATCGTTTCAGAAGAATCAAAAAAAATAAAAGCACATTTGAGTATTTACAAAGCTTTAACTTTGTTTCGTTTGCCATTATCTTCTAAAAACGACAAAAGCTGGTATCCCAAGTTCAAATCCCATATAATAATAACTAGAGGCGCGATGCTTTATAACTGTGAGCAGTTATGGCCGAGTACCATTTCCTCTCACCTCACCACCCCCCCCTCACCCATTTTGAAACAACCCGGCTTTGATGGAACACCTGACCCACACTTTGAAAGGGAGTGGACATGAAAGATTCAGAAGAAGAAGCCTTGAAAGGGAGTGGAGATGAAACGGATCCCAGCAGATGTCACTCGCATACATATGGCCCCGCAAGCTTCGCCGCGCCCACTTTTGTAACGTGGGACTTTCCACAACCATCTCCTTACACGTCCCGTGGATTTCACATCACTTCTGCACATGGGCTGTCCCCGCCGTGTTTCGCACACCACTCATTCTTACGATTCACTCCACGGTTTTCTTTCTCCTTTGCTCTTTTATACCACGCAATTTTCCCACGCTCACTTTCACTCTTTCCATGCACACAAGCCGTCCGACGGTGGTCCCGCAGCCGCTTTGGGGGTTCCACGAGCACCACACGCATCTCGCAGCACGTCAGACCTTTGTTATCGGCTCCCGAAGGAAAATTTTATTAATGAAAGTGCACGGTTTTCTTTCTTCTGAATAATATGAAAATTAACGTACCTACATTGGCTGGTTTATAATTAGACTGATGCCGCGATCGTTGAAAACAAAACATGCATCATCTCATATGAGGTGTAATCAAATGGCTAATTTGTTTCCACAAAATGGTAGCTTTATTTTATAATTGAAGACAGGTTGTTGAGTCTTCAAATATATGGTATATGAGGGCTGTATAAACATATTGAACGATGTGAAGCGAAAAATATGGCTGCGATTTCTGGACGGCTGGAGGGAAAGACATGGCCTAGCTAAAAGGTGGTGCTTGTGACGTTTGCCGAGACAAGGGAAGGTGTGGCCTGTAGAATGGGCGGCGCTTATGACCAACCCACACAAAGACACGAACAGCTCTATGCAGTACATAAGATATGATTTCTTGGGGATGATAAAAAATAATTATTTCTCTGAAACTGAAAAACCAATCAATACTGACTTTGCAGTTATGATCCATGACCCTTGCTACATATATTTTAGTTAACAAAGATGTCATCAGTCACGTGGTTTGGCAGCCACATTGGTTTCATGGAAAATAAAAAATAAAAATTATAATTCAGAAATCGCTATCGCGATCGATTGGAGACTTTGCAGTTATAATCCACTCCCCTTGCTCCATATAATGTGATACGATTCATATCGATGCATTAAGCTGTTACAGAGAAAACCGGTTTGAAAGTGTCGGATTTCAAATGAACATGGCTACCAACCCACGTGACCTATGGCATTGAAAACTTGCACTCTGCCCATGATTGGGGAGAGGATCATGTGTGTGAAGTTTCGTTTTGATCGGATAAGGTTTGCTTTCAAATCCAATATGGCTGCCACACGACGTAACCTATGATGTCATCATTTTCACATCAATTGTAGTTATGCTGGGAGATGATATTTGGTAAATTTTGCTTCGATCGGATAAGCAGTTCCAGAGAAAACATTATTTAATATTTTTCTTAAATCCAATATGACCGCAGAACCAGGTGACCTATCACCCTAGTATCCCCAACTCATGCGGAACATGTCTGTGAGGTTTCCCCACAATCTGGACAGCCGTTCTGGAGAAGATTTTTGAAGGTTTTTGGGTAAATCCAAGATGGCTGCCAGATCATGTGACCTATGACATCATAGTTATCAAAATGTATTCAGCACGTCGAGCCAATCATTTATGTGCAGTTTCACTTTGATCTCTAAAGCAGTTCTGGAGAGGAAGATTTCCTTTTTTTTTAAAAAAAACCAATATGGCTGCCAAACCACGTTACAGATGACATCATAATTCATTTTTGTTCACATCTTTCCCGAGATGAACCTCAGAAATTTCCATACTGATGGGATGCAGCGTTCTACATGTCAATTTTTCACTGGGATACCACTTCACCGATGATGTCATGGTTAACACCCCTTATAACCCCTTGTGGAGGTATTCACAATGAGCCATATTTCAATTTTTTCCAGCGAGCAGTTGCAGAGAAGACATCCAATGTTTTTCTGTTTTTCCAACATGGCTGCAACTCCACATGACCTATGACATCATAATTATCATTTAAAAAGTCTGCATAAGGAGTCACACCTATGGTTAAAATTTCGTATCAATCGAACAAGCCGTTGCTGAGAAAACAAATGTTTAAGGAAATCGCCGAGCAAAAAAAAAAAAAAGGCCCAAAATGGGTCAAAAAATAATCTCAGCAGAAACAATAGGGTACCACAGCCTGTAAGGCTAATGGAACCATAATAATAATAATAATAATAATAATAATAATAATGGTTATGACCACAATACGCTGGTACTCATTTTGCCAACCTCGGAAGGATGACAGGCTGAGTGAACCCCACCTGGTGTTAATTCAATGGTGAAACAGGGCCTCAAACTTAGGACCCTAAGGTTCCAAGCCAGCCACCTGAACTGCTAAGACAACACAAGGCTTCAAATCCCATATACTCTGTTCATTTGTCCTGCTAATGTCATTCTTCTCCGATCATATGCAGCACAACCTGGCCTCCAAAGCCAGTCACCACCTGGGAATCCTCCGTCGTGCAAAGTCCTTCCTCGGCCCACCTGAGTTCCTCATCACATGCAAAGCTTTCGTCCACAGCCTGATGGAGTACTCCTCTTCCCTCTGGGCCGGTGCAACTGCCTCTGACCTTTCTCGGCTTCATGCTGTGGAAACCAAGGCATTTCGGATCATCGGTATCTCCCGCGATGAGGACGAGTCTTTGGGCCTCTCACCCTCTCACCACAGGCAAGTCGGTAGTCTTACTGTCTTCCACAGTCTCCTCTCCGGTCTCGCCCCCACCCCTACTCTGTCTGCGATTTGTCCCCACCATATTTCCGCAGGGCGCTCAAGGTCCGCCAACAACCCCCTTCTGGTAAAACTTCCAAAATCACGAATCACTGCTCACCTTCATTCTTTCATTCCTCTTTTTTCCCACCTTTGGAATAAACTCCCATTCTTCCCTCACTCTGTTCAATCCCATTCTTCCCTCCAGGCTTTCAAAACGGCTGTTCACCACCACCACCTCTTATCTACCCCCGTTAATCCACGCCAAACCCACCTCCTTCAATTCCCTGCTTTCCTTCCTGAAAGTCCCTGTAGTGTCCATCTTGTAAACCCCGTGTTCCCTGCCCCATCCCTCTCCCTTCCACAGATCTCCTCGTGTCTCTGTTCCCCACCATTTTGTCCTTCCCACTCCCACCCCTCGTCTCATGCCCCCCTTGAAGTGCGTTGTGTGTTTGCCCTCATACAAGCCTCGACAAGGTCTTCAAAAAATAAAGAAATAAAAAAGGCTGCAAGGTGGCATCATTGGCTGAGTGTATGGCTGCACCACTGATGCAATGCCCTCTGCTGGTGAGGGCAGGAATTTGAAATTTGGCCATGATGCTGGTGATAGCTCACCTTCTCAGGTGCAAAAGACACAGAGTCTGAGAGCAGTTGAGCATGACATGGAAGGATGGTTATCAAGAGTGAGGGGTTGGGAACATGAGATTTGGAAGCAAACACAGAATCGAGGCATTTAGCCTTCTCACGAACGGAGTCGGCTGTGTTCAATTTGAAGAGAGAGAAGGGATGGAAGAGAAGCATACATCAGAGACAGACTTGGTCTTCTTTAACAGCCACAATTATTCCCACATTCTCGGAGGGTTGGCCGGGGGAACTTGGGCCAAGTCTTTCAAAAACCAGCTGGTCATGCCTGCCATTTGTCTAAGGTTCGGGCAGGAATTTGTAATTTGTTCAGGGTGCCGGTGATAGCTCGCCGACTCTTCGCAAAGAACACCGTGAGATTGTTAAAATGTTTATAGCGGTGTGGAGATTCAAACCCAGGTAAGATAGCTTTGAGACAAGTGGGTGCACTTCTGGGCCATTCTGTCAGCCCACTGATATTATTGTTCAACAGAATATCTTAAAATTATATCCCTGTGTGTCGTAAGAAGCGACCAGGGTTGCGTCAGGAAGGGCATCCGGCATAAAATCTATGCCAAATCATTATGCGGACAACAAAACGAATTTCCATACCGGATCGGTCGAGGCCCGGGTTACCAACGACCGCCACCGGTACCGGTGGTCAGCAGGGTACCGGTGGAAACTGTGCTACTGCTGGGCGAAGGAGAAGGAGACGGGGAAGGCGAGTCCGGAGGCAGTGGGAGAGGGGGAAGGGTAGAAGTGTGCAGGTGAGAGTTGGAACTCTGAATGTTGGGACAATGACTGGCAAAGGGCGAGAGTTGGCTGATATGATGGAGAGAAGAAAGGTGGACATACTGTGTGTACAAGAGACCAAGTGGATGGGGAGTAAGGCTAGGAGCATTGGAGGTGGTTTCAAACTGTTCTACCATGGTGTGGATGGGAGGAGAAATGGTGTCGGGGTAATCCTGAAGGAAGATTATGTCAAGAGGGTATTGGAGGTGAGGAGAGTGTCTGACCGAGTGATGAGTGTGAAGTTGGAAATTGAAGGGGTGATGATGAATGTCATCAGTGCATATGCCCCACATATGGGGTGTGAGATGGAGTATAAAGAAGATTTCTGGAGTGAGTTAGATGAAGTTAGATGTGCTACTGCTGGGCGAAGGAGAAGGAGACGGGGAAGGCGAGTCCGGAGGCAGTGGGAGAGGGGGAAGGGTAGAAGTGTGCAGGTGAGAGTTGGAACTCTGAATGTTGGGACAATGACTGGCAAAGGGCGAGAGTTGGCTGATATGATGGAGAGAAGAAAGGTGGACATACTGTGTGTACAAGAGACCAAGTGGATGGGGAGTAAGGCTAGGAGCATTGGAGGTGGTTTCAAACTGTTCTACCATGGTGTGGATGGGAGGAGAAATGGTGTCGGGGTAATCCTGAAGGAAGATTATGTCAAGAGGGTATTGGAGGTGAGGAGAGTGTCTGACCGAGTGATGAGTGTGAAGTTGGAAATTGAAGGGGTGATGATGAATGTCATCAGTGCATATGCCCCACATATGGGGTGTGAGATGGAGTATAAAGAAGATTTCTGGAGTGAGTTAGATGAAGTGGGGGAGAGTGTATCCAAGGATGAAAGAGTGGTGATTGGAGTAGATTTCAATGGGCATGTTGGGGAAGGGAATAAAGAGGATGAGGAGGTGATGGGTAGGTACGGTCTCAACAAGAGAAATGTGGAAGGGCAAATGGTGGTAGAGTTTGCAAAAAGAATGGAAATGGCAGTGGTAAATACGTATTTCAAGAAGAAGGAGGAACATAGGGTGACATACAAGAGTGGAGGAAAGTGCACACAGGTGGATTACATCTTAAGTAGGAGATGCAACCTGAAAGAGATTAGTGACTCTAAGGTGGTGGCAGGGGAGAGTGTAGCTCGACAGCATCGATTGGTGGTCTGTAGGATGACTTTAGAGGTGAGGTTGAGGAAGAGAGTGAGGGCTGAACCAAGGACCAGATGGTGGAAGCTGAAGGAGGAAGACTGTTGCGTGAAATTTAGAGAGGAGGTGAGACAGGCGTTGGATGGTGGTAAAGATGGGTGGGATGATTGGGCAACGACAGCAGAAGTTGTGAGGGAGATAGCGAGGAAGGTACTTGGTGTGACATCTGGACAGAGGAAGGAAGATAAGGAGACTTGGTGGTGGAATGAGGAAGTACAGGAAAGAAGGGGTTGGCGAAAAGGAAGTGGGATAGTCAGAGAGAGATGAAGAAAGTAGGCAGGAGTACAAGTAGTGGCGGCAAATGTCAAAAAGAGAGGTGGCAAAGGCCAAGGAAAAGGCATATGATGAGCTGTATGAGAAGTTGGATACAAAAGAGGGGGAAAAGGATTTATACCGATTGGCAAGACAGAGGGACCGAGCTGGGAAGGATGTGCTGCAGGTTCAGGTGATAAAGGACGCAAATGGGAACGTGCTGACGAGCGAGGAGAGTGTTGAGAAGGTGGATGGAGTACTTTGAGGAGCTGATGAATGAAGAAAATGAGAGAGAGAGAGAGAGAAGGTTGGAAGAGGTGGAGATAGTGAATATGGAAGTGGGGTGCATCAGTAAGGATGAAGTGAGGAATGCTATGAAGAAGATGAAAAGTGGAAAGGCGGTTGGCCCAGATGGTATACCAGTGGAGGCATGGAAGTGCTTAGGAGAGATGGCAGTGTGGTTGTTAACCAGATTGTTCAATAAAGTCTTGGAAAGTGAGAGGATTATGGAGGAGTGGAGAACAAGTGTACTGGTTCTGGTTTTCAAGAATAAGGGTGATGTGCAGAGCTGTGGAAATTACAGAGGGATAAAGTTGTTAAGCCACACCATGAAGGTGTGGGAAAGAGTAGTGGAAGCAAGGTTGAGAGGAGAGGTGACAATTTGTGAGCAGCAATATGGGTTTATGTCAGGAAAGAGCACCACTGATGCGATGTTTGCTTTGAGAATGTTGATGGAGAAGTATCGGGAAGGCCAGAAGGAGTTACATTGTGTGTTTGTGGATTTAGAGAAAGCTTATGATCGGGTGCCAAGAGAGGAGTTGTGGCATTGTCTGAGGAAGTCGGGAGTTGTGGAGAAGTATGTGAGGATCGTGCAGGATATGTACGAGGACAGTGTGACAGCGGTGAGGTGTGCAGTAGGAATGACGGACCGGTTTAAGGTTAAAGTGGGATTGCACCAAGGAACAACTCTGAGCCCTTTCCTGTTTGCAATGGTGATGGACAGGTTGACGGACGAGATCAGACTGGAGTCTCCATGGACTATGATGTTCGCGGATGACATCATGATCTGTAGGGAGAGTAGGGAGCAGGCTGAGGCGAGCCTCGAGAGGTGGAGGTACGCACTGGAGAGAAGGGGAATGATAGTAAGTCGGAGTAAGACGGAGTACATGTGCGTAAATGAGAGGGAGGGTGGTGGTATGGTGCGGTTGCAAGGAGTTGAGGTAGGGAAGGTGGATGGGTTTAAATACTTGGGATCAACTGTCCAAAGTAACGGAGAGTGTGGGAGAGAAGTGAAAAAGAGAGTGCAGGCAGGATGGAGTGGTTGGAGAAGAGTTGCAGGAGTGATTTGTGACAGAAGGGTAGCTGCAAGAGTGAAGGGGAAAGTATATAAGACGGTAGTGAGACCAGCTATGTTGTATGGTTTGGAGGCGGTGGCACTAACAAAAAGACAGGAAGCGGAGCTGGCAGAGTTAAAGATGCTGCGATTCTCGTTGGGAGTGACGAGGATGGACAGGATAAGAAATGAGTATATTAGAGGGACAGCGCAGGTAGGACGGTTTGGAGACAAAGTGAGAGAGGCGAGATTGAGATGGTTTGGACATGTGCACAGGAGGGAAGCGGAGTATATCGGGAGAAGGATGTTGAAGATGGAGCCACCAGGCAGGAGGAGAAGAGGAAGGGCAAAGAAGAGGTTCATGGATACGGTGAGGGCGGACATGCGGGTGGTTGGAGTGTCAATGGAAGATGTGGAGGATAGAGCGAAATGGAGACGGTTGATCCGCTGTGGCGACCCCTAACAGGAGGAGGAGGAGGAGGAGGAGGAGGAGAAGGAGAAGAAGGAGGAGAAGGAGAAGGAGGAGAAGGAGGAGAAGGAGGAGAAGGAGGAGAAGGAGGAGAAGGAGGAGAAGGAGGAGAAGGAGGAGAAGGAGAAGAAGGAGAAGAAGGAGAAGAAGATCTTCAAATTAGTCCATGTCCCTTGGTCACTGTAGAAAGAAAGAAATAGTGATGCACACCTGCTGAGTAGTATGTCGTGCATGTTCCTGCCAATTAGCAGAAGACTCCTGCAACTGCTGCATTAACCAGTCCCGCTCAACACCAAGTTGTCGAGTTACTTCTTCAGCCTGTGCAGTGATGAAAAATGAGGGCAAATGCAGTCCATGCAGGGGGAAAGGGTGGGGGGGGGAAGTGGGGGCAAATAAAACAAAGACATTCCTGCACAGATCTCCTACCTGTTCTAAACGCAGCTCCAGATTCTGCACCTGCTCTTGAGCAATCTGCAGTTGTGATGTGGAGTCTGCTGCTCCTAAATGACTACTCAGCTGTAACAAGATGATCAACCACAAAAGCTGGTGCATAAAACAAGGGAAAGTAACTATCATTCTGTGAACAAAGACTCAAAACAAACACAAATACAAGACACAAGTAAATGGTCAACGGAACAGCAAATGCACCTGCTGGATGTTCAGTTGTGACAGCTCCAATTTCCGCTGCACATCTAACAGCTGGGCTTGCGCAATCTCTGCCTCCTGTTGTTTGCTCTTCAGCCTCTCCGAAAGCTCAGAGGTTTGTTGCTTCAAATCCTCTCTGTCCTTCCTTCAAACACAATGATCATGGGATGTGAACAAAATCGGGCCAACGCTCCACGTCGTCAGGAGTTCCAATGAGGTACATTCCATTAAAAGAAAAGGATATTTAAAAAAATATTATTAAGAGTTGTGGAAAACATCAAAATGAAAACAGAAAAAATCATACTTCAGTCTGTTACTTTCAATCTTGCATTCTTCTTTCTCCTTCTGCAACTGCATGGACAACTGCAATGAAAATAGGAAACGATTCTGTGAAAAAAAAAAAAACTTGAAGCCCGATATATCATGAGTGGACAGAAAGAGACAGAGGCCATCTGGTTAATCATGCGTGTGTGCTACAATTCACACCTGTAAATATTCCAGCAGAGAAATTGCCCAGAATACCAACACACAGAAGTATAGGATTTCAAAAAGAGATCCTCGGATCTTTTAACATACATAATCTATATGTAAATAGGACAGGAGGGTGAGCACCCTCAACCAAATCCCCCTGCTACTGCCACCATGTTTTTATAGTGATTTTCTTACCAATTCAAAACGTATATTTCACCCTCTTTCTTCAACTCCCTCGAACCCTCCTCACTCTTCCCACCACATCCTCTCTCACACCTCTTCCACCCACTCCCTCTCCTTCACATACTCTTTCCCTCCTTCTAACCCTCCCACCCCTTTCCCTCCTTCAACACTGTAAACCATTCCCAAGCAATGCTATTGCAAAGCCATTAAAATACATCAAGATACAAGTGTGCAAAACCAATATTATTATTCACATGCTCAAAATGTCTGTGGTAGGAAGCAGCGGTTGCCAGTGACTGCTCCAGTTCCACCACGTGTCGGTGAGAAGCATGCAGCCGAGATGCTAAATCCTGGGCCTCACCTGCAAAGCGAGAAGAAAATTCTCCAGTGTACTCGAGATAACGAGAGGCGTGATGGGATGGGATGACACAGGGTATCAAAAAGCTCTTCATTTCAAATCCACATACATGCTTTTTGCTCTGCTGCCCGCTGAGTGTGCTTCAGGGATGTGAGCAGGTCATGCTTTTCAGCAACCAAGACACTAATCGTTTGGATTTGAACCTGGAACGCAAGCAAAAAAAACAAACAACTGTGGCACAA
Source organism: Eptatretus burgeri (assembly GCF_056783735.1). NCBI lineage: Eukaryota > Metazoa > Chordata > Myxini > Myxiniformes > Myxinidae > Eptatretus > Eptatretus burgeri. Next base: position 33,878,145 of record NC_140965.1, read on the forward strand.
TATTGCACAGATCAGAAGTACTACCACTGTGCATACCAATATGCCAGCACTAAGAGTGATAATAAAGTAACTCAACATTCCTCAAATTTAATACACTGGTACTCTCTTATAATCACCGGTGTTATAATCATAATGAAAACGTATAACAGTAATTGTATGAGCAGCTGGTGAAAAGTCATCATTTCATGTACAGCATGGAGCTGCTGGGTTACATCATTTTCTGGGGGTGCGAGTGTGCATCTGATGCAATGTCTCTGTAGGTTAGGGCAGGATTTTGTGACTTGTTCATGGTGTCGGCGAAAGTTCGCTTATATTCTTCGTGAAGAACACTGTGGGACATTCAACATCCAACTAATGCTGGCAGATGGGACACCGAGTTTAACGTCCATCCGAGGAACGAAACACACATCGAGGAATCACCCTGCCTATAAAACACCGGGATGACAGTTTATAGCTGGGCTGAGATTTGAAACGTGGGCGAGAAGGCTTAGGAGCGAGTGTGCATACCTCCAGGCTATCCTGCTAGTGAAAAGAGACATCATTGCATCGTGAAGCTCATGGAAAGGCTAGGAGCACACACCACCCCCCTGCAAGCAGGCCATTACCTCGAGTTGCTGCCGCACAGCAGCCCTTTGCTCCATGTGTTTCTCTTCCTGCTCCTTCCTCTCCTGCAGGACCTGTATAAACAAAGTATACAAAGCATTACAATAATAAGTAAAAAAACCAAAAACACAACATGGCATAAAACACTTATCAATTAACCAAACACAGAATCACATTGCCAAAGTTGTGGGGAGGTGAGAACCCTGTTGATGCCACTGGATGGGAAGAAAACTCAACTTTGGCTGTAAATCTAAATGAATATATGTTTGACTGCTCCACAGGCTGTATTTGGTCGTGAGCACAACTGGAATGCAGTCATTGACAAAGGCTTTCCAAAACTGTTACATTCATGCATAAACGCTAACAACACAGGTGTATGCCCACCAGCAACAATATATTGTGCAGTACCAATAAAATTATGCAACTACAATCGTCCTTGATAACGCAAAGTTCAGGATGGCCACAGGCTCCACTTATTCAAAGGATGGAACTGCCATCAGTCATTGTAAACTCACTTTAGATGGCCAAATAAGTATCACTGAGTATTTGGTGCTCGGACATGATGAAACAGGGGAGTATGTGGGGTTTACATTTCACCAACAGGCAGCGGGAGAAAAGTATAAAGTAATGGCAGCTAGAAGGGTGCTCGGGAGAACGCATACCTCCGCCACGTAATGACTGATGCACGAGAACATATCGGGCCCAATACATTTTTTAAATATCATGCTAAATATCATTTTTGGCCCTGTCTCTCAATGGTGAAGAATCACTTTGGAATTAAATAATTCTCATATCCAGATCCGGATTCGGATCTTCACAAAAAATTGAATCAATTCGTTCTTGCCACACACCAAACCTGTCCACCAAGTTTCGTCCGAATCCATCCACAACTTTTTGAGATATCGTGTGATATATTGGTTTAGCACGATCTCTCAATGGTGAAGAATCACTGCCAAAAAAAATGAGACGGGCAGTAGGGAGAGCGCATACCTCCGCCACAAACTGCCTGATCCACAACAACATATCGGGCCCAATACATTTTTGAAAAATCATTCTACCTATCGTTTTTGACCTTATCTCTTAATGGTGAAGAATCACTTTGTACATTAAATAATTCTCGGATTCAGATCCAGATTCGGATATTCACCAAAATCGAATCAACTTGTCCTTGCAACACACCCAACCTGTCCATAAAGTTTAGTCTGAATCTGTCCGCAACGTTTTGAGATATCGTGCAATATATCGGTTTAGCCCTTTCTCTCAATAGCGAAGAATCACTTAAAAAAATGATCATATCCGGATCTGGATTCAGATCTTCACCAAAATCTAATGAGTTCGCCCTTGTCACACACCCAACAAGTCCATAAAATTTCATCCGGATCCATCCGCAACCTTTTGAGATATCCTGCACACAAATAAACAGACAAACAAATAAACAATCAAGCAGTCATAGACTGGTACTGACAAAATCGTCAACTTGACCTCTGACCTTGTCTAATAAAAGCTGTCTCCAGAGAAGGTAGCGACGCAAACCAGAAGTTTCTACGATGATTCTGTATCAAACCATCAAAAATCGTAACATCGACCGCAGCAAAAATCTCCATTTCTGCACGCAATTATTTCATATTATTTTATCAAAGTCACAAAACCATAATATTTGGCCATCCACCAACAATCTCCACATAATCCGACGGCTTAGCGAGTCAGGCATGCGACGATATCCTTTATTGGGATAAAAAAAAAAGACTTTTAAACAGCATCTTTATCGAAAACACAGTCAGCATGCACAAGGAAAACCTAAACGTGACTCAACGATGAGTCTGCTAGAGCGCACTGCATCATGGGACGACCCGTGACGCGTCGAGTGAAATATTTTTTATACAATCTTAAAACGTCTCCAAAACATCTGATTTTTACCAGAATTTCGACATCTGAGTTTCAAGCGTCCTAAGCGATCGCAAAAACAGAAGACAAAATTAAAATCGAATTTAAAACGAACTCGTAACGTCGACCGAAGCAAAAATACTCCATTTCTCCACATGAATTTACGGAATTATGTTTGACCTCAATGTGACCTTAACCTTTGACCGATTTTGACCAAAATCTAATCAGCGCGAGCCATCACCCTCCTGAATCACGTGGTGTAATTTGGCATTGGTAGATTCTTCCGCTCTCGAGTTATTGTGCCTACAAACAAACACACGAAGACACACACAGACAAGCAGTCATAGACTGGTACTTACGAAATTGTCAACTTGACCTCTGACCTTGTCTAATAAAAGCTGTCTCGAGAGAAGGTAGCGACGCAAACCAGAAGTTTCTCCGATGATTCTGCACCAAACCATCAAAAATCGAATGTTTTGGATGTTTTACCTCACTGTGACCTTGACCTTTGACCGATTTTGACCAAAATCTAATCAGTGCAAGCCACCACCCTCGTGAATCACGTGGTGTAATTTGACATTGGTGGCTTCTTCCGTTCTCGAGTTATCATTTTTTGGATGTTTGACCTCACTGTGACCTTGACCTTTGAGCGATTTTGACCAAAATCTAATCAGTACGAGCCATCACCCTCCTGAATCACGTGGTGTAATTTGACATTGGTAGCTTCTTCCGTTCGAGTTATCTGTACCAAACCATCAAAAATCGAATGTTTTGGATGTTTGACCTCGCTGTGACCTTGACCTTTGACCGATTTTGACCAAAATCTAATCAGCGCTAGCCATCACTCTCCTGAATAAGGTGGTGTAATTTCACATTGGTAGCTTCTTCTGTTCTCGAGTTATCGTGCCTACAAACAAACAAACAAGCAGTCATAGACTGGTACTTACGAAATCGTCAACTTGATCTCTGACCTTGCCTAATAAAAGCTGTCTCCAGAGAAGGTGGCGACGCAAACCAGAAGTTTCTACGATGATTCTGTACCAAACCATCAAAAATCGAATGTTTTGGATGTTTGACCTCACTGTGACCTTGACCTTTGACCGATTTTGACCAAAATCTAATCAGCACGAGCAATCACCCTCCTCAATCACGTGGTGTAATTTGACATTGGTAGCTTCTTCCGTTCTCGAGTTATCGTGCCAACAAACAAACAAACAAGCAGTCATAGACTGGTACTTACGAAATCATCATCTTGACCTCTGACCTTGTCTAATAAAAGCTGTCTCTCGAGAAGGTAGCGACGCAAACCAGAAGATTCTACGATGATTCTGTACCAAACCATCAAAAATCGTAACGTCGACCGAAGCAAAAATCTCCATTTCTCCACGCAATTATTTAATATTATTTTATCAAAGTCACAAAACCATAATATTCGGCCATCCACCAACAATCTTTACATAATCCGACGGCTTAGCGAGTCAGGCATGCGACGATAACCTTTATTGGGATAAAAAATGACTTTTAAACACCATCTTTATCGAAAACACTGTCAGCGCACACATGCAAAACCTTTACGTGACAACGACGCGTCTGCTCGAGCACACTGCACCACGTGACGACCCGTGAAATATTTTTTATACAATCTTAAAACTTCTCCAAAACATCCGATTTTTACCAGAATTTTGACAACCCAGTTTTAAGCGTCATAATCGATCGCAAAAACCGAAGACAAAATTAAAATCGAAGTTAAAACGAACTCGTAACATCGAGCGAAGCAAAAATACCGCATTTCTCCACATGAATTTACGGAATTATGTTTGACCTCACTGTGACCTTGACCTTTAACCGATTTTGACCAAAATCTAATCAGCGCGAGCCATCACCCTCCTGAATCACGTGGTGTAATTTGACATTGGTAACTTCTTCCGTTCTCGAGTTATCGTGCCTACAAACAAACACACAAACAAATAAACAAACAAACAAACAAACAGAGGAGGGAAGTCATCAATATACTTACAAATACTTTAGATTTCGTAAGTAACAAACAGAAAGGGGTGAAAACAGTCACCTCTGATCTTCGATGGCGGAGGTTAACAAGCCACTAAAGATGAAGAAATTGTTTTTACAGCGAATGGTTGCCAATCTATCTGATATTCGGAAGAAGTACATCTTCTGTATCCTCAAAGCTCCATGAGGGACTACTGTCGGTTCTTGATATGGTCCAAAAAAAAAATCCATGCTGTAACCATTTAAATGTCAAAGTGAGACGATGTGCACAACAACTGGTCTGCATGACAGCAGGTACACGATGACAGCCACATTCCACAAGAGATTATATGACATCAAGCAATATCAGGTTGCATTCCTCTTGGTGGGATGACTGCAATTGTGTTTAAAAAATAATAATGATAATAATAATAATAAAAGAGGGAAACTTGACACAGGCCCTCATACAATGGTACAACACAACAATGCTTTGTTATTAAACTGAACGATCACCATTTAAACTTTCTTCTTCGATGTTAAACCATAGACAGACTGATGAACTCTTGTGACTCAATAAGGGTTATGACCTAGCACTCAAAGGAGTTAGGGATAATATTGGTTATGGTCTACAAAAGCAATGAAGCCGATTCCATAACACCTTGGCTGCTGAATATGTCTCCCACATTGCCTCACCAATTCCAAAATAAAATACAACCCTCGTACATGGATTAAAAATATGCAGTAAACCCTCAAATAACACGGGTTCTAATATCGCAGGTTTTGACCAATCGCGGGCAACCTATTGTGTTCTGATTCATCACGGTTTTTGAGCTAAGATGAGTCATTGCTTGTGCTTTCGCCAAATATCCATGCAAGTGTTTCCGCCAACAAAACGCAAAAGGCTCGTTCCAACCCCGTGAACCCCACATTGAAAGGATGGAAAAAGCGGTAATGTTTGGATCGAGGACCAAACAGAAAAAAATGCCTTCGAGTGGACCAGCGTACGGAAGAAACCATTGCAGATTTACCGTTTCCATGAGGCACCCAGGACCGAAAGCTCCAATTCAACCATGGCTCATGGAACCAATTGAGGTGAAGGGATTTATGCTGGAGCAGGTATTTAATGCCGAAGAGACAGGATTATTTTGGAAGAGAATGCCATCTCGTATCTTCCTCTCTGAGCAGGGAAGATCTGCTCCATATCAAGGTGGCGAAGGATCATTTTCCCTTTCTTCTATGTGGCAATGCAGCAGGGGACTTTATCATGCTCCCGATGATCCAACAGCCATCGCAAGTTCTACATCCACATATTTCTAACCTCCACCCTCCCCCCTATAGCAGCATCATCACCCTGAGCTAAGTCTTGTGTTTTCTATGTTCAGCAGAGTACAGTACGAATGAGTACGTAATATGTTTACCCTCACCCAACTCGATATTTTGGAATAAATTTAAAAGGTAAATCTCTCGTGTTTTTGTTTAATTTACACCGTATTTATTGTATTTACATGTTTACTTCAATTGTGATGTGTTTATTTCTGGCTGCCATCCACCTTCCTCTCTATTTTCTTGAAGCCCAAGAACTGATCCCCCCCATTTGGTTTCCACAATTGTGGTTTTAACGATCACAGCATTTTCCAGGAACCGAACCCATGCAAGATTTGAGGTTTACTGTACACTGCAAAGCTTTGGAGAGGAAATGCAGAAAATTATGCAATTTCAAAATGGACCATTTTTGGGGAAAATTAAACTTCGATAAAGAAAACCCAAAGCCAAGCCCCAAATACAACAAAAGCCAATAAGACTCACCTTTTGTAACTCTTCTGCCAGGCATGATGCTTGCTGCTTCTGAAAAGAGTGAGAGTTTAAAACTGCAATCATACAGGAGTTCAGATAAAGGGAAATACTGCTGTGAGAACAACACCTTATGTTGAACTCAGAAGTTGGCAAGTTAGATGTGGGACGCACCGCAAACAGTTTCAAAACTAAACGAGTGAATGCTTCCATATTGGATGCAATTCACGTTACGACAGCTCATGTATGATCTTCATTGGGTCATGCTCGTTGCCTCCAAGCCAGTTTTCATGGCCAATAATGGAAAGTACCATGTTAGTTCACAATTAAATCGGTAGATTACACAAACCTAAGTGAGTGTGTGACAGTTGTGAAACCTTTCACCTACCCAGACTCATAAGCACGTTTGTTTTGTGTATTTGAGAAATGTTTAAAATGTTTCAGGAGCCTACTGGTGATCGACACACAAGGCTCCGAAAATGCACTGTCGGGTAGCTGTCTGGCTCATTTTATTAAAGTAGCACTTGGGTGGTGGGTGAGAGAAGGAAGGAGGTGGGGAGAATCAAAGCTTAAATTGGAGTGATCTTCAATTGCCTTCACACAAGTCACAGCAGACTATGAATGTGAAACACTTCAGATGAAAAAAAAAATTATACCACATAAAATTCCAACCTGAGCGGCTCTTTTTATGACTGCTTAAGGCCCAGTCACACCTTGACGTTTTAGCCAGCAATGGCAACGTATTAAAATGTATGTAAAACGCTGGCTTACGTTGAACTTTTGATGTTTTTTTTTAAAATTCGGACGTATTCATAATGACTTGGTCTTATGCATAACGTATTAGTAATGGACACAGAACGTTTCGTTGTGTTATAGATAACTTATACCAACGAATGCTGAACCTGTTGTCGGCCTTCACAACCTATGCCCAACGATAGTCTAACTTAGGCATAACGCGCTGCACGCATCGCCGACGATGACGTGGCTTAAGTTATGAAAAGGCTGCCGCCCAACGATTCAAATCATAACTGCCGCAGAAATGGAAGTGTCAACATCGCAGTCACACCTTGGCGATCTTGCCAGCGTATGCCGACCTCTGAAAAATGCGTCTAAAACGCTGGCGCACGTCGAATACGGTATGGGCAAGTTTGGTATGCGTGAATAGAACGCTAAAGTACGCTATCATACGTCGTATTAAGTGGAGTAAGTCTTGTAATTTTAAACATGTTGAAAATTTTACGACGTACTTGCCGTATGACATACGCTCCACATGCAATGGGAATAAGTTGTACGCACGATATGCGATCGTTGATGCACATCGACACACGTTACTTGAAAGGTACTCATAAGTCGAAAACACGTCAATGTTCCAGACTCCCGGTTTTTTTTTTCTTCGGTATGACGGTGTTCAGTGTACAGTGCAGTTATGATTTAAATAGTTGAGCGGCAGCCTATTAATTATATTATATTATAACCGCACTAGAAATCGAAGTGTCAAAATCACCATCATACCGAAGGAAGGAAGAAAAAACAAAACAAAAAAAAAAAAACAGGGAGTCTGGAACACTGACGCTAACTATTCCCTTGATGTGTTTCGACTTATGAGCACCTTACAAGTAACGTGTATCGACGTGTGTCAACGATCGCGTGACGTGAGTACAACACGTAACTCATAGGTTAGAAATAAGTTTCGGGTACGCTAAACATTACCTCGACATGTTTCGACTTGTAACTCACAAGTAACGTGTGTCGACGTGTGTCAACGATCGCGTGACGTGCCTACAACTTATGGCCAGCGTTATGCGGAACGTGCGAGTCATATGCTGGCATAAGTCTTAAAAATTCAAGCATGGAAAATTGAGGAAACCGAAAAGTACAACGTTTAAAGCCAGCGTACAATGACGTATGGCAGTGTTTTTCAGCGTGCTCTCAATGTTATCAAAACTAACCCATAACGTATTTGACGTGTGTCAGCGTTTTAGACAAATTTTCCAAAAATCGGCATAAGCTGGCTAAAACGTCAAGATGTGACTGGGCCTTTACCAATATATTTTAGCAAGAACCGATCTTATCCAACAACTAGAAAGCATCCCAAAGTGCAAAGCCCATCCGCATCCACGTTATACTCCAACTAAATGACGAAAACAACAGCTTCAAAATAAAACAAGCTCAAATGAGCTAAGATCCTCGTCCTCTTAATGATGGCATTATAAAAACGAATAGGACATCATTGTGATGTATCAGGTTTGCGATAAATTATCTGTGCTAATGCCCGGCTTGATTCCCGCAAACAAAATTAAAACAGCTTGCCGAGTTTCGGAGATAATGGTATAGGCGATTTCCATTAGCGGCGATATTATGACGTCGACTTTTTTTCAAGGAAGAATTTCCAAAATTGGAGATGGTTACTGCCTGCGCATGGGCTTTCTGCATATACATGGCAAGTTTCACGAAGATCCGCTGAAAACTCTGGGTTGTGAAACAAAAAAATGTCAAAAAATAGGAATGACGTCATAAAAATTGATATGACGTCATAGTGATGTATCATATGTGTGGTAATTCATCTCTGCTAATGCCCTGTTTGATTCCCGCAAACAGAATTCAAAAAGCTTGCCTAGTTTCGGAGATAATATTTTAGGCGATTTCCATTAGCGGAGATATTTTGACATCATAACTTTTTTTCTCGGAGGAATTTTCAAAATCGGAGATGGTTACTGTCTGCACAGGGTATTTTTACATACATGTGTATGTGCATATATATATATATATATATATATATATATATATATATATATATATATATATATATATATATATATATATATATATATATATGCCAAGTTTCAGGAAGTTTCGATGAAAACTGTAGGCTGTGAAACAAAAAAGTCCACAAGAAGAAGATGAAGAACAACATCTTGAGGAAGACTTAGAGCTCCTCCACGAGGATCTAAAAAAAATTACAATTTTATTCATTAGTATTCTCCATATTCTCGTAATAAGCAAGGCTTGTTGAAGACTTGATGACAAAAGCTCAAATGGTAAAAATGATGGCCTCGACAAACACATTGAAGCTCAAAGACTAAATAAAGAAAAACGGAAGCAATTAAGAAAACCTGGCCATCTCACACAGCCCAGTTGTGGATGGGCTAATAAGGCCTATTTAAACTCACTATGGATTTGCCCTTTGACCCAATTATTAATTACACTTTTCCATATTCTCAGAATATAAGTTTGTTGAAAATTTGATGACAAAAGCTCAAAAAAAGGGGGGGAGAGGTGGTTTGGTGTTAATGAGATTGAGATTCAGGATAAGTTCCCCCAGTATGTGATTTCTCCATGACCTATTCCTACATTTTTGCATTTACAAGCGAGCCAGGCATGCTGAACAGGCAGAGGCCCCACCTTCCCAGGTTTCGTGCGAGCAAGCCACACCCTGGAGGTGGAACTGTTGTTCGGTGTGACGTCACGAGAGATAGACAAGCGAGGAGATGGTTGGCTTGGTTGGTTGAGTTCGGAGTGAGGGACGCACGCAGTTGAGAGAGAACGGGCGAGGAGATGGCCTGTAAGAACAGGGCTTTACGGCTGGCTTTCCTTTGACGCATGAAGAAGACAGCACGAGTCTCGTATCCATGCTGAGGCGAATTGGCTCGCGTACTGAGCAAGACGTTAGCCATTGGCTCTTGGTTGGATTGTGAGAGACGAACCTCGAAGCCTAGTGTATATCACCGAAGGGGATGGTGCCATTCTGAAAACTAGTGGGTCGTTGAAGATTATCGACACACGAAGAAGCTGCAATGGGGTCTCTGATCCTTGGTGTTGAACACCGCTCACAAACTGCGTGATGTACGTTTTTCCCGCTGCGCGACAGTGGCTCAGAACCATTTTTTGGACGCGTCCACACATGCAGGATGAAGCATCTCAATTCCAAGTTCCACAAAGACCATCTCTGGACCAAGATAAGTGCCAGAACAAAGGAAGGGTTTTCTTTTATTTTGTTTCCCCTTGTCTGTATTTAAGTCTGTGTTGAAGCGCCTCGACTTTAAGGCCCTGTCACACCTTGACGATTTAGCCAGCGTATGCAAAATTTGGCTAAAACGCTGGCACACGTCGAATACGTTATGGGTAAGTTTGTATACGTTAAGAGCACACTGACATACGTCGTAGTACGCTGGCTTTTTTTTCGTAGTACGCTGGCATACGTCGTAGTATGCCAAGGTGTTAGACAAATTTTCCATGCTTGAAATTTTTCGACGTATGCCAGCGTATGACTCACACGTTGCGCATAACGCTGGCCATAAGTTGTAGGCACGTTGCGCGATCATCGACACGTCGACACACGTTACTTGTAAGTCGAAACACGTCGAGGTAATGTTTAGCGTACCCGAAACTTATTTCTAACCAATAAGTAACGTGTTGTAGGCACGTTAAACGATCGTTGACACACGTCCACACACTTTACTCATAAGTCGAAACACGTCAAGGGAATGGTTAGCGTCAGTGTTCCAGACTCCTTGGTTTTTTATTTATTTTATTTTTTCTTCGGTATGACGGTGATGTTGACACTTCGATTGCTAGTGCAGTTATAATATAATATAATTAATAGGCTGCCGCTCAACGATTTAAATCATAACCGCACTAGAAATCGAAGTGTCAACATCACCGTCATACCGAAGAAAATAAACCAAAAAAAAAAAAATAGGGAGTCTGGAACACTGACGCTAACCATTACCTCAACGTGTTTCAAATTATGAGTAACGTACAAGTAACGTATGTCGACGTGTGTCAACGATCGCGTAACGTGCCTACAACTTGTGGCCAGTGCATGCGGAACCCGTGTCATACGCCGAGAAATTTTCAACATGCTGACGTATGCCAGTGTGCTTCAGCATGCTCTTAACGTATACAAAACTTACCCATAACGTATTCGACGTGTGCCAGCTTGGTTCGGCAAATTTTTCATACGTCGGCATACGCTGGCTAAAACGTTAAGGTGTGACAGCCCCTTTAGGGTTAAATTATCTCACGATTATTATTATTATTATATCTGAATTATTGTCCCTTGTAAAGATTTGTCTATTTTCATTAAATCCCGTGTTTATTTTAAGTGCCTGTGTACATGTATTTGTCGTGGGGTTCGAGTATAAACCCCCCTGTGCTGTGCTTCCCTATGCCTCCATCGCTCCACCAGTGCCGCACCCTACCCCTCCGGCGTGCGTTATCACTGAGGATCAACGTGTTCGCATTCCAAGGAAAACCGCTCAGCTATCCGGGCTGGCGGTGTTATCCACCCGTCAACCACAATTCGGGTCGGGGAATCAACATTAACCACCAGGCCGTGACAATATTTACTTTGTTTGGATGAGCTTTCACACACAAACATCAAGGAATATGCTGTTGGGCCCCTCACTGCTGTGCTGTATTCACATACTCCTTGGAGTATTAATGTAAACATCCTGATTAAGTCAAGCAAATTGTATATTTGGTTAAATTTCCTTCAAAAACACATTTAATACACTGCAGTGGGTCTACATGATCCTTCCACGAGTGCCGAGTCAAACTTTTTCAAAAGACCAAGATGGTATAAATTTTCACAGCACTGCAGATAAGACGACATGGTCCATGAATCCCCCTCTCCAACAAACATCCTACCAGTTCCAGTTATAGTCTGATTACACCTTGTGCTGATCAACTGCAATACTGCACTCTAGAGTTTATGGTCATTATGAAAAAGTGCCTAATTAAAATAATAATCAAAGTAAACATCATCTCACCTGTTAATGCCTCAGGCCACACCAATCCAACACAAACATTGTACCTGTTTTGCTCCAACATCATCCTGCCACCTTATTCACTTGCAAACATCTAAAACACAGATTCTTTCTCCAACTCCAATCGCTTTGCTTAAACCCCAACTCTCACCCACTGCCCTCAGCCGTGTACTCACAAGCTCCAACACCCTGGCACAAAGTTTTGCATTGTCTGTTGTGTTGGCTTCAAGTTCAACAGCTAGGTTGCACAGTTTCACCTGAAAGGAAATTAAATAAATCGAAGACATAAAAAGAAAGGCAGAAAGCAACTTGAAAAAGTGCTTCCAAAGTGAACAATAAAACATTTTTCATATAGATTTCCTTTTCAAATCGGTATCAAATATAAATTTTTCTGCTCCAAGTTCTCCTTTATATTAATCAAAGGCTTGTGAAGTTTAAACATAAATAAAATTCAGGACAGAGATAATAGAAGACATTACTGTACTTTACATGAATTACAAGGACATTAGGCAATGGACAAACAAAGTAACTTCCTCGTGGGAAGCGCTCCAGCCGGTAAAAACACCAGTGATGTCAATGTCAAACCCATGCTCAGCTTTTTGATCAATGCTTATGAATCAATTAAATATTAAAGAGAGACAGGTGATTTCAAGGTAATTCCTTTGCAGTAGAGCACCTCAAACCGTTTATTAGCCCCCATTGGAATTAATCTGAAACGGGGGCTTATGGATTTGGTCTCAATTTTCATGTCCATTCATGTGTGCGTGGCTGTGTGCGTGCGCAAACCACATCTCGGACATGTATAGACCAATTTTATTCATACTTGGCACAAAGACAACACATGGTGGTATACATATACGCCATTTTTTTTTTGACATCACATCCAAGATGGTCAACTGGTGGCCATTTTAGTTGTAAAAAAAACAACTTGGTGTCGATCACGTCCTCAACCATTTTGTGGACATGCATTTACCGATTGTATTCGTACTTGGCACACAGATAACGAATGATCGCTTACATAAGCACATTACTTTTTTGACATCAGATCCAAGATGACCGACTGGTGGCCATTTTGTTACTTAAACATGTCCCCAACCATTTCTCAGACATGCATGGTCCAATTTTGTTCAAACTTGGCACAAGCACAGTACACAACTGCGTACACTTGCAGCGAACGTTATTTTGCGATCTGATCAAAATGGCCAACTGGTACACTGGCAGCCATTTTAGTTGTAAAAAGAACCCAATGTTGAACACATCCTCAAACATTTCTCAGACAAGCATTTATAATGTTGTTCAAACTTGGCACACAGATAATGAATGATGGCTGACATCTGCATGTCATTTTTTGAGATCAGATCCAAGATGGCCGACATTTTAGTTGTGCATAAACATGTGCTAGCCATTTAACTCCAGACAGCAAAATTACTAAAATAACAGGGGCTAAGATGTTTTGACTTTTTTTTACTGGTTTTAAATATTTTCATTAAATTATCACGTAGAAAAACTGTGCAGTAAATAACTGAAGGAAAAATAATACACAGGCAAAAACCAAGAACGTGTCCATGGTTTATTAGGGTACCTAGTGCTGAAAATTAGTGCCGGAATTGGTCAGGGTGTCAGCAATAATCAATTGGTTCTGTGGCCTACAAGGCTTCACCAAAATTCCATGACTCGCAGAAAACAATTGAGATTCTTGAAAGCATCCCCTGCGCCCACCCCATCACAAACACCTTTCCATTAACAGTAGATTTAAAGAAAGAAAGAAAGAAAAAAATAAAAATATATATTATTTGTAAATAAAATAAAATCTTACCTCCAGTTCAGCAAAATTTGAACAGTTTTCATCAATTCCATTGAAAGCATGATCACACTGAAATGAAAAGAAAAAGGATGCATTTTCAACTCTTCTTCAAAAGTCACTGGGAAAACATTCATTTTTTCTGAATCATGATGTGTGCAGGACAAGTTTGGTGTGAAATAATCAATTTTTATTTTTTAAATGCTTTTTGAAAAGAGACCTACAAATACAGTGCTATATTGAGAAAATTTCCTCGTGGCTTTAATAGTATCTTAAATATCGATTATACACTGCATGCAGTATATATAATTTTTTCTCCAGGGTGATCGAAAAATCAAGTCCCAATTTAAATATATAAATACTCTGTTGTTATTGTAGGTAGAGCATTATTATCCCCATGCGATTTCAAAAAAAAAAATGGGGGGATATTGTAATCGGATCAATCTGTCTGTCCGTCACACTATCTCCTCCTAAATGGTTGGGCAGAAATTCACCAAACTTGGTGGTTTAATCACCACATGGCAAGAAGGTGCAAGAGCAGTTAAGTCATTTTGGATCCCGGGGCATGGTCAAAAGGTCTAATACTGAAAAATGAAGTTACAGGCACACATTCTGAAATTAAACTGAGTTTATGCAATCAACATTGGGAGACATGAAATATGTCACGACTTTTTGGAATTTATCCCCGGTTCATGCCCCAGGGGGTGTGAAATTTAGGTCATAGGGGTCAAAATGGGGAAATTTTTTTTAACTCAAAGCTTGATATTGGGGTGGTACCTTTTACCAACTTTCAACTTCGCTTTTGGTGGCAAGTGTGGGGATTTGTGGTGGCACCATCAACTTTGCTCGGTTTTTTTTTTTTGAAAACTTGTTTATTGCCATTAATATTTATTTTTTGACTTTCAGATTGATCAATTATGACCGAGAGAATAACTGTTGCTCAATGAGCGAAAATTATTGCACGGTACGAGGATTGGCAGTCTGTAATTGCAGTTCAAATAATGGTGGCAGCAAGAAATGGGAAGACAGGAAATACCATGTTGTTAATGTAAATAAAATGCCAATTTTTTTTTCCTGAAATGCCATTTACTGCCATTTTGATTTGTGATCATCAAATTTCAACATAAGCTCCTGTGTGTTTATACAACTGTGTAATGTTTGTCAAGGTGAGACGTATATGCTAGGAGTTGATCTCTGTAAAAGGATAACAATAATAATGTTGAAGTTCATCTTTAATCTGTATAGAAAGATCAACAGGGTGCGAGGGATTTCTGATTACTTCCACACATGGAAACATCCAGCAAGTACCAGTGGTTTATAGAGGGAAGGTCTTTCGTAAAGTTTCTCCAAGGATTCCAATGGGGAAAGAGAGTGAAACCGGGGGAAAGGGGGATTGGAGGGAGGGGAGGGGATGGGGGAATAATAGCCAGTCCTTTATTGCTTTGTTATGTGCTGTGTCAGGTTTTGCGTTTTATTTTTGAAACAAAAGAAACCAAAGTCTGGAGTACATTCATCTGCCGGTTTGGATCGATCGAGTGGAGAATCTTAGGATTATATGACACGGTACCGGTGGTCGACGAGTAAGTGTAAGCTTCCCTTCAAATCTACATCAGCGGTGTATTGGTAACGAGGTGAGGCTGATGCATGAAAACTCGATCTACCATCAAATTTTCATCATCTACAACCAAGTTTTCTTGCAATTATTTTTCAGAAGCTCTATTGAGTGAGAAAACTTCCTCTGAATTGGCTCATTTGGTTATTTCCACCACTCAAAAGAGAGAAAGTAAGCACGAGTACAACAACCACCACCAAACAAGCAGCAGGATCAAACTAAATTGTACTGCACAGACAATAAAGAATGGAAAACTAGTGTTTGTGAACGCTAGTGTCGATCTACGTCGGTGGACAGGTGCAATGGACTATTACCCTTGGCAACGGAGAGGGTATTGCATTTGGGTCTGTCTGTCCACACAGAACTTTTGTGTTTTTCTCCGCAACCGCTTGTCGGATCGAGACGAGATTTTCACCGTTGGTGCGATTACTCATGTAGAATGTTTTAATGATAATTATGATGTCATAGGTCACGAGATGTTGCAGTCATATTGGAAAAACTTTTGACCTCTATCTCTGAAACCGCACCAAGGAAAAAAATGAAACTTGGCACATGGCAAGGAGTTTGATTTTTTACGAGGTCATATGTGCCCTAATTATGACATCATAATTGCCTATGTGGAACACCACATCCAATCAGTATGAAAATTTTTGAGGGTCATCTAGGGATAAAATGTTCCACAGAAAAAATTTCATTACGTCATCGGTCACGTGATGTGGCAGCCATGTTGTTTTTGTTTTTTTTAAGCCTTCAAAAATCTTCTTCTCTGAAGTGGCTGAACAAATCGAGGCGAAACTTTACATGCATGACCGCCTGACCATGAGGAACAAAAGGTTCACACATATGATATCATAGGTCACATGGTTGGCAGCCATATTACCCTAAAACCTACAAAATACACCACTCAAAATAAGTCGTGGCGGGGGTCTGCAATCTCTGATTGCTCTTTTTCTTGTTATTATTGCGTCTGCAGCCTTTGGCTTCTGGTTGCATCATTGCTGGAAGTGTGGCGGTGATGCTGATGCGGAACCCCTTCTTTCCAGTAAGATGGTACTCAATTTGCGGATCTCAGAAGGATGACAGGCTGAGTCAACCCACCTCGTGCTATTTAACAGATTGACAGGGAATCAAACTCATGAACCTAAGATCGTAAGCTAGCTAACTTAACCATTAAGCCAACACCAGGCTTATAACAATGGATGAAATCAACAGGATATCGAATGAGGTATGCTAACTGCTGTGAGAAGCTAAAAGCTGACGCTTCAGGGCGTCAACTCTTTGTCAGAGCAACAATCTCCAATAAATAGGTAAGGGGGACAAGAACCGCTTGATGAATGGAGATGCAAAAAATTACATCGATATGATAAAAGGAGCCATGTCTGTCTCTATCTGTCTTTTTTTGTTTTATAGTTGTGTTATATAGTTTGTTTGTTGTGTTATAGCTTGAAAACGGATTAACGGATTTCAATGAATCCAACGAGGGTGGATTCAGGGAACTCCCGGGAAGGTTTATGACAATATATATATATATATATATATATATATATATATATATATATATATATATATATATATATATATATATATATATATATATATTGATAAAGGTCACATTATATATGGGTACATGGGCACACATGGCAAAATTGTAAACACCAACTTGTGATACGAGTTATCCCCACAAGGAGGGCAGGATCTCCCAGGAATCATTTTTGTTCTTGCCCCAATGATAAGCCATCACAGCAAAGATTGGTATTCCCGTCAGCGAAGCAACAGGTCTGATATTCTCGTGAAAATAAAAAGCAGCAGGATCACTAACCAAAATCACAATTCTTTCCAAGCAAACAAACAAACAAAAAATCCTTTTTCAAATCAGCAAAAACATCGTGCAGTTTTCTGTTCAGTAGGTCGACGTAAACTGCTGGCTTTTATGAAGGTAGTACATCATAATAAAAAGAAAATGTTGTACAGTACATAATAAACAAATGCAAAAATATATTCAATTTTCGATCCTCTACTATCCAACCACTTTTGGTTTGCAGAAAGGCTAACGAAAGACATTTTACAGTCTACTCCATAGACGTGAAAGGTCAAGAGTACGTAAGACCACACAACCAACCCACCACATCTTGACCAGGTGTGCTATCTTGGTTCTCACAAGACCTGCCATTCAGCACTTGTCCATTTTCTTGAGGGCCATTCACTGGCAAAGCAATAAATCCATTCCTCTTGTGCGATCCGTTGTCATCCTGTGAGGACATCAATACAGACGCACAATTGTAACGCATACAATGTGCCACTTCCATGTACAAGTCCACTTATAGCTCACGGGGTGGTTTGCAGTGAATGGTACCATGCCTTGACCAAAATAAACAAACAAACAAATAAAAACAAAACAAACAAGTGGATTGTCGAAGACCTTGTGGTTGATTACAGCTCTGACTTGATGTCACGTTTCCAACACGATATGATGTTAATTGTGAAACGGATCAAATTCGATCACAAAATAACAATCGATTTCATCAACTGAAAGCCGACAAGTGTTAACCACCGTAGGAATTGCGATGCAACTCAAATTGAGAGTGAGCGGTTCTTCAGAACAATGAACATGTGCCAGACTCGGTGGTGTAATGGTGAGAGTGTCCACTCTAAGTCTGGGAGGTCAGCGGTTCAAACCCCAGCCGAATCATAACAAAGTCTAAAAACGGTACGTGCTGCTTACTTGCTTGACGTTCAGCACTTACAAGGATAAGAGCAAGGAGAATCCCCATAGGTTGGCATCCATAGGGAGGAGGAAATTCCTCCTTAGGAAATGCTCCACTGAGTGCGGTCAGAAAGGCAACATCATTGGTGTGACGCCGTTGGCAGCCAGAGTGCCCCGGAAAATGACGGCATTTCCCCCAAGCTCAGTGGCTGTGTTTGTCTCGTCTCACAGTCCTGTGTTGTGTCACCTGTATGTCCTTGTGTGTGAGATGTGTATGTGGCAGCTCCACCATGAAAGTTAAATGCTGAAAAAAAAAAGAGGCTATTTTGACATGATGAAGGGTTGACGCTCAAAACATCAACTGTGCCTCACGTTCTACGCCGGTAAAAAATAAAACATTTATCGGCTTTCAGTTGATAAAATCAATTGTTTCACTTGCCTGTCAACATGGACAGATGATACTCTTCGTAAAGACTGGGATCCATATGATTGAGGTTATACGGAAATAAGCTCACCATCAAGGAACAACTTAAAAAGGCTCACATTGCAAATTAGAACCAAAGATTTGAACACACAATCAAGTGAGAGAGGTTTGGAAACACAATTGCAAGTTTCACCACCATTAATTTAACATCTTGAAGACCTCCTTCTTGCTCCTTCTCCAAAACACAAATTAGCATTACACCTCAAATGCGAAAAGATAGTTTATCCCGGCACAGAGTCGGATCTCACCTTTTTCCGACCAGAAGTGCTTTTTCGATTTAAACCGCTTCCAAGCCCAAAAGGAATGAGGCGTTGTTTGGTTGTAGCCAAGGGAAGAAGCTGATGTTGATAGAGAAGGAAAGAAGGTCCACCACCAGAAAACAGAGCCAGAAGCCGATAGAAGTAAAAGGTTGTTATGCCAATTAAAATACTATTGCTGTTTCAAACAATCAAATCAGATAAACTATTAATAACAGTGGATGATGCACTCACATTTTTCGGTACATGGTTGCAGACCTCCATTATCTCCTCCTTTTTCCAGGTCTTTGTGTGCTGCTGATATTCCGGAGGGTGGTGGGTAGGCTCAAGGAGGAAGGGGGATGGCACGTTTCTTCCAGCGCTTCTATAACTACACACACTGATAAAGATAAAAAATAATAATTTTGGAAAGTTCCAACAGCAATGAAAGCTTTAACCAAACTCCTCCAATGCTGGCTTATAAATAGATTACAAACACACCATGTTTAGCAAGAAAACATTTTCTATCAATAACGGCATTCACTTGTAAAACTGGGACAAAGAAAGTACACATTTAATCTCCCAACACTCCTTTAGTAGCCCGAGTTATTCCGACGTTCTTGTAGGGTTGGCTGGGGAAAGTTTTTGGCCGAAATAAATTCACAATCTGCCTGGCCAGACCTGACTTTCGACTGGAGTCGATTTGGGTCACAATTTGTAATTTGTTCGTGGTGCCAAGAACAATTCGGGCCTACCATTCGTGAAAGACACCAACTAATGTTAGCAGACGGGACACCTAGCTTAATATCCATCCAAGGGATGGCACACTTTGTGATGCATGCACTTCCCTGTGAAGTACCGACAAGACATTTTGTAGTTGGGTTGGGAATCGAACCGAGACAAGACAACTCAAAACTAAACACGCCACCTCTGCACCATCCTATCGGATAGTTAACATTTAATCACGTTAGAGAACAAAAGGGCATGGAAGGTCACCATCTCCTTGCTCTTCCCTCAACTTCAGTCTTGTATAAGAAAGACCAAGAACACCGAATAACAAGTGTGCTCCTTTTGAGAGGAGTATATGATGACCTATGGTATAACTCCAAAGAGTCCCCAATGAAGGTAATATTGCAGTGGCTGAAACATTGGACTTGACTGCAAAGAATACCAGGTTAGATGTTCAGTTTTTTTTTGTATACAGTCAAGGCTCATGGAAGAGCTAGTACTAGTTCACTGAACAGATTAGGATACAACAGGACAAAAGGAACAATGTAGAGAGGGGGGACACCAACAGCAGAGTTGAAGGCCAAGATAGAGGGAGACTTGGACAAACAATGGGTGTGGGGAGGAATGAGGGGTAGGAAAGGACGCATGTGGAGGACAATATGGATACTTAAGGAAACTCTCGAGGAAAAACTGGAAATTTGGAAGGACGACTTGGGGTAGGTCAACAGGAGTAGAAAAGATCATTGTTGTGGATAGGGGACGATCTGAGATAGTGGTGAACAGCAGTTTTGGAGACCTGCAGGGAGGAATGAGATTCAAGAGAATGTGGAGGTTGGGTCCACTAGGTAGTAAAGAGGAACAAATTGGTGGAGGTGAGCAGTGATCCTGCATTCAGGTAGGTTCACCAGAAGGGGGTTGATGGTGGACCATGTGAGCCCTGGGGGGGGGGGGGGAGCAAAGCACAGAAAGAGCAGAGGGTGCAAGACCAGAAAGTAGGTGGTAGAAGACAGAGACCACCGACCTGTCTGCTATGGCGTCATGATAGGCCCATAGACTCAGCTTCATCACAGCCGATTCTAATAATCTTGAACACCTTGGTTTCCATGGCAACAGATTTTTTTTTTACATATTTACCTTTATGATGTTGCATTTTCTAAAATAATATTTCTTTATTTAAATACTTTTTTGGGGGGGGGTGTGAATACAGGGGTGCGTTCAGTTCCCAAGTTTTTTGTGGAGTGCTCGCCAAGTGGCTAAAGCACTTGAGCAAGCACTCCATTCGAAACCATTGCTAAGGAACGGCTGGCTAGATAAGCGCTAGCTAGCCGCTTGATAAGCGCTAGCGAGCCGCTTGATAAGTGAACACACCCCAAATGTACTTTATCACACCACGGTCATGACACCGGCTTTTAAAAGGTGAGGCCAAACAGAGCGAAACATCGTGTCAAATGTACACCTCACCCTGAGAGGATAACCTTACACTTACAGCGGAAACATAATACAGCACGTAAACTCGTTTGTTTACGCCACATATGCCATATGGTTAATAAAACCTCAGAAACCACACACACTCACCAACACACACACTCACCAACACACACACTCACCTGCTCTTCCCTCATAGCAAAACACATCGAGTTCCGACCGCACACATTTCCTGCAGCTCAACTGCGCATGCGTGAGACGTGTCCCACAAATGCCCCACCCAACGTTTTCGTCACAGGCGGTGTTGTTGTTGTTGTTGTTGTTGTTGTTGTTGTTGTTGTTGTTGTTGTTGTTGTTGTTGTTGTTGTTGTTGTTGTTGTTGTTGTTGTTGTTGTTGTTGTCGTTGTCGTTGTTGTTATTGTTTTTTGGTTTAATTTATGTGTGTCCTGTGTTTTATTTTTAAACACATTCATGCGGAATCTACACCTTAATATAATAAAAACGTTTGTATATGCCTTTTTCTGGCGCTAAAATGTTATTGAACAGCTGTAACATTTTGGGGAGGATTCGAGGCGGTATAATATCAGCTCGGTGAAAACCCTCGAAACTTGAACTGCTTTGTTGACTAAAAGAAAAAAAGGAACAAGGAAATTTGACGAATGAGGAGGCCATTCGGCCCATCATGCCTGTGTCACACCAATACGAGATTTTTTTTTAAATAAATCCGTCGAAACGCTTCTTCGAGATGTGTGTCAATGACACAAAATACACCAACATGCCGACATAGTCGTTTTATTTATGAGGTGGTCTTGCAGCTGTTCAGAACTCATCTCAAATGTTGACTTACCGTTAACAATCGACTGTAAACTCATCTCAACGATCGTGGAGCACCAAACGAGCAGAGATCAATCAAACTGACATTGTTTTTTGGTTTAACAATGACCACGACCTGACGGACGAGTCTCTTCACGTGACTGTGATTGGCGTTGTGTTCACCACAGGCTTTCTTGGCCTTTCTGACCAGATCTCTCTTCAGATCAAACTTACGACCCGAGGTTTTGCAGGAGTTGGTTTTACATGTGAGATCACGTGGCCTCATTTGACATTCGCCCGAGGAAATCGATCTTGTGAGAAGATACTTTCCTCTTCCGCAGGACAAGTGTGTGCTGAACCACTGTAAACAGAATGCCAAATCGTGTTTCCCTGTCTACCCTTGATCAATAACATCAGATGAGTTGATCAAAGGTGGAGCAATAACATCAGGTGGGTGGATCAATAACATCACGTGAGTGGATCAATACCATCAGGTGAGTTGATCAAAGGTGGATCAATAACATCAGGTGGTTGGATCAATAACATCAGGTGAGTGGATCAATAACATCAGGTGAGTTGATCAAAGGTGGATCAATAACATCAGGTGGGTGGAGCAATAACATCAGGTGAGTTGATCAAAGGTGGAGCAATAACATCAGGTGGGTGGATCAATAACATCACGTGAGTGGATCAATACCATCAGGTGAGTTGATCAAAGGTGGATCAATAACATCAGGTGGTTGGATCAATAACATCAGGTGAGTGGATCAATAACAGGTGAGTTGATCAAAGGTGGATCAATAACATCAGGTGGGTGGATCAATAACATCAGGTGAGTTGATCAAAGGTGGATCAATAACATCAGGTTAGTGGATCAATAACATCAGGTTAGTGGATCAATAACATCAGGTGAGTTGATCAAAGGTGGATCAATAACATCAGGTGGGATGATCAAAGGTGGGTCAATAATAAATAAGAACAGAGTTCAATTTGTTCGACCACTTTATTAGCATGGAACGACAATAATCAAACAAGTATTGAACAGGTTGAAACGCCCACAACATCCCTGGCTCCGGCTCAGGCTGCGCATGCGCACTGGCACAGGGGACCGTCGATATGTAGAATTACCGTAAAGTACAATGTTCTCTATCTCCCTCCGAGTCTTTATTATGTTAATAGATAAAGGCTGAGAAAATATTAAGTTTAATGAATGAACAAAAGTTTATATCGCCCATCGTGTGACTATTCCATGGAGTAGTCCTTGTGCCAGGCAGGCACGCTGGTCGCTCTGGTGGATCGGCGTTGACCTATTGCTGGTGCTGGTGGTGTCACATCGGGCCCCAGTGGGGATGGGGCTCTCGGGGTTTCAGGGGCCGATGGTGGCGTCTGAAGGATCGCGCGCCTCAGTGTGCCTCGTCCTGGTGCTGCTGGCGTGTCTAAAACGGGTGTCGTCTTGCGCTTGGGTGTGCATACTGACGTCAGTGCCGGCGTGGGCCCCGTTGGCGTCGCAGATGTCACGGGTTCGCTGTCGAGGTCAGGCAGTTGCGGTGTTACAACGGGTGCAGGTACAGTGATGCGGGTTGCTAGATCATCATAGATAGACCGGGCTGGCAGCTGGTCATTGCAAACTGGGCTAAACTTGCGCAGGAATTTCCTGTTCCGAAGTGTGACTCTGCCCGAGCCATCGATCTTGATCACGTATTGGTCGTGTTGGCGTACCTCCACGATACTGCCTGTCTTGTCCCATTTTTTTGGGTGGAATCCTGTCTGGTTCTGTACGCGGACTTGGTCCCCTACAGCAAGTGGCGGAAGGCATTTGGTGTGTTCTGCCCAGGTGTCGGCTGTGCGGATATGACGTTTGCGGAGGGCCTCCTCCCTCGCTTTCAGGGTCTCATGCCAAGTGTCGTGCGGTCTGTACTTCCCGGGGATAATTGGGATGAAATCGCGTATCGGGCGGCCGAAGACACACATTGCCGGGGAGATCTTCGTGTCAGGGTCAGGCGTGTTACGATATTGTAGTATCGCTCTCTGCACAGCGTCAGTGTCAAGTTCTCCCTGCGGGCTGGTGTTGTCCGTGATAAGTCGTTTCATTGTCTTAACTCCAATCTCCGCGCGACAGTTGCTGTGAGGGAAGGCCACCGATGACAAGCGGTGGTGTACGCCCCATCTGTGCAGGGATGACCTGGTCTCGGTGGAGGTGAACTCCGGTCCCCCATCCGACGCGAGCTCTTCTGGTGTCCCGTACGTCACGAAGGCGCGACGTAAGTGGTTTATGAGTCCGGCGGCGCCACCCGTCGACTTTGAGATGATCGGCCAGTTCGAGTATCTGTCCACTGTCACAAGGTAGTGTGCACCCCTGTGTACAAAGAAGTCCGAGCACACTGCCTGAAAGGGGTAAACGACCGGAATAGGTGGAGTTGGTGGCGCTCCAGGCTGTGATGGTGCCATCCGGTGGCAGTGTTCGCAGTTTTTCCGAGTGGCGCTGATGTCGGCCGACATGCCTGGCCAGAATACAGAGGATTCTGCGCGGGCGGTCATCATTGATACGCCCTGGTGGGCAGCGTGTAGGGCGCTCAGCACATCGCCGCGGAGTGAGGGTGGTATGACTACTCGGTCCTTGTATAGGATCACTCCATCTGTCGATGTAATGTTCTCGCGGTACTGGTGATAGTCGCGAATTGTCTCTGGCATCTCGATTTTTGAGTCGGGGATGCCGTTCATTGTCATTCCCTCCAATATGTGCATATCGCCATCGCTGCTGGTGGCTTCCCTGACGCGATCCCATGTTACTGATCGCAATGATTCGAGGCCCGCGGCACACCATGCCAGGTTGTCCTCGACGTCGTCGTCATACTCCGGCTCAGTTTGGCGTAGGAGGGACAGGAAGTCGGTGTGCGTGCTTGGTTGGAGGTGGGTCGCTATGGTGGCATTGTCATCTGGAAGGTTCATGAGTGGAGGTCGCGTGGTGCCAACTGGCCTGCGCGACATGGCATCTGCCGCCTTGTTCTTCATTCCCGGGATATGTATGATGCGGAAGCGATAACGCAGGGTCTTCTCCTTGAGGTTCCTGAGGCGGGGGTTGGGTATGTCGTCAAGTGCTCTGTCCGAAAGGAGTTTCAGCAGTGGTTTGTGGTCTACCGCAACGATCAGGTTCTCGCAGCCCAGTACGAAGTAGCGCGCTTTGTCCAAGGCGTCCGCGACTGCGAGAGCCTCGCCCTCTATGGGCGCGTATCTGGATTCTGCCGCGTGTGTAAATCTGCTGCCGACCAGGGTTATTTTCCATCCATCAGTGCAGCAGAATGGTCTAACTGGCACGCATCGGCAGTGCTTTTGAAGCAACCAGAATCCGATTCCCTCCTTCGACCAGTCCGTGGCGATGCATGTTGGCTTAGTTTTGTCAAATATGCGGACACCGTGTTCGATTTCTTGTACGATCACATCTTTCGACTCGCGGAATATGTCCTCTAACTCCATGGACCACTGGAAGCGTTCTCCACTTTTCAGGAGCTTCCGGAATGGCTGCATTCGTTCGGCCATACTAAAGGCGTATGCCACCTGGTTGACAAGCCCGAACCACGATCTGACGTCGGTGATGTTACGCGGTTGTGGGAAATCGTGGATTGCTTCCAGGTAGCGGCTGCACGGTCGCACGTCGGTCATGGTGATGGTGAAGCCCGCGAAGTCCACCGTGGGTGCGCTGAAGACAAACTTCTCCGGGTTGAGGATGATTCCATTCCGGCCGCATATATCCAGCCATTGGACCGCCTGGAAGTAGCTCCCCTCAATCGTGTCTGACCATAGGAGCGTGTCATCTACGCACTTGGTCTTGTTACCAATGTCCGCGACGATCTCATCGTATCGTCGTGAGTAACCGTCCCCCGATGCCATATACCCTTGTGGGGCAGATAGGTACCGGTAGCGCCCCCATGGAGTGATGAAGGTCGTCTTGTGGCGGTCGTCCTCGTGTAGGCGGACGCTATGGTAACCGTTCCATGCGTCGAATACTGTCTTGCGCTTCCCGTTAGGTACGCGTCTCGCCTGGTGGAACGGGGATTGGGTGTGGTGGGTCTCGCGGAACGCATGCTTGTTCAAGGCCTGAAAGTCGACGGTGCGTCGCGGCTTGCCATTCTTTTTCGCGCAAATTACAATGCGGTGACACCATGTCACCGGCGTGCCGACGGGTACTTCCTCCAACACGCCGAGCCGAACGTCCTGGTCGAGGCCTGCTTTTACCTCATCTTGCCAATGTATGGCCACGGAGATGGGAGTGTGATGGGCAACCGGTGTCGCGTTCTCACTGAGCATAAGACGTAGTGGCGGGCCGGTCATTCTCGGTAGTGGCTGGTGTGGGCACGTGTTGAATGTGCTCTGAGCATACATCCTGAGTAAATGTGACTGTAGTGCCTCTCTGTTGGCCTCGGTCGCTGGCATGGGGAGTGCGGTCGGCTTGGTCGGCGGCTCCGCGCGTCGCGGGCAGTCGCACAATTCCGAGGTCGTCAGATTCACCTCTCCGAGTGTCGGGAATCTGTCCGAGATCATTCCCAGGTCCATGCAGGCCGCGCGGGAGAGGAATATGCGGTCTGAAGAGTCCGTCACATACGCGATTTGGCGCGTCTCCAATCTCCGAGCGTCGTCACTGTTACCGGCGAATCTGACTACCACGGCTCCGAGGATACGAATTCCTCTGTTGTTTGCGGCCTTCATGGTCATGGATACAGGTATGAGGTCCTCGGTACTCAGGCACATTTGTTGGACGACTTTAATGCCGATCAGGCAGCTCTGGCACCCCGTGTCTGCCATAGCGGGTAGGGTTACCGCGCGGGTGTGTTTCAGGAGGTTAAAACCCAGCGCTTTGTAATCCTCGCGCTTGTTGGTGAGAGTGAGGTTGACGTATGGCTGCGGGTCGGATATGCGTTTCATCCACTTATCGCACATATCATCGTACAGGTGGTGAGCGAGGGGAAGCGTGCGCATTTCGTCCTCTGTGCTGGCCATGGTGACCGTGCATAGCTCGACGAAGGCTGCCGTCTGCTCGTCGTACATCCCGTCGGTCTCCTTAGATGGGGGTCTTGCCGATCGGCCGCCCAGGCACGCCTTGTCGAGGTGATTCTGGCGGTCACACTTCCGGCACTTTTTACCGTATCCGGGGCACTCGGCGCGTCTGGCGCGCCATTGAGGCCTTTTGCCGTGGCCCACCTCGCCGCAGTAGATGCATACTCCTTCGGGCTTGGCCTTCCGTTTTTCCGGCCTGGCTCCTACTCTGGCGTGGACGTCCTGTCGCTTTCCCCGCCGATACGAACTACTGATCGTGTCCGTGCTCTGAGTGTCAAGCAGGCGCGATGCCGAGCGTTTTCCAGACTCTTTGGCCTCGATATACTCTATCATGTCCTTTAATGGCATGTCCTGGTTCTTCTCACCGAGTAGGTCAAGTTGTATTGCTTGGTCCGCGATGCCACGGGCAACCACGTTGCGCAATATCTCTTCGGTGAAGTCGTTGACCTGATCGCACCCCGCCTTGGTGCACTTCATTTCATACTTGCACGTGTCCGCCTGCCCCTTGATGCGGGCGTGGAACGACCGGACGGGCTCCTCGTGTCCCTGCCGCATGTTAGACAGGGCCACTCGAGCTACCATCGTGTTCTCCGTCCGGACGGCGAGCGCCTTCATGGCGGCGAGGACGTCTTCTTCATCGCTGCCCACGAGGCTCCGACCCGCCGCGCGAGTGAGGTCCTTTCTCAGCTCCTCCTCACAGCACTCCAGTAGCTGCGCGACTATGTCAGGTCCGACAAGCTTAGTACCTGTTTTGTATTCGCCCCAGCGGGTTATGAAGTACGACCAGGCCTCGCCCGTTCCGGCCAGTGCTATGGAGGGACGCTTGAGTTTCTCCATCTTGGCATTCGAGCTCGCCGCCCTGGTGGCGGCGACGTGCACAGTGGCGTGTATACTCAACATGGCGGCCACCACTGCCGCCTCTGCGTGTGTAGCCATATAGTCACAACCCTCCATCGGGCACTCTGCTTCCACCGGCGCCATAGGAACAGCTATTCTGGAGTAAACGTTCTATTTTCGGTGATGCACACGTGTGTACAGTGTCCTGGGGGCGAAGATTGGGTACAGAACCCGAGAAATCCAAACTCACTGTCGACGTTCTCGTGGTCCGTTTTCACCCAGTCGTGTCCTCCTCAGCACCGACGATCTTTACTCGACTGCATCAAGTTGTTTGATTATAAATAAGAACAGAGTTCAATTTGTTCGACCACTTTATTAGCGTGGAACGACAATAATCAAACAAGTATTGAACAGGTTGAAACACCCACAACATCCCTGGCTCCGGGTCAGGCTGCGCATGCGCACTGGCACAGGGGACCGTCGATATGTAGAATTACCGTAAAGTACAATGTTCTCTAAATAACATCAGGTGAGTTGATCAAAGGTGGATCAATAACATCAGGTGGATGGATCAATAACATCCGGTGAGTGGATCAATAACATCAGGTGAGTTGATCATTGGTGGATCAATAACACCAGCTGGAACAGGGGCACTGCATCAGCGGCACAACTTCTCGGAAAATGATGCAACCAGCAGGCACAGGCTGCATTCCGAACAACAACGTAAACGATATTTCATTACACAAATTACCATTCCGAATTAAGGGCCCTGTCACACCTTGACGTTTTAGCCAGCGTATGGCAACGTATCAAAATGTATGTAAAACGCTGGTGTACGCTGAACTATTGATGTTTTTTTTCAGTTTTTGGCGTATTCATAACGAGTTGGACGTATGCATAACGTATTAGTAACGTACACAGAACGTTTCGATAACTTATAGATAACTTATACCAACGAATGCTGAGCGTGTTGTCGGCGTTCACAACCTATGCCCAACGATAATCTAACGTATGCATAGCGTGCGGCAGCGTATCGCCGACGATCACGTGGCGTAGCCTATTAATAGGCTTCCGCTCAACGATTTAAATCATAACTGCACTAGACATCGGAGCGTCAACATCACCGTCATGCCCTGTCACACCTTAACGTTTTAGCCAGCGTATGCCGACGTGTGAAAAATTTGCCGAATACGCGAGCACACTTCGAATACGTTATGGGTAAGTTTTGTATACGTTAAGAGCACGCTGAAGCACGCTGGCATACGTCGTAGTACGCCCGAGCACGTCGACAAATTTTAAGCATGCTCAAAATTTTTAGACGTATGCCAGCGTATGACTCACACGTTCCGCCTATGCTGGCCATAAGTTGTAGGCATGTTATGCGATCGTTGACACACGTTACTTGTAAGTTACTCATAAGTCGAAACACATCGAGGTAATGTTTAGCGTACCCGAAACTTATTTCTAACCTATGAGTAACCTGCTTTGAACCTATGTGTAACGTATCTCCAACGCATATTGACGTATGTAGACGTATTTGATTAACGTCTTCCGGACGACCACAGAACTTACTGAACGTGTTTCTAACTTACAGCTACCGTATAATGGTGTATTGGCAGCGTTTAGGGGAATTGGTATATAAAAATGGGCTTCACAGGAGGAACCCGTCAGTGTTTCAGACTCCATGGTGAGTACATGTCAATGTCAGTAGTATCAGTCGTAGTAGTAGGTGAGCGTGTCAGTAGTAGTAGTAGTAGTAGTAGTAGTAGTAGGTTCCTGCCAGTAGTAGTAGGTGAACGTGATAGGTAGGGTGTGGGTGATGATGGATCCTCCTTGCGTCCGCGTCCACGGCCACGGCCAGGAGACTTATTTGCAGCATTCTTCGAAGTTTTCTTTGGCATTTTTTTTATGTTTTTCTACGTTGAACTATTGATGTTTTTTTTCAGTTTTGGGCATATTCATAATGAGTTGGACGTATGCATAACGTATTAGTAACGTACACAGAACGTTTCGATAACTTATAGATAACTTATACCAGCGAATGCTTGGCGTGTTGTCGGCGTTCACAACGTATGCCCAACGATAGTCTAACGTATGCATAGCGCGCGGCAGCGTATCGCCGACGATCACGTGGCATAGCCTATTAATAGGCTTCTGCTCAACGATTTAAATCGCTGCCGTTCGACTATTTAAATGGACGCTGTCGCTCGACGATTTGAATCATAACCAAGCTCGACATCGAAGTGTTAACATCATCGTCATACCAAAGAAAATTTCGAAGAATGCTGCCAAGAAGTCTCCTGGCCGTGACCGTGGACGCGGACGCAAGGAGGATCCATCATCACCCACACCTTCCCCTTCATGCTCACCTACTACTACTGACATGGACCTACTACTACTACTGATACTACTGACATTGACATGTACTCACCAGGGAGTTTGATACACTGACGGGTTCCTCCTGTGAACCTCATTTTATATACCAATTCCCCTAAACGCTGCCAATACGCCATTATACGGTAGCTGTTATATTATATATATATGTTATATTACATTATACGGCAATACGCCATATATATTGCTGGGGACCTGAGGATGTGCCTTTTCAAGGTTTGATATTAATCGGACAAGTGGTTCCCAAGTTATGGCTATTTAGTTACCAAACCAATGACAGGACACGGTGCTTTGACGTCACAATTCTTCTTCGTTTGCTATGACATCACAATTGACGCTGGGGACCTGAGTATGTGCCTTTTCAAGGCTTGATATCGTTCTTCTTCATCCGTTTCAGCTGTTTCCCAAGTGCCCATGTATTTACCAAACCAATGGCAGGACACGGTGCTATGATGTCACAATTGACGTCACAATTCTTCTTCTTTAAAAAAAAAAATTGCACGTATGGCCACGCACGTACGGGCACACACTACTTTACATCCAATATGGGTTTAGGCCACATTTAAACGGGTTTTCAGGTTTTCAGCAACAAAACGGCTCAAACCTCTAAAATCTAGGTCATTTGGCATGTGTCATAAGTATGGTGTGTATGTGTGAGTACGTATGTATTATATTTTGTGTGGTATGTATTTATGTGTGTGTGTGTGTGTGTGTGTGTGTGTGTGTGTGTGTGTGTGTGTGTGTGTGTGTGTGTGTGTGTGTGTGTGTGTGTGTGTCTGCAAAGTGTGGGCAGGTTTCAGGGGATCAGACTTGATCAGATCAGAGGAAAGATAGAAGTCCCGACGTCTGGAGTCTCTTTGGTTGTACGAGTTGCCGGAAGGTGCTCACTCAAATGGATCACAATCCGCCTAATGGGACTCCACTCCACCGTAACTTTTCTGTCAAGGTTAGGCTCCCTTAGCCTTTGACTCACCGAGGCCTGACTCACAAGGTGCTATTTGACCCATAGCTGGGACCTGGGTGATGGGACGACAGGGCATATCCACAAGCTGGCGGACCATCACGTCACATCTCTGGGGGCCGAGGTTCCTCCGAGAACCCCTGTAGATTCGCCTTGGTCCGCAAGGTGCCTAGTTACCATGTGTCGCCGTGAGGAGGCACTACAGGAGTCTTGATGAGACACAGGCTGTATACTGGCAGGAGAGACTTACACACTCGGCTCTCTCTGATTAATAATCAAGTCTGATTATTCGTAACCAATCTCTGCCAAAGAGAGTTGGTCCTTCTTCGCACTATTAGTAGTGGTAGGACATGAGTGCTGTTTCCATATCCTACAGTTACGTTAGCTGAGCCAACAACAGGAACCACCTCCTTAGTGTATGTTTTCAAGTCAGTAGATACAGGACAGGAGTGCAGGAACCTTTCTCGGAGGGTAGATGGAGATGAACTTGCTCTACTTCATAATTGTTCTGTAAGCGCTGGTATCAACTTCCATCCTCACCGGGTTCTTATGGATTGTTACATCAACTATAATTGGATGGATGTTGGATAACAGCTAGGCTGGATAATTGGATAACAGCCTAGGCTGGATGTTGCCAAGCTCAGGGATGAGAGAGTAGCTGAGGAGTTTGCGAACAGGCTGAGTGGACACTTGGGGGGTCTGGGTG
The DNA here is from genome assembly GCF_056783735.1 of Eptatretus burgeri. Classification (NCBI taxonomy): domain Eukaryota; kingdom Metazoa; phylum Chordata; class Myxini; order Myxiniformes; family Myxinidae; genus Eptatretus; species Eptatretus burgeri. The sequence goes on from NC_140965.1 coordinate 33,909,931, forward strand.
CTTTGGGGGGTCCTGAAGAGTTGTGGAGCACCTTCAAGACCACCGTCCTTGATGTTGCCGGTGGATGCCTTGGAGTTCACCGCAGGGCAAAGAAGAATTTTGTCTCTCAAGGGACACTGGATACCATTGACCAGAGTCGCAGGGCCAGGCTGAATGGCAGAGCTGAGCTGTTCAGGGAGCTGAGGCGTAAAACTGTACGTGCACTGAGGGTGGACAAGGAGGCCTATGTGCGAGGAATCTGTGAGGGGGTAGAGCATCACCTGTGGACAGGTGATTCTCGTCCCGCTTACAGGGGAGTCGCGCATTACGTTCATCCAAGCCCATCCCTCGGAGCACTGCAGTTCGAGCAGAGAGTGGTAGGCTCTTGACAGAGGAGTCTGAGAGTGAAGGCCCGCTGGGCCGGTTCCTTTGACGGGTTGTACCAGGCTGCACCCCCAGCTGTCGAGTTGGACGGCGAGGGTATTACAATCCCTGTTGCTGACCCTCGAATCAACTGTGGTCCACCATCGCTTGTGGAAACACGGGCTGCGGTGAACCAGTTGAAACGGGGCAAAGCTCCAGGGATCTGTGGCATCCATGCCGAACTTCTCAAGGCTGGTGGAAATGCTGCACTCGCGTCGTTGCATGCAGTTTTGTGCTCTGCCTGGAACACAGGCATCATCCCAACTGACTGGAAGAGGGGCCTTGTTGTCCCTCTCTGGAAAGGAAGGGTGATCGCCAAGACTGCAACAACTACCGAGGGGGTGACGCTGCTCTCAGTGCCGGGCAAGGTCTTTGCTCGGATAATTCTTGATAGGGTTCGCCACCATCTGCTTGAGCACCAGCGTCCAGAGCAGTCAGGCTTTACACCAAGAGGTCAACGATTGACCGTATCCTTGCACCCGTGTCCTCACCGAACGCAGACGAGAGTTTCGGCAGGGGCTGCTTGCAGCCTATGTTGATCTCTGTAAAGTGTTCGATTCAGTGAATCGGGATGTCCTCTGGAGGATTCTTGGTCTTCGTGGGGTGCCACCAAAACTGATCGATCTGATGTCTGAACTCTACTCTGGTACTGAGAGTGCTGTGAAGTGTGGTGGTACCATCTCTGACTTATTTCCAGTTGTTACTGGAGTTCGTCAGGGGTGTGTACTTGCCCCCACACTTTTCAGCACTTGTATGGACTGGATTTTTGGGAGGATGTCGGAGAGATCAAGTTGCGGTGCATCGTTTGGCAATGTCAAGATCTCGGACCTTGATTTTGCAGATGATGCAGTCATCTTTGCGGAGACTTTAGACATCCTCTTGGGGGCCCTCGAGGTGCTGAATGAGGAGTCGGAGCCGTTGGGATTACGGATTTCTTGGGTCAAAACAAAGATCCAGGCTTTCGGTGACATCTTGGATGCTGCTGTCCTGTCTGTGTCTGTTTGTGGTGAGGATGTTGAGGTCGTGGATAGATTCACTTACCTTGGCAGTGATATTCATGTCTCCGCAGGTTGTGAGCCGGAGGTCAATAGGCGTCTGGGTCGGGCCTGGGGAGTCATGGATTCACTGGATCATGGGGTGTGGCGCTGCCGGTACCTGTGCGGGAGGACGAAAGTCCGAGTCTTCAGGTCCTTGGTACTTCCAGTCTTGCTCTATGGGTGCGAGACTTGGACTTTGACCAGCGATCTGAGACGGAGACTTAATTCCTTTGGTACCAGGTCTCTTCGGAGAATCCTTGGCTATCGCTGGTCGGATTTTGTGTCCAACGAGCGGTTGCTGAGAGAGACTCGGATGAGATTTGTTACCTGCATAGTCCGTGAGCGTCAGCTGCGGCTGTATGGACATGTGGCTCGTTTTCCTGACGCTGATCCTGCTCACCAGATTCTCTCAGCGAGGGAGTCTCATGAGTGGAGGAGGCCAGTGGGCCGACCACGTGCCTCATGGTTGCAGCAGGTTGACCATCATCTCAAGGAGATGGGGATGGGCCTGGCATCTGCCTGGGGGATGGCCAGACGGAGGCCCCTGGAGTACCGGCGGAAAGTGGACGCAGCGACGCGCTGTTCTGGCACATGCTCCCATACCTGACCTGACCTATAATTGGAACATCGAAGCTCTTTGTTCCAACAGAGAAAACCTCATGAAGTTCCTCACTTGACTCTCGGCTGCAGGCCATGCTCTGTGACCTATCGTCCGCTGCATCAGGGTTCACCCCGATGTGATAAACAGGAGACAAGTTCTTCCACTTGGATCGAGAACAACGACACTTCAAGTGTCCCTGCTTACCACAGTTGTCACAGGTATAATTCCTGAACCAACACTGGAAAGCTTGATGATTACCACCACAACGCCAACAAGTTACACCAACCTTCCGGGTAGATTCAGAAAAGTCAGGAGATGGAGGTGAATTTGATGGCTTGCTAAAACACTTTTGTTTGTAGCCAAAGGTTACCTTGTTCACCGATGAGTCCTGCTGAATAACTTTTGACTTGTTAGAGATCACACGCAGGCTCTCGGTAGTTTGCATACACACGAGGGTGCTTCATAATGGGGGGTAAAATATAAAAGTATGAATATTCATGCTCCCTGGGTGTGCCTTTGTTCCATTTGACAGTAGAAACATACACACCAAATATGAAGCAGATTGGAGGAAGTTTAGGGGTTCCTCAAGTTGGCACAATATTGAAATTTGCCAAACTGTAACTGACAACTTGTCGTCGAATGTGCACAACGCAGTACACTTCACAATTAATATGGTTGTTTGATATTTTCATTGGAATTTACATACCTTCCTTTTTCAGATTGTGTCATGGCAACTTCAAGCACCACAAGGAGTTCTTTGTCAGTATGGTTGGTTGGCAAACCTGCAGCAGATATTCACTGTGCTGGCTTGCCAACTAACGGAGCAGTTCTGTGCAATTTGTTATACCACCACACGGAGCATGGAAGTACTATTAAGGAAAGTGCAAAGAGGACCATTGAGACTGTTTCGGCACTTTGGGAAAAGGCCCGGATTCCCATCCAGCGACTGGACAAATGTCAGGAAAGGGTGATGAAGCTTTACCATCTACTGTATATCAAGAGCTGAAAAAGAATCGTCAAAAACCACAGCAGTCATATAGGAAGAAAGAAGAGTTTTTCCAAGGAGACTGAGATGAGCTTTTTGACATTGCAGTGCAAAATGCCCTCTCCATAATGGACACAATTGTGCCAACTTGAGGAACCCCTAAATATCATGGAATTTTGTTCATTTTTTGACCTATAAGTTCTTATGGGGTATTGGAACAAAGGCAAAATTAGGGAGCAGCAAAAATCAAACTTTCATTTTTTTGGAACACCCTAATACACACAGTTGCTATTTTCATGACTTTAGCCAAATTGGGGTCGGATTCAGAAAGGTGTTTCTGCAGAATTGAGTCGTCAATGATGCCTATTATAAAGAAATCCCATAACATCTCTTCGAGTTTATCTGTAAACTCACAATGTTCGGCGAGTCGGCGTAAATCAGCCACAAACTCAGATACTGACTGATCATCTCGACGATGGTGGGTATAAAATTTATATCTCAAGATGATCTTACCCGGTTTAGGGTGGTGTTGTCTTTTCACAAGATTGAGGAGCTCTTCATATGACTTGTAAGAAGGTTTGGCTGGGGCAAGAAGATCTTTGATGAGGCTGTACGTCGGAGCGCCACATACGGTCAGTAATACAGCTCGCTGCCTTTCAGCATCCTCATCGGTGTCCATTTTGTTTGCCACGGAATACTGCTTCAGACGATCGGTATAGTCTTCTCAATCATCCCCCACCGCGTATTATTGCAATATGCCAATGCACGAAGACATCCTCGTCACCACTGTAATGTACTCAAAAGACAGGCATGAAGGCTCTGAAGTGGGAACAACAGGTTTAATTGGGACACAGGCACAACACAGCATAGCACAGCATAGCACAGCATAGCACAGCATCGGAACATGAGCGGGTCACCTGACTCTGCTAAACCACGCCGAGGTGCACCCAATCTATGCATGTATTAGCATAAACTACTGATACATCTCACTCATCTGATAATTTTGTTCGTTAAAAGGGGAGGCACATGACCATTTTGTGTGCTTAAAGGGTTGGGTGCCACCATGTAGAACAGGGAGCTCTGTGGCCACTTTTCACAGGTGTTATCCCATGACTGATCAGCGCAGGGACTTTGACCTGCTCCATTACTGGCCTGGGTTGGGTCATCCCTCCCGAGCAGATCTGGAGCATGAGGCTTCCCACGACTCCCCATGTCGATGCCAAGCTTAGCATGGATGCCCGACATAGCGAGACACAGGGTAGGTGACCAGTCCATATTCAGTGCCTCAACCCAAGCCTATGAACAGCCGAATTACAGGTGCAAGCCACTACACCCGGCAATGAAAGCAAGCGATCGGTGAGAGAATGAGTGGTAATTGTGGACAGGAAGGTTGATGAAGGGGTAGTCACTTTGTACGAACAGAATGTATTTCTACCTGATTTCCGAGTTGCTCCAAAAAGTTTGAGTACAATGTAAATCAGTGCTCTAGGAGTTGTATCTCTGTATGCCATACAAACATACATGTTTGTGGTGAGGATGTTGAGGTCATGGAGAGATTCACTTACCTTGGCAGTGATATTCATGTCTCTGCTGGCTGTGAGTCAGAGGTCAATAGACGTCTGAGTCGGGCTTGGGGAGTCATGGATTCACTGGATCGTGGGGTATGGTGTAGTGTAGGACGAAGAAAGTCCGAGTCTTCAGGTCCCTGGTGATTCCAGTCTTGCTCTAGGGATGTGAGACTTGGACTCTGACCAGGAATCTGAGACGGAGACTTAATTCCTTTGGTACCAGGTCTCTTTGGAGAATCCTTGGCTATCGCTGGTCGGACTTTGTCCAACAAGCAGTTGCTGAGAGACTCAAATGAGATTTATTACCTGCATAGTCCGTGAGCATCAGCTGTGGCTGTATGGACATGTGGCTCGTTTTCCTGATGCTGTTCCTGCTCACCAGATTCTCTCAGCGATGGAGCCTCATGAATGGAGGAGGCCAATGTGGTTGCAGCAGGTTGATCAGCATCTCAAGGAGATGGGGATGTGCCAAGCATCTGCCTGAGGGATAGCCAGACGGAGGCCCCTGGAGTACTGGTGGAAAGTGGATGCAGTGACGCGCTGCTCTGACACATGCTCCCATACCTGACCTGACCTGACCTTTCAAGAAGGGAAAGGTCTTCCTGTAACATCGAGTGGTCATCACCCTTGAAAGCACCACCCCAAATTTTTACATCACCTGCAAATAACAGGGCCTTTGATTGTAGATCATCTTCAAGATCATCAATATAGACATTTAGTAATACAGGGCCAAGCATGGAACCCTGCGATTCTCCACTTCATATCTCCTTCCATTGTGACAGAGTACCATTTTTAGAGACCCGTTGTTTATGTCCTTACGGAAATCACGAAGCCAGGAGGGAAGTGGTTGTCCAATACCCAACTGTTCAAGCTTCAGTAGGAGTTGCTCGTGTGATACAGTGTCAAATGCTTTGCTAAAGTCAATGTAAACACCATCAACTGCTCGACAACGATTCACAGCTCGAGTCCAACTGTCTTGGGCAGACTATAAATTCGATATACACGAGTATTTCTCCCGAAATCCATGTTGTAGTGTTGAGAGTAGTTTATTGTCTTCCAGGAAGGTCATGATTTTCTTTTTCATCAGTCTCTCCAATACTTTGCAGGCTACTGACGTAGGACTGACAGGCTTATAGTTGCCGGGCTGCTGTTTATCCTGTTTTTTGAAAATGAGTGATATTTGCAGTTTTCCAATCTAGAGTCAAAATTCCCATGAATGTAGATCACTGGAAGACTGTCCAGAGTGGCATAACTAGCTCTGTTGTGAGCTCATACAGCACCTTAGGATGAACACTGTCAGGTCCTGGCACCTTATGGGATCAAACAACCGAAGTTGCTGCTCTACATTAGTCACCGAGAACAAGACTTGAGTAAGGCTCGCCTCCGGTGGGTTTTGGCACATGAACTCTGGGAGAGGCCCTTGTTTCTCACTCGTAAATACTTTTGAGTAGTGGTCGGAGAGGCATGCGCTTTCTCTAGGTCTGCTGTCCAGATTGTTATTCATTTTGAGTGCACCTAGACCATCCCGTGTGCGAGTCTTTCCCCTAAGGTAGACATATAGTTGTTTAGGTGCACTCGTTGCTTTCCTAGCAAGGCGAGTCTCATACTGATACCTCACCTCCTTGAGGCTTTGCTAACACTGGCGATTGAATTCCTTAACGAGACCAAAGTCCACCTCTGACCTTTTGTTTCAGTCATGCCTCTACCATTTACACTTTGTTGCTTGGAGCTTCAGAATGTCCCTCCATCCATCTATCCATCCATTGGGACCATAATCTGTACAGAGCGTTGTTGCTGCCTGAGCAGTCTCCTTGGCTATTGGGCACAATCCTGGACTGGTCGCCACTCCGACACAGTATACCAGCATGCTGGCACTCATTTTGCCGACCTTGGAAGGATGGCAGGCCGAGTTAACCCCACCTGGTATTAATTCAACAGTTAAGCAGGATTTCAACTCAGGACCCTAGGATCCAAAGCCCACCACCCTAACCATTAAGCCAACACCAGGCATACAGTGTCCCTCGTGAACCCCAGAATTCTATTTTTCTGACATACTTGCCGCTCTGGTGCATATCTACTCACTAGGTCTCAAATAACTAACCTGACGTGCAGTCATGCTTGATCTACCGAATCCATATCCTCTGGTTCCCATTGGATATTGGCGGCTGCAGATGTCTTTCCCACGATATTAGCCTTCCAGATGTTGCGGTGCTTGCCTGGTCCTGTCCATATTAGTGAGCAATCACTTTCCAAGCCAGTCATTTCATATCAACTGCTTTGCAAGCTGCTCGGCAAGTAAAGCAAGCGATTAAGAGAGGTCCTTAATTATGTTCGCAAAAAGGGCCGACGTAGTCGGATTCAAAACGATACCAGAACCATTGAAATGTTCGGAGGCATACCTTTATTATGTATACACATATGATTGAAATATCCATTTCATACTTTTGTTATTTCTACCTTTTCATCCTAATTAAAGATCTACAAGCATGCAAAACCCCCTCCCCATGAAAAAACCCTGCCCCAAAATGCACAGTGGTAGGTCCATATCTAGATAAGTTCGGCAGGGGGCTCCTCCTTCTGTACACTTCCTTCATGAGACCCTCTCACAGACATCACTCAGCACAGATGTAGTCACCTATCCATACTCAAGCAACCTACTAGCTGTCGTGCCAATATCCTTGTACTCCTCTTAGTCCAGCAGTTAAGCCCCATAATCGTTCACTTTTTGGGGAAAGTACGAGTTTTGGCCTACATGTACGGTGGTAGTATGACCCCGTGGGGTCATTTTGCCATTACAATCTAACGGACTTACCAAGAAACTGCAGTTCCGACGTAGTGGTGCACTGGATCTCAGAGCACACCTTTCTTTGTATGAGAATGTCAAACCGGCTGTCCTGTCTGTGGATGTGAGTATATGATCCCACAGTTTTTGGGAATTAATTTTAGACACTAAATATACCACAGCTTGTTTGTTTGTATTACTAAATCGAGGCTCGAGGAAGAGCTAAAACAGAACAGCTAGAATACAGTCGAAAGGATGGAAATATTAGCATTATGCAAACATCAGGGTAGAGGAACACTTGGAAGAAGAATGGGTCAGGGGAAGAATGAAAACGGGGGAGAACAAGCTGGAGGTGGAGCTGGATACAAACTCAAACATAACAAATGAAACAAATGAAACATAACAAATGAAACAAATGAAACAAAGATGAAGGTTCGAAAAAGAAGGAAGGTAAAAATCTTGGAAGAAACAGCAATTGAACAAATAGAAGGAGTGGTGGGTAAAGGGAGAGGCAAGGAAACAACCTGAAAAGGAAGGGGTGGGCGTAGGGAGGATTAATGAGGGTAGAAAATATCATGAGTATGGATGTGAGATGACCTGAGGTTGGAGGTGAACAGCTATCATGAAGTCTTGGAGGGAAGATTGAGATTGAACAGACTGAGCAAGTTGGTTCCGCAGGCAAAATCAAGGAGGAACAAAAGAGTGGAGGTGAGGAGCTGCAACAATTAGATGAAAAATTAAGGCACTGAAAAGAAATGACTTGGTCTACAGAAGACAAGTACTACATAGTGATAGATGAAGTTCATCGTAAAGCCTGGTGTTGGCTTAGTGGTTAAGGTGATGGCTTGGGATCCTAGCGACCTGAGTTCAAGCCCCGTTGGCCGCTGAATTAAAATACACCAGGAGGTTGACTGAGCCTGTCATCCTTACGAGGTCGGCAAAATAAGTACCAGTGTACTGGTAAGGGGGGACACTGCATCAGCGGCATAGCCGTGTCCCAACCAATGATGCAACCACCAGCCACAGGCTGCACTCGATAGAGAGAGAGTTAATCGTATGTGGATATATGCCTGGTGTTGGTTTAATTGTTAAGGTAGTGGGCTTGGGATCAAAGGATCCTGAGTTCAAATCCTGCTTGGCTGTTGAATTGATACCTGGTGGGGTTGAGTCTGCCTGTCATCCTTCCGTGGTCGGCAAAATGAGTGCCAACTTTTTTGTATCCTTTGCCGGAGTGGTGACCTTCCAGGATTGTACCCAATAGCCAAGGAGACTGCTTAGGCAGCAACATTAATCTGCACAGAGTATGGTCCCAATGGATGGATGGATATGTGGATACGGCAAAGGCATGATGGGCCAAATGATATACATTTCCTTGTATAGTATATATATGATTGCAATTTGAAAATTAAATGAAAATGCAGCAGTTTAAGATAATAGTTTTATTTGGGTTTCACAGACATGGCTTTCATCATGAACTCAACAGAGTTCTCAGCTCTGCAAGACATTTTGTACATTATTCGGCATAAGATTATGCCATTGCATCAAGT
>NC_140965.1:33921352-33963852 GCF_056783735.1 Eptatretus burgeri
CCCAAAACCAAGGAAAAGAAATCCCCCAAGAATGGGGCAGGCCTGAGGCCGAGACCGGGTCGGGCCTACCCGTCTGGTGATGAGACGCGGAGCGGCGATGGCCCCGCAACCCGCGGGCCTCGTGGACAGTGCCTGGCAGGGGGTGGGAACGGGGCCCCCTTGGTCGCACTATCTCAGCGCGGGGGGAAACAGGAGGGGGTTGCTGATGCTCGGGGTATAGAGGATCTTTATTATCCCTGGTGTGCGTCTCCACCTCGGCCAGGTCGCGCTGCCGGCCTCCCTCGGGCGTGCAGCTCCTGGCACCGACGCGAGCACCCCCTCGTCCGACTCTCTTCAGCTTCTCCAGCCACTGCAGGCTTCGGGCTCCAGACTTCTTTCGTTCTCGTTTGCGACTCTCTCTCGTTCTCGTTTGCGACTCTGCTCTGACTGACGAACACCGTCCTTTTTTCCCCCCGTAACTTCGCCTTTGACCCCCTCCCTTTGACCTTTCACCTCGCTCCCCATTGGCCCGAGAAAAAGTGGGCGTGAAGGCTTTTTGATCCACAAATTTGCATATATCGATCGCCCTGGGGGCGGGGCCAATTCGCCCCTCGCTCACCGATTGGACGGCAAAAAGTGGGCGTGTGTCGTTTTTGATCCGTTTTTGAAGCACAAAATCCGTGATTTTGTACACGCTGTTCAACGTGCGCTCTGCACGAGTCCAACACCGGCACCCACAGCGGGGCAAGAACGGCGGCGATGCTACGGCCGCGAGGCATGACGGGAAGGTCGTGGCGGTTGTGGTGAAGCGGTGGTTGTGGTTGGTGGTTGATGTTGTGGTTGTGATCATGGCGGTTGGTCCAAAATAAAGATAGTAAAAGAAAAACGGCTATCCTAAAGAGTCGCAGCACGTATAAATGACATGTATTCCCACTAGACAACGGGTTTGGGCCTAACTACACATGCACTTACCGAGATACCTCACCTAAGGGACCTGAATGGTGGTTTGCGAATTTGGTAACCACAACAATATATATATATATATATATATATATATATATATATATATATATATATATATATATATATATATATATATATATATATATATATAGATATATATATATATATATATATATATATATATATATATATATATATATATATATATATATATATATGTGTGTGTGTGTGTGTGTGTGTGTGTGTGTGTGTGTGTGTGTGTGTGTGTGTGTGTGTGTGTGTGTGTGTGTGTGTGTATAGACATATGGATGTATACGTATATACATATTATATAGTGTGTATATATATATATATATATATATATATATATATATATATATATATATATGTATATATACATATACATATACATATACATATATATTGTCGCGGATTCGCGCCCGCCGGTGTGCGAACGGCCACGTAACTCGAATCGCGGCACGTCGCCCACCGGACGGACAATCCAGTTGTGACCCTCTCGGACTAACGCCGGGAACCAGTCATGGGTGGACCTTTCGGTCTCACCGCGATCGAGCCAATCGGCCCCCGCGTGGGATAGGGTTGCTCACCAAATTCGACCTACCTAAGTACCCACACGGAGGGTAGACCGGGCGATCGCACCTCGCCGCAGGTCGACTTCGGACACGGGCCACTTAAGCGACCCGTTCCGTACTATCGGGATAACCGAGCGGTGTTATTCGTCGACCTCGACGGTTCGATTAATTATCGGGCGTCTTAACCCACGACCAACCCTTTACGTGAAGCAAGATGAGGATTCAATGAAAGAAATGACGAAGCGAAGCGGGAAAACAGTTCAATAATAAGCACATTTATTTCGCGATGAACAGAAAGCACACATATACAATTCCACCAAAAGCACATGGAAAAGAAGAAGACAAAAAGCAAATGCGACAATGCAGATCTAATACCGACTACGCGAGCACACGGCAACAATTATACAATTTTACTTCACAGACGGCGCCGACAACACACATTCCCAAAGCAAAAGAAAAGAGAACCACCCTCCAGGATGAGGGGGTAGGCGGGCCTGGGGCCGAGACCGTGTCGGGCCTACCCGTCTGATGATGAGACGCGGAGCAGCGGTGGTGCCTCAACTCCGCGGGCCTCGCGGACAGTGTCTGGTAGGGGGTGGGAAGGGGGCCCCCTTTTGTCGCACTATCTCAGCGCGGGGGGAAACAGGAGGGGGTTGCTGATGCTCGGGGAAAGAAGAATTTCAGAAGAATCTCGGGTCCCGCGACGAGCGTCTCCACCACGACCTCGGTCGCGCCGCCGGCCTTTCCCTCCGCAGTTCCTCGAATCCGACGCGAGCACCCCCTCAACCGCCTTCGCCGCCGCCGCCTCTCCACAGCTCCGTCCTCTTCACTCCGACTCCGCGAACTCCCAACTGCGAACTGCCACTTCAACTCAACTCTTCCTCCGCTTCCAACTCAACTCTTCCTCCTGCGAACTGAAATGCTTCGACTGACGAACGCGGCCCCTTATATCCCCCGTGGTCTCACTCCTTCATCTTTGACCCTCTGCCTCCGACCTTTCACCTCGCTCCCCATTGGCCCGAGGAAAAGTGGGCGTGAATGCTTTTTGATCCATGAATTTGCATATAGCGACCGCCCTCCAACGCCCTGGAGGCGGGGCCAAACCGCCCCTCGCTCACCGATTGGACGGAACAAAAGTGGGCGTGAGTCGTTTTTGATCCGTTTTTCTGCGGAAAGTCCGCGATGCTTTTGAACATGCTGCTCGGTGCACGCTCTACACGAGTCCAGCATCGGTGCCCACGAGTGGCGCGAGATGACGGTGATGCGATGGTGGCGAGTTGTGACGGTAAAGGTCGTGGCGGTTGTGGTGAAGCGGCGTTGTGGTTGGTGGTTGTTGTTGTGATGGCTGTTGAGACGTGGTTGGTGGTGGTAATAATGGCGGTTGGTCCAAAATAAAGATAGTAAAAGAAAAACGGCTATCCTAAAGAGTCGCAGCCCTCATGAATGACATTTATTCCCTCTAGACAACGGGTTTGGGCCTAACTACACATATACTTACCGAGATATCTCACCTAAGGGACCTGAATGGTGGTTTGCGAATTTGGTCAACCACAACAATATAATACATATGGATGTATATATATATATATATATATATATATATATATATATATATATATATATATATATATGTATGCATGTATGCATGCATGTATGTATGCATGTATGTATGTATGCATGTATATATGTAAGTATGCATGTATGTATGCATGTATGTATGCATGTAATTATGTATGTATGTATGTATGTATGTATGTATGTATGCATGGTATTGGCTTATTGGCTGGAGTGGTGGGCTTGGGATCTGAGGGTCCTGAGTTCAAATCCTGCTTGGCTGTTGAATTAATACCAGATGGGGTTGACTTAGCCTGACATCCTTCCGAGGTTGGCAAAATGAGTACCAGCTTGCTGCTAACCTGTGTTGGAGTGGTGACCCGTTCAGGATTGTGCCCAATAGCTGAGGAGACTGCTTAAGCAGTACCGATACTCTGCACAGAGTATGGTCCTGATGGATGGATTCATATATGCCTTGTGCTTCTACTGCTAATGATGTTACAAGCACCATTAATACTTTTTTATGATTGCATTAACATGTCTGTACCATATTGATCACATCTCACAAACTAGAACGGGCACTCATAGAGCGCATACCTTCACCGCCACTATTTTTTTTGTTCTTGGTATGGGTGTGGGGAACTGGTTTCATATGAATGGTCTTATGACACAAACCACATATCTAAAATGTCATGACCCCCCCCCCGACTTTCGGGGGCTACGGACTAAACAACAATCAACTCACGTTGTTTTGGCAAGTCTTCACTCGCAAGCTCGGTGAATACAACGTTTCAACAAGAGAAGGTAATCTCGTTTGATGCTGGTTTCATGCAAATCGAATAAGAATTGACTGGGTTATGCCGAAAACCGCATATTTTTCAAGGGCGTGACCCCCCCCCCCGACATTTTACCCCAACCGGTGACATGTGTCATGACGTCATTGTGTCACAAGATTGGGCATTAAATTTTGAACATTTTGGTGCTGGGTTCATGTAAAGCGGACAAGAATTGACCGCGTTATGACAAAAACCGCATATTTTTCAAGGTCGTGACCCCCCTGACCTTTGACCCCTAACCGGTAACAAGAGTATGGGCGTCATTGTGTCATATTGCATATCATAAGATGAGGCGTTGAATTCTGAACATTTTGGCATTAGTTGCATGCAAATTGAATAAAAATTGACCGTGTTATCGTAAAAAGACGATTTTGACCTTTTTGTGACCTTGACCTTGACCTTTGACCCGAACGATCCCAAAATCTAATCGAATGCTTCCTGGCTAATAACCAATCATCCCACCAAATTTCATGCAATTCGGTTTAATACTCTTGAGTTATACGAATCACAAGATTACAAATAAATAAATGAATAAATAAATAAATACACGCCGACCAAAACATAACCTTTCGCAGAATGCGAAGGTAATAAAAACTGAAGAATTATAATGAAATTCAAGAAACACCCACTCCCTTAGGGAGCAGCCTGGGGAGGAGTTTCGGGAGGGACAGTGGGGGAGGTGGAGTAAATATATATATCTAATGCCATTGCTAATAATCCCTCTTGTCTGCAGCAGGAGGCAGTAAACAACTTGCACTGTAGCATGTGTACAGGCAAGGATTGTAAGTCACCTCTCCCCCTCCCCCTCGTGACCTGACCCTGGGTACTCCCAACACAAATGCAATTCATTTTATTATTCTCCAACATGAACACAAACAGCATGGATAAACATTTTTAAAGGTGCCTTTAGTGGCTGGGGATGGATACATTTGCTCCATTATATATAGATTTATGGAAAGCACATGGCTGGCAGGATAGCCGACAGGTATGTGTACTCGCCTATTAGCTATCGAGCCTGGGTTTGAATCTCGACCCAGATATAAACGGTCACCCTGGTGTTTGACAGCAAGGCCATCAGAATGATGTTAGCTCGGAAGACCAGTCTGCCAGCACTGGTTGCTGGTGGGAAGTAAAGATCCCACAGTGTCTTGTGCAATTCTTGAACAAATTTCATTTTCCTTTTACCTTCAGTGAAACATCAGGCTTGACTAGCCTGTTGGTGAAAGACTTGGGCCAAAAACGTTCACTGCCTTACACCACAAGAAGATGAGAACAATTTGAGCCATTAATGAAATAGTAGTAGTCATAGTAGTTGTCATAGTAGTAGTTGTAGTAGCTTTCGGGAAAACACGAAGACATTGATTGCAAAAATTTCTGCATGAACCCAAACTTAACCTCATCACCCCATACCCCAGCACCTTCTCCTTGCCCCCAAATCAATATTTATCCTGTGAATCTCAGCTTTTATAGTTAGTTTTTTTTTTTCCTATTTTTTCTATAGAATCTGATATGTTCCATTTCTCAGGTAAATGTATTGCTTATTACCTTTTTCAATTAAAATTTTCCATTAAATTAATTTTTGTGAATAATGTCACATTTTACAATGTGAAGCTCCTTATATATTCTCATCCCCCTTTAGGATTGCTGAATTATTGAAGAGTTGCATTGCCTCTTGCCTGGCGTTGGCTTAATGGCTAGCGTGGTGGGCTTGGGATCCTATGATCCTGAATTCAAATCCCACTCGGATGTTGAATTAATACCAGGTGGGGTTGACTCTGCCTGTCATCCTTCCGAGGTTGGCAAAATGAGTGCCATCTTGCTGGTATCCTGTGTTGGAGTGGCGACCTGTCCAGGATTGTGCCCAATAGCCAAGGAGACTGCTTAGGCAGCACCAACGCTCTGCACTGAGTATAGTCCCATTGGATGGATGGATTGTCTCTCAAAATGTTATCAGGAAAGAAAGCATCCTTTAGCCTATTGCACAACATGAGCATATAGCCTTTTTCTTTTTAGTCACAGGTCTACAAGAACTCCACGTGGTTGTTGTTGTTGCTGTTTTTGTTCTTGTTAGGGATCGATTTTTGAAATGTGCACCCATTGGTCAGAGAGCCGCTGGACCCCACCCACAATTGTCACTCGACTCCAGCCACCATGGCACCAGACAAAATAATATGGCCACCGTCTTGGTTTTCCGGTGGGCCTAACATATCAGGCCAGTAGGCCTCTGCCGATTATATACTGCCCGGGTTTGTTGCATCAGATTTCCATTGGCTTTGTTTGGGTTGAGTGTTACTCACGATGAGGTACCACAAAAAAAAAGTCAGTAATTAATTTTGTGCTAGTTTGTGACCAGTGTGGTCATTCTTTTTTTTTTAGAAGGAAAACTAAAGTCCCACTTGAAAAGAAAATAATTACGAAATATGATCATTATTTATTATTTCCACAAATTAGCATCATAAAGCAGTAATTGCAACTTTTGCAGAATTTCCCTTTACCTTCAATGAAGGCAGTCAAGTATTGCAATCGTGGGATTTTGATTGGTTGAGAGATATCACATGCTTAACACTGCCAAATACCACCCTTCCCTACCTTCAATGATTCACCTCTCTTCAGGACTGGTCTCCCATATCTACTGCCCCTGATGTTAACTCAACCTGGGAATTCTCCAGGATAAACCTGCTTTATCTCATGCACAGATGCATCCCATCTAGTCATCAATTATCCTACCCTTCTTCTCACCAATGGTACATTGAATCCTGTGGTGAGGTCGTTTCTCTGAAACAACATGCCTTCTCTTTCTCGAAGGCAAATCCGACCGAAGGCAATCTCAGTGCATTCCAAAAAGTCCGCACCAAGTGTGTGACAACTCTTTAGCAGAGCCAGAAAATAACATCTGTCTAACATCAAGAATGAACTTTCAAACTTGTCACTTTCCTCTATAACCTGGTGGCACCTTGGAAAGTCTGTCACTGGTGTACGCTCCCCTTCCGTCCCTTCACTCTCTTCAAATGGCACCAGAGCTGACTGCTCGTGAGAAGACTGAATGCCTCAATTGTGTGTTTGATTCCAAATCATGTGTCCCCAACCCCCAACACCCCTCACTCTCAGTACCCATCCTTCCCCATCATACCCAACTGCTCCTGGACTCTGTATTTTGCACCTGAGAAGGCGGAGAAGGGTATTTTAACCCTCGACTCTGACTCAGCTACTGGACCAGACAACATCAGCTCACGTGTCCTAAAAACCCACTCTGCTGCTCTTGCGCATCCTTTATCTGCCATTTTCAACCTGTCATTTGCACTGGGTCATCTTCCGTCTGCTCAGAAATCCAGCAACATCACTGCACTACATAAAGAGGTGCAAAATCTGATCCCCTCAACTGCAGACCGATCAACTTACTTACAATCATCAGTAAGGTCATGGAATCCATCATCACAGTTGACTTGAAATCCCTACTTTCCTCCAACAACCTCATCTCAGATCACCAATTTGGTTTCAGACCAAGTCACTCCACATTGGACACATTGCTTATACTCACCCAACAATGGATAGATGCCCTCAATGTCAGACATGAGATCAGGGCATACTCTTTCTGGACAAATGTTGTGCTTTTGATACAGTCTGGCATCCTGGCTTACTCTCCAAGCTCTCTGCCTATGTAATCCAAGGCCAACTCCACACATGGCTTACTGACTTCCTCTCCTCTCATAGCCAACTGTGGCACTCAACGGAATCCTTTAATCTCCTCTCCATATCAAGGCTGGAGTGCCCTGAGGCAGTGTTCTGGGCCCAGTCCTATTCCTGATCTTCATCAATGATCTCTCTGACTCTCTGGAAAATCCTCTTTATCTATTTGCTGAGGACTCCACTCACTGCCATGACATCCCTTATCCTTCAGACAGGTAGGTTGCAGCCCCCTTCCCTCTCTTCAGACCTTGAAAAAAAAAAATCACAACCTGGTCAAAAACTTAGAATATGTGTTTCAATCCTGAGAAATCCATCAAATAATCCCTCCTATTAAATTTCTCAACAATACTGAGGAATTTCAGTCATTGAAACTCCTGGGTCTCATGATCAGCCACGATCTTTCTTGGGCAAACCACATTTCGAAGTTGGCCTCCAAAGCCAGCCACCAACTGGCCATCCTCTGTCATTCTAAGTCCTTTACTGGCACACCTGATATCCTATCCACCTACAAGGGCTTCATCCGCAACTTGATGGAGTACTGCTCTCCTCTTTGGGCTGGCTCCCCTGCCTCACATCATGACGCTGTGGAAACCAAGGCTTTCAAGATAATTGGAATCTTCCGCGATGAAGCTGAGTCTATCGATTTAGCACTTCATCATGGACAGGTTGTTAGTCTGTGTCTTCTACAGCCTCCTTTCTCGTCTTGCACCCTCTGTTCTTTCCATGCTTTGACACCCCCCCCCCCCAGGTTTCTACAGGACTCACACGTTCCACCAACAACCCTTTTCAGGTGAAACTGCCTAAATGAAGGATCTCTGCTCATTTGTTCTGGTTTTTTTCCCACTTGTGGAAGTTGATTCCACATCCTCTTCAATCTTATTCCTCCCTCCAGGTCTTCAAGATGGCTGTTCACCACCATCTCAGATCATCCCCAACACAAAACAATGACTTTTTTTCGACCTTTGTCAACCCCACTCAAATCCTTCCTCCTTCCAATTTTCCATTTTCCCTCCTTGGAGTTTCCTTCTGTATCTATCTTGTCCACCCCATGCATCCTCTTTGTGTAACTTGTCCACCCCACGCATGCGTGTTTTGATTCCTGTTTACCTCCACCACCGAAGTGGATGGAGGTTATGTTTTCACCCCTGTCTTTATGTTTGTTTGTTTGTTTGTTACTTGCAAAATGAAGATTTTTCAAGTATATTGGTCAGTTGATTTTGTTATTGTGTCTGTCTGTATGTCTGTTTGTCAATCGCCTGCAGGTCACAATTCTAAACCAATCGTCATGAAACTTTACCAAGTTGTAGAGTTAGTCTCAACTGAGAAGCCTATTTATTTTGAGGTCAAAGGTCATCTTGAGGTCAATTTTCTAAAATCGTCATTTTTCATCTGATTGACTTGAAAGTTGAACAGGATTTGCATATTGCGTCACTGAATTGGGATACCAACTATTTGAAGTCAAAAGGTCAAAGGTCAAACTTCTAAAATCATCAATTTTTATCTGAGAAATCAAAAATTTTCATTCTATTAACTTGGAAATTAAACAGCAATTGCATCGTCCGTCACTGAATTAAGAAAACAACTATTTTTGAAGTCAAGAGGTCAAAGGTCAACTCAAGGTCAAGCTTCGAAAATCATTAATTTCAATCTGAAAAATAATCAATTTTCATCTGATTGACCTGAGCTTTGATTAAGATTGTCAATTTTATTTGATTGTCAATGAAATGGAAAATTTGATGTATCCATGGCAAATTTTGAGAATTGGGGTTGGGGGGGGGGTGAATTTTTCAAGCATCATGCTCTGCATGACGTCTTTTTATTGTTTCTTTGTGAACAGGATTTCTGAAAAAGTTGTGGACGGATTCAAATGAAACTTGGTGGGGGGGGGGGTTGGTGAGGTGACAAGAACAGGCCGATTAAATTTTAGTTAAGGTCCGAATCCAGATGCGGCCTATGAGTGGGATACAAAATGTAAACTAATCAGCCTGGCGGAGGTATGCACTCTACCGAGTGGCCATTCTAGTTTTGGCTGTTACGTCCTGATTGATTCAGTATACCCGCTCTTCCACAAGCCTCGACTGCATTTACAAAATAAACTAGAGGGGGAGCACTCGGTAGAGTGCAAAACCTTCGCCGCCAATACTGCTAGGTCACTCAAGTGAACCTGATATCCTATTCATTCAATTTGACGTCAACAGTGCTCACAGAGTTATAGTTTGCAACTTTCCCTTTTACTTTTAACTTTTACATACTCAATTCATTCATCATAACTAGATTCCTTGAGACAGAAATTGATTTTACGTGGGTATATCCACCTGAAGTTCCAAAATTAGTCGCAATTATAATTTTGGCATGTTTTTTTTTTATTGGAAATCACTTATAACATGTAGAAATGCAAAAAAAAATCGAAATTTTGTTGAAAAAAATTTGCAATTTTTTTTTCTCTAACAATTTTTTTTTTTGGGGGGGGGGGGGGGTTGGAAATCACTTAAAACATGTAGAAATGCAAAAAAAAAGAAATCGAAATTTTGTTGAAAAAAAGTTCCAAAATTTTTTTTTGGGGGGGGGGGGTTGGAAATTGCTTAAAACATGTAGAAATGCAAAAAAAAAAAAAAAATTCAAATAATTTTTCAAATGGGCCGCCATCGCAGCCATATTTGATTTTGGACCAAGTCCAAAATCTAATGGCATGATCCTTGGACCAGACCTAACCCCCCACCAAGTTTTGTCGAAATCCGTCGAGGAGTTTTTCCGTAATACTGTTCACAAACAAACAAACAAACAAACAAGCAGACAAACAAACAGAAAGGGGTGAAAACAGTAACCTCCATCCATCTTCGATGGCGGAGGTTAAAAATTTCCCAAGTTGCATTCAATGTTGCATTGTAATTTAATTCTTCACCCCAATTAATATAAATGCATTACTTTACCCTCTTACTCTCCCTTACAGACCTTTTTTGATCATCCATTAACCTTTCCAAACAAAACCCTCTTGCAGGTTACCATGTTTCCTCCCCTCATCTCTCTCCTCTTCTCCTTTTAATTTATTGCCATGCTTATTGTTTTGAACTCATGCCCCACTATCAGTTGATGCCCTCCAACACCTCGATCTTCCATGAGCCTCAAACTTGTAAAGGTAAAAACAATACTGAGTTCATGGTATGTTCTTTTCCATACAAGGATGTGAAGCAAAAACATTGAGAAGGTATTTTTTCTAACTTTGAGTTAAGTTTCCAGTTTAACGTGCAAGGTAAAATCAAGTTTGGCCAGAGGACCAAAGCATCATGCAATTCTGGTGGACCATGCAATGACATCTCATTGGTTTATTGATTAAAATTTCATTGACGACAATTTTATATTAGAACAGCAATTTGGAAATTCCCATATCATTTTTTCACTTGACAGGTGTTGCAGTTGGACTTCAAAGATAATGAACTAACCTCGCTCGTTGGAGATGGTTTGCACGAGCTGAAAGTTTTCCACTGGCTCCTGGCTCAAATTGTGTTTCTCCATTGCTTTCTGGATAACAACCGCAGTCTTGTCCTGGCTTGTAAGCTGTATAGAAACAGCACAGAGAGGAATATTAACAAAATTATGTTTCCACATGCACCATATTACAGAAGAAACTCTTCATTTTGCTTTATTGACTTATTCTTATATTAAGATTCCTTTATTAAGTGATCATTGGATTAAAAGGTCACGAGGTAACCACCCTTAGGTAAGCACACATTGCTCACATAGCACACAGCACAATGAACATCTTGAGCCACAGAGTACTCTCTACCTCATGCACACCTCACCCCACCTCAATACTATCAGCATTTCAAGGTGATGTATGTATGTATATATATATATATATATATATATATATATATATATATATATATATATATATATATATATATATATATGCTAGAAGCCACATGAACCCATTGGGTTCCCTTTCTGACAGCGGTTGATGAAAAAAATCATTTCAAAAAAAAAAAAATAGATAGCTCCAGCGAAGTATACGGATGAGGTTGTTTGCATTGAACAAATACTCCCGAAGAGCACTTGAATGAATCGGGAATTGATTTTTTTATTTTTTATTTTAGATTCCCGATTTGAATGAAACTTGATACTGCACACCGCAGGCGAATGCTGAGTAAGGTGGCCCTAAAATTTTTGTGCTATCATGTACTGTTTTGGCTGTATTTCGGGAACATATATATATATATATATATATATATATATATATATATATATATATATATATATATATATATATATATATATATATAAAAATATATCTATAAGATGAGAGTTTTAGTAATATATAGATATATATATCCATATGCTCCTCTCATGATCTTATCGCTGAAGAAAGCTGCATAAAGCAATTGTGATAGACTACTCAAGGTGAGCCCTTTGCTGTTTCAAACCCTTCCCAGAGTTCCTCCATAGTTATAAAGACATTCATAAATCGTACACACATGAGAATCTCAATGCGACAAACCCATTCAGTTGCCGGACCAGTTTCATCGCTTGTTGGAGAATCATCAGCGACAGCGCAGACAGAAACATGCACCACTGAGGCTCCCAAGCATGTACCACATGTAAACAATGAGGAGTTAACTTTTCAGGAATTATATCCTAATGAGTGTCAGCATAAGTTTTTGTAAACCACAATTAACATCGACCAAAATCATGCATGTAGTTAAATTCCGTCACCATTTATCCTCGTGTTTGTCTCATTCTCCCATTGATGTTTCATCTTCAAATCATCCCCATTGTACTTTCAGAAATAAATGACACCCAATAATGCCTGTTTCACATGTGTTACCATGAAGCCTTGAACGTGGGTTCACGTGTGCTACCTTGCACAACCGGGACATCATCAGCGCTTGCTTAAGACTTGAACAGCAAGTGTTGGGAGTGCTGGCTATATTTGGCCACAACAACGCCTCATGCACTGGAGATTGAAGGAAATACAGCTAGGATCCCCAGCCAGCGAAATGGAACTCTCGTCTCTCTCTGAGACACGCAGCCAGGCCATCAAAGCTCTCCTTTCCTCTCCACTTGTATTGGATTCACAGCCCAGGACTCCCACAGCTCAGAGCACCCACTTATCGGCTAAATCCCTCTAGACAGAGGGAGCGCACAGCCATCGGTGCAGTTAAGGAAAGCCAAGGGTGGGACCAGATTGTGAGAGGTGCCCGAAAGCATGCCTGCATCACGCCCTTAGCACTTCAGAAAAGACACACACCACACATGCTCTGTCTGTCTCTTTCATCGTGTGTCCCCAAATGGGTCCGCCTGTTATAATATTTGTGCTAAGAATAACTGAGATACTGTTACAGCCAGTTATCTCTGTCTTGTTACTGCATTTCATCTCCCGTGTCTCCATCCCAGTAATTATATATTAAATATGTTTGTTATTAAATGAGTTGCTGTGTATTTTAAGGGGTAGTTCTGTCTCCAGCATAAGTAAATTACCCTCGTTAATCGAACCGCGTGCGTCAAAATGGCTGTGTGGTGAAATTAGTAAAACACCCACATCATAGTGGGTTATACACACATGCCCATTCACCTCCGCTTGACATCTTGAAAGATAATTATTCTCTTGGGGGATGATTATATTAAAAGGAGCCATCCATGCATCAGGGTTCCATCCATTGGTGGATAGTTTGCCAAACTCCACCAACAAGGTCTATACTACAGCTGCCATATTGGTGCTTTTTCCTTCAGTGTAAAATGGCAGAGAGGCATCACCTTGTGAAGATAGGCCTCAGCGATCAGGACAGCATTCTGTTGTTTATACACCGCCCAAATAATTATGTGGCATTCTCTCAAGCATCGCTTGTACCCTAGAGATTACGCAGGTCCTTGCTATTACTTCTGACTATTTTCTCTTTTAATTGTGTTCGATAGGTGATTGTGACAAGTTTCTGTGAAGTTGGTGATAGCATAATAGGGGAGCGGAAAGCTTTAAATATTCCACTGTTCTGATGTGGGAATGACCATTTGCTTTTATGGGCAGGAGGAGGGTGAGGAATGGTGAGGGGGGGGGGAGTAAAGATGGGATACATTTGGAAAGCAGAAGCTGAGGCATTGGAGGGGAGGGGTTGAAGATCTTCAGTGAGGAGGGGGGAAGTTGAGGAGTTGTGGTGGAGGGTGGGTGGGAGGGGTTTGAAGGCTTGAAAGGGGGAGGAGAGTTGTCAGAATTGCATGTGTAAGTTTACTCACAGTAAAAATGTAGTTGGTCACAGGTGTGTGTGTGTGTGTGTGTGTGTGTGTGTGTGTGTGTGTGTGTGTGTGTGTGTGTGTGTGTGTGTGTGTGTGTGTGTGTGTGATTGCCCCCTTTCCCCCCAAAAAAGTGCTGCTGGCCAGGCATCCTTTCTTGCATTATATCCAAATATTACTTGTTAGCCATTCTCAATTTAGAGTCACGGAATCATGTGCCATATTAGCACTTGCTGTGATAGTCCTGACCAAAGGGGGCATATGCCACACATCCACCCTGTTTATGGATTAATTGCACATTTAACAAGGTTTCTGAAAGGCTTCGAAACCTTTCACGCTGATTACCACTATCGCTATGTGATTGCAGTCATGTTCTCGGCCACATTTCTTAAACAGAGATTTTTTTCCCCCATGTCACACAACAAAACCACACCGATGCATTGCTGAATGTGAATCTTTGAAACAAAAGAGCATAATTATAAATTGGTGCTAACACTAAACGAAAAAAAAAACAATTACCTTGTATCATCCCCATCCACAATTACAACTTGTATCATTCACAATCATCTTGTATCATCCACAATTACCTCTTCTGAACTAACTGTATACTATTTGATTACGTTTGAGATCTTTTATTTGACCCACCAACAGACTGCGGTAGAGATTTCCATCACTGCCAGTTTCCAAGCTGACTCTGATTATACATGAATCATCAGTCTGTTGGTTGTACACAGGTCGAGGAACAGCTGAACATGAGACAGAGCGCTGATGAATTCTGCAAAGGTACATCACATCAGTGTGTTCGATTCCTTACGCCATATAAATGTCTCCTTTACAGATTATATACAGTACAGTAAAATAAACATTATAAGGAACACTTGTAAAAATTAATTTCCCAACAATATATGGCACTTTTGGTAGACAATACTATTTTAACGAATCCATTTCAACTCGATATAATGAACTACGAAATGTGGACAATTTTTTTGTTCAAATAAAAATTATGTAAAACTCTCAATTACGGCCATTTTCTGAAGTGTTGTTAAGGTCAAACAATATATGTATAGACCATAAGAAATGTTGAATCAAGATAAAATTGAAGTGATTTAAAACTTGTGGGTGATGTCACTGCTCCTGAATGCTGAAGGAGGAGGGATATATTTATTTAATTGGTTGTTTATTTATCTACGAGAGAGAGAGAGAGAGAGAGAGAGAGAGAGAGAGAGAGAGAGAGAGAGAGAGAGAGAGAGAGAGAGAGAGAGAGAGAGAGAGAGAGAGAGAGAGAGAGAGAGAGAGAGAGAGAGAGAGAGAGAGAGAGAGAGAGAGAGAGAGAGAGAGAGAAAAAAAAAAGAACGAACGAGAGAGAGTTACCAGGTAAGTCTTTGGATTTTTGATGCAATGCCGAACCCATGGAACATATTATGTGTTTGATAGATGAAAATCTCACTGTATTGCGACTGCTTTGTACGTCCATGACGGGAAAAGTTATCGCGAGCACATTTGTCAATGACTCAAGAAATTGTGATTAAAAAGTAGAAAACTGTCGCCAAAAAGGCTGTCATTGCATTCCATGATCACCTGTTTGATGGTAAGTTGAAGGATGACCTAGGAGAGGACATTGAAGAAGAAGAGGAAGAAGGTGGAGTAAAGGCAGCGGAAGCTCCAAAAGTAAGATCATTTGAGTGAAGGGATGTGAGTGAAGAGTCATCAGGAGGCTGCACATGTGAAAGCATCACATTATATCAATGTTCGGTGTCTCGAGACAAAAGGAATGGAGTACATTGATTGCGCTATAACAAATGATAGAAAACAGCCTGAACCAAACAACAGCAAAGTGAAACACAAAGCAAATTCAAAAAACAAACAAGAGTGAGAATTCCTCTGCAATACATGTCCCCTGCAAGTTGCAATGAATGTTTGGGAGATAAAAAAAAAATTGTTTGCTTTAACGCACACTCGAGCCGATACTGGAACTAAAATGAAGAAGAAGAAACTCTAACCCATCATGTTTCATTCGTTTCTAAAGGTTTTGCCTATTTCATATTAAAAATAACCCGATGAACATACATGAAGTAAAAACATGAGTATGGCTTATGTTCACATATTATACATCGTGGTTATATACGTGGGATCATTCCAATCGCAGTGGGCCATTGATTAACACCCAGGCCTAAGGCTTGAGGCCTGCCGATCTGTGCTGCTTCATGCAATGGCAGCGCATGACTTTGTTGTTGTGCAGTCAGGCCAGCTGTCCAGCCAATGGGTGCAAAGCAATGGGTTGGAGTGAGGCCACCTGAACACTGACTAATTGATATATATTTAATAATTACTAAATATTTCATTTATGAGACCATGAGGACAAATCCACCATCAACCCACTGAGTGTCTTATAATTAAATATTCACTAAACAAAGTGACGAGTCATTTTTACCCTCTCCTTGGAAAGGGTATTGCATTTGGGTCCGTTTGTTTGTCTGTCGCTCTGTCTGCCTGTTTGGCCACACAGACCTTTAGTGTTATTCTCCGCAACCGCTTGTCAGATTGAGAGAAAATTTTCACCATTGGTGCGACTACTCATGTAGAATGTTTTATTGAATTTATGACATCATAGGTCATGTGGTATGGCAGCCATGTTGGAAAAATGGGGAAAAATTGTACCTCTCTGTCACTGAAACTGCACCAAGGGAAAAAAATGAAACTTGGCACATGACAAGTTCTCCTCATGAGGAATAAGTGTGATTTTTATGACATCATTGGTGCATTCGTTATGACGTCATAAATGCACGTGTAGAAAATTACATCTGATCAGTATGAAAAATTTTGAGGGTCATATAGGGATAAAATGGTCCAGAGAAAAAAGTTGATGATGTCATCGATCACATGATTCCACAGCCATAATATATATATATATATATATATATATATATATATATATATATATATATATATATATATATATATATATATATGCACACATATATATGTTTTTTAAACGTTCAAAAATCTTCTCTGAAGTAGCTGAACAGATCGAGGCAAAACTTTACACGTATGACCACCTATCCATGAGGAACAAAAGGTTCACGCATATGATGATGTCATTGGTCATATGGTTTAGTCGCCAGATTGGATTTACTCTAAAACCAATTTAAAAAAATCTTTTTCTCCAGAAAGGCTGGACAGATCAAGGAGAATCTTCACACAAATGTTCCCTGAGCCTTCAGGGTACCAGGGTATTCATGAATAATTAAAAGTCTGGCAGCCATATTGGATTGAGCAAAATCTTTAAAAAAAAAAAAACTATTTCTCTTGAAATGCTTAATCAATCGACATGAAACTTTACAATTATGATCAAGTAATGATGGGGAATATATGTTTTAAATTTCAACCTGATCAGATATATGGTCTCGCAGGCAGAATGATTTAATCTTTTTATCTGGGTTTTTTATTTATTTGTTTATTTATTTATTTGAACGAGGCTCACTTGGCTGTGCCGAGATGGGTTTGAGGGTAGAGGAGTAGCAGCTGAAATGTGGATTCTATCCAGGTTCCTCCTGATGACTTCATCTTTGCTTTTTGCTTGTTTGGGTTCCTTCTGATTTCTCCAATGCAGGACTGTACCTATTTAGTCTTCCATTTGACTGGAATTAAATTTACTTTCATCCCATTCTAAATTCAATTGAATAATAATAAATGCCATGGGTCAGGGTCAGGTGTCCAATCAAAGCGGAACATCTTGGTACCCGGTCATCACTGAAAGCAGTTATAAAATGGCAGTTCTAGTTATGTCTCTTATTAATTGCATAACACACTAGTATACAAACGCCACATAAAACAAGTTTTGCCGAGGTTCTGCAATCTCTGATTGTTCTTTTTCTTCTTGTTAATGATATTATTTTAAGTCACAAATGCAAAACGGAACTGGAGAGCATCACAGAATGCAAAACTTGACCATGTACGCTTTATACTTGAACTGATCTTGACGAAAAAAACAGCAAACGAGAACGGCACTCAGTAGCATGCATACCTCCACCAGGGTGAACATTTCACATTTTGGAGCCCTCTGATAGGCCGGATCTGCATCTAGACTTTAACCAAAATCTAATTAGCTTGATCATCTCACCTACCCAACTTATCCACCAAGTTTTGTCCAAATCCATCCATAACTGTTTGGGCCAAAAACGATATATAGCACGATATTTCAATCTCTCAATGGTGAAGAATGACAAAAAAATTATAGTATCCAGATCTAGATGTGGATCTTCACCAAAATTTGAATTTGTCCTTGTCACACACCCAACTTGTCCACAAATTTTCGTCTGAATCCATTCATGACTGTTTGAGATATCTTGCTGACAGACAGCCAAACAGAATGGGGCGAAAACAACCTCCATCCACCTTTGGTGGCAGAGGTAAAAACATTTCCTTGCCTTGTGACATAGAACCACCCACTCCTTCCTCCCTATGATCCCTTTCCTTGCTTCAGGCAAAGCCGCAGCTGAACAACTGAGATGAGAATAGTGGGATGGGGCAAGTGTGACTTTCCTGGTTGTTTATGCAAGAGGCAAGTAGACAGAGTGTTCTTGGCAAACATTGAGATTTCAATGTCTTCTTGAAGTGGCACTTTGTAGGAGCATCCAAATGTTGCTCTGCCTGCACCACTATCATTTCATACCATCCTTCAACTTGATCATCCATATACCTCAATATTGTAAAGAAAAGATATACAGTGTAGTGTTGTGGGTCACGTGGGAACACTTGCTAGTAAGATATTACTTGAATGAATTACAGTGATTTCCTTTTAAGGTCCCATCAGATGTGAAATGCTATTTCCATGATATTTGTCAAGTTCCATTATGTTCCACGAAGTAACTTTTAACACCATAGCAAGGTAATTTTTTGGAAGGGAAACCCTCATATTATCTCGAAAAAGAAATAAATTCATAGAGAAACAAAATATTGATCAATTGTTTGTTATATCAAAAATTCAAACTAAAAATGACAACTACTGCAAAATAAACCACAGAGATGACAACAATGACGAGGAAAAAAATAATTAACTTCATTGGATAAAAATGACTGCCAAACTGACTTGTTCTTGTTGGGGACAATTTTTTCCAAGTCTGATTAGTTATATGATCAATAACTCACATTAAATGTGTACATGTTGTCAGACATATTTACTTGAAGATACTTGGTAGCACAGGCAACAAAAGAATTCCTTCAATATGTGCAATACGCCCACAAATTCAGACAAAAATGACAGTTCTCAGGGTTAAGGATGAAATGCAGTGGTTCATTTAATTTAACAATTTCTGTGTAAGTGAGCAACAGGTGGCATCTGTTTGCCTTTTTTTAACCGTTTTTATCTCCAGTCCACCTCCCATAGTTTTCTCAGCCCTCCATCGCTCCCCAGCTCCTCCAGGATGTGTGCATTCTTCCAGTAACCCTCTCCTGATTAAACTCTCAAAATCCAGCTTTTTACAAACCTGCACCCTTTTGTTCCCCTTTCCTCCCATTTATGGATGTGCCTTCCTGAGGATGTTCAATCGCACCTTTTCCTCCAGAGCTTCAAAAACAAGCGGTGCACCACATCTCCTGCCACCCTTCACATCCTTTCAACTGTGATCTCCCAACCCTACCTGCAACCTTTTCTACCACCGTTACCTAACTCAACCCTTTCCTCTTCATTCATTTCCTTGCTCATTTTGTCCAATTGCAGTGCTGCTGTCGTTATGTTGCCCATTTACCCCCCCCCCGCCCCCCAACCTATCAACTTGCTCTTCCATTTCTCTCTTATATTTAAAGTATTTATATGTTTTCAAAGATTAGCTTGGAAAAACACATGATGTCATATGCATTCAAGCCATGGTTGTCTTCAAAGTAATCAAGGAAAAAAATAAAGTGATCAGATCAAATAGTTCTTAATTTTGGAAGTTTGCTTTGTGCTTCACTATAAGATCAAAAGTGGAATTGAATAGTGCGAGCTCGGAATGATAGTCACCTTCACTCCAGATTTTAGTAACAAGAGAGGAACACATTTTAACATCGTCCCGCATGACACAAAATTACAATTCCTCAAGTTAACGAATGAGCAGGGTCAACCTTGTGCTCTTGGAAACTACTATTTGATGACAACTATGGCATTTAATGACTCACCATCTCATGTAATGCTTGCGGCAAATCAGGCAGACCTACGGTCCCCTCGTCGGGTTCCGAACAACTCGAGGCCATGCTCATGCTGTCTGTTAGGTCTCCAGACATGCTTCCCTGCGTACCCCTCATTAACAAGAGTGCACCATCTGCAGGACTGCAGGGGCTGCATGGCAACATTTCCATCTCGCTGCTGGGGGTCTTGGCTGGAGGGCTCATGGTGGGTATTTCTGAAACTGCGAATAGACTGCACACCGTGTACATTCAGGACACATGAATGGGCTGTTTATATACCTCACAGTGTACAGGTCTACTTTTTGACAGCTCCCATCTTGCGAATGCGTATGGGACAGGAATTTGAATCAATTCAGCCCGCTGATTCACCCGCTTCCCAGCGAGCTTCCTCAGGCCAATAGACCCCGACCCTTTTCACGTATGACCCTGAACCTTAAGTATGCTCATTACTGAGGCAGAGTTGTGCTGCTAAAGCAGTGTCCCTTCACATTAAGACAGGAATGTCTAATTTGGCTAAGGTGCTGGCATAATATGGCCTGCTCTTTTTGAAAAACTATGGAATCTTTCACTCCGACACCTCTACCTATCAGATGGATTTGTGATATCTGATGCTATTTATTTATTTTCGAAAGGACAACACAGTGGGGCTGGCAGGATAGCCAACACTTGAGGTACACATAGATGCTTCTGAGTTCTCTAGCCTGGGTTGAAACCTGGGCCAAGCTATAAACAGTCTCCTGGTGTTTTGCAGGTGATGAATCAATGTGTGTGCCATCCCTCAGATGGATGTTAAGCCGGGCATCCCATGTGCCAGCATTATAGTTTGTGGATGTTAACGATCCCAGGGTGTCCTTGAAGATTAGGCAAGCTATTGCCAGCACCCTGGTCAAATTGCAAGTTCCTGCCCTGACTTCCTGTGTTGGAGTTGTGACCCATCCAGGATTGTAAACCGAGGTAAGAAACTGCCACTCTGGAAAGAGCATGGTACATTATGATCTGATGATACAATATAGTGCATAATGAAACACAATACCTAGCTTGTGAAGCACCAGTATGAGAGTATGTGGCCATGTACACTCCCTCAGTCATTTACAGAGAACCAAGTTTCATCATATTCATGTCATGACTAGCAGGGGGTGCAACTTACAGGCTCAGGCGCTTCACCATGCTCTTCTTATTCCCCGGAGTATTGGGGGTGCTGTCCACAAGTGGCTCAGCAGCACAGGACAGCGCGTATCTGTTAATGACCAACAGGACACAATAACACATTGTAATACAAAGGGACCCAGGATATCACTAAACTTTTCTACCAACCTAATAAAGATAGAGTAGATCTTTGTATTCCCTGTGGATTATTTCCAAAAATTACAGGCATGGTTGTTTCGAATGCTGAACAATTATGAGCTTTATTATATTACGATCAAGAACTGTCAAAACTCCATACGAATTTCAACCTCAAAATAGTTGATGTCATGGTTAAGTGAGCAAGAAATTGTGGTTGCAGCCAAGTGAAAGCTGTCTTACCCTTCGCTCTCTGACAAGGGTTCCTGTCTGTGGAACCATGCCAAGAATCTGGGGGCAGGGTTCAAGCTGTAATTGTTGCATGCTGACTGCAGGAGACGAATTTGTGCAATTATTTCAAACTCCTGCACAACACAAAACAAGGTTGGTTAATGCTTAACACCAAACTTGTGTTAATAAAGAATTGTGTGGAATTTTGCAAAAATCCACTCTTCTAGGATTTATTAGTAACTGATCTGTTTTGAAAGCTCAACAGCAAAAACATTGTCAAAAATAAATAAAACTGCAGTATGTTCATGACAAATTCTTTATGCGGTTGTTGGAACAATTTTGTGTGAATGTAAAATAATTTTATATCACCAAAAGGACAGCACAACATCCCTAACACCACACCCATACATGCACAACACCCAACGGAAACTCCACCAATCACGCAACCGACACGTCACCATGTCCAAACCGGACAGGGACCCAGCCGTGTTTGTGCCCCAGAAACACAAACCAAGAACCTTCACGACACTCGCAAATGCATACACGCGCACAACCAAAACAAGAGTAAATCGTAAAAAGAGCAGTGCGGATAATCGATGATGTGATTAGCGTTTGTTTAGGGTTCGGCAAAATAAAAACACTCCTCAATTGACCCCTCGCACCGGCACATGACTGGAAATGAATTGTCGCCTCGGGAATAAAAGTGGACACATGACAAGGATCGGGGTCTATTGGTGTGAGGAAGCTCGCTGGGAAGCGGGTGAAACGTCAACTGTGATTGGGTCTGCTCTTGCTTGTTTATTACTAAATTAGCAGAGCAGATATAGTTACTGTTTTGGTTCGATGTGCCTTTTCTCCTTTTAAAAATGTATAATCTCAACCGCCCAATGTTATTTATATAAATCTGACAGGATGGCTGTGAGGGAAGCACACTCGCCTCAAAGCCGTTGAGCCTGGGTTTGAATCCCGACCCAGCTATACACTGTCTTCCCAGTGTTTCACAGGCCGGATGATTCATCAATATGTGTGCCGTCCCTCGGATGAATGTGAACCTGGATGTTTCATCTGCTGGCATTAGTTAAATGTTAAATGTCCCATGGTGGCCTTCGCGAAGAGCATGTGAGTGATTGACGGCACCCTGGCCAAATTCCAAATACCTGTCCTAATTACTGCTGGGTCGTTAATGGCGAACCAATCAATAATAACCCTTGCCAAGAAACTGTTTTAGCAGTGCCGATGCTCCATAGCATATGGTATGGTACATTGCATTTGGTATTTGATGAAGTGTATTACGAAAGAGCTTACTATTGTGAGAGCCAGTGACATCATAGATCATGGACATTGTGATGTTATCCTTGAGCGCGAGGTTAAATGATATGTAAGCCAAACTACTTTATCCAAAATGTTGGTTCTTCATAACTAGCTTAATGAAGCAGAAATACTAGCAGTACACTGCCAAAAATAATTTTCTTATAAGAAAATGTGATTTTAAAAGAAGAAACGTTTTCTCTTTGTCTTTCTCTCTCAAGCGCAAGGTTGCTGCGTTGCATCATGGCTGGGAGCACGGCAATAATGTTGATGCAGTGTCCCCTGCTGGTTAGGACAGGAATTTAGAATTTGGCCATGGTGCCAGCAGAGCTCACACAATCTTTGCAAATGACACAAGCAAACCACGACAAAAGGATTCTTGCAACAAGAAAATAATTTCTCATGGTTTTCTTGTTTCGAGAATACTTTCCATATTTTAAGAAAATGCTTTATTACGAAGGAAATTATTTTTGCAGTGTAGATATGGCTTATTATATATATATATATATATATATATATATATATATATATATATATATATATATATATATATATATATATATATATATATATTGTTACGGATTCGCGCCCGCCGGCGTGCTGACGGCCACGTAACTCGAATCGCGGCATGTCGCCCACCGGACGGACAATCCAGTCGTGACCCTCTCGGACTAACGCCGGGAACCAGTCACGGGTGGACCTTTCGGTCTCACCGCGATCGAGCCAATCAGCCCCCGCGTGGGATAGGGTTGCTCGCCAAATTCGACCTACCTAAGTACCCACACGGAGGGTAGACCGGGCGATCGCACCTCGCCGCAGGTCGACTTCGGACACGGGCCACTTAAGCGACCCGTTCCGTACTATCGGGATAACCGAGCGGTGTTATTCGTCGACCTCGACGGTTCGATTAATTATCGGGCGTATTCAGCCCACTACCAACCCTTTACGTGAAGCAAGATGAGGATTCAATGAAAGAAATGACGAAGCGAAGCGGGAAACAGTTCAACACAAAGCACATTTATTCGCGATGAACGGAAAGCACACATATTCAATTCCACCAAAAGCACATAGAAAAGGAAAAGAAACACAATGCAATTTTACACAAAAAGCAAATGCGACAATGCAGATCTAATACCGATTACGCGAGCACACGGCAACACTTATACAATTTTACTTCACAGACGGCGCCGACAACACATATCCAAAACCAAGAAAAAGAAAAGAGAACCCTCAAGGATGAGGCGGGCCTGAGGCCGAGACCGGGTCGGGCCTACCCGTCTGGTGATGAGACGCGGAGCGGCGATGGTGCCTCAACTCCGCGGGCCTCGCGGACAGTGTCTGGTAGGGGGTGGGAAAGGGGCCCCCTTGGTCGCACTATCTCAGCGCGGGGGGAAACAGGAGGGGGTTGCTGATGCTTGGGGGAAAGGAGGATTTCTACTCTGCCTCGAGTCCCGCGACGAGCGTCTCCACCTCGACCAGGTCACGCCGTCGGCCTCCCTGGTGTGCAGCTCCCGGCACGACGCGAGCACCCCCTCGTCTGCCCTCGCCGCCTCTCCACAGCTCCGTCCTCTTCGCTCCGACTCCAACGCACACGACGACGACGACCAACTCCTTCTTGCTTCTTCTTCCCAACTCCACCGACTGCGAAGTCTTAACTCTCTTGACTTGACGAACGCGGTCGCTTATATAAGCCCCGTGGCTTCGCTCTCTCATCTTTGACCCCCTGCCTTCGACCTTTCACCTCGCTCCCCATTGGCCCGAGAAAAAGTGGGCGTGAATGCATTTTGATCCATAAATTTGCATATAGCGATCGCCCTCCAACGCCCTGGAGGCGGGGCCAAATCGCCCCTCGCTCACCGATTGGACGGAACAAAAGTGGGCGTGTGTCGTTTTTGATCCGTTTTTGAAGCGGAAAATCCGTGGTTTTGTACACGCTGTTCGGTGCGCGCCCTGCACGAGTCCAACACCGGTACCCACAAGCGGCGCAAGAACGGTGGCGATGCGACGGTTGTGAGGTGTGACGTGAAGCGGCGCCGCGGTGGGTGGTTGATGTTGTGGTGGGTGGTGGTAACAATGGCGGTTGGTCCAAAATAAAGATAGTAAAAGAAAAACGGCTATCCTGAAGAGTCGCAGCACGCATAAATGACATGTATTCCCACTAGACAACGGGTTTGGGCCTAACTACACATATACTTACGGAGATATCTCACCTAAGGGACCTGAATGGTGGTTTGCGAATTTGGTAACCACAACAATATATATATATATATATATATATATATGTATATATATATGTATATGTATATATATATATGTGTATATATATATGTATATGTATATATATATATGTATATATATATATGTATATGTATATATATATATGTATATATATATATATATATATATATATATATATATATATATATATATATATGTATATGTATATATATATATATATATGTATATATATATATATATATATATATATATGTATATATATATATGTATATATATATATATATATATATATATATATATATATATATATATATATATATATATATATATATATATATATATATATATATATATATATATATACCATAAGGGGAAAACCAGAAACGTCACTTTTTATAAATTTCAGGGTTATTGCACCTGCCAATAGTTGGCAACATAAGGTTTCCTCTCACAATATTACTTAAACAAATAACCAGGGGTATCACTTAATTTATATGGTCTAACGTTTAGCCGTGCAATGAAAAAACAAGTGTTGTCAAAGCTGAACAAGTAGAAACCCAGAGTTGTCAGTACTTTACTCCTGGTTATCTCCCTTTCATTCATGTTAACTGTTCCACCATAATATTCAGAGTTGAGAAACTAAAAAATGAAAGGTTGTATAACGTTCACAGCATAAACTCTGAGCACGACAATGGCCTATTTGGTTATATCATGGGCTCCGTAGTTGGTGCATATCATGGTTCAAGCCTGGTCAAACCTTTATTGTGACTTTTATGGGACCCACGCCGTGGCTGAATGGTTAGCGCATCTGAGTACCCATCCTCATTCGATGTACCCACCGCCCAATCAACTTGCTTAGGTATATGAGGGAGTCACATGAGGTGACTTCGGCTATCGCGGGGGTGGTTTATCCTTGGTTTCCTCCCGGTTTTCCATCATATTAAGTAGTACGGAGAAAGAAATGGAGAATCCGTTGTCATATAAGCGAAATACTCTTGAGTATGGCATTGAACTCCAATCAAAGAAAAAAACAATGACCGTTTAATGTTGAAAAAAATAATCTGTGATCACCAAAGTCATGTAATGTATGCGAATAACCAACAAGCATGAATTTGCTACACATCCTGAGTTAAAATTGCATGGCAATTATTAAACAAGGGAATAACCGGTGATGTCAGTTTGCAACATTGATTCGTTCTTTGCTCTTAAATTAAATAACAGAAGCTTGGCAATGCTACATGCTTAATTTGATCGGCCAATGATCACTCTTCCTTTTACTGGAAAATAAATCTATATGGCAGTTATTAAACATTCCACCAAAGTCTTGAAACTTTGTTTTTCAGTTTCTTCAAAATTGACTTATCCTGACATCTCTGGTTTTCCCCTTGAGGTATATATATATATATATATATATATATATATATATATATATATATATATATATATATATATATATATATATATATATATATATATATATATATATATATATATATATATATATATATTTACGGTTCTGAAAACCGCATGCCTCGAAGGCAATGGCATCCATCATACAGTGGTCCACAGACAGTTATTTCATGAATATATGTGCAGTTAGACCTTTCCCTCATGTCTAACGAGTCAAATGGGACGAAGTGCGATGAGTGGATCTCATAGTTAGATCTGATTATATCTCTATCTTAATTCCAACTCTTTTCTTCTTATTCCTGAAATAAATCCAAGGAGGCATCGCGACCAGATGGCCACTTCTGAAAACCACAGCAACATCCTCCATGATAAGAATGAGTCCTCGCGGAGGCCAAAGGAAGCATAACCTATACAATGGAAAAATCCTCCGCTGCATGATACGGTGTGAAATGGAATAGTAGGTCCATACGTTAAATTCCAACGCCATACAGGATGCACATGGCGTGCTCTTTTCAACCATAACAATTATATCCAATCCTTTCCTTCAATCCATCACACAGTACGGAGCACAAATAATGTACCTCTCCATTCTGGTCTGCACACTGATTGCAATGGCATATTACCATTGCACAGTATGGGGCACGAATAGCGCATCTCTCTGTTTGGGTCGGCGCGCTGGTTCACATTGGCTTTCATGTATGTATGTATATATATATATATATATATATATATATATATATATATATATATATATATATATATATATATATATATATATATATATATATATATATATATATATATATATATATATATATATCCGGGTGTAGTGGCGTGCGCCTGTAATCCGGCTACTCGGAGGCTTGGGTTGGAGGATCGCTTGAGGACGGGAGCTTTGCGCTGGGCCGCGATATGAGAGGGTGTAGGGCAGCCTGGAATCATGGCGAAACCCAATCATTATCCCTGTGTCGTAAGAGGCGACCAGGGTTGCGTCAGGAAGGGCATCCGGCATAAAACCTGTGCCAAATCAGTATGCGGATCATAATGGATGATTTGCTGTGGCGACCCCTAACGGGAGCAGCCGAAAGACGAACAACAAATGTGTGTGTGTGTGTGTGTGTGTGTGTGTGTGTGTGTGTGTGTGTGTGTGTGTGTGTGTGTGTGTGTGTGTGTGTGTGTGTGTGTGTGTGTATGGATACAAATAAACACAACATAGTGACCGAAGCTTTTCATGCTGCACTCTTCAGGGTAAAAATTGCAGCAAGTGAAGAAAGAAGTGAAGGCGTGTGTTTTCTACGCAGGTCTCAATAAGGTAAACGCTGATTGGTTCGGCCGTAATGACGTCACGGTTAATCCGAACGCCCATTGGTCGGCTCATCATCTTCACCTCGAGGTGAAAAAATTCTTCACTTCACCTCGTCTCTCCCGCCATGGTCTGCCCTCCTCCTAGTTCGATTAACCCTCCATGATAAACCCTCGTCATCATCACAAGCAACCTTCTCTGATGTGAATGAAATTTCCATATTGAATTTCCAGACAAATTTAAAGAATTGAGGGTACATCCTGCTCAGTTAACAAAGTGTGTCCAGTAGGCACTACGCTTACTCGGAGAATACATTGAAGGATGTAACCGGTAATCTTAAATTGAATGGGGCTTTTAAACCAGGCTTCTTAAATAACGAATATATAATATCCAGTGTGGATGTAAGATCGCTGATGAATTTAGTAAGCTCCGACACATGAGCGCTACACTCCGTGTTAATCGTTGGAATATTTACATGAATCAGCAGGGGTATCCTGAGACTGCCTGGAGACCACCCCCTCTGCATTTAAGCATCGATTGGCTCTCCCGCCGTGGTCTGCCCCTCTTCCTAGTTCGATTAACCCTCCATGATAAACCCTCATCATCAGTAGCAATGTTGATCATCCTTGATCACCTCCTCCCAGCACCCTGGAAGATTAAGATGTCCAATTGAGTAAACACTCGATCGTAATATAGACTTAATAGGACACAGAATAACAGACAAAGCCGGTGCACCCTCAACACCAAAACCGTCCTGTAATAGTGTCTGGCCGAACTCCCCGGACCACCACCTTCACCAGTTCCCTTCGCCTTCTTCCCTAACCAATTATTACCACATTTGTCATTTAAACATTAGACGCTCCTCCTGGCTGTTATGGTGAGCATCACCGTGGATTATGTCTCACATGGTAAAACCGCATAGTCCGCACAGAACAACCATCCGTCTGCCACCCAGACGATTGTTCTTGCTCATGCAGACCATTCAACTAGAAGGAACATGATGTGATCGGTGGGAAAATCGAAACATGTGGAGTGTGACGAGTATTCCACCAATCCCCATTGGACACAGTCCTCCACAAAAAAAAAAAAATATATATATATATATATATATAATATATATATATATATATAATTTTTTTAACAACCATTACAGAGTTTTCCATGTTTTCGTCATCAGAAATACATGCCTGTTTAAAGGGAAATTGGGGTGTTGTTCACTTATTCCTCCATGAGGATTCATTTCACCCATTTTATCTGGATGGGGGTGTGGCCAATACTCCTGCATTCATTTACGTCATTACCACGATTGCCATTGCTTAAATTGTTCCGAGAGTAGGTTATTTTACCAAGGAGGGTGTCACTGTCCATGCCATGGAATCGTTCTGAGTGGCTTGGAGGGAAACACATAATAAAGCTGCCCCCAGTGTTTTATCGTCACAATCATTATATGAAACAAAACAAATGAAGGAATAATTACAGGCCCCTATCCAGGCCCCAGGGTAGTTACCCCACCTGCCCCCTCCCCCCATCCCCACTCTCAGCACCTCTGACATTACCACTGTGCACCATTCATAAATGATAAAACCTTCTCTGTACACCATCCATTAACGATAAATATTTACTCCTTCCCACCACTGAACACCATTCATAAATTATAAAACCTTCTCAAATCATACCGCCATAAAACCAAGAAACACCATTTCTCCAAGGGAGTGATCAACATAACCTGACACGACATTGTTGGGGCACGTGACATGCCATTGTCTTTGGTCACATGACCCTCCGTGAGTCTAGCAAGGCTCCACCGGCATATTTTCATTTTTTTCGCTTCTGGATATTTTTGTTTCTGGATATTTACAGAGGTTCTTTTTTTCTTTTTTCTTTTTCTTTTCTGGAATCATGACTTTGAGTTCCATCAGCATGCCAAATTTCGAGTTTCTCACCTACCAAAGAAAGTACTAAACATTTACATCGATGAGTGAGTGAGTGGTTGGAAAGGGTGTTATATATTACATTACATCTGAGGTTGATCCAGATTTGGACTTTGATATGAAATGGTAGAGAAGTGGATGAAAAGGAATGATTTTTGAGGAAATTTCCCTTTCTATTGTTTGTAACTATTACCCAAAGGGCTGGAAGGATAGGTTAAAGGTATCTCACATCTGAGCTACAGTATCGAGACACGGTTTGAATGTCGACCGAGCTTTAAGCTGTCAACCTTGTGTTTTTGCATACCCACCGACAATGCCTTAGGAATGAGCCACACCTGTAGTTGCACCCCTCAGTGTGAGGAAACTAATGAGGAAAAATTATTTAATTATGAACATTTCAGGAGATTTTCAGTATGAATAATTATGCACATGTTGTTCTTCTTTCGGCTGCTCCCGTTAGGGGTCGCCACAGCGGATCATCCGTTATGATCTGCATACTGATTTTGCATAGGTTTTACGCAGGATGCCCTTCCTGACGCAACCCTGGTCGCCTCTTACGACACAGGGATAAGGATTGGGTTTCGCCATGATTCCGGGCTGCCATACACCCTCTCATAGCGTGGCCCAGCACAGAGCGCCCATCCTCAAGCGATCCTCCAACCCAAGCCTCCGAGTAGCCGGATTACAGGCGTACGCCACTACGCCCGGTATGAATAATAATGCACATGAAAAACGAAAAAGAGCACACCAAAAATAGAATGCTGAGATTGTGAGCAAATGGACAAGCTAATTATGGTTAATTTGAATACCCTGTAACCTGGAAATGAAAAGATTTGTGAACACAGATCTTCCTCTGCTTTAAACTAAGGTCAGGACAAAGCCACAGTTGTTGTAAAAGAGGAAAGAGTTGTTTACATGGAGACTGCTTCCTCCACATCCACCATCTGCCTTCCTGGCCTGTTTGGATCACGTGGTTTGTGGCCCAGACTACCATAAATATTATGAGAATGATCGTTTCTGCTTGCTTTGCCTTTTCTTTCTTTGTTGCAGCGACAGCAGTTTGTGTATTTAATTTCTCATCTTGCTCACTGTTGCTTTGTGAATGACATCGCTGATGTTGATGGTTTGAATCAAATGATGGGATCAAACGTCATATATGGCATTGATTTGTCTTTTGTTTCCCAATGTCATTGTAATAAATAAGAGAGTGCAATGATGTCTCCTGCATGTTTTATGTTGATGATGTCTTGTACTGCACCTATCCATCCATTGGGACCATACTCTTTGCAGAGCGTTGGTGCTTTGTAAGCAGTCTCCTTGGCTATTGGACACAATCCTGGATGGGTCGCCACTCTGACACAGGATACCAGCATGCTGGTACTCATTTTGTCAACCTCGGAAGGATAACAGGCAGAATCAACCCCACCTGGTATGAATTCAACAGCTGAGTGTGATTTGAACTCAGGACCCTCAGATCCCAAGCCCACCACCCGAACCATTAAGGTAACACCAGGCTTCTTGTACTACAGTATATGCTATTAGCACGCTCTGATTGCAATAGTGAGCATCAGCCACAGCTTATGTCTCACATGGTAAAACCACATAATCTGCAAAGAAACAAAAGCCTATCTGCCACCCAGATGATTGTTCCCCCATTGCAAACGAAAAAAACCAGAAGGCAAGTGCCATCTGGTGGAGATGTAGGCCAAAATGTGTGGAGTGTGATGAAGCGCTCCCACCCGATCTCAAACGGACGTGCAACTCATACTGTGACACAGGCTGGCCAGGCTCGATGATTGAATGGCAGGAATTTGTAATTTGTCCAGTGTGCTGGCAATGACCTGCATGCTGTTCATGAAAGACACCATGAGATCTTCAACTTCCATGAACGACTTTTAGCATTTGCAGCCGAGTTCTCTGGCTTGACATTAATCTGATGGATGGTGCACACATTGGTGCATCACCCTTTATGTGAAACACCAGGATGATGGTTTATTGCTGGGTCAAGGTTGGAACCACCGGTGAAACAGCTCAGAGGCAAGTGTGCATACCTCTAAGCTATCCTGCCAGCTTCGGGCCAGCACGGAGTGAAGTGATAATTCAAATGTATTTTTGTTTTCATGAAAAGGGAAGAAGTGGGGGAAGGTGTATGGGGCAGGGTTCAGACTTCATTCATCTATCTTTTCTGTCTTGTTAAATGACATTCTCCATGAAGAGAAATAATCAACTCCTGTTTGGAGCATTCCATTGATTTTTCACCCAAAACTACTCATTGTTATTTGTTTCAAGTGTTTCAGAAAGTCTGATGTGTGTCCAAGTGAATAATGAAAATGGATCAACTCGAGGAACAAATGGTGTGCACCATGAAAGATGAAATGGAAGTGCTATGTAAGAGGAATGACATTTACCTTCCGGCGTTTCTCAAAGTTGATTAGACCACCATACACAAAGTCTGGCAAAGCTGTGTCCAGCATCGTCAGGTCCGTGAGGAATGTTCCCAGGTACGGAACGGTCCCTTGCATGAGCCCCTGTGATTGAAGTAGATAAAAATTTGCACAAGATATTTTGTTGCCGTTGACCAACAACAACGATAATGAGGAAGTTGCAAAAATCTTTTGCAATTTTTGCACAGGCCACACGAACTTACCAACTCCTTTTGAGACTGCAGTCGCTTGATGGAACGTTTCTGGCTGCCCTTGATGCAGCTTTCCATGTTCGCAAACTTTGATGTTCCTTCCTGTAGATTCAGGAAAACAGGATGAATGAGCAAAGTTCATGATTAGTGTTTGACACACTGTTAACTTCTCCACTTGTTTGTGCCTTTCAAGAAAGATTATTCAGCAAATTTTCTGCTGCACAAGGTTTTTTAATATATTTTTTGGTACGTTTACAAACAGAAGCTGCACTTCTTGGTGGGACAATTCCATGATTCACCTTCATCAGGATCTCACGGCTCATGAAGTAGTTGTTTTCATCAGAAAAGATCTCTGAAAGCTCATCAAAAATCAAAATCTTTTCCCTGAAAACACATTGAACATTTAGCAATCACAAACCTTTATATTGTATCATTCCAAAAGAAAACTACATGAATTCAAGCAAATGTTAGAAAATCTACTGGGATCTCTCATTCGAACTCGTAGAAAATTAGGAAATATTTTCATCAGATCTCATGAGAATTTTTTGTTGGGTAAACAAACAATAATTGTTTTAGATAGTATAGATCATCTTTTCCCAGTGCTAGGAGTAGATTGGTGGTTGAAGAACCTTGTTAGTGAAAACAAAAGGAAAGAAAGCCATTTATAGATGACGTAGGTTATGTAATTGAATGGCAATAACAAGCCTCCTCCCGATTGGCAAGTGGATATCATGTTTTTCCCCCCATTCTGAAATATTGATGAGATTTATAATTGTGTCAGCACACTTGGTTCATCGCTTTTTAAAAATAGACCTCATCGGCAAGAAACAAAAAAATCACAGAGAGTAATGTGATGGAATTCTTTATACTGACAAGTGAAACGAGGCTGTGGCTGACCTGGAAACGAATCCCCAAGACTTCTTTAGCCTGTGGATGGCATTGGACTGCAAAGTCGAGAGAATTGCACGGAGAGAAGAGAAGTTCTTGAGGATGCGGCATTCCTGTGTACATAACCGGGAGAACTTGTGAGAAAAATTTGGGATAAAGGGGTGTTATCATCGTCACTGAAGCCATTTGTTGTGAGGCTTTTATGAAGAAAGCATCAAATAGCTTTGGCAAAGTTGGAATGCTAGATCAAGTATCGTTGTACATCTTAACCTTGGGATAACATTGTAGAATACTTGAGTGATAAGAACTGCAGACTTGCATGGCCACAGTATTGTAAATATAAATGTTTTTGCAGCCTGCCACACAGATGAAATACAAAGCAATACATGGGGTAAAACAAACCTGAGCGATATCAATCCATTGCTCTATGATTCGTGCACGCAGAAGGGCAGATGTACGTGGTCCGGAAGAATGATCGCCAGGCCGCAGCACGGTCTCTTGCACAGCTGAAGTCACTGCGTTGAACTGCGTGATGGTGGCACGCACACTTGGAGCTAGATGACTGTTACCCCGCTGATCCCTACGTGACCATACGGAGCCCAGGCATTGGTGAGGGATAACTCTCCGGAAGAGTTCCTGTGTAAACCATGTGGTGATGAGAATGAGCATTTCGCATCGGGAAATGTTATTTGACACCCACACAACTGTGCACTGTCGTCAGACTATTATAGCCCATCTACCTATTATGTATGCAAAGAAGGGGTTGGGCATATTTGGGAAAAAATATTTCGAGAAAAGCAAGAAAAGGAAAGGCAAGAAAATAGCTGATAGATGGGTTGGGGAATAAGGAGAAAGAAAAAAAAGGATATGGAAGGGGTGGAGTGGGGGGAAGGTGGGGGGGGTTGAGATAGGTACTGGGAGGAGAAGGAAGGAAGGAAGGCCGGATGTGTGG
Organism: Eptatretus burgeri; assembly: GCF_056783735.1. Taxonomy (NCBI): domain Eukaryota; kingdom Metazoa; phylum Chordata; class Myxini; order Myxiniformes; family Myxinidae; genus Eptatretus; species Eptatretus burgeri. The sequence goes on from NC_140965.1 coordinate 33,955,529, forward strand.
GGCATATGTGAGAAGGAGGGGAGGGTTGTAAATATTCCACCATTTTTGCAAACATAACACGTAGATGACTCCTTGTTGCTCGGCCTCACTGTGCATGACTTACAGAATCCATGAAGGTGAGCTGTTCTGCCACAGATTCAGCAGAGAATGTGAGTATTTCCACTTTTTCATCTTCTGCTATCACTTCCACGTCATCCTCCTCACCAAGGGAAAACACAACACCACTCGACGACACTCCTCGTTCCACTAAAATGGCATCACAAGAACCAAAACAGTGGAAATGTTTCTTGATGAAAGAGCCAAGGAAATATATCCATAGCATTGTGAACACATCCTATAATCACAATACAGTATATTCCAAAATTGGAGATGCATTCTGCAGCAGAAATTCTCATCTCAAGCTTACATGGTTTGTGCTGTGACATAATGGGTTTTTTGGGGTTTTTTTGGAGGCTGTGATAATCCTATTTTTCAGCAGAGCTATTTCGGGAAATGCCTTGTCTATGTTATCCAGGCATACCTTCCTGAGTGAGGTGCAGCTGTGCGTTGGAGTTCAGTAAGCTGTGTGCCCGACGTTCAGCCTCAGAGCCAGGCGAAATCTTGGCAAAAAAGGGCAGTAGGAGATGTAAAGAGGAGAGGTCGGAGAGGAAATCTTCAGGATACTGATCAAACCAAACAACGAAGATGGAGGTCACAGCCCTAGAATGATGTGAATGAAATCAGTTGCAGTAAGAAAAAAATAAGTTCTCTAATCAAATACTGCATATTATATACATTTCCATTATATACATATACTGGTACATTATACATATATATATGCATTAGAGCAACTTGAGCTCAAAATTATAACAACAGAGTAATATATTTATTCAAATAGTGTGTTGGCAAACGATAAGTATATTTTTCTATTTATCCACTTATTGTGGTGGCATGATAACATGCTTTCAAACTGGCAATGAACAACAGTGCATCACCACTGCTACAGAGTATGGGAGCACCACTGATGCAATGCCCCTATTGCTCATTTCGCCTATCTCAGGAGGATGCCAGGCTGAGTCATCCCCACCTGGTGTTAGTTCAGCAGAAAACGGAGCTTGAACTCAGGACCCTAAGATCCCAAACTCACAACCCTAACCACGTAGCCAACACCAAGGTTAAAGTATAACATTTACTTTATCTCATGCAATGTCACAACAAATTAACCGATGTTAAGAAATTTGGTATTTATTGATCCAAACTTTCATAAAATTGCTTAACCTCTTGTGTATTAAATTCATATACTATTGTAGTATGGAAGCACATTCTCGGGGAAACATTCCATTCTCAGTAGAATGGGGCTGTATATGTATTACGTCTGCCAATATGGCAGAAAATGTTTTAATGCGCTTACACCCCCCACCCCCCACCACCCCTTATGTATATTCCATACCTCTCCCTCCCCTCCCTTTACTCCAATATCCCCACAAGCCTCTTTACCTTCTCTCCCCATGACTCACACACTGCCCTCCCCTCCTCTCTTACAACAAGCATCCTCTTCATCTTACTTTTCTCAATTTAAATTTTCTAAAGTTAATCCCCTTTCTCTGCACCATCTTCAGTAAATCTTTGTTGCATTGCAAACTCACTGGCGTGGGTTCGATTCCCAAAGGCTGCTCAGTAACCTGGCTCAGAGAGGATTTGGACTCCACCTCGTCTACTTGCCCACATAAACACCGACGTTGCACCCCAACGACATGCTCAAGGGTATGGGACGTTCACCATGCACCGGCATCAGATGTGATAAACAAGTGGTACAAACATTTTTATGTTAAGATATCCAAGAAGTTAATTCACAAAATAGTACAAATCTGCAAACTTCAGCTCCATATTTTCATGTTCATACTACATGGATGGATTGGATTAATAAAGATCAGCAACCTGAACATACTTCCTGAACATGTCTTTTCCTCTTGTGGTTCCATCACCAAGTCCATTGCTCCTTTCGGTGTTCACCCATTCCTCATACCTGCACATAGCCATAGATGCATTCCAGATGAGGTACTGAAAATGTGCAAATTGAGCTGACTTACAGCATGACAGGTTGTTCGAAAAATCATTTTATGTTTCACCGCAGTGTGCCTCACCTTTTCAGAAGGATCTCTAGGATGTCCTGTAAAGTAGCGAAGGCCCGGTATGTAGCCAGGAAGATGCTCATATAAGTGGATTCACTGTCACCAAAGGACAGGAGCAGGTTCTCTACCAGCTTCTCCAAAGTCCCGGCACGGATTGTACGGATCCGGCATGTTTCAAATTGACTTATGAAGTGCCCTGGTGGTAACTGTCGATTATCAATCTGAGATGGAAAAACAGGATAGAGTATTAACGGAGGCAATTAAGTGTATATCGTGTAGGAATGTCATTGAAGGTCCTCGTATGTAATCAAGTGAAGAGCACATTTAAAGTCCACAATATAATATAAAATTAAACACTTTTGTCAGCTGAGTGCTTGATATTGTAAACTTACCCCAAGTAAACGAGCACCCTTATTTGCCGCCTGTTGAATTTGCACTTTCCGCAGGCACACGCTGTACACAGCTCCCTCCTCGATCTCCTGTCCCCAGTCTTGCACAGAGCTCTGGTGGGATTAATGGGCAGCAGTTAGGGGTTGTAATATGGAATGTTCACCAAATGTCGTGGAACTCCACCTCCTCCTTCGTATGCAGCACAGGGCTGCGAGTGGCATCATTGGCTGGTGGTGCGGCTGTGCCGCTGATGCATAGCCTCTATTACCAGTACACTGGCACTAATTTCAATGACCTCAGAAGGATGACAGGCTGAATCAACCCCACCTAATGTTAATTCAACTGCCCAACAAAGGCTTGAGACCCTAAGATCTTAAGCCAGCCACCTTAACGGCGAAGCCAACACCAGACTTGTCATGAAACTTCGGTGCAACTTATTCATTGTTGGAATAATTTAAAGTTCCATGACTATCTCCAAAGTAAGACAGTACAGTTCAGCACACGGGTGTGCATTTTCGCCTCAACATTGAACAATTATTCAAATATGGCAGGTATTCAAAAAAAAATAATCTCTGAAACAATGATTTGTCAATTCATAAGTAGTTTTATAATGCAGATTGGATTCTATTTGAATATTTAACTTTGAAGAGATGAGTTACATGTTCACACTGTTCTGCAAAAGCAGCCGAGACTCTCATAAATACGATTTTTTTAAAAATTAAAGATAATTTTTCCCACAAATTAGAAACACAATTAGGGCATCCCTTTGCACATGGAGATACTGCATGGTAATATTGTGGCATTGATAGCCAGAAAGGAGGCCAACTGATCCTCATCAGCGATATCGGGCTTAGTAAATCATATGAGGAATCAAACGGTGTCGTAATGGAGAGGACAAGATGCTCGTGGCAGGAAAAGAAAGGTGTGCTAAAATGCTCCCACCCCCGCACTTTTCCCTCGACATGTACACGTCCTCCTCGGTCGTTTTCTGAACATTTTTCATTGCAAACTCAGCCAGCGCTCTACTGCTGACATTTATGATACTGAACATTTAACCGGTTATATCTCAGCGAGCACACTACCATTGGCCCAACGTTGAGCCAACGTCAGTGCGCTGGCTGGGATTGTTTGGATAGGTGGGGGTGCATCTTGTCCCCTATTTCCTGCCCAGGGCTCCACATTACTCCAATAATAGCTGACCACTCTCACAACGATCAGGTCAAACAGGCCATTTAACGCTTTCTGTAGGTTCATATAAGCATTTTGGGTAAATGTTTAAATCTGGGATTCTGGTTCATCTCACACTTACGATGCGGGCCACGTGCTATGACTCAGAAAATATTTTGAGGTCATTATGTGTCTTAGTCATTGACAAAATTCTTACAATTCTCACGTGGTATTTTTTTCTTTCTGTTCATTTTAATATTTTACATTATCGAAAAATAACTTTGGTTTGCAACCGTTAAATGGTAGCATGAGATGCAGTAGGAATGACCCCCATTGCTTCTTCTTCCAATCTACATTCTTGTTATTAAATGATTGCTATCATTATTTTCATTCATTCAGTGACAACAGATAATGAAAACTTGAATGTACCCGTTGCAGTACCTCGGTTAACAAACTCACAATGCCATTCATTCATTCATATGCAGCACAGAGCTGATGGTTGCATCTTTTATGCTGCTGATGCAATGCCCCTGTAGATTAGGACAGGAATTTAGAATGTAACTACGGTTGTGGCATACGATGACCTGATTTATTTTTCTAAACTAAAGCGGCGATTTTTATGATGTCTACAAACAGATTCGAGCAGATGGGCGAGCCAGAATAACATCATCACCGAAGGACGGTGCATTCAATGATGCAACGCACAACCTATGAGGCTGTGGGAAGTTTATTTAGTGCAGCTGGGAATCAAATACAAATGATATGGCTCAAAACCGTTTACGCTACCTCTGAGCTATCTATCATGTCAACCTCCCATTGCAATAAAGAGATGCAATGAGTAACATGTTTTATTCATATTTCTGCCTCCTCACTCATGGTTATTTTAAAATCTTTCTTCTTCCATATACAGTACATGGTTGCTGGTTTACATCATTAGCTTGAAGCATGGCTGTGCTGCTAATGCAATACCCCTCGTAGATTGGATGGTCATCCTCATGCTGTCAAGCACACAAGGATGCCAAGGCAGGTTTCATTTCCTTGTTGGCACAATCCTGGACTGGTCATCACTCTGATGGATGATACTCAAATGGCTCACCTTTTCCCAGAGCTGGTACTCATTTTGCTGACCCCAGACAGATGACAGGCTGATTCAAACTGCCTGGTGTTATTTTGGTATTGCTGGGGCTTGAACTCAGAACCACAAGATCCCAAGCCAACCATGTTACCCGTTAAGCCACATCAAGCTGGTATCACCTGTAGATTAGAACAGAAATTTGTCACTTGTTCAGGGTGTGAGCGATAACTTGCCTACTCTTCGGGAAGGACACCGTGGGATATTTAACATCCACCAACTAATGGCGGCAGACTGGTTACCCAGTTTATTGTCCGTCCGAGGAACGACATACACATCGATGCCTCGCCCTGCCTGCAAAACACCAGGCTGACAGTTTATCGCTGTGTCGACATTCAAACCCAGGCTAAACAGCTCAAAGGTGAGTGTGCATACATCTAGGCTATCCTTCCAGCCCAACTTTAAAATCCATCAAGCCACAATGGTGGTGATCATTAATGCATCGACGGAGATGAAAAGAAATTCAGCCATTTATGAATTGATCAAGATGACAAATAATGTTTCACACATGAGGAAGTGGCTGTGAGTTTATATCAAAACTATTATTCTTTTAACTGTTCTTCATGGGAATTTGTAGTTTTGGGAAATGGGAGAGTAAAAGAGAGAATTTGTAACAATAAAATACTCCAGGTGGAGTATTTTTGATGCTGGCCAACACACCACCTTCCAGGATGCACGACGTGAAAAACAATCATACCGACTCCTTTGTATGAAGGTAAAATAACCAGAATGTGATACGACAACAAAACCCACAATTCTTTCACTCTTCCAATATTCCATTCACAAAATCCATATTTAGTTTTTACTACTGAAATTTCTGCTTAAAATGGACAGATTCCAAACATGGCCGTCACTTTTATTCCATGAAACTTACTCTTCCATGAGCATCGCTCCTGTCAAGAAATGAAACTTTTCATTTTAATGTTGAACCCTGCCAGAATGAAAAAATGAAATGCATTGTGCCAAGATAACAAAGCATTTCCCTGTAATCATGATGTGAAATTGACAAACAACATTCTGGAAACATTCATTTCATGTGAATATTATACCCATGAGACAAGCATCCTTTGTTTGAGGAAGTTAAATGCGACAGCATTGTTCTGTTTAGCATTCAGTGGAAGAACTCGCCTTCTCTTCTTGAACCAGCCCCGGTGGCGTAATGGTTAGATCGTCTGCTCTGAGTTTGGGAGGTCGAATCGAACCAAAGACTATTTTTTTAAATGGTACCTCCTGCTTCGTTGCTTGACGTTCAGCATTTAAAAAAGGATAGAGCACTGACAAACAACCATAAGTTGGTCATAATAGTGCAGATATTAATGGGCTTAATGGCCTCCTCTTGTGTCGAAGTTCCTTGTAAGGGAACTCATATTATTAACAAAAAATATTCTGTGAGATTTAGAACTCTGTTCCTCAGTTTTCCTGCTGTGGAAACTGCCATGCTGCTTTTGTGATAGATAAATTGCCAAAAATCCTTGAGGCAATGCACTGCCACCTCGTGCACTTCATTATGCCTGCCATGCACTAATTCCGGGGTAGACATGCTATTTTCGGAGACATAACAATGATATATATTAACTGTAATAATAACCTGAAAAAAAACAACATTCATTTACACGATTAAATGAATAAACAATGTGAATTTTGTACATTTACCAAAGATGGAAATCCGCACTCACATCAGTTATGCAAATTGCTGCGGTGCTATTGCAAGACTGTTATTATGCCGTTGACGTCGAATTTACACCATGCTGGTATCATTTTAAGGGTTGTTCGCCCCGTCATCCGCAACTGTGACATACAACCTCAATTTTAAATACATTTCTTCATTGATTCATTGACAAAAATTAATCAAAAAAAAATCTTTTCGCAGAAAAATAGACATTTTCTTTCTTCAGACCATGAATCCAAAGAGACGACAAAATGAATCAGAAGCTGCATTTTGAATGCGAAAAGGGCGACTTGTTGAGACAGAGGAGCAACAAGAAGCACGATTAAGAAGAAATCGAAGAACAAAGCAAAAGGAAGAGCGAGTTTGTCAATGACTGAGATATTTCCTAACAGAGCACAAAAAAGAGAAGCTCAGCAGATATTTGCTGGTCAACAAAATGATGATGAGAGGACATCAAGGCAGATAAAATCATCTCCAGCATTAGAGAAAGTGGAATTCAGCTCAGCACAAACAGGTTGCTCTCTGGCAAACCTTTCCTCTGTAATATGTATATATATATATATATATATATATATATATATATATATATATATATATATATATATATATATACATATATATATACATATACATATATACACACACACACACACACACACACACACACACACACACACACACACACACACACACACACACACACACACACACACACACACACACACACACACACACACACATATATATATATATATATATATATTTTTTTTTTTCTTTAACGAATTTGGAATTCGATTGCACACAACATACAGGTTCCTTTAGTCAGCTATGTCGATAAGTGCTTGTTCCCTAGATAGCTCACCTTCCATTGTTTAAATGTTCAGAAATCGATATGATGCGCTGCGGATTGATTTTATAGTTAAGGAACGAAACAATGGAGATGTCCCTCCCCCTCTTCTGCGAAGAGAAAGAAGAACCCCGCCGTTCCGTGATTCGTGATGTCAACAACTTCCTCCCATCCGTGGTTGAGCGGGGATGGATCACGAGGGCATGAGTCGCGTGGGGGAGGGGGGCGGAGAAGGATAAGAGGAGATCCTTTCTTTGTTTGTGTTCGGAGTTCAGAGAAGGGAGAGTTGAGGGGCATCATTCAGCAAACCTTCGATTCCTGTTTAGCTTGGTTAGGGTTGAGGCCTTCGGAAGCTTTTTGCTTCTGCAGAAGTGGTAGTTCAGCAGAACTTAGGGTCCTGCTTGACTCCGGTTAGGGTTGGAGGCTTTTGAAAGCTTTTTGGAGAGCTGCCTTGTTTTTGGAAGGAAGTTGAGCCGGATGCTCGGCTTGAGCTGCGAATGGTGGCTTCTTCTTCTTCTTCTTCTTCTTCTTCTTCTTCTTCTTCTTCTTCTTCTTCTTCTTCTTCTTCTTCTTCTTGGTTCGTGGAGCTCTTTGTTCTCCGTTTGGTTCCCAGCTTGGTGCGACACGTCGGCCTCTTCTTGGAGGTGGTTCCTCGGGGAAGCGACGCATCGATGGGAAGGATTGGCGCCTCGTCTCACCAGCACGTGTTGAGAAGCGTCGGAGGATTCGCGGGAGCTTGGGAAGGATCGCGCCTCACGATAATTGGGTCCAGCTTGCTCTCACTGGAGCCCGGGTCCAAACAACTTGAAGACCACATGAGGAGGAGAGGTTCGAGATAGGTTCTGGGTTTCAGCTCAGCTGTCCTCCGAGCTGGAGCTCGTTATTAAACGCCTCTGCCACCATTTCTTGGGTGTGTGTGTGCATACGTGTGTCCATGCGCCCGTGTCTACTAAGTAGTAAAAACTGTTAAGTGATTGTGTAGAACGGTTGTAGTTCTCCTGTCATGCG
>NC_140965.1:33968852-33976352 GCF_056783735.1 Eptatretus burgeri
TGTGTGTCAGTGTCAGTGTCAGTGTCAGTGTCAGTGTCAGTGTCATTGTCATTGTCAGTGTGTGTGTGTGTGTGTGTGTGTGTGTGTGTGTGTGTGTGTGTGTGTGTGTGTCTGCGTCACCCAGAAAGTACCGATCTTTAATAACAGACACAGTGAGTTAGTCAGTCAGTGGTTAGAATGATTATATATATATATATATATATATATATATATATATATATATATATATATATATATATATATATATATATATATATATATATATATATATATATATCTGATATATATATATATATATATATATATATATATATATATATATATATATATATATATATATATATATATATATATATATATATATATATATATATATATATATATATATATATATATATATATATATATATATATATATATATATATATATATATATATATATATATATATATATATATATATATATATATATATATATATATATATATATATATATATATATATATATATATATATATATATATATATATATATATATATATATATATATATATATATATATATATATATATATATATATATATATATATATATATCAGATATATATATATATATATATATATATATATATATATATATATATATATATATATATATCATTCTAACCACTGACTGACTAACTCACTGTGTCTATTATTAAAGATCGGTACTTTCTGGGTGACGCACACACACACACACACACACACACACACACACACTAGTATTAATATATATATATATATATATATATATATATATATATATATATATATATATATATATACATATATATATATATATATATATATATATATATATATATATATACATATATATATATATATATATATATATATATATATATATATATATATATATATATATATATATATATATATATATATATATATATATATATATATATATATATATATATATATATATATATATATATATATATATATATATATATATATATATATATATATATATATATATATATATATATATATATATATATATATATATATATATATATATATATATATATATATATATATATATATGTATAGTGGGTGAGTCAAAAGTAGTGCCCGATTTCTGTTTTTTCGGCCTCAGATTCTGTCTGGGAAGTTATGTTGTTAATAATTGTCTTGCAGATTATTAATTTTCGTAAATTATTTATTTTTGATCTTGTTTTGCAGGTTATTGCTGCGAGTTTGGAAGGTTACTGAATTTGCACCAAATTGAGCTAAATGGCACAGTAAACAGACACAATTGTGTCTACTCGCCTGCGAATAACCCAAGAGTGACAGTTTAGAAGGAGGTAAATTTACCTGGAGTGACAGTTTCACTGCAAAGTTTGAGGAAATTGATATCGAACTCTGCAGACGTGTGCGCCGCTCTTTGCCTGCTCGGCTGCAATTGTGCTTCGATCATGAGGGAGGACACTTTGAAAATTGCAAGTAAAACAGCTTGGTACAGTTCCGTAATAATTTTTTCTTGAATAAATGGTTAGATAAACATGTCATTCATTTATTTCTCCCTTCTTGTACACTGTAATACAAATGGCAAACAAACACTCAACTGACAGAAATCGGGCGCTATTTCTGACTCAACCTGTGTATATGTATATATATATATTCATATATATATATATATATATATATATATATATATATATATATATATATATATATATATATATACATACATATATATACATACATATATACATACATATATATATATACATACATATATACATACACATACATACATATATACATACACATACATATATATATATATATATATATATATATATATATATATATATATATATATATATATATATATATATGAATAAACGAATGATGAATGTGCATCATCGAGTTTGACAGTTTCTCGTTGAGTGCTAGTGCACCCCAGCTATTGAATGAACTCCATCATTGGAGGTGACTATAATTTATTTTTATGAAAACAATAAAACGTCAGAATATTTTACCATTATTGCATCATATAGAAGCCAAAAAGTTAAAAGTCCTTTTGTCTGAGAGAGATATTACAGAATACCCTTAAAATTGTGCTCGCTTTGGAAAAAAACCAAAAAAACAACAGGGACAGTAGTAAGCAAATCTACAATAGCAGGTCAATTATTTATCATCCAAAGTCCATGTCCTTAACAACACTACTTCATCGGCTTACAAGGGATCAACAGCAAATCATATAAACAATAAACCCTTGACAATGAAAACCTCCTTCGGGGAACCATTTACACTGCCTGGAACGCAGGCGGAAAGTTTTTGGAAGGAAGAAAGGCAAAGGTCTATCTCTCAGGGGTTTGTCAATTTATTTTTGCATCATTGTTTACAAAACAACCAATGAAATGCACACTTACACGACTTGCTGCATTTATGTCTGCTTGTCGTACTCCAAAAATAATCTCTAGATCCCACAGGGAACATTGCAATCACTTGTGAAACATTCTCACTTGTGATAGCAATTTTTATGATGGGATTTTAAAAATAAATAGCTGCGACGCAAAACGAGCCGGCAGAACAAAACGCAGCGACAGTTTGGGAATTTTGATGTCACAATGGCTTTGACTGTCATCAACTATTTGCCTATGGATAATGGAGTAGAAAATTACCAAGTTATTAAATGATGATTCAACAGTACAAGTTACGAGGGGGTGAGCAAATTCCAAGGATTCATAAATCACAATTTACCTTTTGAATGTGCCATATTTAATTCTGCTGGATTATAGCTTCAAGCACAAGTCCCTTTATGTGGTAAGTCCGGCTGTAAAACGGCTTTCAGCAAGATTTGAGATGCGTGGCAAGAATCGGATTTGAACAGATTTGCTGCTCGCATGAAGGAGAGCATTTTGCTTACGAGCTTCTTTGCTGGCGTACTTCAACCCTTGTGTCGTGCAAGCAGGATGATGTAAAATAATTCCTGTTAATCTTCACCGGAATAGAAATCTCTTAGACAATGATTAATGAATGGCAAGAAGAAAACATGGTGCCATATGTGCGCAAATCTCAGAAAAGCTCTCCTTGGTTGAAAAAAGGCTCAACCACGAGTGCCGATCGTTTGGCGAGGGATACAAGAAGATCCTGAGCTTAATTACGAGCCTGGGGTGATTTGTCAAATTATAATTGCCTGAAATGCATTGTGGGTATGGAGAAATTGGAAAGGAATGGGACAGAAGAGGAAGGAGGGGAATGGGGTCTTGCCCCTTTCATCCTTCTGTGAGACTAACACGCATCTGGAGATACTTAACGAAGGAGACACGTGGAAAATTCATTGCAGCAGCTGCAGCCAAACTGAAAGACAACCCACACCAAGAAGACTAAATTCAGCGCCAAGACTGGTCCAAGCAGGGTTACAATTGGGACAAGGTGATACTTAAATGTACCTTCAAGTTGTTTTCATTTGAAAAGAGAAAGTTATGGGTAGAAGTTTACAAATGATGTGATTATAAGAAACAGTAAAAGCAAAGATATATTCGAATAAACACTAACTTCATGATAAGTAACTGCAGTGGAGGTAGTTGAAGAAATGACAATTTTCCAATGTAGTATATGTCAGGGTTTAAAATAAAATAAAACAAATGGAGTTCCCTTCTAAGGAACTTCGAGGAAAGAAGAAGTCTTTAGGCCCATCAAAGCATTACCAACTTATGGTTGTTTGTCCATAACTTATCCTTTTAAAATGTGAAACATCAAGCAAGGAAGTAGCACATACCATTTTTAAGTTGTTGGTATAACTAGGCCAGGGTTCAAACCACCAACCTTCCAGACTCAGAGCAGCCACTCCAACCATTATGCCACTAAGGCAGGTAACTGAGATTTACATGTAAGTAAATGTATGTATAACTAGTAATAGATGTCCACACTATCTGTGACCCATGTGTGAAACATCAGCCGATGCCCTCTTTTATTACTTTTTTTATTTTTTCCTTCTGCCTTTAATTTTTCACATCGATTCGCTTTTAAGTTTGTTTACTCCGCAACAACTTGAGCAATTGACACGAAACATTTAACATTGGAAGGAGTGTCGATCTATGGAGGCGGATGTTTTTGTTTTTTAAACAAAGTTACATTATGATGGGGCGGAAACTGTGACCGGCATTCCAAAAAGTCTGCTTTCTGTTGGCGTGGGTTGAAGGGTGTTTCACATATCAGGAATAGATGGCCTCGACCTCACTTCGCTCAGCCGAATCGAAAGGGTGGTTTGATATAATAATACCTGAGGTTATGTTCAGCCACATCGGGACTATAATGGAGTAGTAAGAATGGAGGTGTATACCATGATGTCCTTTATCTGTGCAGGCTGCCTGGAAGGAAGGAAAGGAAAAGAGAAGCCCCATGGTGCTCAGGTGCAAGCTTCTCAGGTCCCCATAAAGTTTATTTACACTTTTTTTGCTTTTGTTCCGTCAATACTGGTGCATTCACGATAGTTTCGTTTGTGTTATCCCAATTTCTTTCACTTTAAAGCAAGGCCTGCCTAATGGATCAGGGCCCAAATCATTCCATCTGAACGAGTGGGAGGGGGTTTTATGCCATGACAGTGGTAGAGATATTGCATGGTTCCGATACCTGGTTAGTATTTATGACTAACCACAATCATTTTAACCACTCATTATGTAATAAAGTTTCTTCAAAGCTTTCTAAGCAATTGCATATGTTTCTGGGCAAGAACCTTAGATGTGTGTGGGTGTAGGGCCTTTATAGATATAAGAAAACAACCAACCGTTTCACAAGGGTAAAATGAAGTTCATTTCAGCATCTATAAAGTTCCAGCCTGTAAATATTATGTGGAGGTTCCAAGGGTGGGACGCCATCTTGCCTGGTGGCTTTCTCACTGAGAGACGAGATTATTGTGATGCTTGAAGGTTGTTCCCAACGAGATTGAACCAACTGGAGTGGGCCTAATTTATTGGTGATGTTTTATTGTATTACATAGATGTTTTGGGGGGCTTAAAAGATGAAAATAAAGTTGAAGACACATTGTGTCCAATGATCATTGATGACATGGAAACCATAAGCCACATCTCAAATATGAGGCTATCTGGCATTGTTGTTCATGAGATTCAGCTGTCTGACCCTGGTATTGTCTTGCAAACCTCTTATCCATTTCCTTCCCTTCCCTTAAACTTCCCAGGGGATAGCAAGCAGCTCCAGTATAAATAAACGAACAGGCTTGCAGCCATAGCTTGATCTGCACACTGCATCATAGCTGAAAGCGGTTTGTGTTTGCAAGGAACGTATATTTTTCTAATCTTTTTTAGGGACAGTGGAATTTATGGGTGGTACCGCCTTTGCACATTTTAATTGCCCATTCCTAGTTATACTGAAGGTCTTAAGCGTCAATCATAATTTATCGACTGGCAACACATTTATGTCAGAAGAAACAGGCATTACCCCTCTGATGGTCATTAATGAACCAGTGTGTGTGTGTGTGTGTGTGTGTGTGTGTGTGTGTGTGTGTGTGTGTGTGTGTGTGCGCGCGCGCGCACGCGCGCGCGTGCGCATGCGGACGTGCACGTGGATTCTTGAACAAAAGAAAAATAAAAGAAACGATGATCTTAAATTATATCAAAGAAAATAAACAAATGAAACAGACTTTGCCTACAAAGTCAGGAGTTTCCAGCTCAGGCAAGTTACAAATACCAATTGACAGGAGCATAATACTGACTGGCCGGGGAAGTTGTGGAAAGACGAGCTGTGGGAGTTATAGATGAGGTTAAAAGTTCCATACATTGGCAAAGTATAACCTTTTTGGATTTGCAAATATATGACTTTTCAATAATGCTGTAAATTGGCCTATACCACTTGTGGATATTGTACAATTTTATTGTATTTACGAACACCAAATAAATAATAAAAACTACACTTTGTGAATGAATCTTTGCCTTGAAAGAACTGGACCAATATTTTCTTTTATATACAAAGTCGAGCCTCGTGGAGAAGCTCGAACATAGAATGCATCAGGACATAACAGAACAAAAGGAACAGTAGAAAGAGGGAAGATTGGAGGAATATGGGATGCGGGGAAGAATGAGGGATGGGGAGGACGCACGGGGTATTAGATGATGGATACATCATCAATGGACACATGGGGCCACAAACTCTGAGGAAGGAAAAACTGGAAACTTGGAAAGATGTGGGCGTGGGGAGGGTTCATTGAGGGTGGAAAAGATCATGGCTTTGGGTGGGGGATGATCTGAGATGGTGGTGAACAGCTGTCATGAAGACCTTGAGGAAAGAATGAGATTGAAGGGAATGTGGCAGTTGGTTCCACAGGTGAGGAAAAAAGAGGAACGAATCAGCAGAGATGAGCAATGATTCGGGATTTTGGGAGTTTCACCAGAATGGAGCCATTGGTGGACCTCATGTGCCCTGTAGAAACCTTGGGGGAAGGGGGGGGGGGCAAAGCATAGAAAGAGTAGAGGATGTAAGACCAGAAATGAGCTGGTAGAGGAATAATTGAATAAAAACTTGATTTCCGATTTGATTAAATTAGTGAAGAACCCGTCTTTACAAACTGGTTAATTCCCCTAATGTTACAGATGGGATGACTTGCTATACCCACCCTCATGGGGAGTGACACAATCCAACACACATTTACATCGACAGAATATTGGTGTGTGTTCCCCCAAACTCCCAAGACTGATTATTTTTTATCTTTAAAACCTTCCTGGTGCACCTCCCTGAGTACACCCACCAATTTTCAACTCATTCCGTCCAGCAGTTCAGGAGTGCATAGAAGTCAAACAAACACACAAATAGATAGATCTCAAATTACAGTAGTATTTAGGTATTTAATATAACTACAGATAACGCTTTGTTGGCTTAGTAGGTGGCACAGATTAGCCTTGAGATGGCATTGTTGTTGTTGTTGTTGTTGTTGTTGTCATATTGTCTCTAATTTACAGTCATAAAGGCATTAACGCACTTGCAAAATTTTTTCCAATTAAGTTAGAAAATTATTCAGTTTTTCATCCCATAATGTCATAACTGCCTAATTCCCACATTGTAATGAAATGCTTGTTAATTATTTTTTATCCAAATCTGTTGACTTCTGGTTCAACTAAGGCACACCCGTGTTGAGGCGGCTGACGATACAGTTGTGAATATTTCTGCCAATGGAATGCTGGATTAGTTGCTAAGGCAGCTCAGATAGCTGCCGACCCAGAAAACTAAGGATTCCAGATTTAATAATCCGATTCCATTTTGAGCTCAACGACACGGTCCAATGGTTGCTTGCCTGGTGGGCTCACAGATTGCTTTCTGTGGCATGCCCTCTCTGCCTACATGTGTGTTCCCCCCTCTTTCTGCCTGCTGATTATAATCCTCAGTTTTGCCATCTAATGATGCTTGCTTGTTGCATCAATGCCTTTTACCAATTTAAAGAGAGATTCTCACCATGCTAATGATCCTACGTAATCGG
>NC_140965.1:33978852-34028852 GCF_056783735.1 Eptatretus burgeri
AAATGCAGCACAACTTTGATGAAAGACCAAACTAACAAACAGAAGAAGAAGCTCGATATCACAACAAACTAGATTCTGCCAAAGGCCTTTCTTCTTGTTTTTTTCTTTCTTCGCAAGTGAACAGTCCAACAAGATGCCAACTCCTTCAGTGAAATAAATCTCAAGTGCTCACTCAATATTATATTGTCAACTATTCTTCAAAGGCTCCACCACTTGCAGAACTGTTTGCTTTCACTGGACGTTTACCGATGCAGATGCAAAAGGAGACCTGAACTTTCTCTCGAATCTGGGACGTACAAGCTCTTTCCACGAGCTTTGCATTGGGGGAAGCCAGCCTGCGCTGGTCTTCCAATGCACTCTCTGCTGCTCTTGCGTCCTGCGTTAAGTCCAACGTGAGCAAGCTGCCAGCTTCGAGTGGGTTATCCTCCGAGTGAACTAGACGCTCCTCCACCCACTCACAATGCCCTCCCTCACACGCTACTTCACAAGATGACGTTGCAGTGACCAAGTTGTTATTCATGACTGGGTGGTTCCATTATGGTTCACGTGAAAACGTGGAAGCCTTTTATTTGTTCGAAGTGGATTCCAAAAAATTGGGTTTCTTTTCTTGCAATCGAGAAATACTTCTTGTTTAAGATTGTAGAATTTGTTTTCAACCGTATTGAATGCTCCCCACATGTTGTGATCAAGCAGCAGCATCATTTCATCGAGTAGGTATTATATAGTTAAGTGGAACGAACTATTGATTACATTTTCAACACAACAGGCGGTTTAACCTATTTTGAAGTCATAAGGACAAATGCGTTATAAAGTAACAAGAATATTAAACAATGAGATGTATTAAACAAACTGAGCATGGCTTATTTAATTGGAATATTTATTATTAATATTATCATTGTTATCAACATATATGTTACATTATAGCATGCTGTTTTTATTAATACAACTGCAAAAATGATTACAAGACCTATTCGGTGCAGGGCTTATTGCAGATGGGATGGCTTGAAATACCTCACCGGGTGCGACATTATAAAGAATTGTTGTGCCCTCACCCATTCACCACCTGAACTATGAAATGTTTTGCATCTGAAACCTTCCTGGGCACTCTCCGAGTAGAACCACCAGTTTTTCAACTCATTCTGCCCATCGGTTCAGGAGTGCGTAGTCACCAAACAAACACAAATAAACACACTTTTGGAATATATAATTCCATATTATGTATCGTATAATTACTTTGAACATGTTCATCTGAAAGGTGCTTAAGGCCTGTCACATTTGGCACGGCGGCCGTAGGGTCTACAAAATCTACGGCCACTAGCAATTATAGGGCGGACGCAGTATTTCCACGGTCACACAATGCAGCATTCACATATGTTTTTATTTTTCGGGGAGCCGCACGGAGTATTTATAAATTATGGAGACCGAAAACGTGGGGGTGCCATACGGTCTTTGATTTGATGCCGCACGGTCACCTTGGGGCGTCCCTGCGGCGGCCATATAATTTTCAAGGCAGACGCAAGGTAGCCTCAAGGCGACCACAGGGGGCCCTAAGGCGAACGTGTGGCCAGATGGACGGTAATGAGTGGGTATATATACCAGTTCTTTTTTTACAGCTTGTTGAATTTCTACGGCCAACGTATAAATGAAAAAGTTATAACTCCGCACTATAATTCCACGGCGACCCCTACGGCCTGTAAAAGATAGCCATATGGCGTCGGGCCACCCTGAGGCCACCTCTGAAACTCTGCGGCCGCCACATGTTTCTGTCAATTCAGGAGGGGGGGTACGGCCGCCGTATCCTAGCCGTAGAGCAAATGTGACTTAGGCATTAACGATGGAGATCGAGGGACTTAGGTGGTAAAGGAGCTTGCCTAAAGGTCTCTGCCGTGCTTCTCAGACACGACCTGCAGGAAGTGCATGAGAGATGCTTCTTGGAGCTTTGCTCGTAAGAGAGTAACAGGAGTATTTGTGGGAAAAATTGCTGTTGACATTTTCTTCTTTGATAAGGGGAACTTCATATTATGAAACACAATGGTGTTCACATTTTCAACTTTTAAACTTACTGATTTTCATGTTCTGATCCCACATACCTTTGCTCACAAATCTTCAGTTCATCCTTAATGTGATACAGTCTTTGCAGATTCATGTATAATGGATGGATTACATTATCTTAAAGGTATGGTTAAAATTATCAGAACAAAAATTGAAATATTGTCAAAAAATATTGAGTAGAGCACTCGGGGCAGTCAAAAACCATCAGGGAAAATTGAAATTCATGGTGTGTCTCTATGTTTTGGCATTCCTATCCATGCAGGTGAATTCAGACTTCGACATAAGCTTTTTGTTCATGCAATATCGTGGGTCATGGATGAGTGAGGTGACAGACAAAAAGGCAACGTATTAACAGTGGGGCCACTTCCAACCATTAAAGATACAATTATCAACCATAAAAGACGATTTTGTTCCCTTAAAAAAAATTCTTCTAATGTATATTGCAATTGGTATGAGGTTGATTTCCTCATTTATGGGGTGAGGTCATGACATCATACACATGAGGATATGCTCACTCTTGTTGGAGAAAGAGTAAATAAAGTACTGAAGAAGAATTGTAATAGTCCACTGATTACTTAATGTACTCTCAAATTGCATTTCCCTTGGGATCGCTCATCAAAGCTGTGTGCACAACATGAGGAATTGGGAATCAGCATTAGCCTTTTATTTTTTAAACAAGATAGAGTCTCATGGTAGAGTGAGGTGGCAGGGTAAAAAGGCAATGAACTGACAGTGGGGCAACAGTTGGACAGTTGGACACAATGAGTGAGAGTGAGTGAGTGAGTGAGTGAGTGAGAGAGAGAGAGAGAGAGAGAGAGAGAGAGAGAGAGAGAGAGAGAGAGAGAGAGAGAGAGAGAGAGAGAGAGAGAGAGAGAGAGAGAGAGAGAGAGAGAGAGAGAGAGAGAGAGAGAGAGAGAGAGAGAGAGAGAGAGAGAGAGAGAGAGAGAGAGAGAGAGAGAGAGAGAGAGAGAGAGAGAGAGAGAGAGAGAGAGAGAGACACAGACACAGACACAGACACAGACACAGACACAGACACAGACACAGACACAGACACAGACACAGACACAGACACAGACACAGAGACAGAGACAGAGACAGAGACAGAGACAGAGACAGAGACAGAGACAGAGAGAGAGAGAGAGAGAGAGAGAGAGAGAGAGAGAGACACAGAGAGAGACAGAGACACAGACACAGACACAGACACAGACACAGACACGGACACGGACACGGACACGGACACGGACACGGACACAGAGACAGAGACAGAGACAGAGACAGAGACAGAGACAGAGACAGAGACAGAGACAGAGACAGAGACAGAGACAGAGACAGAGACAGAGACAGAGACAGAGACAGACAGAGACAGAGACAGAGAGAGAGAGAGAGAGAGAGAGAGAGAGAGAGAGAGAGAGAGACAGAGAGAGAGAGAGAGAGAGAGAGAGAGAGAGAGAGAGAGAGAGAGAGAGAGAGAGAGAGAGAGAGAGAGAGAGAGAGAGTTAATTGGGAAAGAAAAGATTGTGGGTATGGATTGGGAATGAGAGGAGATGGTACTGCACCAATAACCTGAAGCCCTAGAAGGATTGGGATTGACCATCCTTTGGAAGGTAGCTCTACCGATGTAAGACAAGAGGTCGGCCTGGATTATGGGAGTTTCACCTGGAGAGATACTAAATAAAGAACACGTGTTTCCTGGAGGAACAGAGGAATATCACAGGACTGATATAGCAGAAACATGACCAGAAGAGTAGCAGTGAAAAACAGACAGGCCACTGACCTCTCTGCGATGTGAGAGCAGCAGGCCTTGTGCTTTGGCATCATTGTGAGAGATGGTTATAAGGTTAAGTGCTTTAGATTCCACAGATGTGATCCTGGGGCACCAGCCCATAGGGGAATGCAATACTCCATTAAGCGACAGACAAAGGCCTTGGAGGCTGTGAATAGTTATAATTTTCAAGGAATGACTTGGAACGACAGAGGATTTGCACTCTGCAACGGGATTTGGAGGTCAGCTTTGCAATATAGCCAAACCAGAAGATCATGGCTGAAGGTGAAGCCAAAAATTTGAAGGGACAACCTATTCTAGTGGCTGGCCATGAAAATAGAGAGGTGGGTTTGTTTTACAATCCTCCTGAATGACAGGGTGAGACTGTGATTATCCAGGATTGAAAGACATGTTACGTTGGTCAGACCAATATCTAATCAATTCCAGATGATGAGCATAGAGTGCCACAGCTGCAATCCGTCTGTTGCTGTCATGGCAAACTTATCCCAAAGAAAACTTTCAGGGTTTGTATTCATACTGAAAATCAAGCTCAAGCAAGCATTTGTCCTTGTGCTCTCCAGGTTAGTGCTGTTGCTGTGATGGGAGTATGATCCAGTGTGCAGTCACCTGCAAAAACAGAAAATATGGTTTCTAAGAGCCTCGGAGAGGTCTTTGATGTAGACCAGATCGTCAGGAACATAGTGGTGGAATTGTAGCGGGTGCAGGCAGTGGTGGAGGTGCAGTGGATGCAGTCAGTGGTGGAGATGAAGCGGTGCAGGCTGTGATGGAGGTGCACTGCGTGCAGGCAGTGGTGGATGTACAGTATGTGCAGGCAATGATGGATGTGCAGCGGGTGCAGGCAGCGGTGGAGGTGAAGCGGGTGCAGGCAGTGGTGGAGGTGAAGCGGGTGCAGGCAGTGGTGGAGGTGCAGCGGATGCAAGTAGTGGTGGAGGTGCAGTGGGTGCAGGTCATTGTGGAGGTACATTGTGTGCAGGTAATGGTGGAGGTGTAGTGGGTGCAGACAGTGGTGGAGGTGTATCGGGTGCAAGTAGTGATGGAGGTGCAGTGGGTGCAGGCAGTGGTGGATGTACAGCACATGCAAGCAGCGGTGGTAGTGCAGCATGTGCAGGCAGTGGGGAGGTGCAGTTTGTGCAGCTAGTGGTGGATGTACAGTGGGTGCAGGCAATGGTGGAGGTACATTGTGTGCAGGTAATGGTGGAGGTGCAGTGTGTGCAGGCAGTGGTGGAGGTGTCTTGGGTGCAAGTAGTGGTGGAGGTGCAGAGGGTGCAGGCAGTGGTGGATGTACAGCACGTGCAGGCAGCGGTGGTAGTGCAGCATGTGCAGGCAGTGGGGGAGGTGCAGTTTGTGCAGCTAGTGGTGGATGTACAGTGGGTGCAGGCAATGGTAGATGAGCAGCGGTAGCAGGCAGTGGTGGAGGTACATCAGATTCAGGCAGTGGTGGATGTGCAGTGGGTGCAGGCAGTGGTGGAGGTGTATCGGAGGCAAGTAGTGGTGGATGCACAGCGGGTGCAGGCAGTAATTGAGGTGCAGGATGTGCAGGCCATTGTGTAGGTGCAGTGGGTGCAGGCAGTGGTGGAGCAGGAGGCAGTGGTGGAGCAGCAGGCAGTGTTGGATGTGCATCGGGTGCAGGCAGTTATGGTTGTGCAGCATCTTCAGGCAGTGGGGGAGGTGCAGTGAGTGCAGCTAGTGGTGGATGTGCAGCAGGTGCAGGCAGTGGTGGATGTGCAGTGGGTACAGGCAGTGGTGGAGGTGCATCGGGTGCAAGCAGTGGTGGATGTGCAATGGGTGAAGGTAGTGGTAGATGTGCAGCAGGTTCAGGCAGTGGTGGAGTTACATCAGGTGCAGGCAGTGGTGGATGTGCAGTGGGTGCAGGCATTGGTGGAGGTGCAATTGGTGAAGATAGTGGTGGATGTGCAGTGGGTGCAAGCAGTGTTGGAGGTGCATGGGGTGAAGGTAGTGGTGGATGTGCAGCAGGTTCAGGCAGTGTGGGTGTGCAGTGTGTGCAGCGAGTGGTGGATGTACAGCGGGTGCAGGCAATGGTGGGTGTGCAGCGGGAGCAGGCAGTGGTGGAGGTACATCAGGTGCAGGCAGTGGTGGGGGTGCAGTGGGTGCAGGCAGTGGTGGAGGAGCAGGCAGTGGTGGAGGTGCATCATGTGCAAGCTGTGGTGGAGGTGAAGCCTGTGCAGGCAGTGGGGGAGGTGCAGTGTGTGTAGGTTGTGGTGGATGTGCAGCAGTTGAGGAAGTGGTGGATGTGCAGCAGATGCAGGAAGTTGTGGAGGGACAGTGTCTGCAGGCAGTGTCAGAGGTGCAGAGGGTGCAGGCAGTGCTGGATGTGCAGCATTAGAAATAGGTAGACATGAGGTATGGGAGACAGTTGTTTGTGGGTGATGAGATGAATAAATATGTCGATTCTTCAATCTGCAGGAAGGATCATCGACGCGGAATTTGGTGTAGTTTTGAAGTAGAAGGGATTAGGGATATTGAAGGAAAGGTAAATGATATTGTATCGGGTCACGGCAGGAAGAAGTTGCTTGTGGTACACCAAGGAGTGAATGATGGAGTGAAAGTTTACTCAGAGGTTTTGAAAAACAGATATAGGATATTGGGTAAGCGGCTGAAAGCAAAGGGTTGTGAGGTCATGATTTCTGGGATTCTCCCAAGATTGGCAAGCAATACATAAATTATGAGCAGTGATAGACGTCAACCAATGTCTGGAAGAATGGTGAAACGAGGAAGGTTTTACCTTTTTTTTTTTGTATACCTTCTCGAGGCTCGTATGAGAGCGAACACACAACGCACATCAAGGGGGGCATGAAACAGGAGGGAGGGAGTGGGAAGGACAAAACAGTGGGGAACAGAGATATAAGGAGATCTGTGGAAGGGAGAGGGATTGGACGGGGAACATGGGGGAAGAGAAGATGGACATTACAGGGACTTTCAGGAAGGAAAGCAGGGAATTTGAAGGAAGAGGGCTTGGGTGGATTATCAGGGGTAGAAAAGATCGAGGATTTGGATGGGGGATGATAAGAGGTGGTGGTGAACAGCTGTTTTGAAGGCCTGGAGGGAAGAATGGAAATGAAGAGTGAGGGAGTTTATTCCAAAGGCGGGAAAAAAGAGGAATGAAAGAGCGAAGGTGAGCAGTGATTCGTGATTTTGGTAGTTTTACCAGAAGGGGGTTGTTGGCGGCCTTGAGCGCCCTGCAGAAATGTGGTGGGGACAAATCGCAGAGAGAGCAGGGGGAGGGGGGATGAGGCTGGAGAGGAGACGGTAGAAGACAGAAAGACCACCGACCAACCTGCGGTGATTGAGTGAGAGGCCCAAAGACTCAGCCTCATTGCGGGATATGCCGATGATCCGAAATGCCTTGGTCTCTACAATGTGAAGCCGAGAAAGGTGGGAGGCAGGAGCACCAGCCCAGAGTGGAGAGCAGTACTCCATCATGCTGTGGACAAAAGCTTTGTAAGTCGTCAGGAGCTCAGGTGGGCCGAGGAAGGACCTTGCACGATGGAGGATTCCCAGTCAGTGACTGGCTTTTGAGGCGAGGTTTGAAATGTGGCTTTCCCAGGAAAGGTCATGGCAGATAGTGAGACCCAGAAGCTTGAAAGAAAGGACTTCTTCCAGAGGATTGTTGAGAAAGTGGATGGGGGGGGGGGGTTTCTAAACCGTCCTTTCTTAGAGACATAGTGAGAGTGTGAGATTTGTCCGGATTGAAAGACATGTTCCACGTGTTGGACCAGTTTGTGATTTTATCCAGATCAGCAGTGAACGAAGAAGCTGCTGCTTGCCGGTCTGAGGGATGACCAATGGCATGGCAGAGGGTGGAGTCATCAGCAAAGAGATATAGAGGATTTTCCAGAGAGTCGGAGAGATCATTGATGAAAACCAGGAAAAGAACAGGGCCCAGAATGCTACCTTGAGGAATTCCAGCCTGGACATGAAGGGGGGATGAAAGAACTCCATTTAGGGCTAAATGGTGACTGCGACAGGAGAGAAAGTCTGCGAGCCACGAGTGGAGATGGCCTTGGATACCATAGGAAGAGAGTTTGGTGAGCAGGGCAGGGTGCCAGACTGTGTCAAAAGCACGTGATATATCCAGGGATACGGCTTGGATTTCCTGTCTGGCATTGAGGGCTTCCATCCATTGTTGGGAGAGCAGAAGCAGCATATCCAGAGTCGAGTGACCTGGTCTGAAACCAAATTGATGATCAGAAATCAAGCCATTGTAGAAGAGGAAGGATTTGATGTCTGAAGCGATGATGGATTCCATAACCTTGCTGATGATTGGGAGAAGGCTGATTAGTCTGTAGTTGCAGGGATCTGTTTTTGCACCTTTTTGCGCAGGGCAGTGATGTTTGCTGATTTCCAAGCAGATGGCAGATGGCCTTGAGCAAATGAGAGGATGAATAGAACAGAGAGAGGGTGAGCAAGAGCAGAAGAGCAGGCTTTGAGGACACGTGGGGGTGATGCCGTCTGGACCGGTTGCAGAATCTGAGTCGAGGTTTGAGAGCAAACTCTCCAACTTGTCAGGAGAAAAGGACACAGTGTCTAGGGACAGTTGGGTCTGACTGGGTAAGGTGGGTAGAGAAAGTGATGGGTTTTGGACACAAGATTTAGCTGCAAACACCGAGTTTAGGCATTCAGCTTTTTCACGTGCGGTATCAGCAGTGCTGCCATTTGAGGTAAGGGAGGGGATGGAGGGGGAACATACACGAGAAACAGATTTGATTAGATGCCACCAGGATTTTGAGGAGGGAGAGAGGTTTGAGAGTTCAGACTTGAGATGAGAAAGATGTTGTTTTCTGGCTCTCCTGAGGGTAGATACACACTTGTTCCGAGCTTTATGGAAGCAACTGAGATTGCCCTCAGTTGGGTTTGCTTTCCATGAGGCAAAGGCAAGTTGTTTCAGGACAACTGCCTCACCACAACCTTCAGTGAACCAAGGGCGGGAGGAAGGGTAGGACAACTGAAGACGAGAGGGGATAAATCTGTGCATGAGGGAGAGCAAGTTTCTTTGAAGGAATTACTAGGATGGGTTGATGTTGGAGAAAGTAGTGATAGGAGACTAGTCTATAAGTTTGATGGCTGCTTGGAGACCCTGCCAGTCGGCTTGAGTGAAATGCCAGACTCGACGGCGGTGAGGTGGTTCTGTGATAATAGCCAGAGAGATGTCCACTTTGACAAGGACGTGGTCAGAAGAACCAATTGGAGCGACGGAAGAACAGCAGATATTGTCAGGGAAATTTGTCAAAATCAGATCCAGAAGAGATGGAGTACCATTGGTTGAGATCCGGGGAGGGAAGTTGACCGATTGAGTCAGTCCCAATGAGTCGCAGAAAGCTTTTGCTGAGGTGCCATGACAGGTGAGAGAGGTACCCACACATAGCCAACTGGCATGATGACAATTGAAGTCGCCACATAAGAGGAAGAGAGAGTTTGGATGAGAAGATAGAAGATAGTCCATGTTTTCAGTTAGTGCGGTGTAGATGGAGTCATCAATGTTAGGTGGACGGTACAATACACATATAAACATGAGGTGGGAGTGGAGGGGAATCCGTAGCCAGAGGTATTCTTGGGGGTGTGGGGGAGTGAGGGCAGTGCATGGAGAGTGAGGAATAGAGTCTTTGATGAAGAGAGAAACTCCTCCACCAGGATGAGGCTCAGGTCTGTCAAACCGGAGGAGGGAGTAACCAGGTAGAGATACTTGGGAGTCAGACATGTCTTGGGGGAGGAAAGTTTCTGTTAGGCAGATTATGTGTGGTTTGTCAGTGGCAACCTGTATGGAAATATCTGGAAGGTTTGAGCGAAGGCCCCAGATATTTGAGGTCCTTACTTTTAATGAAGAGGTAGGGGAGGAGGCTTTGGGTGCAGGGGGTGGGGCGGGGGAGGGGAGGGTAGGACAAGGGACGAGAAGGGGAGGTAAGGAGGGTTGTTCAAAGAGTGTGGGGGATTGCAAAATAGCTAGGGGAGGGGGCCGAATGAGGAGGAGAAAAGGCTCTGTGGTGCTGGGGTCGGGGGGACAAGAGAGGGGGAAGAAGGCAATTGAGGATTTGAGGAGGTGGGGTGAATAGATGGAGGTGATAGGGCAGTGGAAGGAGGAAGCTTTGTGGATGGGAGGGGGGCAACTTTGGGATGGGTGAGTGAGGGGGACAAATGGTGGGAGAAAGGTGAGGAGGGAGTTTTTGAGAGAGGTGCGAGAGAGGCTTGGAGGGAGAAGAGTGGGATGGTTGCTTTGAGAGTGAGGGGTGAGAGGAGTGAGTTGGCTCTGAAGTTGGAAAAAAAGAATGGTTGATGGTAAGCGAACATTCATAGCAAACTGGGGTTTTTAATAGTTTTAGGTCAGTTATGCGATAAAACACATTTCTTGAGGGATGCAATAAAGGCAAATTCAGAGAATGGAGAGAAGAAACACTGCAACAGTTGGATTTTTTTCGGCAAGGTATGAAGGAAATGCCGAATTGAGAGCAGTCTGTTTAAATAGCAGAAGAGTAGTGCATTCTGATACAGTAAAGAGTACCACATGTGTGAAAGAGGAAGATGAAGCATTATAAGAGATCTTTTTTGTTATTATTATTATTATTATTATTATTATTATTAATGTTTGAGAGAGTTTTCAACAGATTAGGTCATGGAAGTGTTGTAGAAAAAAAATCGAGGAAGAAGAGGAATAAGAAGATGAGATGAAGAAGAAGAAGAATCGGAGAAAGGTTGCGTTTTTTAAAAAAAATTTTATAGATAAGAAATAGAGTGATTTGTTGGGATGGGGGACGTTAAGAAAGTGGGAAAGATAGAAATTGAAGATAATGGGGAGAAAAAACAAATAAACACGATCGTACACCGAGGGGAACAAATGGTAGGCCTCAAGCCTCAAGGATAGGCCTCAAGCACCCAGAAAGACAAGTTCGACGAAATCTCACAAAATAGGACGATTTTTGAAACAAAACCGAACTTGGAACACACAGTAACATGTCGGTGAGAAAATAAACAGTTAAAATGGGACAAATAACGACCAGAAATTTAACTTTGAGATCGTCAGCAGGGAGCCCCCAAGGAGACCTGCCAACGCTCCAAACCCAGAACCGGAAGTGTGAGCAGGGAGAGAAAACATTGAAGAAACAGTGGGAACTAGAACGGGCACTCGGTAGAGCACATACCTTCGCCGCCGCAACTTTTTTTCCAGGTACATTTGAAAAATGTCACTTTAAAACGTCCATGACGTCACAACCGTCAGTCCGATTGATGTAAAATTTGGTGTGTGACCTCCTTGAGGGCAGTCCAATAAAAGGGAATGATAAAGACTGAAAAATTAAAAAGTTGAAAAATGACGTCATCGTTTGACGTCATTTTGACGCCCTTCCGGTGATGTCACGTCCAATCGGGGACAACCATTCTGAAAGCTCTTAGTTCACTGAACGTTTTAACGTTGGTTTCATGTCAATAGCTCTCTTAGATCTGAAGTTATGCCTACAAGTATATTTTGACCTTGTGTGTGACCTTGACCTTGACTACAGTGTTAATTGGCAAAACCTGTATATCAATAAACAGATATTTTGGTACTGATCCTAATACCTGGATTTGGGAGACTTTCCTTTATAAATCACATAGATAATTGAATGTAAAATATCAGGACATTTTAGCCACAATTGAAAAACGTCATGTTCAAACGTCAATGACGTCATAACGGTCAGTCCGATCGACGTCAAATTTGGTGTGTGACGTCCTTAAGGTAAGTTCTACAAAAGGCTTTGATCAAAACTGATGTGGTCGAAAATTGAAAATTTACGTCATCTTGTGACGTCATTTTGATGCACTTCCGATGACATCACCTCAATTCTGACATGAGGCACCCGAAAGGTATTTCGTCATGCAACAATATGGCGGTGGTTGCATGTCAATATTGGTTGCATGTCAAGTTGCTCCATTATGAAGGAAGTTATGCTCAAAAGTGTGTTTTTGACCTTTTCATGACCTTGACCTTTGACCCGATCGCTCCAAATATCTAATCAAGTCGTCCTTGGATAATCGCGAATCATCCCACTAAATTTCATGCAATTCGGTTTAATAACTCCGGCCACCGTAAAACCCTTCATTCTGCAAAACGCAAAAAAATCTGAAAACCCACTCCGTGGGAGTACCTCCTGTGCAGCTTCCCTTCGCAGGGCAGCTCACCGGATGACGGGATTGGGGCAAAGCCTTCGGGACCCCCAATCTTTGATAGGAGGGAAACCACGGGGTAACATCCCTGGGTCAGATTGCGGGAGAGTGTGTCAGAGTGGTGCTGAAGTGTCATCCACCAGACGGCGGTCTCCTTGGGTTAACCTGAGGCGGTCCCTTCGGGTGGGTGCCTGGAATGTCCTATCCCTAAGAGAGGATGATCACCTGTCTCTGTTATCATCTGAGCTCAAGCGTTTGGACATCGGGATTGCAGCTCTCTCTGAGGTTCGGAGACCGGATTGCGGCGAGATAATGGTGGGTGGTTACACCTACTATTGGTCTGGTCGCTCTGATGGTTACCATACCCAAGGAGTTGCTGTAGCTGTGTCCAATAAGCTGACCCCAATGATAATTGAGGTAACACCGGTCAACGAGCGTATTATGAGATTAAGGATTCGTCACTCCTTAGGTGTCATTTCCCTGGTCTCTGTTTATGCTCCGACTGAGGCGAGTGATCTCACCGTGAAGGATGCATTCTACGCCACACTCGAGTCTGTGGTTGATCAGTGCCCCAGACGAGATACACTTCTAGTCTTGGGGGATTTCAATGCATCGACTGGAACTGATAGGGACGGTTATGAGGTGTGTGTTGGTCCCCATGGGTCAGGAACTATGAACCAGAATGGCACTAAGTTCCTTGACTTTGCAAGAAGTCATGGACTTAGGGTGGCTGGTTCATGGTTTCAGCGCCCACAAGCTCATCGCTGGACTTGGTATTCCAACGCTGGCGGTGTGGCAAAGGAGATTGACCATGTCCTCATTGACAGTCGTTGGAGGATGATCCAGAACTGCAGGGTCTACTGGAGTGCTCAGTTCCTCAATACTGACCACAGGCTTGTTGTAGCAACTCTAAAGCTGCACCTTAAATCCTGGAGAATGGTACCATCCCAGCCGAGGCTGGATGTTGCCAAGCTCAGGGATGAGAGAGTAGCTGAGGAGTTTGCGAACAGGCTGAGTGGACACTTGGGGGGTCTGGGTGCCTTGGGGGGTCCTGAAGAGTTGTGGAGCGCCTTCAAGACCACCATCCTTGATGTTGCCGGTGGATGCCTTGGAGCTCACCGCAGGGCAAAGAAGAATTTTGTCTCTCAAGGGACACTGGATACCATTGACCAGAGTCGCAGGGCCAGGCTGAATGGCAGAGCTGAGCTGTTCAGGGATCTGAGGCGTAAAACTGTACGTGCACTGAGGGTGGACAAGGAGGCCTATGTGCGAGGAATCTGTGAGGGGGTAGAGCATCACCTGTGGACAGGTGATTCTCGTCCCGCTTACAGGGGAATTCGCGCATTACGTTCATCCAAGCCCATCCCTCGGAGCACTACAGTTCGAGCAGAGAGTGGTAGGCTCTTGACAGAGGAGTCTGAAGTGAAGGCCCGCTTGGCCGGTTACTTTGAGCGGTTGTACCAGGCTGATCCCCCAACTGTCGAGTTGGACGTCAAGGGTGTTACAATCCCTGTTGCTGACCCTCGAATCAACTGTGCTCCACCTACGCTTGTGGAAACACGGGCTGCGGTGAACCAGTTGAAACGGGGCAAAGCTCCAGGGATCTGTGGCATCCATGCCGAACTTCTCAAGGCTGGTGGAAATGCTGCACTCGTGTCGTTGCATGCAGTTTTGTGCTCTGCCTGGAACACAGGCATCATCCCAACTGACTGGAAGAGGGGCCTTGTTGTCCCTCTCTGGAAAGGGATGGGTGATCGCCAAGACTGCAACAACTACCGAGGGGTGACGCTGCTCTCAGTGCCGGGCAAGGTCTTTGCTCGGATAATTCTCGATAGGGTTCGCCACCATCTGCTTGAGCACCAGCGTCCAGAGCAGTCAGGCTTTACACCAAAGAGGTCAACGATTGACCGTATCCTTGCACTTCGTGTCCTCACCGAACGCAGACGAGAGTTTCGGCAGGGGCTGCTTGCAGCCTATGTTGATCTCTGTAAAGCGTTCGATTCAGTGAATCGGGATGTCCTCTGGAGGATTCTTGGTCTTCGTGGGGTGCCACCAAAACTGATCGATCTGATGTATGAACTCTACTCTGGTACTGAGAGTGCTGTGAAGTGTGGTGGTACCATCTCTGACTTATTTCCAGTTGTTACTGGAGTTCGTCAGGGATGTGTACTTGCCCCCACACTTTTCAGCACTTGTATGGACTGGATTCTAGGGAGGATGTCGGAAAGATCAAGTTGCGGTGCGTCATTTGGGAATGTCAAGATCTCGGACCTTGACTTTGCAGATGATGCAGTCATCTTTGCGGAGACTTTAGACATCCTCTTGGGGGCCCTCGAGGTGCTGAATGAGGAGTCGGAGCCATTGGGATTACGGGTTTCTTGGGTCAAAACTAAGATCCAGGCTTTCGGTGACATCTTGGATGCTGCTGTCCTGTCTGTGTCTGTTTGTGGTGAGGATGTTGAGGTCGTGGAGAGATTCACTTACCTTGGCAGTGATATTCATGTCTCTGCTGGCTGCGAGTTAGAGGTCAATAGACGTCTGGGTCGGGCCTGGGGAGTCATGGATTCACTGGATCATGGTGTGTGGCGCTGCCGGTACCTGTGCGGGAGGACGAAAGTCCGAGTCTTCAGGTCCTTGGTACTTCCAGTCTTGTTCTATGGGTGCGAGACTTGGACTCTGACCAAGGATCTGAGACGGAGACTTAATTCCTTTGGTACCAGGTCTCTTCGGAGAATCCTTGGCTATCGCTGGTCGGATTTTGTGTCCAACGAGCGGTTGCTGAGAGATACTCGGATGAGATTTGTTACCTGCATTGTCCGTGAGCGTCAGTTGCGGCTGTATGGACATGTGGCTCGTTTTCCTGACTCTGATCCTGCTCACCAGATTCTCTCAGCGAGGGAGTCTCATGAGTGGAGGAGGCCAGTGGGTCGACCACGTGCCTCATGGTTGCAACAGGTTAACCATCATCTCAAGGAGATGGGGATGGGCCTGGCATCTGCCTGGGGGATGGCCAGACGGAGGCCCCTGGAGTACCGGCGGAAAGTGGACGCAGCGACGTGCTGTTCTGGCACATGCTCCCATACCTGACCTGACTGGTTTAATACTTTCTGAGTTATGCGAATAACAAACAAACACACATATTCACAAATAAATAAATACGCAGCGACCAAAACATAACCTTTCGCAGAATGCGAAGGTAAAAAGTAGCGGAGGCGAAGGTATGCGCTCTACCGAGTGCCCATTCTAGTTTGTACCTGGCACGAGAGTGTGCGGAAAAGAACAGGGAACATTTTGGTGTTGGTTTCATGCAAATCGGTTTTGATTTGTTTGACCGTGTTATGACAAAAACCGCATATTTTGAAAGGTCGTGACCCCACTGACCTTTGACCCCAACCGCTAACAAGGGGAATGAAGTAATTGTGTCATGTCGCCCATCACAAGATTGGGCAATGAATTCTGAACATTTTGGCATCGGTTGCATGCCAATTACATCAAAATTGACTGCGCTATGGTAAAAATACGAATTTGACCTTTCCGTGACCTTGACCTTGACCTTTGACCCGATCACTCCCAAAATCTAATCAAATGTTCCTTGGATAATAACCCATCATCCCACCAAATTTCAAGCGATTTGGTTTAATACTTTCTGAGTTATGCGAATAACAAACAAACACACACACACACACACACACACACACACACACACACACACACACACACACACACACACACACACACATTCACAAATAAATAAATAAATTAATACACAGCAACCAATACATAACCTTTCGCAGAATGCAAAGGTAATCATTCAGGGGCCAAAAGGGAGTGTTTCCAGGACAATGGCCGTATGTTGAGTAGAAAGGGGGCAGAAAGGTTTGCAGTGGGAATTGTGGAAGGAATTCGGGCTTTTTTAGATCAGCAGAGGGTGGAGAAGGTATTAAGGAAGGAACGGATGATGTAATTGTGATGAGTAAGGCCAGGCAAGAAAATAGAATTTCAGGAAGGGAAAAGTTAAATATATTCTATACCAATATCAGAAGTTTAAATAATAAGATGGAAGAGCTTGAAGCCAAAATGGATGGCGAGGAGTATGATATAGTGCAGTAAGTGACACATGGTTTAAGGAGGAGAATAACTGGAGGACAGGATTAGAATGCTACAAGGTGTATCGGTGTGCTAGGATGAAGAGAATTGGAGGAGTATCAATCTGGGTAAAGGACAGCATTGCATCGAGAGAAAGAGGTGACATTAAGGAATGAATGAATGTTGAGGATTCTGTATGGGTAAAGATTAGAGATTGTAAAAACAGTAAGATACTGGTAGGATGCTTTTGTAAGGCTCCAGGTATGAAGGAAGAGGAGGAAGGAGGAGTTAATTAAGAATTCAAAAGGGCATGTGGTAAGGGAAGAGTATTGATTATGGGGGATTTTAACTTGCCAGGGATAGATTGGGTCCAGGAACAGGGAAAGGGAAGAGCAGATGAGGATTTCCTAGTTTTAGTCCAAGATTGCTTTTTAACCCAGTTTGTAGATAAACCCACGAGGGGGAGTGCAGTGTTCGACCTCCTTTTAAATAACAATCCCAATATGGTGGAGGAGGTGGAGGTCAGAGAGAATTTTGGAGCAAGTGACCATAACAATGTGTATGCAAAGATTATGTTGAGGGTTAGAGTTCAGGATAGTAGGGTAAGGCTATTAGAATTCAGGAAGGCAAACTTTGAGGGTATGAGGAGAGAATTGGGTGATGTAGATTGGGAGACACTAACAACAGCACTATCAGCATCAGAAAAATGGGAAACCTTCAAGGACCAAATGTGTGGAGTGCAGATTAAGTACATTCCAATGAGGTGTAAAACTAGAAGTAGAAAGAGACGAGGGTGGTTGAGTATTGAGATAAGGAATGCTATTAAAAAGCAAAAGCCATTTATTAGGTTTAAAGTAACAGGACTGGATTTAGATTGATATCACTATCGGAGTAAACAGAGGCAAGTTAAGAAAATAACTCGACAAGCCAAAAGAGAGTATGAGAAGGACATAGCTAAGAATATTAAACATAATAGCAAGGTTTTCTTTAAGTATATCAGGGGAAAAGAACAGGTTAGGACCAGTGTGGGTCCATTGAGGAATAGCACCAGGAGAGCGGTTAGTGATGAAAGTGAGATGGCAGGCTTATTACACAGATATTTTTCTTCAACTTTTACAAAGGAACAGTCAGGAGAATTGCCAGTAGTTGAGAGTATCCATCAAGGAGATGAGGAAGGGCTTTTACAGAAGATCCAGGTTGGAGTGGAGGAAGTAAAGGAAGAGCTTGGTAATCTAAGAGTAGATAAGGTTCCGGGTCCAGACAATATGCACCCGAGAGTATTGATGGAGGTGGCTGAACAGGTAAGTGAGATGTTAACGGATATTTTGAACAGCTCAATGGAGTCAGGACAGGTACCGGAGGATTGGAGAGTAACAAATGTAACACCATTATTTAAGAAAGGATCCAGAGAAGAATACCAGGAACTATAGACCTGTTAGTTTTACTTCAGTTGTGGGGAAGGTGTTGGAGACATTAATTAGGGACCAGATGAGGAACCATTTAAACAAATACAAACTAATTAAAGGTAGTCGTCATGGTTTTACCAAAGGTAGTTCCTGTTCAACCAATCTTTTAGAGTTCGATGAAGCAGTGTCTGATTGGGTGGATGATAGAAAGGCAGTGGACAGAGTATATCTAGACTTTAAGAAGGCATTTGATAAGGAACCACATCGGAGGTTGTTAGCCAAAGTGAGGGTTTGTGGAGTGGCTGGTCAGGTAGCTAATTGGATTAAAGCTGGCTTTGTGGTAGGAAGCAAAGAGTGGCTATGAGGGGGAGGATGTCTTGCTGGGAGGATGTAAGTAGCAGGGTACCTCAGGTATCAGTACTCAGACCACTACTATTCATTATTTACATCAACGATTCGGATAATGGGGTAAAGAGTTCCAAATTTGCAGATGACACAAAGCTTGGAGGCAATGTGGATAGCAGAGGGGGTGGTGATCAGATTCAGGAAAGTATTGATACTTGCATAGATTGGGCAAAAGACTGGCAGATGGAATTTAACCTGAGCAAGTGTAAGGTGTTGGGGATGGGAAAGAACAATGAAAATAGAGATTACAGGATGCAAGGGGTAATTTTGGAGCGTGTCACACAGGAGAAGGATCTGGGGGTGGTAATAGATACGTGAGGTAAACAGGCAGCACAGTGCTTGGCAGCTATAGGAAAAACAAATACGGTTTTATGTTGTATTCGGAGGGGGTCATTTATAAACCAAAAGTGGTGGTGTTAACATTGTACAGGAATTCAGTGAGGACCACATCTGGAATATTGTGTACAGTTTTGGTCACCACAGTTCAGGAAGGACAAAGATGCCATAGAGATGGTTCAGCGCAGGGTTACTAGATTGATGCCGGGCTGAGCTAGACTCAGCTATGAAGAGCGGCTGAAGGAGACAGGGCTTTATACACTAGAAATGCGGCGGTTGCGAGGAGATATGATAGAGATGTTTAAGATAATGAAAGGTATCGATAAAATAAGTGCAAATTAATTATTCAACAGAGTAGACAGTGATAGGACCAGGGGCCACGGCCTGAGAGTAAAGAAGAGGAGAGTTAAGACAGCAGCAAGGCAGGAAACTTTCACTCAGAGAGTAGTTAATGCATGGAATGGTCTCCCTGGGAAGGTAGTGGCAGCAGAAACAGTGGATAAGTTTAAATTAGAATTAGGTAGGTACCTGGAAGTTACGGAGATAGAGGGGTACTGGAACATTGATAAGACTTTTCGGTAGTTTGAGCATTGATGGGTGATTGTGTGCATGTGTAGAGTGCTGTTGGTTGGGGTCTTGTCAAGGGGTGTTGTGTGGTTGATGTGTGTTTATAACCAAGCCAACACCCCCTTCTCTGAGGGGAAGAAAAAAAAATACAAAACTACAAAAACTTTAAAATAAAATTAAATATTTAAATAAATAACAATTAATTTCAAATTTTTTTGGCATTTTCTTCCTTGGATCTTGTGTGGATGGGTTTGTGTGGTGTTTGCGCAGGCATGATGGGCTGAATGGCCTCCACCTGTGTTAGATTTCCTTGCATTTCCTTGTAAAGTGATTCTGCACCATTGAGAGATGGGACCAAAAAGGATGCAGTCCTGCACAGAATGACATTTCAAAAATGTAATGGGCCCAACATGTTCTCGTGGATCAGGCATTACGTGGCGGAGGTATGCACTCCACTGAGTGCCCTTCTAGTTGTTATTGTTTTGCTTTTATATACATTGTTGAAGCTCATCGATGATATTTACAAAAAAAAAAACATTTTGATCTTGTTATTTGAAAAAAAACCAAAAAAAAGTAATGTTTATTTATTTATTTAGATTTTTTTATGTTTATTAGATCCTCATGGAGGATCTCTAAAGTCTTACTCACGTTGTTGTTCTTGTGGACTTTTTTGTTTCACAGCCTACAGTTTTCATCGAAACTTCCTGAAACTTGGCATATATATGTAAAAATACCCTGCGAAGACAAAAAAACATCTCCGATTTTGAAAATTCCTCCAAGAAATAAAGTTATGACGTCAAAATATCTCCGCTAATGGAAATCGCCGAGAAAATTATCTCCGAAACTAGGCAAGCTTTTTGAATTCTGTTTGTGGGAATCGAACAGGGCATTAGCAGAGATTAATTACCGCACATATGATACAGCACTATGACGTCATATCAATTTTTATGACGTCATTCCTATTTTTTGACATTTTTTGTTTCACAACCCAGAGTTTTCATCGGATCTTCGTGAAACTTGCCATGTATATGCAGAAAGCCCACGCGCAAGCAGTTACCATCTCAGATTTTGGAAATTCTTCCTAGAAAAAAAGTTGACGTCATAATATCGCCGCTAATGGAAATCGCCGATACCATTATCTCCGAAACTAGGCAAGCTTTTTTAATTTTGCTTGTGGGAATCAAGCTGGGCATTAGCACAGATAATTTATCGCAAACCTGATACATCACAATGACGTCGTATTCGTTTTTATGACGTCATCATTAAGAGGACGACGATCTTAGCTCATTCGAGCTTGTTTTATTTATTTATTTAATTTTCCCTATATAAAGTTGCGGTTAGTATTTGTTGAAAAAAAAATTTGCTCAGAAAATGTCGATACACTAATTTCTTTTTGACTTTCCGTCAATCGACCAGGAAATGAAACGAAGTAAAACATTGCGGGATTCTGGAGAAAAACCGTGAAATTCTGGGGAAAAATAATTCATATCCAAGCCAGCATTCCCGAATATTTTAACATTTCAATCATTTGTGACGTCATGTTACATGACGTCATATCAACGTTTGAGATGTTTTTCCGAAATCCAACCAACCATCTTTACATGGAGACGAAAACCATTCGATTTGCTGAAGTAACGTCAATGCAATGGCTAAATACACATTGTTAAGAGATGTTTTATTGATAAAATAAATAAATCTACATTAAACCAAACACTTGATAACATAACATGAAATAAAATAACACAAAATAGACTGAACAAACCGAGCGGAAAATCAGCCGTCCTGCCCTCTGGCTCTAACAAACGCAGGAAAAAAGCACATGAAGATAAACCTCGTAAAACCTCATAAGTTCGGCAATAATGAGATTAAAAACAAACTTCCTTTATCAAACGGAGAAACACGGTGCCACGGTGGTAAATGATTTCAAAATGGAGTAATACCAACAATAAATCACAAAACACTGTCGATGAATAAGGAAGCAGCAATGGTTTGTACAACGCTCTCAAAAGGCAGATGATCACGTGATATTTCATTTGGAAGAAAATAATTTGTAAATTCAAAAATCATGTGAAGTAAAAAGAAAATACTTATCTTTGTTAAAGAAATCGAAACGCTGATCCGATTTGAAAAGCAATGCAAGAGTTCTTGTGATGATCGGCTCAGCACGTTTGCGTCCACCAGTGCTCACGCAGTTGTGATCAAAGAATGAAGATCCTGCAGGTTTCCCACTTGGTGTTGTGGACAAAATCTTTGACAAAGCCCCACAGAAAAAAAAATCAAGGTGGGGGGGGTTATATCTGGTGATCGTGGGGGCAAGGTGATTGGTCCGTCTCAGCCAATCCAGCGACCTGGAAATTTTTAAATCCAAGATGGCTCGAACGACTAAAGCCCAATAAGGGGGAGCACCGTCCTGTTGAAAAATAATATCAGGTTGTAGGTCTTCAGTCTGTGGGAAGACGAATCCTTCCAACATGTTCATGTGAATTGTTGAGGTCACTGTGTCCTCCACAAAGAAAAACAGACCCACCAAGTGATCATGGAGAAGGCCACACCACAGATTGACCTTTGGCCTGTTGTGTATGTGTTCAGTGACGACGGGTGGGGTTTCAGAGCCCCTGATCCTCACATTGTGCTGGTTGTCCTACCAAGATACATGAAAGAAACCTTCGTCTGTGAACATGACCTTTTTGGGGTAATCTTCGTCATCCTCTCTGTGACTGAACATTTCCAAGGCAAACGCCGCGCGTTTGCATCCGTCATTTGGTTTGAGTTTTTTTTTTTTTTGTATACCTTGTCGAGGCTCGTGTGAGAGCAAACACACAACGCACATCAAGGGGGGCAAGAGACAGGAGGGGAGGGAGTGGGAAGGACAAAATAGTGGGGAACGGAGACATTTGGAGATCTGTGGAAGGGAGAGGGATGGGACAGGGAACATGGGGAATAGAAGATGGACATTACAGGGACTTTCAGGAAGGAAAGCAGGGAATTTGAAGGAAGAGGGCTTGGGTGGATTATCGGGGGTAGAAAAGATCGAGGATTTGGATGGGGGATGATAATAGGTGGTGGTGAACAGCTGTTTTCAAGGCCTGGAGGGAAGAATGGGATTGAACAGAGTGAGGGAGTTTATTCCAAAGGCGGGGAAAAAGAGGAATGAAAGAGTGAAGGTGAGCAGTGATTAGTGATTTTGGTAGTTTTACCAGAAAGGGGTTGTTGGCGAACCTTGAGCACCCTGCGGAAATGTGGTGGGGACAAATCGCAGAGAGAGCAGGGGGCGAGGCTGGAGAGGAGACGGTAGAAGACAGAAAGACCACCGAACAACCTGCGGTGATTGAGTGAGAGGCCCAAAGACTCAGCCTCATTGCGGGAGATGCCGATGATCCGAAATGCCTTGATTTCTACAGCCTGAAGCCGAGAAAGGTGGGAGGCAGGAGCACCAGCCTAGAGGGGAGAGCAGTACTCCATCAGGCTGTGGACAAAAGCTTTGTAAGTGGTCAGGAGCTCAGGTGGGCCGAGGAAGGACCTTGCACGATGGAGGATTCCCAGTCGGTGACTGGCTTTGGAGGTGAGGTTTGAAATGTGGCTTTCCCAGGAAAGGTCATGGCAGATAGTGAGACCCAGAAGCTTGAAAGAAAGGACTTCTTCCAGAGGATTGTTGAGAAAGTGGATGGGGGGGGGGGGTTCCAAACGGTCCTTTCGAAGAGACGTAGTGAGAGTGTGAGATTTGTCCGGATTGAAAGACATGTTCCACGTGTTGGACCAGTTTGTGATTTTATCCAGATAAGCAGTGAGCGAAGAAGCTGCTGCTTGTCGGTCTGAGGGATGACCGATGGTACGGCAAAGGATGGAGTCATCAGCAAAGAGATATAGAGGATTTTCCAGAGAGTCGGAGAGATCATTGATGAAAACCAGAAAAAGAACAGGGCCCAGAACGCTACCTTGAGGAACTCCAGCCTGGACAGGAAAGGGGGGGGGGGGATGAACGAACTCCATTTACGGCCACACGTTGACTGCGACAGGAGAGGAAGTCTGCGAGCCATGAGTGGAGATCGCCTTGGATACCATAGGAAGAGAGTTTGGTGAGCAGGGCAGGGTACCAGACTGTGTCAAAAGCATGTAATATGTCCAGAGATATGGCTCAATTTCCTGTCTGGCATTGAGGACTTCCATCCATTGTTGGGAGAGCAGAAGCAGCATATCGAGGGTAGAGTGACCTGGTCTGAAACCAAATTGATGATCAGAAATCAAGCCATTGGAGAAGAGGAAGGATTTGATGTCTGAAGCGATGATGGATTCCATAACCTTGCTGATGATTGGGAGAAGGCTGATTGATTTGTAGTTGCAGGGATCTGTTTTTGCACCTTTTTTGTGCAGGGCAGTGATGTTTGCTGATTTCCAAGCAGATGGCAGATGACCTTGAGCAAATGAGAGGGTGAATAGACAGAGAGAGGGTGAGCAAGAGCAGAAGAGCAGGCTTTCAGGACACGTGGGCTGATGCCGTCTGGACCGGTTGCAGAATCTGAGTCGCGGTTTGACAGCAAGCTCTCCACCTTGTCAGGAGAAAAGGATACAGTGTCCAGGGACAGTTGGGTGCGACTGGGTAAGGTGGGTAGATAAAGTGATGGGTTTTGGACACAAGATTTAGCTGCAAACACCGAGTTTAGGCATTCAGCTTTTTCACGTGCGGTATCAGCAGTGCGGCCATTTGAGGTAAGGGAGGGGATGGAGGGGGAACATACACCAGAAACAGATTTCATTAGACGCCACCAGGATTTTGAGGAGGGAGAGAGGTTTGAGAGTTCAGACTTGAGATGAGAAAGATGTTGTTTTCTGGCTCTCCCGAGGGTAGATACACACTTGTTCCGAGCTTTATGGAAGGAACTGAGATTTCCCTCAGTTGGGTTTGCTTTCCATGAGGCAAAGGCAAGTTGTTTCAGCACAACTGCCTCACCACAAGCTTCAGTGAACCAAGGGTGGGAGGAAGGGTATGACAACTGAACACGAGAAGGGATAAATCTGTGCATGAGGGAGAGCAAGTTTCTTTGAAAGAATTCCCAGGATGAGTTGATGTTTGAGAAAGTAGTGATAGGAGACCAGTCTATAAGTTTGATGGCTGCTTGGAGACCCTGCCAGTCGGCTTGAGTGAAATACCAGACTCGACGGTGGTGAGGTGGTTCTCTGATAATAGCCAGAGAGATGTCCACTTTGACAAGGACATGGTCAGAAGAACCAATTGGAGCGGAGAAAGAGCGGCAGATATTGTCAGGGAAATTTGTCAAAATCAGATCCAGAAGAGATGGAGTACCATTGCTTGAGATCCAGGTAGGGAAGTTGACCGATTGAGTCAGTCCCAATGAGTCACAGAAAGCTTTTGCTGAGGTGCCCTGACAGGTGAGAGAGGTACCCACACATAGCCAACTGGCATGATGACAATTGAAGTCGCCACATAAGAGGAAGAGAGAGTTTGGATGAGAAGATAAAAGTTGGTCCATGTTTTCAGATCGTGAGGTGTAGATGGAGTCATCACTCTTTGGTGGACGGTACAGTACACATATAAACATGAGGTGGGAGTTGAGGGGAAGCCGAAGCCAGAGGTATTCCTGGGGGTGTGGGGGAGTGACGGCAGTGCATGGAGAGTGAGGAATAGAGTCTTTGATGAAGAGAGCAACTCCTCCACCAGGACGAGGCTCAGGTCTGTCAAACCGGAGGAGGGAGTAACCAGGGAGAGATACTTGGGAGTCAGACATGTCTTGGGGGAGGAAAGTTTCTATTAGGCAGATTATGTCTGGTTTGTCAGTGGCAACCTGTATGGAAAGATCTGAAAGGTTTGAGCGAAGGCCCCGGATATTTGAGGTCCACACTTTTAATGAAGAGGTAGGGGAGGGTAAGACAATGGATGAGGGGGGGGGGAGTAAGGAGTGTTGTTGAATGAGTGTGGGGGATTGCAGAATAGCGCGGGGAGGAGGCCGAATGAGGAGGAGAAAAGGCTCTGTGGTGCTGGGGGAGAGGGGGGACAAGAGAGGGGAAGAAGGCAGTTGAGGATTTCAAGAGGTGGAGTGAAGAGATGGAGGTGAGAGGGCAGTGGAAGGAGGCAGCTTTGTGGATGGGACGGGGTCAACTTTCGGAAGGATGAGTGAGGGGGATGAATGGTGGGAGAAAGGTGACGAGGGAGTTTTTGAGAGAGGTGAGAGGGAGGCTTGGAGGGAGAAGTGTTGGATGGTTGCTTTGAGAGTGAGGGGTGAGAGGATTGAGTTGGCACTGAAGTTGGAAAAAAAGAATGGTTGATGGAAAGCGAACATTCATCGCAAACTGGGTTTTTTTTTAAGTTTTAGGTCAGTTATGCGATTAAACACATTTCTTGAAGGATGCAATAAAGGCGAATTCAGAGAATGGAGAGAAGAAACGCTGTAACAGTTGGATTTTTTAGGCAAGGTATGAAGGAAAGGTCGAATTGAGAGCAGTCTGATTAAATAGCAGAAGAGTAGTGCATTCTGATACAGTAAAGAGTACCACATGTGTGAAAGAGGAAGATGAAGCATTATAAGAGATCGTTTTTGTTTTTATTATTAATGTTTGAGAGAGTTTTCAACAGATTAGGTCATGGAAGTGTTGTAGAAAAAATTGAGGAAGAAGAAGAGGAGGAAGAAGAAGAGGAGATGAAGAAGAATCGGAGAAAGGTAGCGGTTGTTTTTTTTTTAAGATAAGAAATAGAGTGATTCGTTAGGATGGGGGACGTTAAGAAAGTGGGAAAGATAGAAATTGAAGATAATGGGGAGAAAAAACAAATAAACATGATCGTACATTGAGGGGAACAAAGGGTAGGTCTCAAGCCTCAAGGATAGGCCTCAAGCACCCAGTAAGACAAGTTCGCTGAAATCTCACAAAATAGCACAATTTTTTGAAACAAAACCGAACTAGGAACACACAGTAACATGTAGGTGAGAAAATAAACAGTTAAAACGGGACAGATAATGATCGGAAACTTAACTTTGAGATCGTCAGCAGGGAGTCCCCAAGGAGACCTGCCAATGCTCCAAACCCAGAACCGGAAGTCAAACTTCAAAGAGTTCCTGCAGTGTCTGCACGTTAGCGGCATAAAGCTTCAGCTTTTATGCAAAATCCTGTGTACAGTGGTGGTTGGTAGTCCCATTTCTCTGGATGCGCATCAAATCGATTTTCTGGGACTTTGTTGAAACGATTCACAGACTCGTTCAACATCTGCTGCACTTGTGCTTGGTCAACCGGAACTTTTCTCTTTCTGACAACTTCCCATCTCCTTAAACCCTTTGTACCACTCTCTGATACTAGTCTGTGATGGTGGATTACTTCAGTATCTTGTCAGGAAATTATGCTGAACTTATGTGTCGGATCTCATCTCGATGAACCATTTAACGGACTGAGCTTCCTCCTGTGGGGTCGCCATTTTGTTTTACATTAAACCACCAGACCTGAAAAGAAAGAAAACTTTATGAGTTTCTGTATCATATAAACCAAAGGGTATTGTTGTGTCATTTGTGGTTCTAAATATATTAACAACCAAATATTGTCCAGGTCTCTTTGTTACACCCTGTAAATGCACATACAGTCGGTGGTGAACATGTTTTTGCTTGAAACGCGGGACATTTTATATTTTTTGGAGTGATAGATGCAGCCGTCTGTCTGTTTATGACTATTTTCTCTTTAAAAACTCGACCACGGACCACACCAGAAAACCCATGCTGTTATAAGGGTCTTTGTCGAAGTAATTCTGGGAATCTCGTGACATTGTGTGAAACCTCCATCATTACTTACTTTTAACAATGTGTAGAAAGGCAATCGCTGAGGCAGGCGCCACCTTGCTTCGGTGGAACGCTGAGCCAGCTTTGCGACGTGCTGGTGCTCGCTCACACCCGACATCAGTGGGATACAAAACGTAAACTCTTCAGCCTAATGGTGGTATGTGCTTTAACAATCTACCGAGTGCTTGTTCAAGTATATTTTTGCCAAGAAACTTGGCAGTGACAGCTTGGTTCATGTTACTATTACCATCTTAATGGCTAGCTGGGTGGTCATTAGCTGCTGTGAACTCGTTTAAAAATTCAAATCGTTTTATCTTCATGGGTTAAATCTTCAATTTGGGAACCCACTCAGCTGATGAGCTAATCAGCACTTGTTTTCAGGCATTTCCTCTCATGTATTTTTAACCTCCGCCATCTTCGAAGATGGATGGAGGTTACTGTTTTCACCCCTTTCTGTTTGTTTGTTTGTTTGTTTGTTTGTTTGTGAACAGTATTACGGA
Source organism: Eptatretus burgeri (assembly GCF_056783735.1). Classification (NCBI taxonomy): domain Eukaryota; kingdom Metazoa; phylum Chordata; class Myxini; order Myxiniformes; family Myxinidae; genus Eptatretus; species Eptatretus burgeri. The sequence continues at coordinate 34,005,914 of NC_140965.1, forward strand.
AAAAACTCCTCGACGGATTTCGACGAAACTTGGTGGGAGGGTTAGGTATGGTCCAAGGATCATGCCATTAAATTTTGGACTTGGTCCCCCCCCCCCAAAAAAAAAATTGTTAGAGAAATTTTTTTTGCATTTCTACATGTTTTAAGTGATTTCCAACCCCCCCAAAAAATTTGTTACCCCCCCAAAAAAAATTGTAAGAGAAATTTTTTTTTTTGCATTTCTACATGTTTTAAGTAATTTCCAACCCCCCCAAAAAAATTGAGAATTTTTTTATTTTATTTTTGCATTTCGACATATTTTAAGTGATTTCCAACCTCCCCCCCCAAAAAAAAAAATTGTTAGAGAAAAAAGAATTTTTGCAACTTTTTTTTCAACAAAATTTCGATTTCTTTTTTTTTGCATTTCTACATGTTTTAAGTGATTTCCACCCCCCCCCCAAAAAAAAATGGAGAAAAGAACTATAACTCTGTCAGCACTGTTGACATCATATTTAATGAATAAGATATAAGGTTCACTTGAGTGACCCAGCAGTATTGGCGGCGGAGGTTTTGCACTCTCCCGAGTGCTCCCCCTCTAGTTTTTACTGTCATTGTTATAATGATTCCATGAAAGTTTGAATCCTGCCTGTAAATGTTGCAGATGCAGGCACACATAAATACATAGAACATGAACAACATGATGTCAGGACCTGATAAAGTTTATGATGTGGTTTTCAAACATTAACCAATTTTTTTTCTTTCTAATTGCAAACCTGATTTTAACCCATAAACATTGCCAGATAAGATTGATAAGAGTCAAGCCAACTCCTGGAGCACCATCTTATTCTCAAATGGCAAGCATGCAATTAACTACAAGCTTATACAATCTGTCAGCCCTTCTATCACATCTGCAGGAGTTTGTCTTTGAGAAAACCAAAAACGTTTTAAAGGAAAAGTGTTCATATATCTGTTCAATGTTGAAGAACCTCTTACAGTCAGACATATATTAATGCATGGACAAGGCTAAGAGCATTTAGCAATGCAAAGCCCCGCCAGGGTATATAGGTTGTGTTAGTTCTGAGAATGAATGATCTACATTAAAGTCGATTTGCGTGAGGACTCACACACTCACTTACTGACACCCAGACCAATTACAATAGCTTCCCACATCCCACCAAGAATTGGTGACACTGAAAACATTGCTTGTGTGAAATAATGATGAATGTACAGTATATCATGTCGGTTGAGAGTTCCTGCTTCAAGGCTAGAGGATCCCAGTTATTGAACGAACTACAACACAGGCAATCATATGTAAATTGCAAATCTTATAAAAATACCAACTCGCTAAGAACTCTGGACGTAGACAAACAAACTGAGATTCCTTTGTTTTGAAGTGATGTTGGCTGCCTTATAATGGTGGGTGCAGATGAAGAACAACATGATGCCAGGACATTATCCGCTTAGTACAGCATTGAGGACAATTATAAAAGGAATGAATAACGGTGCACTCAGGGAGCCATGACAGCTAGGATGCCACCATCACAAAAGAGGACATTGTCAAACTCTGCGTCACTGATGCCAACGGTTGCTTTCTTAATTAAGGCACAGACGATTGTCAGCATGGTGTGTTGTCATTAAATACCCCAGGGTGGATGGGAAATTGAGGTTGAGTTAGGGTTGGAATCCCTTTTTTCTCACTCCTTTGTTAAAATGTACGTGTGCTTCTGTCATTGTCATTAATTTTACACAACAACTGCTGAATCCATCTGTAAGAAAAAATTGGTCCCAAATGAGGTTACATCAATAGTCACAGTTATCCTTGGTTTTATTTATTTATTAAATTAAAAAAAAAAACTACGGACTTGGGCGTTACCCTAGCAAACTATTGTTGGATATAGTTTGTGTGCTTTCACTCTCAAGTCTCAAGTACTTAATTTGTTTGGCGGTAGGTATCAATTTTGCCATGACAGGGTGGCCCCTGACATGAGAATGGTTTTCTTTTTTCATGGATTGGTAAGCACTGATATGTTAATGCAAAATATGACATCATATATCAAGAGAATGGTGTGGTTAACCTAACTATTGCATTTCTGGACATAGCATCTTAAAAAAAGATATTAGTTGTTCTTGAACCAAACAGGCCATCCGTCGAGAGAGCAAAATATTCTAGTGAAGTTTCAATTCCTAAAAAAAACGAAGTGTTAATCCAGTGCAAATTTGATTAGGAACAATACTCATCTTCCGATGTACCATCGTCTGTGTTACAGAGTTCTGCCGAAGCAGTTTCTTGGAAAGGGTCATGCTGGGTGGTTTGCCATCCCTCTCGCAGAGGTGATTCAGGCAGGAATTTGGAATTGTTCATGGTGCCGGTGATAGCTCGCCTACTTTCGCAAAGGATACCGTAAGATAATGAAACACTGTGATGACAGTTTGTAGCTGGGTCAGGATTCAAACCCAGGCTTGTGGGCTTAGAGAAGAGTGTGCGTACCTATTTCGGCCATCCTGTCGGCCAATACTCATCTTACAGAAAGTTTATCCATCTCAGAGAAACTTTTCACAGAGAATTTGAAGAAAAGGTATTAATTGTTCTTGAACCGAACAGGCTTTGGTAACCATAATTATGTATGGCAGAAATGGTCGCAGCACTTTGAGCTGAAAACGGAGTCCTGGCAAATGAACCAGCAAGGTGACTAGATCTTGTTGTTCTCGAGAAAATCAAATCACCATGGAATAATGTTCATATTTCACCATGCATTGCTGTTTATTACTCATTAAAACCTTTTAATCACAATAGCAAATGTGGCATCATTTTGTGAGTCGACACTCATGGGCAAAAGACTTTCATTAATGGCAATAAAATGGCATTGATGACAAGCCAGATGCAGGGTCTTTAACCAGAATGGTTCTTCTTCTTCTTTCAAATGCAGCCTAAGGCTGCAAGTAGCATCATTGGCTGAGGGCACAGCTGTGCCACTGATGCAGTGCATCCTCAAGATTAAGGCAGGAGTTTGGAATTTGTTCAGGGTGCCGACCATAAGTCACCTACTATTCACACAGGACACCCAGGGATCTTCATCAACCACCAAATGGTAGACAGGATGCCCAGTTTAACGTCCATCTGAGAGATGGCACAAAAATTGATGAATCACCCTGCCTGTGAAACACCAGGGTGACAGTTTGTAGAGATGTCAGGATTCCAACCCAGGCTAGACGGCTCAGAGCTGAGTGTGCATCCCTCTAGTCCATCCTGCCAACACACTATCCGGTTATTTGATTGTGCATTTTTATGATCTATGTTTTGAGATAAAATTCATACATTCATTACAGGTGAAACTCCAATTCCATTACATCAGACTGAAGTCATAAGGTCAACCCCTGATACGTAAATAGCCAAGGGGAGTGCGAGTAGAGGATGAGTCATAAACCTCCTGTCTGGAAAAGTGGTACCTTCACTTTTTTGATGCTTTGTTGAAGTGGCAAGTGGCAACACCCTCTTTCTAGAGCCCCAACAGCCTTTCCCAACCTCAGCAATTTATCTTTTGACTTGTGACAAAGCAACAGGGTGAGCTCATTCCATTTATACTCTACCAGTCAAAAGTTTTAGAACACCCCCATTTTTCCAGTTTTTACTGAAATTTAAGCAGTTTCATGTTTCAATGTACTCAGAAATTACAGCATAGAACAAATAAACAATTGCAGATAAAAAAAGAAATCATGGTTGTTTTGTTGAACAAAATTTAATCTAAATTTTTGACTCATCAAAGTAGCCACCTTTTGAAGATATAACAGCCGAACATACTCATGGCATTCTTTCTACAATGGAAATCAAATATTGTTCGGAAAGTTCTTCCCAACACTGTTGCAGAAGTTCCCTCCCACAAATGTGTTGCACTTGGAAGGTTGCTTTGCTTTCACCCTTCTGTCCAGTTCATCCCAAACAAGCTCAATGCGGTTTAAGTCTGGAGACTGTGCTGGCCATTCCATGATTTGAAGCCTACTGTCTTGTTCTTTTCTTCTTAGGTAGTTCTGACATAGCCTGGAGGCATGTTTTGGGTCATTATCTTGCTGTAGGATGAACCCCTGACCAACTAGGCATAGACCAGAGGGTATTGCATGGCGCTGCAAAATGCTGTGGTAGCCCTTTTGGTTCAGGGTGCCAGTCACCGACTCTGGATCCAGCAAAAGAGCCACAGATCATCACGCTTCCTCCTCCATGTTTGACAGTTGGTGTCACAACCTGAGGAACCATCCATTTGCCTACTCGACGGCGTACAAAAACCCTGCATGATGAACTGAAGATTTCAAATTTTGATTCATCGGTCCATAAGAACTTCTTCCAGTTTTCAGTAGTCCACTGGTGGTGCTTCATCGCCCAGGCAAGCCTCATTTTCTTATTTTGCCATCTTAGCAATGGCTTTCTTACTGCCACTCGACCTGTCAAACCTGCAGCTCGAAGTCTTCTCTTCACAGTTGAAACTGAGACTTCCTTACTTCGACCAGTGTTAAGCTGTGCTTGTAGCTGCTGTCCTGTGAGCCACCTATCACGTAAGCTGTTGACTCTCAGAAACTTGTCTTCTGATTGTGTTGTGGCTTTGGGTCTGCCAGACCTCTTCCTGTCAGAGTTTCCTCCAGTTTCCAAGTGCCTTTTGATGGTGTAGGAAACTGTACTCACTGACACCTTGGCTCACTTTGCAATTTCTCCAAAGGAAAGACCTTCACTTTCCAGGGTTATAATGGTCTGTCTGTCTTCCTTTGTTAATTGTCTTTTTCTCACCATGATAGCAATATACTACTTCCTGCAATGCAATATTGTCCAAATAATGTTTCAAAGGGTGTAGCAACACAGTCTGTTCCAACACTGCTTTTATACAGACAGAGGGTTTGTAACTAATCAACAAAAGTTGGGACACCTGTAGGAATTGTTTGCATCAACTTTCAAGGCTTAATTTACTTCCATTGCTGCAGAACAGCTGCAGTTGCTAACCCATTACTTGTTCCCTGAAAAGGGCCTTTTTTAACAACTCTGAAATTTACCTTTTTTTCAGTTTTTGGGAACTGAAACTTTTTTTTAACCTCTGGCAGTTTACCGCTTAGCTTTGTACCATTTCAGGTCATTCACCGGACTTGAACTGCATAAATTTCAGTAAAAACTTAAAAATGCGGGTGTTCCAAAACTTTTGACCGGGAGAGTACACACAAACTTTTTGTTAGATAAATGTATTTGGAAAGTTAACACAGATGGTATAACCATGGCGATGCCAGATGGAACAAACCGTGTAAAGTTTTCAAGTTGTGTAAAGGAATATCGAATAATTCAAACGTAGTATATTGTGGTATAGCAAATTAATGCATCCCGAATAATTGGCATAATCAGCTAAAATATGTCAAAGTATACCAATTGCAGGTGATTAGTATCAAGTATCTCAAAGGTATTTCAAATATCTCAGAAATATCTTGAAGATTCTCGCACACCTGTGATGAGAACACTTTCACACAGGCATGTTACATCTGGTGATGCAGTAACCGCTTGGCAGGGAAGATCACGGAAGTTAAACCTGACCCTTGAGATATTATAAGTCTACAATAGATGGAGTTGTTGAGAGTATACTGGGGAAGAAGGGGGAGGCAAACGATCATGAAGGGGTGGAGGAGAAAGAAGGAGTTCAAGGGAAGGTTGGCATCGATCAAAATAAAATGAGCAAAGGTGTATATTAGGGAAACAAAATTACATTTGACCCAAACTGGAAATTTATTATTTGACCATGGTCCCAACTCAGAGGTCAACTCTTGAAAACAGCACCATAGGGTATACTACAGTGTATTCAAATTATAGAAAACAAAGATGGCTTACTTTTCTTTCTTTATATGTGAAGCGCTCCATGAGGTAGTGCTGGGCACTGCACCAGAAGGAAGCCTAACTGTTTACATCAACTCAGAACGGATGAGAATCAAATAAAACATCTTAGTACTGAGAAATCCTACGGCTATTGCTCCACACTTCATCGTATAAGCTTTACACATCCTTTTCTCTCTCCCCTCCTTTTATTCCTGTCTATATTTTTTGTATACAATGTCGAGGCTCGTATAAGAGCTACCATACAGAACGTATAACAAAGGGAGCAGGAGACACGAGGGGCGGGAGAGGGAAGCACAAAATGCGGGGACCGGAGACATTAGGAGATCATTGTGGAAGGGAGAGGGATAGGGGTGGGGTACATGGGGTAAACAAGATGGACACTACAGGGACTTTCAGGAAGGAAAGCAGGGCATTTGAAGGTGTGCTTGGGGTGGATTAACCGGGGGAGAAAAGATCATGGTTTTGGATGGGGGAAGATAAGAGATGGTGGTGAACAGATGTTTTGAAGACGTGGAGAGAAGAGTGGGATTGAAGAGAGGGTGGGAGTTTGTTCCAAAGGCAGGAAATAAAGAGAACTGAAAGAGTGAAGGTGAGCAGTGATTCTTGATTTTGGAAGTTTCACCAAAAGGGGGTTGCTGGCAGACCTAGAGTGCCCTGCGGAAACATGGGGGAGGGTGGCAGGTACAGATCACGGACAAAGCAGGGGAGGCGAGGCCAGAAAGAGGAGATGGTTGAAGACAGAAAAACCACCGACCTGCCTGCAGTGAAAGAGTGAGAGATCCAAAGACTCAGCTTCATCATGGGAGATACCAATGATCCTAAAAGCCTTGGATTCCACAGCATGAAGCTGAGAAAGGTGTGAGGCAGGAGCACCAGCACAAGGGAAATCACCAGCCCTTCCCATCTCTTTTCCTCATTTTATTCATCTTCCCCAATCCTATTTCAGCATTATGTTCTCTCACCAGTTATTTTTTCAAATGTACCGATCTTTCTCATTTGCATATGTATACTCAATGATAAATCGATGGCCTTAAATTTGAAATTTATTTTGGAAGTACAGTACCAAGTTATAATTTCAAGCCTCATGTTTGTTCAAGCTAGTTTAATCAAAGTGCAAGTCAAAGTAAAAGACATAGTTGGTATGAAATTATCAAGTCATTGCCAACAAAGCCTGCTGCACACTAGCCAACACTTGGAAACACGACGCAACAAGACCGTCGGTGAAGAATCTTGCTCAATCTCGTTTTGTTGTCGACTGTCACACACTAAGCAACTGTTAATGGCACTATTGTCGGAAAACAAAATGCCAATGAAGACCAAATAGCACAGGGAGAGGATGATTAGGGTGAAAAGTTTGAACACGATAACTCCTTTAATACGAGTGCTGGTATGTCACCCTCGTTGTGCCAGAAGTGGCTGTGGAAAAAAGCTCTGGATGGAGAGAAGGCTTCCTCAAGGAGAGTTCAGCAACTTGCTAGTGGAACTTCCTGCACAGCTTAGTCGATATTTGGTAACTATTTTAGCAGTAGCTGGGTTGTTTATCACTCAACGAGAGCAAAATTGGAGAAAATCTGGTGTTTTTAAAGGATTTTTATGCCTTCATCACGTTGTCATACTAAGTCATACATACCACCCGACGGCCATATCTCCATAATCAAACATGTAATATTCATACTAAGTGATGACGCATGCTCTGTTATTGTATATCGATGCTGGTTTAAACTCAAAGATTCACCACCATCGGTCCATCAATGGCTCGTGGTGTAGATCCCACCATTTATTCGGGTGGTGTATAAGCGAAGGATCACTGGTTCAAACACCCCTCTGAACAACAATAGCTTCTCCCCGATGAGTCCTGTACACCTGGATGAGGCCAAAATTGCCCATATAGAACGTTTTAATTGGTCAATACACTGTGCCAAGCCGGCGATCATAATAAACCACCGCACATCACACAACGATACACGACTGTTGGCACCAACTCGTCGTAAAAGTTGAAATGTTGTCCCAACATTTTAGGACATGCTCAACTTTTAGGATGACTGCCCACATGCCTGAAAAGGTTGTTGATGACGGTTGTCAACGACAGCACATCACACGATTATTATCAAAGACTTTCATTGACTGAGATGTCGCAGACGGGATTGTTGCGTTGCATCGGCTAGTGTGTGGCAGGCTTAAGGATGACAATCACAAGGGGATACACACATAATACGTGACTCTTACTTGGCAGTTTTTTGACGCCTACCCCCACCCCGCCCCCTTCTTGCACCCCTCACTGTGATGCTCAGTGACGCTTTACCCCCGCCCCAAAAAAACGAACGTGACTGTGAATGAGAGCAATGTCACCTTTCAAAAATTTTGATCAGTTTCCCATATGCAAGTTTATTCTTTTTTAATCGGTGGCATTTGACATTGAGATATGGTGTTGTAGTTCAGCTCCCTCCAACTTTTACAAACTTTGAGTTTAACTTCCTTATCCCTTTCAGAAATTCCCACTTGTAGCTTCAAATTGATGACTTTAAACAGCACCTCTGCCATTTTAGGACAAATTGAAGTGAAAGCAAGGTCATTCTCAAATCTAAATTGACATTCCCTGTCACGGTGAAGGGAAATCCAAGATGGCTGCGCCTATGAAGATGGTGTCATGTGACTGTGGCTCTGCCACCCTCCTCCCTCATGTGACACTGTGATGCTCTGGGAAACACCGCCCCCCCCCCCAACCACACCAAAGCGTCATTTATTTTGTGTACACCCCCTAAACTTGTAAATGCTCAGTGTTTTATCGTTTTCACTCAGTAGGTTAAATGTTAAGCAGCATCACCCGTGATATTTGGGTTCTCCACTGATCTAAAATTGTTGAGATACTGGTCTGATAAATGGCCCATTTTCTTCAATCCTAGAAAATCTGAGTGTCACTCTGTTGCTCTAAAAGGGTTGTAAAATGAACCCACCAACTTCCACGATGAGCCACTGGAAGAGATTCAGTCTCTTGATCTTCTACTGTATGTCTTAACATCAGCCATGAACTCTCCTGGGCTGACCACATTGGAAAGCTGGCCTCCAAGGCAAGCTACAGACCAAGCATCCTCTGTCGATCCAAGTCCTTCTTTGGGAATATCAGCGCTGTCACAGTCTACAAGGCCTTTATCTGAAGCTCATTGGAGTACTGCTCTCCACTATGGTCTGGTACTGCAGCATCACATCTGTCTCTCCTGCATTCGGTGGAATCTAAAACCCTCAACATTGTTAGCATATCTCAATATGAGGCCAAAGTAGATAGAGCAGCAATTATTTACCATCTCTCCTCCTCATCTTTACTGTCCAGCTCCATCTGCCTTCTCAGACCTCCTACTTTCCCCAGCAATTCCAGGATGCACATATTCTCCCAGTAACCCCCTCCATAATAAACTTCAAAATCGAGCATGACTGCACACCTCAACTCTTTTGTACTTTACTTTACCTGTTTGTGGAAATGCCTTCCTGATGCTGTTATATCCTACTCTTCCCTCCTGGACTTCAGTGAGGCAGTGTCACCATCTCATGTCCTCCCCTAGACCTATCCATAATCTTTTTTTTTGTTCTACTGTAATTGACCCAGTCTTGCCCAACCCTTTTCACTTGCAGCTTACTGTGTCTCTGTCTCTGTCTCTTTCTGTCTGTCTCTCTCTTTCTCTCTCTTTCTCTCTCTCCTCTTTTCCTGTTCCCTCTTTCCTGAGCCACTGTCAGTTCATTCCATCCTTCATCATGCTCTTCTGATGAGCCTCTTTCTTGCAAAGATTATCTCAAAGAAATAATTTCCTCCTTACAAAGCACTGCCTAAAAAAGTCATTGCTAACAGTAACTGATGGAAAGATATCTTTACGACAGTGAGAGGGACCTTGCAAGTGAAGAGAACAGGACAGGTGTAATGGGGACAAAGCCAAGTAGGAGAGGCAATATTGAGATTAGTGAGAAATAAATAATGGAATTAAGATAAAAGTAGTCATGGACAAAAAGGAAGTGGATAAGTGCAAATAAGAAACGATGAGACATGCAATACAGAGAAATATATAACTTGTATATACATGTAGTGGCTGGCATGATGGCCTGGAGGTACGCACACTCGCCTCTAAGCCGTCTAGTCTGGGTTTGAATCTCGACCAAGCTATGAACTGTCATCTCAGTGTTTCACAGACAGGGTGATTCATCAATGGATGTAAAAAAACATACCACGATGTCCTTCCAAGAGTGGGGGAGCTCTCACTGGCACCATGAATAAATTACAAATTCCTGCCCTGATTTCTGCTGGGAAGGCAATGGCAACCCACCCAGTATAACCCTTGCTAAGAAAGAGGGTGTTTGGGTAACACCGACACTCTGCAACAGAGTATTTTACATAAGAATATATTTGGTGAAACATATAGAATAAAGACCTCTGACTAGTTCTTTAAACTTTCACATGTATTTTTAATACTAATATATTTTGCCAAAATGTATGGTCCAAAACTTTGTAGCCTACTTTACAAAGCCAGAAAATTGCTCCTCCATGATTCTTGACTTTGTGTTTAAAGAATCGTTCAAACTTTATCCTAAAAACGCTTTGAGTTATCGAAAATTTCAAACTTTGTTTACACTGTTTACTAAGCTCAAATGATACACATGACAGAATACCAAACAAAACAAATAAATGCATTCCAAGCTAAAAGGGCACTCGGTAGAGCACATACCTCCACCAGGCTGATTAGTTTACGTTTCAGATCCTACTGATAGGCCGGATCTGGATTCGGACCTGAACTAAAATTTAATGAGCTTGTTCTTGTCACGTAACCAACTCATTCACCAAGTTTCATCCGAATCCCTCTCTAACTTTTTGAAATATCGTTTTAGCCCTATCACTCAATGGTAAAGAATCACATTAAAAAATTCTCGGATCCGGATCCAGATATTCACCAAAATCAAACAAATTATTCCATGTTAAACACCCAACCCGTACACTAAGTTTCATACGAATGCGTCCACAACTTTTTGAGATATTCCGCTCTATGTTGTTTTAGCCCCATCTCCTAATGGTGAAGAATCACTGAAAAAAATCTCAGATCCAGATCCGGATCCAGATCTTCATCAAAATCGAATCATTTCATCCTTGTCAAATACCCAAGCTCTCCACAAAATTTTGTCCAAATCCATCCAAAACGTTTTGAGATATTTTGGTCACAAACAAACAAACAAAGAAACAGGACGAGAACGGGCACTCAGTAGAGCACATACCTTCGCCAACGCTACATTTCCCCCCCCCCAGAAACCGTTGATTGTGAGGGTATTTAATCCCATACCACATCTGCCATCTCATATGTATTATGATGGCTTAAAAACATTAAATTTCCTGCTGTTTGACAATGATTCAAGTACATTGTACAATTTCTGTATGAACTCCCTGACCTTTTTGGGTGTCGGTGTCAAGTCAATCTGATGACAACTGGTCACATTATAAGAAATAAGTTCAGTGACACCCCCCCTCCCCACCAAATGCTTTAAACTCACCAATAAAGTCACTGTCAAATATTACACATCACAGGATAGGGAATTGAATTCTAAACATTTTGAATCTACTTACATGCAAATTGTATAATAATTGACCGCGTTATGATAATAAAGGTCGTTGACCCCCCTAACCTTTGACCCAAACCGCTAACAAAGGTAATGATGTCATTGTGTCATATCATATATCACAAGATTGGGCATTGGATTCACAACATTTTGGCATTGGTCGCATGCAAATTGGATAAAAATCGACCACACTATGGCAAAATGACGATTTTGACCTTTTCATGACCTCGACCTTGACCTTTGTACTCTTAATTTTGTAATTGGTATTAGAGTGTGGGGAACAGAACAGTCAACATTTTGGTGTTGGTTTCATGCAAATCGGATAAGAATTGACCGTGTTATGACTAAAACCGCACATTTTGCAATGTCGTGACCCCCCCCCTGAACTTTGACTCCCAACCGCTAATAAGGGTTATTACGTCATTATGTCATGTCACATATCACAAGATGGGGCATTGAATTCTGAACATTTTGGCATTAGTTGCATGCAAATTGGATACAAATTGACCGCGCTATGGTAAAATGACGATTTTGACCTTTTCATGACCTTGACCTTTGTACTCTTAATTTTGTAATTGGTGTTAGAGTGTGGGAACAGAACAGTCAACATTTTGGTGTTGGTTTCATGCAAATCGGATAAGAATTGACCGTGTTATGACTAAAACCGCACATTTTGCAATGTCGTGACACCCCCTGACCTTTGACTCGACCGTGTTATGACTAAAACCGCACATTTTGCAATGTCGTGACACCCCCTGACCTTTGACTCTCAACCGCTAATAAGGGTTATTACGTCATTGTGTCATGTCACATACCACAAGATGGGGCATTGAATTCTGAACATTTTGGCATTAGTTGCATGCAAATTGGATACAAATTGACCGTGCTATGGTAAAAAGACGATTTTGACCTTTTCATGACCTTGACTTTGACCCGATCGCTCCCAAAATCTAATCAAATGGTCCTCGGATAATAACCAATCATCCCACCAAATTTGCTGCGATTCAGTTCAATACTTTTGGAGTTATGCGAATAACAAACAAACAAACAAACAAACACATATTCAGAAATAAATAAATACACAGCGATCAAAACATAACCTTCGCAACAAAGTTTGCGGAGGTAAAGAAGACGTCATGCAGAGCACGATACTTACAAAATCCATAAAACAAATTTGACCTCAAAATAAATTACTGGTTGAATTAAATGACCAAACATGCAACTCCTGTTTAAATTTCAAATGAATCGGATGAAAATTGACAATTTTAGAATTTTGGCCTGTGTTGACCTTTTGGCCAATGTTGACCTCCAATATAATTGGCTAGTTGACTTCAGTGAACTGAAATATAAATTATCTTCAAATTTCAAGTCAATGGGTTGAAAATTAAGGAGTTTAGAAATACCACCTTAGTTGTTGAGCTTGGGCCTATGTTGACCTTTTGGTCTCTATTGACCTCAAAAATAATTGGCTGGTTGAATTAATTGACATGAAATATACATCCTCTTCAAATTTCAAGTCAATCGCATGAAAATTGCAATTTTAGAAATCCAGCCTCTTTTTTCCTTTTGGCCGATGTGGACCTCAAAAATAATAGGCAAGTTGAATTCAGTGACCCGAAATGAAAATCATCACCAAATTTCAAGTCAATCGGATGAAAATTGAGGAATTTATAAATCTCACCGAAGTTGTTGACCTTTGGCCTCTGTTGACCCTTTGACCTTTTGACCTCAAAACAACAGTCTTCTTCCTTATGCCAAGCTCTACCATGTGGTGAAGTTTCGTGAAGATCGGTTGAAAATTCTGACCTGTAGGTGACAAACAGACAGACAGACAGAATAACAAAATCGACAATATACTTGAAAAATCTTCAATTTTGCAAGTAACAAGAAAAAGACGTCGTGCAGAGTATAATACTAAAAATCCAGCCCCCTCTCCAAAGGTTGCCATGGATACATCAAATTGTCCATTTCATCAAGATTAAAATTGACAATCTTAATCAAAATTCAGATCAATCGGGTGAAAATTGATTATTTTTCAGATTGAAATCGATGATTTTAGAGGTTTGACCTTGAGTTGATCTTTGACCTTTTGACCACAAAAATAGTGAGTTTCCCAATTCAGTGACGAAATGTGCAAATCTTGTTCAAATTTCAAGTCAATCAGATGAAAAATACCGATTTCAGAAATTCGACCTCAAGATGACCTTTGACCTTTAACCACAAAATCAATCCGCTTCTCAGTTGAGACCAGCTCTACAACTTGGTAAAGTTAACAAAATCGACTGACCGATTTATTTGAAAAAATTCCGATTTTGAAAGTAACAAACAGACAGACAGGGATGAAAACATAACCTCCTTCACCTTCGGTGGTGGAGGTAACACGAAAGCAACTACAACAAAGAACTGTGGGGCTGTCCTCACTTGTGGGGTTGGCCGAAGAACGTTTTTTGTGCAAGTCTTTCACGATCTGGCAGGCCAGGCCTGACATTCGACTAAAGGTGATTTGGGCAGGAATGTACAATGTTTTTTCAGTACGCTGGCGATGAGTCGCCTAATCTTTCTAGACGGGCGCAGTGGGATCAGTGTGACCACTCCTTGGCTTTTTTTCACAAGATCTTGGCTATTCGTTGTTCACCTTGGCGTCGGGTTTTCTCTAGGTTTTCTTGGCGTATAGGTTTTCTAATATCATCGCTTTTCGGAAACCTTGTGAATTCTTGGCTTTTTTCATTGGCTCACCTTGGCATTTATGAAAATGAGGAGTGGTCACACCGAGTGGGATCTATAACATCTACCAACGATAAGTGCTGGGTCCTTCAGCTCAAAGTCCTTGCGATGGACGGCACAGTCACATCGATGCAAAACTCCAAAGTGACCGTTTATAACCGAGTCGACATCCAAACCCAGGTAAGATGGCTCAAAAGTGAATGAGCATTCTCTCTTCTCCATCCTCAATAATGAGGAATGAGCATCCTCAAAGCTATTCTCCCTGCCCCACATAACAAACAACTTCACATAGTATTTTATAAGTATGGTGTGAAGCGAAATACTACACTTTATTTTCGAGACTGGGTTGCTCTTCGAAAGCAACTTATGTCAACATGTTGACTGCGCTCTCTCCTCGTCGTGTTCTCGAGAAAAATCCATCATCACATCACTGTCGAATGATTTTCAAAAGCAGCATTGCTCCTGTGAACAGTTTTCGTTTGTTTTATACTCGAGGAAACTATTTTAGGATCTCTACACAAAGCTTGTTATTCCTGAACAGAAAGTTGCATAAGTTTGAATTGACTTTTCAAAAGTATAATTTTTTTTTTCAAAGTAATCTAAGCACTCGATCCTTCTTCATATTGATTGGTGACCTTGACCGTTTTATCTGCCTATTTGAAAAATGTAGAAAGAATATAATTATTTATGAATGTAGATTCAAAGGGGTGAGATTTTTCGCTTCACAGTGTAACTTGCATTGTCATGAGATTTGTTGCTGATTGCTTTGCTGCTTGTTATTGCGTGCTGGAACAACGTTTCACACACTTTGGTAAAAACAACGCATTGCAATGGAGTCACACTGCCTTCTGGATAGGGATTCACTTTCTGTTCTCTCTCTCCCTACAACTCAATGCATTTCACCTGTTTTTTTTTAACACAGCTTACCTGTGCTCGAATAAAGATTTTATCATTCCGTCTCCACGAACCATAAAATTCGCATTGTTTGATGTATTAACAATTTTCCGACAGGATGGCATGCAGATTTATTTAGTGCGCTCACCTTTGAGCTGTCTCACCTGGGTTCGATTACTGACCTGACTATGAATTGGTGGATTGGTGCTTCGTAGGTAGGGCGATACAACACAGAGGGCAGAATCTTTCACATGCACATTAAAGCAGGGTGTCACGTCTGTTACCATGAGTTGGTGGACGTTAACGATCCATGTGTCTATATTCTCACCTCTATGCTGAACTCTTGCGAAGAACGTAGAACGCTGCACAGTCTCATTGAGATGAGGATAACAGTGCTTGTCAAATGCCTCCGTCGCTTGTTTAACACTGGGCCTGTCACCGTATTCCAGGGACACGGTATTGTATATTTCCCTACCTTGACACCAAATAAGGTACAGAGTTATCTGTACTTCTCCTCTGGTAATCAATCCTACCAAAGGTGAAATCCAAGTATGCTTCCATGCTCTCCCTCTACTTCTTCCAAGTGCCAGGAAGGCTGGCTGTGTGCAAGTCAAGAGAACAGGGAGGCTGGATGTTAAGGTGCACTGCTGCTGGTGTGCCCCAGACTACCAACGTACCCATAGTTGTGGTTGCCATTGCTCGTGTCAAAGTCTACGCACTGCTCAAGGCTCCAGGTGGCGAATCCAATGCCCTGGACATGATACTGCTTGGATTCAAAATAATGGCTACCAGCCATTGTGGCAGAAAGGCGAGCGGTGTGACGATTTAAAAGCACGGAATCAGAAACACTCGGCATTAAACGGTGACAAGGTTCTCAACTTCTGACACCATGTTTCGCACGTCTACACATCTCTATATTAATACTGAAGGACCAATTTTGTGCTCCTCTTAGCGGTCACATCACGTTTTTCTCAGTACTGTGACCTGGACTGAAAGAAACTTCGTACCTGTAAGAGTGCATCGCGCATAGTGGCAATAGTCAATCTTCAACTCTGAAGCAGAATAAACAGTTTTCATTGAGATGGGGGCGAGGAGTGAAGAGGCGGGGGCAGGGAGTGAAGAGGCGGGGGGCAAGGTAAGCAAATTTTTGGGCGGAGGTAAGCAAATTGAAAGTGGGAGACAGGGGAAAATGGGGCGTTTGCTGGGTTCAATGAGGCGGAGTTGAGTGTGAGGGGTGGACAGGGGGGTGGTGGCCCGGGGGCTAGTGGGGCGGGGAATCAAAAGACGGGGGGTGGGGAGTGAAGAGGCGGGGCTGGGGTATTTACATTTTTGGGCGGGGGTAAGCAGATTGAATGGTGCAGGGTCGGGAGATGAGTAGGCGGGGGCAAGCACACCCTGTCCAGTCCATGTCCCTCGAGTGTGTGAGCTGGTGAGGGTGGTTGAATGAACGGAATCCGTCTGTGACGGGGTTTCAGCTAGTGTAGGAATAATAGGCGATACTTTCGGAGAGCAATCGGTTCTATTCAAATCTCATAGCGTACAAACAATGCAGACCCAAATCCTGTGCCGTACCCAGCATGGATTGCCCGGTCCCACCTTCAACAATAAAGCTTCAGCTCCCCCTACTGGTTGTAGCAACACTACTTGTAACAGTGTGTCTGTCCAGGCCATAATCTTTTTACCAATTGAGCTTTTGTCATGAAACCTTTATTATGAGAATATGGAGAACACAAATTAATAAAATGTACAAACATATACAGTAATATATATATATATATATATATATATATATATATATATATATATATATATATATATATATATATATATATATAAAAAATGAGGCCCCGTATATATATAATGAGGCTCCCGTGAGGCGAGGAGGAGTGATGTAAGCGACATTTTTTTAATGATATGATGATGATAGGCTCGGATGATAGGGTGAGGGTAAAAATAGTGCTATATGGCATTAACTCCAAAATGGCCATGTCCCTTACATCACTCCTCCTCGTGGCCCCTCATATATATATATATATATATATATATATATATATATATATATATATATATATATATATATATATATATATATATATATATATATATATATATATATATATACATATATATACATATACATATACATATACATATATATATATATATATATATATATATATATACATATATATATATATATATATATATATATATATATATATATATATATATATATATATATATATATATGTATATGTATATATATATGAATATATGTATATGTATATATATGTATATGTATATATATATGAATATATGTATATGTATATACATATACATATATACATATACATACATATATATATATATATACATATACATATACATATATACATATACATATACATATATACATATACATATACATATATATATATACATATACATATAGATTTATATATACATATACATATACATACACATATACATATATATATATATATATATATATATATATATATATATATATATATATATATATATATATATATATATATATATATATATATATATATACATTGTTGCGGATTCGCGCCCGCCGGCGTGCTGATGGCCACGTAACTCGAATCGCGGCACGTCGCCCACCGGACGGACAATCCAGTCGTGACCCTCTCGGACTAACGCCGGGAACCAGTCACGGGTGGACCTTTCGGTCTCACCGCGATCGTGCCAATCGGCCCCCGCGTGGGATAGGGTTGCTCGCCAAATTCGACCTACCTAAGTACCCACACGGAGGGTAGACTGGGCGATCGCACCTCGCCGCAGGTCGACTTCGGACACGGGCCACTTAAGCGACCCGTTCCGCACTATCGGGATAACCGAGCGGTGTTATTCGTCGACCTCGACGGTTCGATTAATTATCGGGCGTCTTAACCCACGACCAACCCTTTACGTGAAGCAAGATGAGGATTCAATGAAAGAAATGACGAAGCGAAGCGGGAAAACAGTTCAATAATAAGCACATTTATTTCGCGGCACACGGGAAGCACACATATACAATTCCACCAAAAGCACATAGAAAAGAAGAAGACAAAAAGCAAATGCAACAATGCAGATCTAATACCGACTACGCGAGCACACGGCAACACTTGTACAATTTTACTTCACAGACGGCGCCGACAACACACATTCCCAAAGCAAAAGAAAAGAGAACCACCCTCCAGGATGAGGGGGTAGGCGGGTCTGGGGCCGAGACCGTGTCGGGCCTACCCGTCTGATGATGAGACGCGGAGCGGCGGTGGTGCCTCAACTCCGCGGGCCTCGCGGACAGTGTCTGGTAGGGGGTGGGAAGGGGGCCCCCTTTTGTCGCACTATCTCAGCGCGGGGCGAACAGGAGGGGGTTGCTGATGCTCGGGGAAAGGAGGATTTCACAAAATCGCGGGTCCCGCGACGAGCGTCTCCACCACGACCTCGGTCGCGCCGCCGGCCTTTCTCTCCGCAGTTCCCCGAATCAGACGCGAGCACCCCCTCGTTCGCCTTCGCCGCCACCGCCTCTCCACAGCTCCGTCCTCTTCACTCCGACTCCGCGAACTCCCAACTGCCCTGAGCTCTTCCTCCGCTTCCAACTCAACTCTTCCTCCTGCGAACTGAACTGCCTCGACTGACGAACGCGGCCCCTTATATCCCCCGTGGCCTCGCTCCTTCATCTTTGACCCTCTGCCTCCGACCTTTCACCTCTCTTGCTGGCTCCCCATTGGCCCGAGGAAAAGTGGGCGTGAATGCTTTTTGATCCATGAATTTGCATATAGCGACCGCCCTCCAACGCCCTGGAGGCGGGGCCAAATCGCCCCTCGCTCACCGATTGGACGGAACAAAAGTGGGCGTGAGTTGTTTTTGATCCGTTTTTCTGCGGAAAGTCCGCGATGCTTTTGACCACGCTGCACGGTGCGCGCCTTACACGAGTCCAGCATCGGTGCCCACGAGTGGCGCGAGATGACGGTGATGCGATGGTGGTGAGTTGTGACGGTAAAGGTTGTGGCGGTTGTGGTGAAGCGGCGTTGTGGTTGGTGGTTGTTGTTGTGATGGCTGTTGAGACATGGTTGGTGGTGGTAATAATGGCGGTTGGTCCAAAATAAAGATAGTAAAAGAAAAACGGCTATCCTGAAGAGTCGCAGCCCTCATGAATGACATTTATTCCCTCTAGACAACGGGTTTGGGCCTAACTACACATATACTTACCGAGATATATCACCTAAGGGACCTGAATGGTGGTTTGCGAATTTGGTCAACCACAACACTACCCCCTCCCCTTTTTACAGACTCGTCCCGAGTCGTCAAATTTTCGTGTGCCATCATGTGTAGTTTTCCCCTAGTACATTTTACCTACGGATCCCTGAGTGCGACATTCATGGTATTCGTGTCCCCAAAATAAATAACCTAAGGGCTGAGTAACTACCTAAACAAACTCACTCACACGGACGACTTAAATAAAATTGCCGGCGCTAAGACAAACATGCCGGGGGCGCACTCAAATTTACAGTACATCTTAACCTTAACTTACAAATTTTACACTAAACCATGGCCCAGGATCAATGAACTCTGCAAAAGAAAAGCAGTTAGCAGGGAGCCAGGCTGCTCGCATGCAGTCTCTGGCTCAAAACAATGCAGGTGACAGGGAACGTGGCTGGCTGCTCACACGCAGTCCAAGGCCTTCCCTTTTGAACTGAACGCAGTGAACCACAACGGTGCATGGGCTGCACAAATGCAGTCTCCATGCCAGCTCAAGTGGCACACGCAATGAACACAACGAATGGGTGGATGAATGGTTTGAACTGAACGCAGTGAACCACAACGGTGCATGGGCTGCACAAATGCACTCTCCGTGCCAGCTCAAGTGGCACACGCAATGAACACAACGAATGGATGGATGACTGGATGGACGCAAACACGGTGCACGGGCCGCACTGCAGGCCCGTGTTGTAGCTGCCAACAGGGCAGTTCTTGCAGCTTGCAAACTGTTGCCTTGATCCTGGCGCACATGGCAATGAACAGGGGGGGGGGGGCAAAGCAAAATTGAACGGGGGCTGGTGAACGTGGGCAGTGGGCATGGCATGGCAAAGGCAGCAGGCAAACACAGCCCGCAGATGAACTGGCCGGCACAGGCCTTGAAGAAAAACAGCCAGCAGATGAACTGGCCGGCACAGGCCTTGCAGCAAAACAGCCAGCAGATGAACTGGCCGGCACAGGCCTTGCAGCACAGCAGCTGCAGACGATCCAGCCGGCACAGGCCTTGCAGCACAGCAGCTGCAGATGAAGTTGGCCAGCCTTTGCCGTTCCGTGGAGGTTGGTGGAGGGAGTGCGGTGGTGCTGGCCACTTGGAAGGCGGGCTCGGACCTACCTACCTGTCTCCCTCCCACCTATCGCCTTTGCCTGTCACTGTACATACCCACTCCCTTAATTTGTCAAACCCCAATTTAGCCCCAACTTAATTTTTTTTTTTTTTTAACTCCCCACTATAAATCGTCCCCTAACCCCCTTTATCGTCTTTGTTCGGCTAACCTATCCTGTCACCTAGCCTACTCCCAACCCCTACGTTCCCTTCCCGGAGGGGAACAAGGGAGAGCTAACGTCCTGTGCCGAGGCCCAACGAAGCCTCAGAATGGCCTCCCCAGAGTTCGGTGATCTATAACCAAAGTGGGTCCAGCGGCCCACAACGACAGCGAGGGGATGGATGGTGCGGAGGGGTACATCTCCTAATCTACCCTAACCATTTAACTGTTAAACTACCCGGGGCTTTCAACAAGCGCCTCTCGCTTAAACTATTGGTTCTATAAACCCAGATTCCCGTCGCCTGTGTTGGTGTCCTCACAATTTCGGGCCTCGCCCCCAATTTTCTTCCCGTGCCCTCACACGGTCTCCTGGCTGGGACACGTGGCTCCCTTTGGCAGGCACGACCCTCTGCCGAATCTCCCGCTATGGCACCCCCGGGCACTACACTGCCTCCGAGCCTACCAGCTCCCTAACACCGGGGAGTGCCCCCCATGGCACCTCCCCTGAAACGCACACGTGGCAGGCTGGCTTCCCGGGCCCCTTTCCGAGGGTCACCCGTGCCCACAACACTGCCCACGCGGCTAATGGCGCCCCGGGCCCCCGCACCAAGCAGGCGCACCCATGCCCACTACGCTATCCCGGCCCCCCATGGGCCCTTGGCCTACCACGGCCGACTAGCCTGGTGCCCGGGGTACCCACTCAGCGATACTCACCTTTCGCAGCCACGCTCCCAGCCCGTCAACAGGGCTCCTGCACCCCTCCAAACGGGTTTCGAGCCTACATTCCCACCAACAGCAAAACGACCTCCATTTTTGTTAATTTGACTAACCCAGCTAACTCACTCTACACTGACCCCGGGGGTCCCTTGGGCGGGAGTCACTCCTCCCCCCAATCACTCATCGCACCATGCATTCCCCATTCGCTCCATTCACACAGACCCGCTGGCCTCACTCACTCACCAAGCACATGCTTCCACTTCACTCACCAACTCTTCAACACACTCACCACTGAACTCTGCCATCCTTCTATCTGCATCCCCTAACTAACTCGTGCTCCCACGTCGTCCCTTAAACTATAGCACGTTCCATTTAACCTGCGTAGCTAAACTACGTCAACTCTACACATCCACAAATCTGTCACTGTCTCCAAATAATCCCATTAATCAATTTCCCAACCTAAATCTGGCTACAATCCCTCTAACTAATCCATTCCACGGACTCCATGAGGACTTACCCCTGCCCCATGGAGTCGGTCTAGCTAAGCTAACCCTTCCCCCTAACTAGTTTCCATCCTGTGCCCAGGGTAAGGGGGTCTTCCACCCCTTGCCCAGGAATCCTGTGCACCCGAAAGTGAGGCTTGCTTTTTTTTTTTTTTCCATGCGCAGCACCTGCGCAGCAACTCGCGCCCTTTGCACCTGCCCGTGACGTCATGCAGCTGCACGTGTTCCTCGTCCCTCCTTGGACGGTACCATCCGGCAGGGATACCCCTCCTGCCGGATTCCAACCCCACGTGCAGCCATGGCGTCACCGTGCGCATAAAAAAAAACACAAGCCCCACGTCTCGAGGGGTTCCCCACGCGAACACATGTGCTTTGCCCGTTGGAGCTTAACACACACGATCGCGTGGAGAACCCGTCCGGTCCAAATCCATAATCCTGCCTAGACTTTGTCCGTCCGCGGGATCGGCAAATCCACCGCTGGCGTTTCCGGACCAGGACTTCACTCTCGCAAGCGAGCACGTGCGGGCCTCGTGCGTTGCACAGCACGGACCTCGTGCTCACTGCTGGGTGAACCCGGCACGGTCCTCGAAACAACTACAGCCGCTACCCGGCTTTCTTTCCTCACATGTCGCCGTCGTCGCCATTCCACACACGCACTCCCGCGTGTTCGACGCTCACACTCCATTCCATTACATTCACCCCGGGAGACGCGGCTGCATGTTCACACATGCCCACCGACATCTCCCTCACATACCGCTCTCTCACACACACGGTCTCCCTTGCATTCGGCCGTTCACTCACGCATGCTATTACCCTCACACAAACCACACCACTCACACACGCGGGGGCACTCACCCGCGGTGCCTCATCCACACTGGCCGTTCCATCCACACACACGGCCTCACTCACACACGGTGCCTCATCCACACACGGCGTGCTGGGAAGCATGTACTCCGGCACCATCGCCACCACACCACTCACACACGGGGTCGCTTCCACACACGGGGACGCACTCACGCCTTGCACCACACACACAGGGACAACCACACTGGGGATTTGTGTCCCCACAAGGGTCTCCGGGGCCTCTATACCCCCAAGCTCTCCGTGCACCTGTCCACAGCACCCGTC
>NC_140965.1:34036352-34248852 GCF_056783735.1 Eptatretus burgeri
ACTCCGTCTTACTCCTACTGACTAACATTCCCCTTCTCTCCAGTGCGTACCTCCACCTCTCAAGGCTCGATTCAGCCTGCTCCCTACTCTCCCTACAGATCATGATGTCATCCGCGAGCATCATGGTCCATGGAGACTCCAGTCTGATCTCGTCCGTCAACCTGTCCATCACCATTGCAAACAGGAAAGGGCTCAGAGTCGATCCTTGGTGCAATCCCACTTTTACATTAAACCGGTCCGTCATTCCTACCGCACACCTCACCGCTGTCACACTGTCCTCATACATATCCTGCACGATCCTCACATACTTCTCCACCACTCCCGACTTCCTCATACAAAGTTTGTTCATGGCATTAAAATAAATTGGGGTCTAAGGGGTTGTAGGGGGAGGGTTCAAAATAGGTCCAGGTTTGACCCCCAGATAGGTATTTGCTTGATTTTGATGAAACTTGACCACCTGTGATGTACTAAAGTTTATTGATGGCATTAAAAATCAGGGTCTAAGGGGGTCTATGAAGAGTCAAAGTGGGTCCAAGTTTGACCCCCTAAAATCTGTTTGGTTTCTTCTCCGAAACTACACACACAATTTTGATAAAACTTGACCACAACAGTCATCTCCCGTGATGTACCAAAGTTTGTTCATGGCATTAAAAAAAAAAATCAGGGTCTTGGGGCATCTAGGAAGGGGTCAAAGTGGGTCCATGTTTGACTCCCCAAAATGGTTATAGTGTTCCGGTTCTGGGAACCGATACCCCCAAGGCAATGGCACATAATATACAGCAGCTCCCGCATCAATTTATTTCATTATTACATGTTCCAGGTAGGGTCCTCCCTTGTGTCGAATGGGTCACAAAGGGAATATGCATTGTGAGGAATTAATTAGGTTTTACCCACTTGTCCCCCATCTTCCTCTACTTTCAGACAATCTCTGTTCATGCCATCATTGCATCAGTGCATCAAAACCATTTGAATCTTCACACCACAACTGAAATGTCACTCTGCACTGCGATAGTGTGGACCACAAACCACCAACCCCTTCTCTGTCATTCATTCACCACCGTGATAACCACTCCACCTCGTCAAGTACAAAGATTTTATTCCTATTTCATTTATTATTCAACATCCAAGCTCGTCGTTCCAGCACCCGCTCACAACTCAGACGCCTGCTCGCCATTTACCAGACGATCATCGCGAAGACACAACCACAACCACCACAACCACCACAACCAGTGGTTCCCTGGTTCTCCCAGGTGCACGCAGGAGCATTACTCCTATTTTTATTCTTGTCGTTATGTTAGCTCCGATTCCTTCCCAACACTTGCACTCAAAATTTTCAGCCTTTAAGGAGTATTTTCCATGATAGACAATAAAATAAATTAAATGATAGAATGAGTTGCTAGTCTATGATTCGAATTTTCAGTTCCAAGAAAGCTTTTCCAGGGTTTATTGCGGTCACTGCATTTCTTCATTGTGACAAGAAGTGCAAAAACAATGATGGATGAATGAGCTTTTAGAGGAGAGCCTTTCATCAGCTTCTGCACCCCTACTCAGCCTGACACTCCTGGTGAGTTATGACATAAACTGGTGGAGTAGGCTGAATCACAGGATTAAAAGTTTTAGTCGTATTAGCAGCCAGCAAAAAGAAAGCTGCACCTTTGTCTACATTCACGTACAGTAAGTGCGCCTTGTTTTTCTTCAAGCTAAGAGCATGAATTCGATTGTTTTTGTTACGAGCTAATGCAACAGTGAGATGATGACAGGATAGCTTAGACGTATGCACACTCGCCGTTGAGCTGTCTATCCTGGTTTCGAATCTCGAGCCAGTTATAAACTGCCATTCTGGTGTTTTCCTTACAGGGCAATTCATCAATATGTGTGCAGTACATCAAATGAACATTGAGCCAGATGACCCGTCTGCATTTGACATCCGTGGTGGATGTTGATGACCATTTGATGGTTTTCTTGGAGAGTAGGAGAGTTATCACTGACATCTTGAACAAAGTACCAATTATTGCTCAGACTGATGAGAAGGCAATGAAAAACTACCCAGTATGACCTTTGCACAGAAACTGCTTGGGCAGCACCAACAATCTGTCAAGAGAATGGCAAAATAAACGGCTTCAATGAAACAGCTCAGAATTATGACATAATATGTACCCCTGCAAGACTTTCTCAACCTCCACCTACCTGGCCAGGAATAAATGCCTTAACATACTGTTGCGGATCCAGGGTGTGCGGGATTCTCACCCGGTCCTTGGTGCCACCCTCACCACCACCGTCTCCGGGGTTTATAACGCCGGCCGGCTCAGCACAGGCCTCGGGTCACGCGCCTTCAATCGCGATAACAACGTAATCCTTGTACCTTGCCAGTTGGGGAAATAGAACCCCTGGTTACAGACTGGTTTTGTCAGACGCCGAGCGTTTTCTGCCAGTCTGTAACCATTTTGGTTTTATATGCCAATCGAACTGATCATTCATCGACGCGACACAAATTAATCCATAGTGGCAACTTCATACGAATTAACCAGATTTATTGGGGAACATCGGGGATCACAACACAAGCAAAATTCACGACAATGTTTTTATTAACAATCCTCAACCCGTTCTTAACCAGGGAACCACGAACTACAGGCTTCGAGGGGGTCGCTACCGAAATATGCCTTAAAAAATGTGCAGACAAAGACAGATAGACAGACAGCATGCATGCATGCAAGACAAGACAGAGTACTTGGTGATGTCTCATGGACGAGAGGACAGTGTCAAGAGCACAAATGTCGCTCGCAACAGGCGGATGTCCACGGATTCGAGCTCCCCCTCAAACGTGCCACGTGGCGAAATGGAGCTCGTCCTCCCTTTGCCCCCTTCGCACCGCACGCGGTCTCCGCGCGCTCTGACCCCACGTAAGGTCGACGATAGGCCTCAGCCGTTCTCTCTCACGGTCCAGCATACAAATCCAGGCCTGGCCTGTTCACCAGACAAGGCCCAAATCGAGGTGCCGGGCTCCGGCAAGCGGATCGGCAAACGTGTCGAGCCGTTGGTGTGAGCAGTGACCGTCAGAGGCTCCGGCGTCTCCTCTCCCGCCTTCCCGCCTCGAAGCCCGACTTCCCAACTCCATCCTCTCAGTTTCTCTCTCTGTCGAATCACCTTTTCTTTCCTTAGAGTCGGTCGCCGATTCGACGTGCAGGCAGCCTCTCTTACGTTCGCTCGCTTCAAAGCCCCTGCTCATCCAGCAGATCACGACTCGACACTCGTCGTGTCTCTGTTGCCTTCCCTACCTTTCTTTTTGGCTTGTTCCTCATAAAAAACAGACACAGCTGTCCCGTGCACAACCGATCGGTGCAATCACGGAGCTCAGTTTCATCACACTTTCTTTTTGTTCGCTCGTTCGCTCCTTCTACACACGAGCCCGCCTCTCCAGGCGAAAGTGACAAACTCCTCCCCTTTTGCATCACAATTTTTTTTTGTATACCTTGCCGAGGCTCGTATGAGAGCGAACACACAACGCACAGCAAGGGGGCATGAGACAAGAGGGGCAGGAGTGGGAGGGACAAAACAGTGAGGAACAGACACATTAGGAGATCTGTGGAAGGGAGAGGGATGGGGATGGGACGGGGAACATGGGGAAGAGAAGATGGACATTACAGGGACTTTCAGGAAGGAAAGCAGGGGAATTGAAGGAAGTGGGCTTGGGTGGATTATCGGGGGTAGAAAAGATCGAGGATTTGGATGGGGGATGATAAGAGGTGGTGGTGAACAGCTGTTTTGAAGGCCTGGAGGGAAGAATGGGAAAGAATAGAGTGAGGGAGTTTATTCCAAAGGCAGGAAAAAAGAGGATCGAAAGAGTGAAGGTGAGCAGTGATTCGTGATTTTGGTAGTTTTACCAGAAAGGGGTTGTTGGCGGACCTTGAGCGCCCTGTGGAAATGTGGTGGGGACAAATCGCAGAGAGAGCAGGGGGGGCAAGGCTGGAGAGGAGTCAGTAGAAGACAGAAAGACCACCGACCAACCTGTGGTGATTGAGTGAGAGGCCCAAAGACTCAGCTTCATTGCGGGAGATGCCGAGGATACTAAATGCCCTGGTTACGACAGCGTGAAGCCGAGAAAGGTGGGAGGCAGGAGCACCAGCCCAGAGGGGAGAGCAGTACTCCATCAGGCTGCGGACAAAGCTTTGTAAGTGGTCAGGAGCTCAAGAGGGCCGAGGAAGGACTTAGCACGACGGAGGATTCCCAGTCGGCCACTGGCTTTTGAGGCGAGGTTGGAAATGTGACTTTCCCTGGAAAAGTCATGGCAGATAGTGAGACCCAGAAGCTTGAAAGAAAAGACTTCTTCCAGAGGATTGTTGAGAAAGTGGATGGGGGGGGGGTTCCAAACGGCCCTTTCGAAGAGACATAGTGAGAGTGTGAGATTTCTCTGGATTGAAAGACATGTTCCACGTGTTGGTCCAGTTTGTGATTTTATCCAGATCTGCAGTGAGCGAAGAAGCTGCTGCTTGCCGGTCTGAGGGATGACAGATGGTACGGCAGAGGGTGGAGTCATCAGCAAAGAGATATAGAGGATTTTCCAGAGAGTCAGAGAGATCATTGATGAAAACCAGAAAAAGAACAGGGCCCAGAACGCTACCTTGAGGAACTCCAGCCTGGACAGGAAGAGGGGATGAAAGAACTCCATTTAGGGCCACACGTTGACTGCGACAGGAGAGGAAGTCTGCGAGCCATGAGTGGAGATCGCCTTGGATACCATAGGAAGAGAGTTTGGTGAGCAGGGCAGGGTGCCAGACTGTGTCAAAAGCACGTGATATGTCCAGGGATACGGCTCGGATTTCCTGTCTGGCATTGAGGACCTCCATCCATTGATGGGAGAGCAGAAGCAGCATATCCAGAGTCGAGTGACCTGGTCTGAAACCAAACTGATGATCAGAAATCAAGCCATTGTAGAAGAGGAAGGATTTGATGTCTGAAGCGATGATGGATTCCATAACCTTGCTGATGATTGGGAGAAGGCTGATTGGTCTGAGTTGCAGGGATCTGTTTTTGCACCTTTTTTATGCAGGGCAGTGATGTTAGCAGATTTCTAAGCAGATGGCAGATGACCTTGAGCAAATGGGAGGGTGAATGGAACAGAGAGAGGGTGAGCAAGAGCAGAAGAGCAGGCTTTGAGGACACATGGGCTGATGCCGTCTGGAGCGGTTGCAGAATCTGAGTCGAGGTTTGAAAGCAAGCTCTCCACCTTGTCAGGAGAAAAGGACACAGAGTCCAGGGACAGTTGGGTGTGACTGGGAAAGGTGGGTAGAGAAAGTGAAGCGTTTCGGACACAATATTTAGCTGAAAACACCGAGTTTAGGCATTGAGCTTAATCACGTGCGGTATCAGCAGTGCGGCCATTTGAGGTAAGGGAGTGGATGGAGGGGGAACATACACCAGAAACAGATTTGATTAAACGCCACCAGGATTTTGAGGAGGGAGAGAGGTTTGAGAGTTCAGACTTGAGATGAGAAAGATGTTATTTTCTGGCTCTCCTGAGGGTAGATACACACTTGTTCTGAGCTTTGTGGAAGGAACTGAGATTGCCCTCAGTTGGGTTTGCTTTCCATGAGGCAAAGGGAAGTTGTTTCAGGACAACTGCCTCGACACAAGCTTCAGTAAACCAAGGGCGGGAGGAAGGGTAGGACAACTGAACACGAGAGGGGATAAATCTGTGCATGAGGGAGAACAAGTTTCTTTGAAAGAATTCCCAGGATGAGTTGATGTTTGAGAAAGTAGTGATAGGAGACCAGTCTGTAAGTTTGATGGCTGCAAGGAGACCCTGCCAGTCGGCTTGAGTGAAATGCCAGACTCGACAGCGGTGAGGTGGTTTTCTGATGACAGCCAGAGAGATGTCCACTTTGACAAGGACGTGGTCAGAAGAACCGATTGGAGCGGAGAAAGAGCGGCAGATATTGTCAGGGAAATTTGTCAAAATCAGATCCAGAAGAGATGGAGTACCGTTGCTTGAGAACCGGATCGGGAAGTTGACCGATTGAGTGAGTCCCAATGAGTCGCAGAAAGCTTTTGCTGAGGTGCCATGACAGGTGAGAGAGGTACCCACACATAGCCAACTGGCATGATGACAATTGAAGTCGCCACATAAGAGGAAGAGAGAGTTTTGATGAGAAGATAGAAGATGGTCCATGTTTTCGGATAGTGAGGTGTAGATGGAGTCATCACTGTTAGGTGGACGGTACAGTACTCATATAAACATGAGGTGGGAGTGGAGGGGAAGCCGAAGCCAGAGGTATTTCTGGGGGTGTGGGGGAGTGGGAGCAGTGCATGGAGAGTGAGGAATAGAGTCTTTGATGAAGAGAGCAACACCTCCACCAGGACGAGGCTCAGGTCTGTCATACTGGAGGAGGGAGTAACCTGGGAGAGATACTTGGCAGTCAGACACGTCTTGGGAGAGGAAAGTTTCTGTTAGGCAGATTATGTCTGGTTTGTCAGTGGCAACCTGTATGGAAAGATCTGAAAGGTTTGAGCGAAGGCACCGGATATTTGAGGTCCACACTTTTAATGAAGAGGTAGGGGAGGAGGCTTTGGGTGCAGGGGGGGGCAGGGAGGGGAGGACAAGGGACGAGGGGTGGGGGAGGTAAGGAGGGTTGTTGAAAGAGTGTGGGGTATTGCAGAATAGCTCGGGGAGGGGGACAAATGAGGAGGAGAAAAGGCTCTGTAGTGCTGGGGGAGAGGGGGACAAGAGACAAGGAAGAAGGTAGTTGAGGATTTGAGGAGGTGGAGTGAAGAGATGGAGGTGAGAGGGCAGTGGAGGGAGGCAGCTTGGTGAATGAGAGGGGGGGGGCAACTTTGAGAAGGATGAGTGAGGGAAATGAAAGGTGGGAGAAAAGTTGAGGGGGGAATTTTTGAGAGAGGTGAGAGGGAGGCTTGAAGGGAGAAGAGTGGGATGGTTGCTTTGAGAGTGAGAGTGAGGGGTGAGGGGGGTGAGTTGGCACTGAAGATCAAAAAAAAAAGAATGGTTGATGGAAAGCGAACATCCATAGCAAACTGTGGTTTTTAAAAGTTTTAGGTCAGAGATGCGATTTAACACAATTCTTGATGGATGCAATGAAGGCGAATTCAGAGAATGGAGAGAAGAAGCGCTGTAGTAGTTGGATTTTTTAGGCAAGGAATGAAGGAGAGGTCGAAATGAGAGCGGTCTGTTAAAATAGCAGAAGAGTTGTGCATTATGAACAGTAAAGAGTACCACATGTGTGAGAGAGGAAGATGAAGCATTATAAGATCGTTTTTGTTGTTATTATTAATGTTTGAGAGAGTTTTCAACAGATTAGGTCATGGAAGTGTTGTAGGAAAAAAAAATCGAGGAAGAAGACGAGGAGGAAGATAAGAGGAAGAAGAAGCAGAATCGGGAGAAGGTTGGCGTGTTGTTGTTCGGTTTTTTTGTTGTTTTTTTTTTAGATAAGAGATAGAGAGATTATCTCTTATCTAGATTGGGAGAATCGGGGACGTTCGGAAAGTGGGGAGGATGAAAATTGAAGGTAATGGGGAAGATAGAAATTGAAGGTAATGGGGAGAAAAAACAAAACAAACAAAAAAAACGATCAAACACCGAGGGGAATCGGTAGGCCTCAAGCCTAGGCCAAGGCCTAAGCCTCAAACACCCGGTAAGAACGTCAACAAAAAAAACAAAATAGCACGATTTTTGAAACAAAACCGAACTGGGAACACAGTAACATGTAGGTGAGAAAATTAAACAGTTAAAACGGGACACATAATGACCGGAAACTTAACTTTGAGAACGTCAGCAGAGAGCCCCTAAGGAGACCTCTCGTCGCTCCAAACCCAGAACCGGAAGTCGTCACTTCCTCTTTTTTGTCCACACCTCCTCAGCAGACTGGGCGGGGCCTATCGTTCGTAGAGGGGAGGAAGGAGAGGGAGCCCTTGGCACACCACCACTGTACGAACCATAAAAATATGCATCTTACACCTCCCGACACACATGCAACGTCCATTTTACCACACAACCTAGCTAAACATGCATTTAAATGGGGGACCTGAGCTAATCCGATATTTAGTAGTCCAATAAGGACCATTTCCGTAACAATACATACATTCAAAAAGTAAATGTCATGAAAGCACCAAAATACGTGTGTGTGTGTGTGTGTGTGTGTGTGTGTGTGTGTGTGTGTGTGTGTGTGTGTGTGTGTGTGTGTGTGTGTGTGTGTGTGTGTATTTCCATTTGCCCAGTGAGAGTCCCGCAAGTTGTGTCAAAACGACCACAACCACGAGCAATTTTTCGGTCCTATTTGAACACATGACACTGCTCGTAGGGCAGTGTAATTAATTGTGATAGATGCCCATGCCTCTTACCAATTCGGCCAAGCAAACCAATAGGTCACGAATGGTTTAACCAGTGCTGTAGTCGAGTCCACCTGGTCCGATCTGAGTCCAAGCTGTCTGAGTCCGAGTCCTGCGGTCCCGAGTCTGAGTCCTTGGAATTCTGGGTCGGAGTCCTTGGCATTCCAGGTCTGAGTCCTTGGCATTCCGGGTCCGAGTCCTTGGCATTCCGGGTCCGAGTCCTTGGCATTCCGGGTCCGAGTCCTTGGCATTCCGGGTCCGAGTCCTTGGCATTCCGGGTCCGAGTCCTTGGCATTCCGGATCCGAGTCCTTGGCATTCCGGATCCGAGTCCGGTGATGATAGTGCATTGTAAAGTGGCAAAAAAGCAAATATATGCCTGCTTATGTGTTATGTAAATGAAGACAATAAAATATCAAAACCGACTAACAATGTAACTTGTTACTTGCATCAAGATTTTATTCCATACATGCAAATACAACCCGTCGCTTTGCTGACTTGGACAATAAAGCAGGGGGGGAGGGAGATAGAAGGAGAGGAAGCAGGTGGAAGGTGAGAGGGGGGAGGGGAGGCAGAGAGGATGAAGAATGGGGAGCAAGGTGGGAGGTGGGGAGAGCGATACCTCATCAAACGTTGCTCTTCAGAGAGAGAGAGAGAGAGAGAGAGAGAGAGAGAGAGAGAGAGAGAGAGAGAGAGAGAGAGAGAGAGAGAGAGAGAGAGAGAGAGAGAGAGAGAGAGAGAGCTGCATTTTATTAGGACAGGGAGCAAGGAAGGGACAGAGTGAGAGAGAAGGGTGGGGGAGGGGGAGGAAAATTGACAGGTGTGGGGTGGAGGTGGGGTTACCAAAGAAAATGATATGTGCTGCTTAATTACCGAACACCAAAAAAAAAAAACATTTCAGAACAGCTGTACACACAATGACACATCAGTTTGGGAGGAGGGAGCCAATACCTGTCGTAACATAAGTTAAGATTATAGAAGATACAACGGGATAAGTCTGCTCTGTGTCTGCTTTTGTAAATTGCCTGCCTTTTGTTGGACCCCACAAATCCCCTGCGATCCCTGCTGTACATAATAATAAACGCCATGCACTGTGCCACATACCTTTCCTTGCTAAATGTGAATAAATGCTTTATATAGAAATGTTCTCAGCTCGTTTTCATCTTTTCCTTCATTGATCCAGCATGGTCCGTATCCTAGTTTAGCCGGGACGCTATCCCCCAAGGATCTGTTTTTTAGCCGGTACGTCCTTGGCAGTTACGCTCAATGGCATCTGATCCGGTAAGGTGATCCGGTTTGAACAAAGCGTACCGAGGATAAGTCCCCCCAGCAATTAGATCACATGACCATTAGGTAACCAGTATCCAGGAGACGGAGGACCCTAATTCACGTGGTTGAGTTATTCGCATTCACGGTTGATTAGCGATCTGCCGCATCACGGAGTTATCCGTATGGGGTGGCCTGCGATTCCGGAGAGTCTGATGGGAACCTGAAGGGGCTTCACCCCCCCCCCCCCCATGGTCTTCTCACACGAACCCCTGGTCCACAATAATGCATGTGTGTGTGTGTATATATATATATATATATATATATATATATATATATATATATATATATATATATATATATATATGTATATATATATATATATATATATATATATATATATATATATATATATATGTATATATATATATATATATATATATATATATATATATATATATATATATATATATATATATATATATATACATACATACTTGTAGGATGGTATTGTGTACACTGTGGTCATAAATGAAGAGAAAGCTTCGAAATTGAACCCAGTTTTAATAAGATAAACAATCTTAATGTTATATAATGCCCAAGTAAGTGTCTGTGCTTTCAGAAAATGTATACTTTGCTATGGGTCCTATGGATATAGTTGCTTACAAAACATGTTTTTTTATCCAAACACAGGCTATTTTTTTTCCATTTTTATAGTTAATTTTTTGAAATGGGTAACATGTATGATTGTGTATATTGTCCAAAATGGTTGAAAATGCATTTTTTGTTTGATATATATCATTATACATAAGAATAGAACAATTCCTCGAAACAGTACATTTCTTATGACCTTCTGCATATCTTGGCACCTTCAAATGTGTAAAATCTCAGATTTTGCAAAATTTCCCCCAGTCATAGTGAGGCTTACAAAATCTTATTCCAGAAATTTGAAATGCATCTGAGAGAACATCTTAAATAACAATTTACTTCTGCATAAAGTGATGATTTAAAATGGCAAGTTTCAACATGGATCATTACTACTAACCAGTTTTTAGGTTCACGTCCATGATTGGGTCAAAAATGTTCGGAAGTACGTAACAAATTGCATTTACCAAGCTGCTAAAAAAATTACTGGTAGCTATAAGCTTGATTTTATAACCATAGAATAAGTTTACCAAGATGGCCCTATGATATAAAAATCAATACCAAAGGCCAGTTTGTGTTCAGTATACAGAATATCAAATGTCGTTAGGAAGTACATAACGTTTTTAAGAAATCTGCACTTTTAATCTTAAGATGTTAGTTTGGTTCATCACAGCATGTATTTCTATGATTAAGTTTATGTGCATATATATTTATGACCTGAATGAACACTGATCAATTTGATAATTTCATATGACCTTGACCTCTTTGCTCAAGGTCAAATATCAGGTAAACCAAATATTCTCCATATATGTGGTTTCCAATTAGTGTATAATACATATCTAAGCCATCAGACCAATTTTAGAATGATATGAGTGGTTCTTTGATACAGATAATTGATAACCAACTTTGACCCTGTCAGAGCAAAAGAAAGAGGAAGAATTAAGCTCTTCCCAAATAGATCCTGAATCCCCATAATGTTGGCTAACAAATGATATGCAAAACTTAACCATACAATGACTTTCATTTTTTGGTCCCCCGTGTCCTAAATGTGTACATAATACCTTGCTACAAGCCTATATACACATATGTACACTGATGAGCCAAAACATTATGACCACCTGCCTAATATGCTGTTGGTCCTCCATGCGCTGTCAAAACAGCGTCGACCCGCTGAGGCATGGACTCTACAAGACCCCTGAAGGTGTCCTGTGGTATCTGGCACCAAACCATTAGCAGCAGATCCTTCAAGTCCTGTAAGTTGTGAGGTGGAGCCGCCGTGGATGGAACTTGTCAGTCCAGTGCATCCCACAGATGCTCCATCGGATTGAGATCTGGAGAATTTGGAGGCCAGGGCAAGACTGTGAACACTTCATCATGTTTCCCAAACCATTCCCGAACAATGTGTGCAGTGTGGCAGGGCGCATTATCCTGTTGAAAGAGGCCACTGCCACCAGGGAATACCATTGCCATGAAGGGGTGTACCTGGTCCGCAAAGATGTTTAGGTCAGTGACACGTGTCAAATTGATGTCCACATGCATGGCCGGACCCAGGGTTTCCTCGCACAACATTGCCCAGAGCATCACACTCCCTGCACCGGCTTGTCATCTTCTCACAGTGCATCCTGGTGCCATCAGTTTCCTAGGTAAACCGCACACATGTAGATGGCCATCCACATGATCTAAAAGAAAACAGGACTCGTCGGATCAGGCGACCTTCTTCCACTGCTCCAAGGTCCAGTTCCGACGTTAGCCTGTCCAGTATATGCGCTTTCGACTTGGACAGGGGTCATCATGGGCACTCTGACCGGTCTGCGGCTACGCAGCCCCATACGCAGCAGGGTGTGATGCACTGTGGATTGCGACACATTCCTCCCGTGACCACCATTAAAATTTTCTGTGACTTGTGCCACAGTAGACCTTCTGTCGTATCGGACCAGACAGGATAGCCTTCGTTGCTCTCACGCATTGATGAGCCTTGGGCACCCAACACCCTGTCGCCGGTTTGTGGCTTGTCCCTCCTCGGACCACTGTCCGTAGGTACTCACCACTGCTGACCGGGAGCACCCCACAAGCCTTGCCGTTTCAGAGACGCTCTGACCCAGTCGTCTGGCCATAACAATTTGGCCCTTGTCAAAGTCACTCAGGTCTTTACTCCTGGCCATTTCTCCTGCATCCAACACATCAACTTCAAGAACTGACTGTTCACGTACTGCCTAATATATCCCACCCCTTGACAGGTGCCATTATAACAAGAAAATCAATGTTATTCACTCTACCTGTCTGTGGTCATAATGTTTTGGCTCATCAGTGTATATAAATATAGATGAACATATATCTATACTCATAAAAGGCAATATGTGAGTGTGGGTGTGTGTGTGTGTGTCTCCTGCATAACTCCAAAACTATAAAACCTAGCATCCTGAAACTTTGCATACATACTAAGAAAACTCTAAGGAAGTGCAAGAGTGAAAATTGGGTGTTTGAATTAATTAAAACACCCCTTTTGAAGATAATTAATGGCCTTATTTAATTATATTCTTCATCAGGCGATCCTCGGCCACCTCGCTGTCTGGGGTCTTAAGGCCTTTCCTGGGTAACCTCATTGGGGTCTGAAGCCACCATGTTTTTTGGCTTACTCAACCATGCTTTGATTTGGAACAGGCCGCAACGATTTCTTAACGACAAATAGATGTAGTAAGCTCCAGATTTTAAAATATCAGCAATTCCAACTAAGAAAAAAAGTGTTGAGTTGTTCAATTTGGATTTTGCACGGGCCTTTCCTGGTGCATCGTTGTATCTGCGGCAATTGGTAATCGCTTACCAAGTCAGGCGCTCTGTTGGAGTGCTTGAGTGCTTAAGCCACTTACCGAGCTGCACAGTGCAGTTCGTGTCTCGATCGGGACGTGCAGTCGCCAGTTAAAGGAAGAGGTACGTATACAGCACACACGGATGTGGTACATGTGAGTAGATTTGAATCTGTAAGGACTCTCCATGGGTGTGTGGACATGCCATGCCTGTTTCGGGTGTTGTGGTGACAAAGTTTCATCCCCGATCTTATGGAGGTTCTATCAGGTTTTCCTTTGTCCTCATGCCTGTTTCTAAAGCATTTGGTTATCGGATTTGCTTTCCAAAGGTTAAATGGTTTCTCTTTGTGAGTTTCATAGAAATATTTGATAACACCTGATTGCAAATGAACACCTGTTCATTGCAAACAGGTTTTGTGCGGCTAACTGAACCTTCTCTTTGTAAACAGGCCACCCTGAGATGGTGTATTCCAGATTTGTCTTCAGATTGACAAAGTTCTGTGTATATTCTTTCGAAATCTAAAGATTTCGTAAGTATATTGATCACTTCCGTTTCTGTTTGTGTGTTTGTTTGTTACTTACGAAAATCTAAAGATTTCGTAAGTATATTGATGACTTCGGTTTGTTTGTTTGCTTGTTTGTTTGTAGGCACGATAACTCGAGAATGGAAGAAGCTACCAATGTCAAATTACACCACGCGATTCAGGAGGGTGATGGCTAGTGCTGATTAGATTTTGGTCAAAATCGGTCAAAGGTCAAGGTCACGGTGAGGTCAAATATTCGATTTTTGATGGTTTGGTACAGATAACTCGAGAACGGAAGAGGCTACCAATGTCAAATTACACCACGTGATTCAGGAGGGTGGTGGTGAGCGTCGATTAGATTTTGGTCAAAATCAGTCAAAGGTCAAGGTCACAGTGAGGTCAAACATCCAAAAAATGATAACTCGAGAACGGAAGAAGCTACCAATGTCAAATTACACCACGTGATTCAGGAGTGTGATGGCTATCACTGTTTAGATTTTGGTTAAAATCAGTCAAAGGTCAAGGTCACAGTGAGGTCAAACATCCAAAACATTCGATTTTTGATGGTTTGGTACAGAATCATCGTAGAAACTTCTGGTTTGCGTCGCTACCTTCTCCAGAGACAGCTTTTATTAGACAAGGTCAGAGTTCAAGTTGACGATTTCGTAAGTACCAGTCTATGACTGCTTGTTTGTTTGTTTGTTTGTGTGTTTGTTTGTGTGTGTTTGTTTGTTTGTTTGTTTGTAGGCACGATAACTCGAGAACGGAAGAAGCTACCAATGTCAAATTACACCACGTGATTCAGGAGGGTGATGGCTAGCGCTGCTTAGATTTTGGTCAAAAATCGGTCAAAGGTCAAGGTCACAGTGAGGTCAAACATTCGATTTTTGATGGTTTGGTACAGAATCATCGTAGAAACTTCTGGTTTGCGTCGCCACCTTCTCTCGAGACAGCTTTTATGAGACAAGGTCAGAGGTCAAGTTGACGATTTCGTAAGTAGCAGTCTATGACTGCTTGTTTGTGTGTTTGTTTGTTACTTACGGAATCTAAAGATTTCGTGAGTATATTGATGCCTTCCGTTTCTGTTTGTTTGTTTGTTTGTAGGCACGATAACTCGAGAACGGAAGAAGCTACCAATGTCAAATTACACCACTTGATTCAGAAGGGTGATGGCTCGTGCTGATTAGATTTTGGTCAAAATTGGTCAAAGGTCAAGGTCACGGTGAGGTCAAATATTCGATTTTTGATGGTTTGGTACAGATAACTCGAGAATGGAAGGAGCTACCAATGTCAAATTACACCACCTGATTCAGGAGGTTGTTGGCTAGCGTTGATTAGATTTTGGTCAAAATGGGTCAAAGGTCAAGGTCACAGTGAGGTCAAACATCCAAAAAATGATAACTCGAGAACGGAAGAAGCTTCCAATGTCAAATTACACCACATGATTCAGGAGGGTGATG
This sequence comes from Eptatretus burgeri, assembly GCF_056783735.1. NCBI lineage: Eukaryota > Metazoa > Chordata > Myxini > Myxiniformes > Myxinidae > Eptatretus > Eptatretus burgeri. The sequence continues at coordinate 34,051,387 of NC_140965.1, forward strand.
GCTCATGCTGATTAGATTTTTGTCAACATAGGTCAAAGGTCAAGGTCACAGTGAGGTCAAACATCCAAAAAATGATAACTCGAGAACGGAAGAAGCTACCAATGTCAAATTCCAACATGTGATTCAGGAGGGTGGTGGCTAGCGCTGCTTAGATTTTGGTCAAAATCGGTCAAAGATCAAGGTCACATCATCCAAAATCACAGGTCAGAGGTCACAAACATCCAAAATATTCGATTTTTGATGGTTTGGTACAGAATCATTGTAAAAACTTCTGGTTTGCGTCGCTACCTTCTCCAGAAACAGCTTTTATTAGACAAAGTCAGAGGTCAAGTTGACGATTTCGTAAGTACCAGTCTATGACTGCTTGTTTTTGGATCTTGTTGAGCCTGGCATTTGATACTGGCTATGACAAGACGACCTCACTGACGAAGACATGGAGGTCTTCTTGAAGACTGATGTTGTCATGAGTAGACGCAGGACTTCGTGACAATGTGTTGGCAACAATCATGTCCTTGTCCGGGGTGTGAATAGCCTTTCTCTTGAAACGCACGAGTCTCATAAGCATGCGTTGGCACCTCAAAGGTGTCTCTGACAAGTCCTTGGTGTTGACTCAAGGAACTAGTGGCTTATGATCTGTACACATGGTGAACGTCTCAAGTCCGACTAAGTGAAGTTCATATAGCTCACAAGCCCACACTGGTGCCAAACACTCTTTTTCAGTTTGCGCATACCGCCGATCAGCTTTCGTAAGTGTTCTTGAACAGAAAGCAACTGATCGAAGTCCATCTTCACGTTCTTGCAGCAAAACTCCACCAAGGCCATAGCTGTTAGCATCGGCACTTACTGTTGTTGGTTTGGCTGGGTCAAAGTACACCAAGGTTGGTGCTTTGGTAAGCACGTCCTTTATTTTGGAGAAAGCCTCTGCCTGTTCTGGTCCCTAGGTCCATGCAGTTTCTTTTTTCAGGAGTCGGTTCAGTGGCGTCAAGGCCGTTGACAAGTGATGCAAATACCTGCCCAGGTAGTTGAACATGCCGAGGTATCTCCTCAGCTCCGTAACATCTGCTGGTTCGGCCATCTTTGCTATCGCCTCAACTTTGGACGAATCTGGATGCACCCTCTTTCCACTGATTATGTGTCCCAGGAAGTTGATCTCAGACATCAGATATTCACACTTTTTGTTGTTGAGTTGGAGACCTACTTCAATTGGTCTCTTTTTCACTCTGACCAAGAGTCGTTCATATTCTTCAGTGGAGGACATATGACAGAGAATGTCATTGAAGTAACAGATAACTCCATCATTCCCTGCCTGGATTTTAGTCATTGAACTCTGGAAAATCTCCGGTGCAGATGGTATTCCAAAAGGAACTCGCTTGAAGAAGAATAGTCCAAATGGAGTCATAAACGTGGTTAACTTTGCATGTTGTTAGGTCGAGGGGAATCTGCCAGAATCCTAATGCTGCATCCAGCTGAGAGAATACCAACGACTAATGTAGCTGGTGGATTACATCATCAACTGTAGGAATGATGTATCTATCACGTTTGACCGCTTGATTGAGTTTATTCAGGTCAACACAAATTCTGAACTCTCCTGAAGGTTTAATAACAGGAACCATCGGTGGGACCCACTGTGTTGCCTCAGTGATTTCTTCAATCACCCCTCCATCCTTCATCCTCTTGATCTCCTGCTCCACTTCCTTGTGTAGTGGAATAGACATGTGCCTAGCAGTTGTCACACTGCATGGCATTGCCCCATCTTTAAGCATAATTTTGACTGACTGGTGCTTAACTTCACCAAAGCTGACTGAATTGATGCTTTGGACCAGCCCCATGGTAGTGGCTGTTGATCTACAGAGACTTTCAGTGTCATTATCAATTATGTAAATGTTGGTCAATAGCTCTTCTCCCACTGATGTGTCAAATCTTCCTACCATATTCATTTTGCCTCCTGGACTCAGGAGCATGACTGAGTTGGCAGTACACAGGTCGGGTTCTATTCTCCATGGAACGTCCATGTTTTCTTGCCGATTACATTAACGTCAGCTCTCGTGTCGATCTTGAAGTTCACTCTTCTGCCACGTATCTCAAGATTTACCCTCCATGGTGGTTCCTCATTGGTTTGTAAAGACCCAACGAAAAAATGGTGTACGTGTTCGCGGTTCAGATGCATCAACTTCATTTACACTCTTTGTCCTGCAGACTCGCGCAAAATGTGAAAACTTCCCACATTTCATGCACCTCTTTCCTTCTGCCAGACAAGAGTCTCTCTTGTGCACAAAAGCACATCTGCCACAGGTTGAACCTTTACCTTCACGCTTATACCTGTCCATGTCACTTCTGTGTGGCTCATGCTTAACGCGTGCTGCATCCACGGACAACCCTCTCTGTTCCTGAATCTGTGATTTGACCTGTTCATACTGCCTAGCCATAGTCACTGCCATGGTCAACGTCAAGTCACTTTGCACTATTGAAGTTTTCTGAAAGCTCTTTGTCACTTAATCCAATCACAAGTCTATCTCTAATATTCTCTTCTTTGTCTGCAAATTCAGCGCCCTGAGAGAGTTCATATAAACTTCTCACGGATTCTTCAACACTTTCCCCATCCTTTTGGTTTCTTTGATAGAAGGTAGCTCTCTCATGAAGTTTGAAAGCCATCGTTCAGTAACGTACTTTGTACTTCACGTCAATCTTCTGTTATCAAACTGCCTTCGTATCTCAGGTTTACTTCTGACACCATATGTCGCACCTCAATGGCCGTAATGTGCGTACTTATCAGTTGGATTGCTCACGCGATCCACAGATAGTCTGACAACACGCCGTGTTCTGATACGGGGTCGACTCGAAGACCCCCATTTTATTGTGCATGCGCAAGGACTTCGCATACTACCAGGGAGTCGCTAATCACAGAACAAACATACATTGATGCTGTTAACCTTTACCATGAGCTTGTTATACTTATAATATCAACACACCAATGACCCAAAAGACCCCGAGTACCCAAAATACCCATTACCTAGAAGTTATGGAGATAGAGGGGTATGGGGATGTTGATAAGACTTTTAGGTAGTTTGAGTATTGATGGGGGATTGTGTACGGAGTGCTGTTGGTGGGGGGTCTTGTTAAGGGGGGTTGTGTGGTTAATGTGTGTTTTTAGCCAAGCGCATGCCCCCTCTCCGAGGGGAAGAAAATACAAAAATATATTTTAAAAACCCAAAAAAATGCAATATTTTTTTTTTCTTTCATGAATTTAAATGATCTTGGGTTGGTGTGGTGTTCGCGCAGGCATGATGTGCTGAATGGCCTCCACCTGTGTTGGATTTCCTTCTTCTTGTTCTTGTTGTAACATACCGATGACGCAGATGACCCCAAAGACCCTGAAAACCCCCAAGACCCCAAAAGACCAGAAGACCCAAAAGGCCAAAAAGACCCTGAAGACCCCAAAGACCCGAGTTCCCAAAGACCCCGTAAGACCCTTTAGACCCTTTACACCCTTCAGACAGATTAGACAGCTAAGACGCTTGACCACTTGGACCTTCCTATATCACAAATGAAATTTCAAACAAATATATCACAAATATTACAAGTAAATTTGTAGAAAAGAAATGTTTGTACTATGATTGGTGTAAATCATAACAACACAGCAAATGTGTGACGTCAATCTCTGCAACGACGCGGGGAGAGGCGAGCGAGGTAAGCAGAGCGAGCCAATCCACAGGAGTACATGTATATATATATATATATATATATATATATATATATATATATATATATATATATATATATATATATATATATATATATATATATATATATATATATACATATATATATATATATATATATATATATATATTTATATATTCCTGTCCTATCAACTATACATTCCTCGAATAGATGCTATACATGCTCCATGAGGGTCCCTATCACCCTGCTCTCCCACGAAGGATGAAAAAGTACATTAAATAGATGCTTGGTTGAGCATTTCCCAAGTCGATGACAAATTTCAACTGTGATTAATGTTCTCACGTGTTATGGTCTGAAAGTCAGCATTCGGATCTTGGACGTTTAGCCTTGTGAAGGATGGGACTACAAGCAGATAACAGAACAGATTGTGCTTAAGTATGAGATGCATTTTATAAAAGAGCATTCCATTCAAAGATCAGTGTCCACTCTCGCAGCATGCACTAAAACCTGTCTGATAATATGTACTCACAAGTTATTTACGAGAGCTGAGTTGACTGTTTGACTTAGTGTAATGTAATCGCCAAGTCTACTTTCGATTAACCTCATCACAGTTAAAATTTTCATCAACACTTTTCTTTCTGAACGCTTAACACGCAAGAGGACTGGGGGAAATCCAGGTGATCGTCTCACCTGTTAGGATTTTTTTCACTGGGTGTGGTATGGAGACAATTTACAACTTACGATGAGTCAAGGATTCAAGGTCTCATCCAAGATGAACTTGTGAGAGGCGTTGAAAGTTTTCCAGAATGAGAAAATAGTCGAAGAAACATCAACTTTTATATGTTTCTACATACCAGTATGTACGTCATTAACAATGGAGGCTTGTGCTCCGAACAGAGCTTCAAAGCCTTCCATGTCGATTCGAGAAACGTTTAAGGTTGGAACCAATCCTCGACACTCAAATGTTGGTGATTTGGCCAGGAATCTGTAATTTGTTCAGGGTGCCGGAGATAATTTCCCGACAATTCATGAAAGACATTGTGGGATATTTAATGTCCATCAACTGGAGCTTGACAGATGATTCTAGATGAACGTTATGCATCGCCCTGCATGAGGAACAACAGGATGACAGTTTATTAGCTGGGTTGAGATTAGAATCCAGGCAAGACAGCTCAAAAAAACCACTGTCAACCCTTTACATAATTAGTAAGGAAATATTTTTGTTTTATTTATATTAAGGAAATATTTGGGCAAATACTTATAATATTGAACAACGAGCATGAACTACTCGGCATTGCCCTGGGGTGGTGGGGGGTTCTTGGTTGGGTGAGCTTTTCCCAACGGTGGTTTTCGCCATGAAATAATCTCAAATACATTCACAAAAAACACACAAAACCAAGATTATTTATCAGATTTCAACATTCTAAATGTACAACATGTGCCAGAAACCCGACATAATTTATCCCCCCCCCCCATGTAGCGCCTTATTAGGGGAGGGGGGTATATATTGGGTCGCCGAAATAGGTGACCCTTATTGTCAGTAATTCTGTCTGTTTGTTTGGATGTTTGTTCGTTTGTCATCAGCATAATTGGTAGTAAACGTGGGTGGATTTTGACCAAACTCGGGTGGTAGGTACATCTTATGACCTGGTGCTTTGGAAATTGTGATGGTTGCTAGGGACGCTTTGGTTCCCTAGCAACAACCGAAAAACCTTCAAAATCAGTACTGTTCACGTGAAATCAATTCCGAAAGCCATTATCCCACATAGGGTTATGAAATTTGGCACGAACGATATACAGGCGATGCTCTATCAAATATATTCCGGTTTTTGTGATATATGGAATACTTTACCTGCAGCACCCCCTACAATTAGGGTATGCACAAAAATTGGGGAAAATTGAAGGCCCCCTAGCGACGAGGTGAGTGCATTGATACGAATTAAACTTTGCAGGTTCATGTTACTCAATGAGTACGACAACTTTGCCTCAGGACATATTGACCGATTTTGCTTAGGTCAGGGGTCAACGGTCAATTAGTGCAAAAATTGATAATATGCGAGAGCTGGAGGTGCCTTCGCGCCAAATGCTACTCCTCCTAGGGTTATGGTCGGATGGTTATGAAAATTCACACTAATCGTCTGGAATACATTGTGCACAAACGATCGAGCCGGATTTTCGATTTAGATCTTTGTTCACCCACAGCACCTCCTCGAACTTTGGGGATTTCCGATTTCAAACCGCATTTTCAGTTCTTTTCATTCAAATGGATACCGAGTAATTATCAGTAGATGGAACTGGATGAGATTTGATATGCATAATCTTAAGGTGATTCCCTATCCGCTATATGACATCCATTTTGCTCTATATCTTATAGTTTCCATGCTCGGTGACCCATCACCGCCTACCGGCTTGTTTCTGTATATTTTACCCATGACCTAAACCTGGGTACTACTCCTACAAAATTTGGTGGAGATTGGCCCAGCCGTTTTTTTCTATGATTTTCAGAAATACACAAACATACTGTGTTGGGATGTCCGTCGCCTCTGGATAATTCCAAGAGGATGGCCTGTCTTAAGAGACCACAGACGCCATTTGCAACTCTCAACTCTTGCCGGATCTTCCCACCCAAGGTCAGGTCAGGTCAGACATGGGAGCATGCACCGGAGCAGCACGTTGCTGCGTCCACTTTCTGCCGGTACTTCAGTGGCCTCCGTCTGGCCACCCCCCAGGCAGATGCCTGGCCCATCCCAATCTCCTTGAGATGGCGATCAACCTGCTGCAACCACGAGGCACGTGGTCGGCCCATTGGCTTCCTCCACTCACGAGACTCCCTCGCTGAGAGAATCTGGTGAGCAGGATTAGCGTCAGGAAAACAAGCCACATGTTCATCCAGCTGCAGCTGACGCTCATGGACTATGCAGGTAACAAATCTAATTTAAGTCTCTGCAACCGCTTGTTGGACACAAAGTCTGACCAGTGATAGCCAAGGATTCTCTGAAGAGGCCGAGTACCAAAGGAATTATGTCTCCATCTCAGATCCCTGGTCAGAGTCCAAGTCTCACATTTGTAGAGCAAGACTAGAAGCAGCAAGGACCTGAAGACTCGGATTTTCATCCTCCTGCACAGGCACAGACAGCACCACACCCCATGATCCAGTGAATCCATGACTCCCCAGGCCCGACCCAGACGTTTATTGACCTCTGGCTCACAGCCAGCAGAGACATGAATATCACTGCCAAGGTAAGTGAATCTCTCCGTGACCTCAACATTCTCAACACAAACAAGTACAGACAAGATAGCAGCATCCAAGATGTCATTGAAAGCCTGGATCTTAGTTTTGACCCAGGAAACCCGTAATCGCAGCAGCTCTGGCTCCTCATTCAGCAACTCGAGGGCCCCCAAAAGGATCTCCAGTCTCCGCAAAGATAACTGCATCATCTGCTAAATCAAAGGTTGGTCTACCGTGAAGGTGAGGTAAGCGAGGCCAAAGGGGAACCATGCTGGTGGTTATGCAACAGACCTTAGACAGTCGGTCAAGCAGAACCAACATCACATAACCGCATCTGAGATCAAACTTAAATAACGAATTTGAGCCTGCCAAACACCCCAGCAGTCTTATGCTGGCCAACATCAGAATGGACAAAATAAACCAGCACATGGTTTGTTGAAGAAGTGGCCTTTCGTGGCAGTAATGAAATAAAACCCCACCCCTTCCCCCTTCCTCCTCCTACCCACCCCCCCCAGACTCCCACCCCATCTCTTCCCCTCCTTCTGGACTTCCACCCAAACTCACCACCCCTTCCCAACCCTTCCCCTGCCTCCTCCAACCCTAGTCCCTCCAGACTCTGACCCCACCCCTTCCCCTGCCTCCTCTCACCCCACCCCAGTACTTGTGATGCTGGGGGAAAGATGGGTATATACAATGCCTCAGAAAGTATTCACACTCCTCAACCATAAAATGGATTAAATTAAAAAATATATTGTCACTGATTTACACAAAATATGACAAAATGACAAAGTGAAAACATATTTTTCAAAGTTTTTACAAATCAATAACAAATGAAAAGCTGAAATGTCTTGCATCAATAAGTATTCAATTCCTTTGCTATGCCACTCCAAATTGAGCTCAGCTACATCCAATTTCCTTTGCTAATCCTTGAGATGTCTACAACTGGATTGGAGTCCACGTGTGGCCAATTCAATTGATTGAGCATTATTTTGAAACAAACACATCTTCCTATATAAGGTCCCACAGTTGACGGTGCATGTCAGAGCAGAAACTCCACCATGATGTCCAAGGAACTGTCCGTAGAACACCGAGATAGAATTGTGAGGAGGCATAGATCTGGGGAAGGGTATAAAACAATTTATAGAGTGTTGAAAGTTCCCAAGAGCCCAGCGAGCTCCATCATTAGGAAATGGAAATATGGAACAACCCAGACTCTTCCTCGAGCTGGCCGTCTGATCAAATTGAGCAATCGGGCAAGAAGGACCTTGGTCAGGGAGGTGAAAAAGAACCCAACGACCACTTTTACAGAACTACAGAGTTCGTTGGCTGAGATGGGAGAACCTGCCAGAAGGGCAACAGTCTCTGCAGCACTTCACAAATCTAGGCTTTGTGGGAGAGTGGCAGGATGGAAGCCACTCCTGAGAAAAAGGCACATGACAGTATGCCTGGAGTTTGCACAAAGGCTCGTGAAAGAATCAGAGCATGATGAAAAATATTCTCTGGTCTGATGAGACAAAAATCTAACTCTGGCCTGAAGGCAAAGTGCTATGTCTGGTGAAAATTAAGTACAGCTCATCACCCATCTAACACTGTCCCTACCATGTAGCATGGTGGTGGCAGAATCATGCTATGGGGATGCTTTTCAGAAGCAAGGACTGGGAGACTTGTAAGGACAGAGGGAACAATGAATGGAGCCAAATACAGGGAAATACTTGAGGAGAACCTGCTTCAGAGTGCAAAAGACCTAAGACCGGCGAAGATTTACATTCCAACAGGACAATGACCCCAAGCATTCAGCCAAAGCAACACTGGAATGATTTCAGAACGAGAACGTGAAAGTCCTTGAATGGCCCAGCCAAAGCCCAGACTTGAATCCCATTGAGAATCTGTGGAAAGACTTGAAGATTGCTGTTCATCAACACTCCCCATCCAACTTGACAGAGCTTGAGAAAATCTGCAAGGAAGAATGGGAGAAAATCCCCAAATACAGATGTGCAAAGCTGATACAGACATACCCAAGAAAACTCGATGCTGTAATTGCTGCCAAATGCTCTTCCACAAAGTATTGACTTGGGGGGTGGGGGGGGGGTTGAATACTTATTGATGCAAGACATTTCAGCTTTTCATTGTTAATTAATTTGTAAAAATGAATAAAAAAATGTTTATTGTGTTTATAGTTTATTCGTGTAAACAATCGTTTATTTATAGTAAACAATAGTTTATTGTGCCTGATGAAGCCGGCCGTGAAGCAGGCGAAACATTACTCTGAGACCGGGTCCGCTCTCCCTTTTTTGCTCAAATTAGCGGAATCGATGTAGTTTTTACTTTGGGTTGGAAGCGCCTTCTTCTTCTTTAAAAATGTGTAATCCCAACCACCCCAATCTTATATAGTATATGACATTACAGGTTAAGAAAGTTGGGATGCATTATGAGAGAATTAATGTTTTTTCGTTAAAGCACAGCCAATGAAGAATTGTACGAAGTACTACTCCACTGATTTTGTAATAAAATGGATAGAGCAGACCATGTCTCCAGGAACATTTCATCTGGAAAACACAGACTTTAGGCAGGAATTTTGTCCTAGCTCCGGCACTTTGCTCGGTTTTAATACCCTTGTAAGTGCCTTCCTGTCATGTGCCAGAGCAATGAGTGAGTCACAGCATTAAACTGTAAGTACACCAGCATAGTCGAGTCTGCTGAATCTGCATTTGCAATTGGTGTAACCTAGTTTTACCTTCATGTGCATGAGCAGTTGTATAAGAACTACCACTCTCACTCCCTGGATGGATTATATCTAAGGTGTGCTAGTCAGCTGATTGTGTAATTTATGAGTGCACATTAATCTCCAAATGTGTAGGGTGGCCTCTCGTTGAGCTTGCAATGTGTTGTGAAGCAGCGAGCATGCCTGTACATAATATGGTGGTGTCTACCTGTGCGCATGAGTAAGTATGTGTACAAAGGGCGTTCCTCACAACTTGTTATTCACCTTAGTGGGAATGTAAGCCACAAAGCCACAATGAATAATCCTAATACGTGTTTGGGGGTACATCTGCAAACCTCAGGAAGACAATGAAAACCACAATCCCATGTTATTCAAAAAGGTCTGTGAAACAATTGAAATGTGTTTATAATCTTGAATTGTACTTTTAAATCGTGGTAAGCTCATGTCGTACATAAACTACTTTATATTACTGCCACATCAACAATGAAACATGGGGATACTAGAACGGCACTCAGTAGAGCACATACTGTACCTCCTCGAGGTTGAACTCGTATTCCACTGATAGGCCGGATCTGGATCAGAACCTGAACCAGAATCTAATCGACTTGTTCTTGTCACCTACTCAACTCATCGACCAAGTTTTGTCTTAAGCCATCCACAACTTTTTGAGATATCATGCTATATATCATTTTTGGACTGATCTCTCAATGGTGAAGAATCACTTGAAAAAAAAAATCTCGAATCCGGATTTGGATCTTCACCAGAATTGAATCAATTCTTCCTTGTCACACACCCAACCTGTCCACCAAGTTTCGTTTGAATCCGTCCACAAGCTTTTGAAATGTTGTGCTGTCTGTTTGTCTGTGAACAGGATATCTCAAAAAGTTGTGGATGGATTTGAATGAAATTTGGTGGACGGGTTGGATGTTTGACAAGGAAGAATTGCTTTGATTTTGGTGAAGATGCAGATGCAGATGCAGATCCGGCCTATCAGTGGGATACAAAACTTAAACTGTTCAGCCACGTGAAGGTATGCACTCTACTGAGTGCCGTTCTAGTTAACCATGGGTTTGACCTTCCAGTTTAATAAAACATTGACAGATATAGCCAATGTTTCTCAGGGCAGGTTGGACTTAGAATACTGTAGTACTCGAGGGATCATAAATTACCCAATTCTTCCCTGCAGAAAGCTTCAATATACAAATGGTTACTATAACTTGTATCTCTACAGAACCGTTTATGTTTGCTTATGTAATGGTTGGCTTGTCCATCCTGTCTATTTGACAAATTATCTGGAGTAATGTCCATATTGCTCTTTGCATTACTCCAACCAACCTTATTTGTCACCTTCCCTGCTGCCAACTAGTCAATGATGAATGTTGCTGTTTTTCCTTAAACAATCCCTCAAATTTTTATTTCTTTCTTTTTCCGTGTCTGGAAACAACTCTCATATCCCCTCATAATCTTTTAGTCCCATGAAAAGTGCAAAATGGAGAGCGCATAATAATTATTGCTGACCTGCTCAGTTTTTGTCCGTGATGCATTTCATCAACTCTTCCATCATTTCAATGATAAAAGTACAAAATTAACTTTCTCTTTAAACATTCATTTCTCCATTCCAATAGTTTCCTTGGGAACACGTTAAAAAGATATTATAAGTGTATTTCTTCCATATTTGTTTTTTGCATTCACAGCTCAAATGTTGTTCAAGTGAGATGGTTTTCACAGCTCAGTTTTCATTGGTAGTTTGATCTATACAACCTTGTTATAAACCGATTATGACAGCATGGACTCGAGCGAGCATTTATTCATGTGAACTGCAGCAAGTAGTTGGATATAGCTGTAGACTGTGCTGAGTAATGAATGCAAACTACAGCAAGTATCCTACTATTAATTTGCAATTGATCACCGGCTTTGACACCAATACATTTTTTTTTTTGTTACGGACCCTCGGCATCAAAAGGCTACATATATCGAACAGAGTTTCAAATGGAGCACCTTACCACCATTAGAGCATTTAAATTGCATCAGATGTGGCAATAAATGCGAGTTGTTGCTCCCAGCTTGCCAGCTCGGTGACAGAAGATGCCCTTTGCATTTTTGCCGCCTCAATCGCATGTGGGCACGGGCAACTTGCTAGTTAAATACAGTGTGAAATGCAATGAGTTTTAAATATAAGGGTGGACTAACAGTATTAAAAAAACAAATAACTTGTTGAAAACTTTGATTTCTTGTGTTACATACTGGCAAGTCCACATGAATTTTACCTGAAAACAGTCTTCTTTACATAAATACTAAACAGAACAGAAGATAAGACAGGTTACAAATTCTTTCCCACTTTCCATCTGTCCAAAGTGTTCCTGTTTTAAATCAATAAATATTAATAAAAACAATGAACTATCTTTAAAACCTATTTTGAAGGTGTTTAAAGATCCTAGCTACACAAACAAATGTAAGTAGCTCCATGTTTGTACACTTGAGCTACATTGAGTATTTTGAGGAGACGTTACACTTATGTCCTATATTATATTCTGAACTTGTCCAAAGGTGCATGAAAATAAATGTACAGATAAATACAAGAAGATGATTGTGAATTTTCTCTGCACTGGACAGCATAATATTTATCAGTGGTGTGAGTTATAGATCAACCGACCGTAACTAGTGTAGCTACCCCTCCCTGTGTGACGATACATTACGGTAAAAAATTTTTTTGAGAAGCAAGTCATATTTTGATTTTAACATGAATATAAACTCCTTATTCATCAAGATACCTGGTGTTGGCTTAATGGTTAGGGTGGTGGGCTTGGGATCCTAGGATCCTGAGTTCAAATCCTACTTTTCTGTTGAATTAATACCAGGTGGGGTTGACTCTGCCTGTCGTCCTCCGAGGTCGGCAAAATGACTGCCAGCCTGTGTCGGAGTGGCGACCCCTCCAGGATTGTACCCAATAGCCAAGGAGACTGCTGAAGCAGCACCAACGCTCTGCTCAGAGTATGGTCCCAATGGATGGATGGATGGATTCATCAAGATGAGGGTTGTAAAAACAAAAATGAACAGTAAACTAACCTACGTTGAACAATGAAAAAAGAACTTGTTGAAAAGTTAGATGATAAATCAGAATTTCAAATTCAAAGTATGAAAATGACAATGACAAACCAGGCTCGAACAATGACAACAAAACAATAAACATCACAATATTTTCCAATTAGTTGGTTGATGGTGTCAAACTATGAAGGGGCACTTACATGATTGCTCAACACAGTTAATGTATATGTGAAAGGATAATGATGGACCAAAATCATTTTATTGTGCATTTTATTTTGCTTCAACCCGATTATGGTTCTGCGTCGGAGTGGCGACCCATCTGGGATTGTGCCCAACAACCCAGGAAAATGCTTTGGCAGCACTGATGCTCTGCACTGAGTATCGTCCCATCGGAGTGGAATGATTGTGGTTGAATTTTATGAAGTTAATTTTATTTCAGATGAACCACTGGTTGAAGTGGTGTTCAAGATGATAAAATAAAATGAAGTTGAACCGTCTCCCATCCTGCAAAGAAGCTCACACTAACAAGGGAATTTTTTTGCCAACTTTGACTTCCCCTTTGCAAGCCACTTCCGTTGTTTTGTGCACATGTCATTTGACCGGAGATATCTGGGTGTGGCGGAAAACGGCTTGGGCCCCCCTTTTTTGTTTGCATCCAGAGGTTATCTACTCAAATGTGCCCCATGATAAGGTTTTTTTTGTGAGGAAGGACCAAAAATAATAGAATGTCTTTGATCAAGTTTAACACTGTAGTTGCAGACTATAGTAGACTTTCATTTATAAGTTCAACTAAATGCTGGCAGTTTTTGTGTGATGAAAGAGTAGTAATGCACAATAGAATATGCAATGGATTTGTGAACTGAGATAAGCAAAGGACAGTCAGCTTAGAATATTACATCATACAATTTATAGAGCGTGTCATCAATGTGTGACTTTTTTGAATAATATGGTGGAGTTTATGATATAAAATTAATAATACTGGACTGGGAGAATAGGCGAGATGTATATACACTCACCTCTGAGTTGTTGAGACGAGGTTCGAATCTCAGCACAGCTATAAACTGTCACCCTTTGATGGACATTAAACTGAACATCTCATGTGTTTGCATTAGTCGGTGGATGGTAAAGATTCCACAGTATCTTTCAGGATCAGAGTTGGTGAATTGTAATCGACAACTTGAGCAACTTAAAATTCCTGCTCCAACATCAGCGGCACAGCAGCACATCCAGCAACGATGCAAACAAAATAATAACAACAAGACTTATTCTTTCAACAATAATTTATTTTGCACATTCATTTTAATGAAAATGGCACCTTTCCTTTTAACAAAATTCTTATTATCGAGTCTTCATCTTTCAGAAGCTTTACTGCGTATGTTATATTATACGTAGAACTACATTATATTGAAGGTCTGTCCTTCAAAATATGTTGCTGGAGTCTCACTGACAGTCATAAATTTGTCAAAATGCAAAAATAATCATTTGGTATTGTATCATACCTGCCAACCCTACCGATTTGCGCGGTAGCCTACCGATTTTCTATAGCTCCCAACGCCTACCGATTTTATTAGTCAGACATACCGCATTTGGAAATTATTATTGGAAAAAAAAATTATTTGTGTTTTTTCAGTTTTGCGTTCGTTTCTCACTGCCAAGATCAAGATCGTATCACATGCGGCTGCTTCTACATTCTACAAAACTCGTGCCTGACCTTGATTTCTTATCTCGTCAGCGATTGGTTATTGCTTCCAAACTAAGCATGACCAATCAAATGGGACGACAAGAAACAGCGGGCATTCATTTCAAGACAACGCGCCATTTTCCATTCATGATCAAACACTGCAGATAACAGAGGGGACTCATCGCTTCAGTGCACGACAACAATGCAAACAGCAGAAAAGAAAAAAACACCCCACGCTGGGTCAACGAGTTTAAGCCAAGTTGGACAACAGAGTTCAAGTGTATCAAGGCTTCACGTGAGGTAAACTGTAAATATGTTATGAAATCAGAGTGGCCAGTCATTTCATTCATAAAGATGTATCAGTGAGTTTATGTAAACTCTTGTGTACAGTGTACACGTAATGGGCACATACATGTGGAGCTTGGACAGTGAGTAATTTATGGAAACGTGACTGATGATCAGGATGTCTTAGAAAAATAAAGATTGGTGAGTAGATCAACCATGTTAAGTTTTCTCTTTTTCACTCTAAAAAATATGTTGATATATTTCAGCTAACTGTGGTCTCAAAATGCAGGAGATTGCACCATTTTGCTTCATTTTTTTGAAAAATTTACAGGGGGGCATGCCCCCGGACCCCCCCTAGGGACGCGTGCGACACCAGCCTACCGCTTTTCCTTCAAAAAAGGTTGGCAGGTATGTTGTATGGAAAATATAATATGATGGAGTGTGAAAATGTGTCGTATAAAACACAAATGGACAATAAAAACAAAAACGTCTCAGTATTTATTTCCTGCCCTGTGTGGTTCTTCTGCTTCTCATTCAATACATCAAATGCAGGTGTGTAGAAGGACGAAGGTATTACATTGTGATGGGTTTAGGGATATTTAGAGCCAGCATGATTGGTCCAAATATATTTTGCAATGATCGGATTTCTATACAATTGATTTTATCAGCTGTATGCTAAACTCCTTATCAACATTCAATCGATAAATATTGTTGCGAATTCGCGCCCACCGGCGTGCGAACGGCCACGTGACTCTGATCGCGGCACGTCGCCCACCAGACGGACAATTCAGTCGTGACCCTCCGTGAACTATCACCCGGAGCCAGTCACGGGTGGGCCTTTCGACCTCACCACAATCGTGCCAATCGGCCACCCGCGTAGGATGGGGTTGTTTGCCAAACTCGACCTACCTAAGTACCCACGCAGATGGTAAAGCGGGCGATCGTACCTCGCCGCAGGTCGACTCCGGACACGAGCCACTTGGGCGGCCCGTTCCGTACTATCGGGATAACCGAGCGGTGTTATCGTCGACCTCGACGGTTCGGATTATTTACTGGGCGTTTTGCACCCACTACGAACCCTTTACGTGAAGCAGGATGGAGAGTCAATGGAGAAAAGACGAAGCGAAACGGGAAAACAGTTCACACAATGCACATTTATTTCCTGGCACACGGAGAGCACGTATATACAGCCATACAGTCAAAATGCACATATAGCAATTAAAACAATAAAAAAGCAACAATGACGCAGAGTTAATACCGACTACGCACACACACGGCAACACTTATACAGCTTTACTTTACAGACAGCACCAACACATTTACACAAAAGCAAAGAAAAGAAGCCACCCTCATAGACAAGGGGGCAGACAGGCCTGTAGGCCAAATGTGCGCATGACCTGGAGGAGCGGCCAGGTCTGCCAGACCAGGGGGGGGGGGTCCGACCCGCGTCCTCGTGACGCGTTGGCGGGCGAGCCGCAAATGTGGCCACGCGGCTGCGCTCCGACTCCGTGCTCCTTGGCGGGTTTCGGTGGCATGACGTTTGGAGTGGGGTGGGAATGGGGCCCCCTTTTGCACTATCTCAGCGTGGGGGAAAGGGAGATTGTTGATGCCCTGGGGGAGGAGAATGGCTGGCTGGCTTGGGTCCCGCGACGAGCGATCCCACACCGCGACCTCGTCGCCGACCGCCGTCCTTCTGGCCTCGGACCCGAGCTCCCTTGCCTGCAGTTCCACCGCTCTCACTCGCCCGACTCTCTCTGCAACTCTTCTCCATTCCACACTCTCCTCAGCAGACCCTCTTCAGTTCCACACTCTCCTCGCGACTTCACCGACTGACTTGACTCTGCTCCTCCACCCTCTGCCACTTTGCGCTCGCCTTTTTATAGGCGGGCAGGAGAAGCCAGTATGCAAATATTCGGATCAGAATGACCTCGGGGGCGGAGCCACGCTCGCCCATTCGTCGGAGGAAACGGGGGCGTGAACCTCCCCTGATCCAAGAATTTGCACATATCGACTTCACACACACGCGCCTGGAGGCGGGGCCAAGCCGCCCCACGCTCGCTAATTGGACGGAGGAGAAGTGGGCGTGAAGCGTTTCTGATCCGAGTTTTCCCCTCGGAAAGGCCGCCATTTGCGCTCGCGGCTCGGTGCGTTCGGCACCAATCGCTGAACAGGCCTGAGACAGCCCAACGTTCAGTGTTCACAGGTGGTGCAGGAATGGCCGTAGAAGGAGAGAGGTGAAGGTGGTGGAGGGTTTTCGGTGGTGGTTTGATGGTTATGGTGCCGTTTGGGAATGGCGATGAGGCGATGATGTGGGAGCATAGATGGTGGCGGTGGCGTGGTTGTTGTGTTGTTGTCTGAGGTTTGGAGCGTGGTTGTAGTTGGTGATAATGGTTGGTGTGGTGGTTAAGGTGGTTGTTGTGTGATGGCGGTTGAGGCGTGCTTGGTTCAAAATAACGATAGAACAGAAAAAATGGCTAACTCAAAGCGTCGCAGCCCGGATGAATCACATAAATTCCCTCTATACAACGGTTTTGGGCTAACTACACATGTACTTACAGAGATATCTCACCTAAGGGCCCTGAATGGTGATTTGCGAATTTCCACAGCCGTAACAATATATTCCATTGTTTGACCGGTGCAGATGTTCATGATGACTAGTATTCAATTGTATTTCTACACTGAATATGATTGAGCTGTCATTGGAGAATGTGATACCCAAACCCAACGAACGGGCTGGTTTTAGAAAGAACCAGACCACCGAATATAAAGTGCTGGCAGCCACAGGCCACACTGAGGCTGCTTTTGAAGCTAATCAGAAATGTGGTGCCCTGCTCATTGACCTCTCATCAGCTTATGATACTCTCTGGCATATTGGGCTTCCACCCAAGCTGCACAATGTTCTCCAGGATTGCCAAATAGTAGACATGATCAGGGAAATCATCACTGCTCTCAGGTCATGCTGAATGGACAGTGCAGTCGAACCACATAACAAGGATTAAAAATTCCATCCTACAAGAATCTGTCTTGTCCCACAAGATACCACCCCAGCACTCTTCAACTTGTACATGGTTGACTTGCCACAGACTTCTGGCATGAAGCTCGCCTATGCCAACAACCTGGCAACCCTTACGACTGATAGAACATTTGAAGAGGGACAGCAGACTCTTACACAGAACATCAAAACCATTCACAGGACACAAGCCCTGCAGCATACCTACTACCATCAATGGTGATTTCATCTCAACGTACAGAAGACCAACTGTTTGGATTTCCACATGCACAACAGAGAAGCAGGCAATCATAAATCTTGATGGAATTAACCAACCCTTTTACCCTCACCTTCCGCCAACACACAGATAATGTAGCTGGAAAAAAATAACAGCTTGGGACAATCTACTGTCGAGGCTCTGGATCTTTGACTGGGGAGTAGATTTTACAACTTTGCGTTCCATCACATTTGCACTAGTGCATGCCCTTGAAGAGTACTGCTTATCTGCTTGGGGTCAGAGCGAGCGCGCGCGCACGCACGCACGCACTATAGCTCAATTCTGCCCTGCGAATGATTAGTCGCTGTCTACGACCGACACCAACTCACGACACACCTATGTTGGCAGGTATCCCGCCTCACCATCTACGACGTGAAGCTACAACCAGACAGGCAGCCTTCAAAGCAGCTGAACAACCTGCATACCCTGAGCATCACAAAATCCTAGGAGAACTGCCTGGGTACAACAAATCAAGAGCCGCAAGCCATTCATCAGAGTGGCTCAACCCTTGATGCGGTCGAACAACAGGCAGGACAAACAACAGTCGTGAGTGGAGAAGGAAATAGTCTGTTGGTAGATTGCAACAGATGCCACTAATCTCTTTCATTCCTACTGGTAGCTACCATCAACCACAGTAGAAGTGCTGCTGTCTGAATCATCTCTGATGGGTGTTGGGCGCATCAACACATGCAAAGTTTCCAGGAACCTGTCCGACAGTACAGCTTGTGATTGTGATGAGATACGGACAGCACACCACTTGATGGAGGAGTGCCCCGAACATCACCTTGATGTACAATGGAATCTGCCTCAACAGGTCACTGCACAAGCCTTGGAGTGGCTGAGGACTGCTCGTTTCACCAGCAAGTTGGCTCAACCCCCGAAAATTTCTATATGAAGAAGTCTATACAACAACGTTTTATTAGATGGCAAATTATTTTTTAAACTCTCACATTACTACATCATTTTATTAATTGCAAAATCACTTTAAATTATATGTAGTGATCTTTGAAAAGACACACATTATCCCTTAAGGACTGGTTTGTTAATAACTTTCAACTGAAGTGGAGCTTAATTAAAGTAACAGAAAAAGAAAAAAAGCAATCAGAGATTGCAGACACTCACCAGGACTCGGTTTGTGTGGTGTTTGTATGCTGTGTGATGTAATTAATAACAGATATAGAAGTAGAACTGCCAATGATGACTGGGTAGCAAGACGTCCCGCTTTGATTGAACACTTGATAACGACCAATGATGTTTATTATTATTATTATTCAACTAAATTCACAATGTGATGAAAATAAGTTCAATGTAAATCAAACGGAAAAACAAATAGGTAATAGGTACAGTACTGCATTGGAGTCATCAGAAGGAACCCAAACAAGCAAAGATGAAGTCATCAGGAGGAACCTGGGTAGGATTTGTGTTTCAGCTGCTACTCATGTACCATCAAACTCATAAAGGCACAGCCAAGTGAGCCTTATTCAAAAAAAAAAAAAAACATCAAAATAACCAAGATTCAAAAAAGTTAAAGAATTCTTGCTGTCAGACCATGCGTCCAATGAGGTTGAAATTTAAAACATACATTCTCTATCACTACGGTATCAAATTGTTGAAGTTTGTGTCGATCGATGAAGCGGTTCAAGAGAAATATATATATTTTAAGATTTTCACTCGTGAACAAACTTTTTTTAATGTCATGAACAAACTTTGGTACATCAAGGGTGATGAAGGTGGTGGTCAAGTTTCATCGGAATTGTACGCGTCCTTTCTGAGAAGAAAGCAAATACCTATTTGGAGGAAGCAATCCCCCACGCCTGTAAACTCCCTCCGTAAACCCTCTTAGACCTCGATTGTTTTTTTTTTTTTAATGCTGTGAACAAACTTTGAAGGTTGTGGTCAAGTTTCATCAGAATTGCACGTGTAGTTTCTGAGAAGAAAGCAAATAATTATTTTGGGGGGCAACCCCCATAGACCCCCCTTAGGGCCTGATTTTTTTTTTATGCCATGAACAAACCTTGGTGCATACACGGCTTTGAACGCTTTGGTAAAGTTTCATCAAAATCATCTATGCAGTTTCAGAGAAGTTGCAAGTATTTGTGGACTGGCAGATGGACGGACTGACAGACGGATGACGAGCCATCCAATAAGCTCCTCAAAACTAAGTAAATCACACTTATTCCCCATGTGGAGTACTTTCCATGTGCATGCCTGGTGTTGGCTTAATGGCTAGGGTTCCCAGGGTCCTGAGTTCAAATCCTGCTCAGCTATTGAATTAATACCAGGTGGGGTTGACTCAGCCTGTCATCCTTCTGAGGTTGGCAAAGTGAGTACCAGCTTTGTGAGATGATTGAGCCATTTCCGTATCCTGTGTCAGAGTGGTGAGCCATCCAGGATTGTGCCCAATAGCCCAGGAGACTGCTTCAGCAGCAATGGTGCTCTGTACAGAGTATGGTCCCAATGGATGTGGATGAATGCAGTGTGCTAAGTTTCAGGGTTTTTTTTCCCCCTTGGTGCGGTTTCAGAGATAGAGGTGTAAAGTTTCCTTTTTTTTAACAAGGCTGCCACACCACGTGACCTACGACATCATAATTGTCATTAAAACATTATCCACGAGCAGTTGCTCCCATGGTAAAAAAAAAAAAAAAAAAAAAAATCATATCAATCCGACAAGTGGTTGCAGAGAAAACCACTCATGTTCTGTGCGGACAAACAAACACACAAACACACAAACGCAATACCCTCTCCTCTGGCTAAGGTAACTATCAATCATTATCTCTGTGTAGCATGAAATATACAAAGTAATGATTTGATGAAAGACACTTTTGACACAATTACACGTGATAGTGCAAATGTTACTGTGGCTAACACAGTCAGGCTGCCACGAAAGGGTGAGTGTTTCATCACACATGTATCAATGTGCAGAATCAGCAAGACAAGTGGATGCGTTGCAATTGCTGCACCCTCGGATATATTGTGGTGCACCAAAATACGCTTAAATCTCAGCTTAGAAACACAATACCATAGCTCCCTTTCTTTTTCCTCCGCAGCTTTGCATTGCAATTTGCTGGCCAAAGACTCAGAACAATTCTCTTTTGCCAATCTTGTTCCACGTCGCCCTCTACTGTCCTTTTGTATCTTCCTTCAATGGAGTTGATTTGATGAGTGTGTGTGTGTGTGTGTGTGTGTGTGTGTGTGTGTGTGTGTGTGTGTGTGTGTGTGTGTGTGTGTGTGTGTGTGTGTGTGTGTGTGTGTGTGTGTGCCTATAGAAAGTCTACACCCCCTTTCGAATTTTTCACCTTTTGTTGCCTTCTTGCCTGGAATTAAATTGCATTACATCAAACTCTTTACGTCCGCCACCGAAGGTGAAGGAGGTTATGTTTTCACCCCTTTTTGTTTGTCGATTTCTCTGTTTGTTTGTGTGCAGGATAACTCAAAAAGTTGTGGACGGATTCGGCCGAAATTTGGTGGACACGTTGGGTGTGTGAAAAGGTAGAATTTATTCGATTTTGGTCGAAGATCCGAATCTGGATTCGAGAATTATTTAATTTTATAGTAATTCTTCACCATTGAGAGATAGGGCCAAAAACTATATAATACTTTATAGCATGATATCTCAAAAATGTATTGGGCCCGATATGTTCTCGTGGATCAGGCATTATGTGGTGGAGGTATGCGCTCTACCGAGTGCCCTTCTAGTTCCACATCGTAACCCACAACTTCCAAGTGAAAAACAAATTCCATAAATTTCAGAAAATTAATTAAAAATACAAAACTAGAATATCTTGGTTGGATAAGTGTCCACCCCTTATAATAGCAATTGCAAATGAGCTTCTTCTTCTTCTTCTTCCTCTTTCGGCTTGCTCCCGTTAGGGGTCGCCACAGCGGACCAACTGTCTCCATTTCGCTCTATCCTCCACATCTTCCATTGACACTCCAACCACCCGAATGTCCGCCCTCACCGCATCCATGAACCTCTTCTTTGGCCTTCCTCTTCTCCTCCTGCCTGGCGGCTCCATCTTCAACATCCTTCTCCCGATATACTCCGTTTCCCTCCTGTGCACATGTCCAAACCATCTCAATCTCGCCTCTCTCACTTTGTCTCCAAACCGTCCGACCTGGGCTGTCCCTCTAATATACTCATTTCTTATCCTATCCATCCTCGTCACTCCCAACGAGAATCGCAGCATCTTTAACTCTGCCACCTCCAGCTCTGCTTCCTGTCTTTTTGTTAGCGCCACCGCCTCCAAACCATACAACATAGCTGGTCTCACTACCGTCTTGTATACTTTCCCCTTCACTCTTGCAGCTACCCTTCTGTCACAAATCACTCCTGCAACTCTTCTCCACCCACTCCATCCTGCCTGCACTCTCTTTTTCACTTCTCTCCCACACTCTCCGTTACTTTGGACAGTTGATCCCAAGTATTTAAACCAATCCACCTTCCCCACCTCAACTCCTTGCAACTGCACCATACCACCACCCTCCCTCTCATTTACGCACATGTACTCCATCTTACTCCTACTGACTAACATTCCCCTTCTCTCCAGTGCGTACCTCCACCTCTCAAGGCTCGATTCAGCCTGCTCCCTACTCTCCCTACAGATCATGATGTCATCCGCGAACATCATGGTCCATGGAGACTCCAGTCTGATCTCGTCCGTCAACCTGTCCATCACCATTGCAAACAGGAAAGGGCTCAGAGTCGATCCTTGGTGCAATCCCACTTTAACCTTAAACCGGTCCGTCATTCCTACCGCACACCTCACCGCTGTCACAGTGTCCTCATACATATCCTGCACGATCCTCACATACTTCTCCACCACTCCCGACTTCCTCATACAATGCCACAACTCCTCTCTTGGCACCCTATCATAAGCTTTCTCTAAATCCACAAACACACAATGTAACTCTTTTGGCCTTCCCTATACTTCTCCATCAACATTCTCAAAGCAAACATCGCATCAGTGGTGCTCTTTCCTGGCATAAACCCATATTGCTGCTCACAGATCGTCACCTCTCCTCTCAACCGAGCTTCCACTACTCTTTAGAGAACATTGTACTTTACAGTAATTCCACATATCGACGGTCCCCTGTGCCAGTGCGCATGCGCAGCCTGACCCAGAGTCAGGGATGTTGTGGGTGTTTCAACCTGTTCAATACTTGTTTGATTATTGTCGTTCCACGCTAATAAAGTGGTCGAACAAATTGAACTCTGTTCTTATTTATAATCAAACAACTTGATGCAGTCGAGTAAGGATCGTCGGTGCTGAGGAAGACGCGACTGGGTGAAAACGGACCACGAGAACGTCGACAGTGAGTTTGGATTTCTCGGGTACTGTACCCAATCTTCGCCCCCATGACACTGCACACACGTGTGCATCACCGAAAATAGAACGTTTACTCCAGAATAACTGTTCCTATGGCGCCGATGGAAGCAGAGTGCCCGATCGAGGGTTGTGACTATATGGCTACACACGCAGAGGCGGCAGTGGTGGCCGCCATGTTGAGTATACACGCCACTGTGCACGTCGCCGCCCCGAGGGCGGCGAGCTCGAATGCCAAGATGGAGAAAATCAAGCGTCCCTCCATAGCACTGGCAGGAACGGGCGAGGCCTGGTCGTACTTCATGACCTGCTGGGGCGAATACAAAACAGGTACTAAGCTTGTCGGACCCTAACTAAGCTTGCTACTGGAGTGCTGTGAGGAGGAGCTGAGAAAGGACCTCACTCGCGCGGCGGGTCGGAGCCTCGTGGGCAGCGATGAAGAAGACGTCCTCGCCGCCATGAAGGCGCTCGCCGTCCGGACGGAGAACACGATGGTAGCTCGAGTGGCCCTGTCTAACATGCGGCAGGGACACGAGGAGCCCGTCCGGTCGTTCCACGCCCACATCAAGGGGCAGGCGGACACGTGCAAGTATGAAATGAAGTGCACCAAGGCGGGGTGCGATCAGGTCAACGACTTCACGGAAGAGATATTGCGCAACGTGGTTGCCCGTGGCATCGCGGACCAAGCAATACAACTTGACCTACTCGGTGAGAAGAACCAGGACATGCCATTAAAGGACATGATAGAGTATATCGAGGCCAAAGAGTCTGGAAAACGCTCGGCATCGCGCCTGCTTGACACTCAGAGCACGGACGCGATCAGTAGTTCGTATCGGCGGGGAAAGCGACAGGACGTCCGCGCCAGAGTAGGAGCCAGGCCGGAAAAACGGAAGGCCAAGCCCGAAGGAGTATGCATCTACTGCGGCAAGGTGGGCCACGGCAAAACGCCTCAATGGCACGCCAGACGCGCCGAGTGCCCCGGATACGGTAAAAAGTGCCGGAAGTGTGACCGCCAGAATCACCTCGACAAGGCGTGCCTGGGCGGCCGATCGGCAAGACCCCCATCTAAGGAGACCGACGGGATGTACGACGAGCAGACGGCAGCCTTCATCGAGCTATGCACGGTCACCATGGCCAGCACAGAGGACGAAATGCGCACGCTTCCCCTCGCTCACCACCTGTACGATGATATGTGCGATAAGTGGATGAAACGCATATCCGACCCGCAGCCATATGTCAACCTCACTCTCACCAACAAGCGCGAGGATTACAAAGCGCTGGGTTTTAACCTCCTGAAACACACCCGCGCGGTAACCCTACCCGCTATGGCAGACACGGGGTGCCAGAGCTGCCTGATCGGCATTAAAGTCGTCCAACAAATGTCCAACCGAGGACCTCATACCTGTATCCATGACCATGAAGGCCGCAAACAACAGAGGAATTCGTATCCTCGGAGCCGTGGTAGTCAGATTCGCCGGTAACAGTGACGACGCTCGGAGATTGGAGACGCGCCAAATCGCGTATGTGACGGACTCTTCAGACCGCATATTCCTCTCCCGCGCGGCCTGCATGGACCTGGGAATGATCTCGGACAGATTCCCGACACTCGGAGAGGTGAATCTGACGACCTCGGAATTGTGCGACTGCCCGCGACGCGCGGAGCCGCCGACCAAGCCGACCGCACTCCCCATGCCAGCGACCGAGGCCAACAGAGAGGCACTACAGTCACATTTACTCAGGATGTATGCTCAGAGCACATTCAACACGTGCCCACACCAGCCACTACCGAGAATGACCGGCCCGCCACTACGTCTTATGCTCAGTGAGAACGCGACACCGGTTGCCCATCACACTCCCATCTCCGTGGCCATACATTGGCAAGATGAGGTAAAAGCAGGCCTCGACCAGGACGTTCGGCTCGGCGTGTTGGAGGAAGTACCCGTCGGCACGCCGGTGACATGGTGTCACCGCATGGTAATTTGCGCGAAAAAGAATGGCAAGCCGCGACGCACCGTCGACTTTCAGGCCTTGAACAAGCATGCGTTCCGCGAGACCCACCACACCCAATCCCCGTTCCACCAGGCGAGACGCGTACCTAACGGGAAGCGCAAGACAGTATTCGACGCATGGAACGGTTACCATAGCGTCCGCCTACACGAGGACGACCGCCACAAGACGACCTTCATCACTCCATGGGGGCGCTACCGGTACCTATCTGCCCCACAAGGGTATATGGCATCGGGGGACGGTTACTCACGACGATACGATGAGATTGTCGCGGACATTGGTAACAAGACCAAGTGCGTAGATGACACGCTCCTATGGTCAGACACGATTGAGGGGAGCTACTTCCAGGCGGTCCAATGGCTGGATATATGCGGCCGGAATGGAATCATCCTCAACCCGGAGAAGTTTGTCTTCAGCGCACCCACGGTGGACTTCGCGGGCTTCACCATCACTATGACCGACGTGCGACCGTGCAGCCGCTACCTGGAAGCAATCCACGATTTCCCACAACCGCGTAACATCACCGACGTCAGATCGTGGTTCGGGCTTGTCAACCAGGTGGCATACGCCTTTAGTATGGCCGAACGAATGCAGCCATTCCGGAAGCTCCTGAAAAGTGGAGAACGCTTCCAGTGGTCCATGGAGTTAGAGGACATATTCCGCGAGTCGAAAGACATGATCGTACAAGAAATCGAACACGGTGTCCGCATATTTGACAAAACTAAGCCAACATGCATCGCCACGGACTGGTCGAAGGAGGGAATCGGATTCTGGTTGCTTCAAAAGCACTGCCGATGCGTGCCAGTTAGACCATTCTGCTGCACTGATGGATGGAAAATAACCCTGGTCGGCAGCAGATTTACACACGCGGCAGAATCCAGATACGCGCCCATAGAGGGCGAGGCTCTCGCAGTCGCGGACGCCTTGGACAAAGCGCGCTACTTCGTACTGGGCTGCGAGAACCTGATCGTTGCGGTAGACCACAAACCACTGCTGAAACTCCTTTCGGACAGAGCACTTGACGACATACCCAACCCCCGCCTCAGGAACCTCAAGGAGAAGACCCTGCGTTATCGCTTCCGCATCATACATATCCCGGGAATGAAGAACAAGGCGGCAGATGCCATGTCGCGCAGGCCAGTTGGCACCACGCGACCTCCACTCATGAACCTTCCAGATGACAATGCCACCATAGCGACCCACCTCCAACCAAGCACGCACACCGACGTCCTGTCCCTCCTACGCCAAACTGAGCCGGAGTATGACGACTACGTCGAGGACAACCTGGCATG
Organism: Eptatretus burgeri; assembly: GCF_056783735.1. NCBI lineage: Eukaryota > Metazoa > Chordata > Myxini > Myxiniformes > Myxinidae > Eptatretus > Eptatretus burgeri. The sequence goes on from NC_140965.1 coordinate 34,077,919, forward strand.
GTGTGCCGCGGGCCTCGAATCATTGCGATCAGTAACATGGGATCGCGTCAGGGAAGCCACCAGCAGCGATGGCGATATGCACATATTGGAGGGAATGACAATGAACGGCATCCCCGACTCAAAAATCGAGATGCCAGAGACAATTCGCGACTATCACCAGTACCGCGAGAACATTACATCGACAGATGGAGTGATCCTATACAAGGACCGAGTAGTCATACCACCCTCACTCCGCGGCGATGTGCTGAGCGCCCTACACGCTGCCCACCAGGGCGTATCAATGATGACCGCCCGCGCAGAATCCTCTGTATTCTGGCCAGGCATGTCAGCCGACATCAGCGCCACTCGGAAAAACTGTGAACACTGCCACCGGATGGCACCATCACAGCCTGGAGCGCCACCAACTCCACCTATTCCGGTCGTTTACCCCTTTCAGGCAGTGTGCTCGGACTTCTTTGTACACAGGGGTGCACACTACCTTGTGACAGTGGACAGATACTCGAACTGGCCGATCATCTCAAAGTCGACGGGTGGCGCCGCCGGACTCATAAACCACTTACGTCGCGCCTTCGTGAGGTACGTGACACCAGAAGAGCTCGCGTCGGATGGGGGACCGGAGTTCACCTCCACCGAGACCAGGTCATTCCTGCACAGATGGGGCGTACACCACCGCTTGTCATCGGTGGCCTTCCCTCACAGCAACTGTCGCGCGGAGATTGGAGTTAAGACAATGAAACGACTTATCACGGACAACACCAGCCCGCAGGGAGAACTTGACACTGACGCTGTGCAGAGAGCGATACTACAATATCGTAACACGCCTGACCCTGACACGAAGATCTCCCCGGCAATGTGTGTCTTCGGCCGCCCGATACGCGATTTCATCCCAATTATCCCCGGGAAGTACAGACCGCACGACACTTGGCATGAGACCCTGAAAGCGAGGGAGGAGGCCCTCCGCAAACGTCATATCCGCACAGCCGACACCTGGGCAGAACACACCAAACGCCTTCCGCCACTTGCTGTAGGGGACCAAGTCCGCGTACAGAACCAGACAGGATTCCACCCAAAAAATGGGACAAGACAGGCAGTATCGTGGAGGTACGCCAACACGACCAATACGTGATCAAGATCGATGGCTCGGGCAGAGTCACACTTCGGAACAGGAAATTCCTGCGCAAGTTTAGCCCAGTTTGCAATGACCAGCTGCCACCCCGGTCTATCTATGATGATCTAGCAACCCGAATCACTGTACCTGCACCCGTTGTAACACCGCAACTGCCTGACCTCGACAGCGAACCCGTGACATCTGCGACGCCAACGGGGCCCACGCCGGCACTGACGTCAGTATGCACACCCCGGCGCAAGACGACACCCGTTTTAGACACGCCAGCAGCACCAGGACGAGGCACACCGAGGCGCGCGATCCTTCAGACGCCACCATCGGCCCCTGAAACCCCGAGAGCCCCATCCCCACTGGGGCCCGATGTGACACCACCAGCACCAGCGATAGGTCAACGCCGATCCACCAGAGCGACCAGCGTGCCTGCCTGGCACAAGGACTACTCCATGGAATAGTCACACGATGGGCGATATCAACTTTTGTTCATTCATTAAACTTAATATTTTCTCAGCCTTTATCTATCAACATAATAAAGACTCGGAGGGAGATAGAGAACATTGTACTTTACGGTAATTCCACATATCGACGGTCCCCTGTGCCAGTGCGCATGCGCAGCCTGACCCGGAGCCAGGGATGTTGTGGGTGTTTCAACCTGTTCAATACTTGTTTGATTATTGTCGTTCCACGCTAATAAAGTGGTCGAACAAATTGAACTCTGTTCTTATTTACTCTTTCCCACAACTTCATGGTGTGGCTTAACAACTTTATCCCTCTGTAATTTCCACAGCTCTGCACATCAGCCTTATTCTTGAAAATCAGAACCAGCACACTTAATCTCCACTCCTCCGGCATCCTCTCACTTTCCAAGACTTTATTAAACAATCTGGTTAACAACCCCACTGCCATCTCTCCGAAGCACTTCCATGCCTCCACTGGTATACCATCTGGGCCAACCGCCTTTCCACTTTTCATCTTCTTCATAGCAGTCCTCACTTCATCCTTACTGATCCACCCCACTTCCAGATTCACTATCTCCACCTCTTCCAACCTTCTCTCTCTCTCTCTCATTTTCTTCATTCATCAGCTCCTCAAAGTACTCCATCCACCTTCTCAATACACTCTCCTCACTCGTCAGCACATTCCCATTTGCGTCCTTTATCACCCTAACCTGCAGCACATCCTTCCCAGCTCGGTCCCTCTGTCTTGCCAATCGGTATAAATCCTTTTCCCCTTCTTTTGTATCCAACTTCTCATACAGCTCGTCATATGCCTTTTCCTTGGCCTTAGCCACCTCTCTTTTTGCTTTTCGACGCCACTCCTTGTACTCCTGCCGACTTTCTTCATCTCTCTGACTATCCCACTTCTTTTTCGCCAACCCCTTCTTCCTTATACTTTCCTGTACTTCCTCATTCCACCACCAAGTCTCCTTATCTTCCTTCCTCTGTCCAGATGTCACACCAAGTACCTTCCTCGCTATCTCCCTCACAACTTCTGCTGTCGTTGCCCAATCATCCCACCCATCTTTACCACCATCCAACGCCTGTCTCACCTCCTCCCTAAATTTCACGCAACAGTCTTCCTCCTTCAGCTTCCACCATCTGGTCCTTGGTTCAGCCCTCACTCTCTTCCTCAACCTCACCTCTAAAGTCATCCTACAGACCACCAATCGATGCTGTCGAGCTACACTCTCCCCTGCCACAACCTTACAGTCACTAATCTCTTTCAGGTTGCATCTCCTACTTAAGATGTAATCCACCTGTGTGCACTTTCCTCCACTCTTGTATGTCACCCTGTGTTCCTCCTTCTTCTTGAAATACGTATTTACCACTGCCAAATCCATTCTTTTTGCAAACTCTACCACCATTTGCCCTTCCACATTTCTCTTGTTGAGACCGTACCTCCCCATCACCTCCTCATCCTCTTTATTCCCTTCCCCAACATGTCCATTGAAATCTGCTCCAATCACCACTCTTTCATCCTTGGATACACTCTCCACCACTTCATCTAACTCACTCCAGAAATCTTCTTTATATTCCATCTCACACCCCATATGTGGGGCATATGCACTGATGACATTCATCATCACCCCTTCAATTTCCAACTTCACACTCATCACTCGGTCAGACACCCTCCTCACCTCCAATACCCTCTTGACATGATCTTCCTTTAGGATTATCCCGACATCATTTCTCCTCCCATCCACACCATGGTCGAACAGTTTGAAACCACCTCCAATGCTCCTCGCCTTACTCCCCATCCACTTGGTCTCTTGTACACACAGTATGTCCAGCTTTCTTCTCTCCATCATATCAGCCAACTCTCGCCCTTTGCCAGTCATCGTCCCAACATTCAGAGTTCCAACTCTCACCTCCACACTTCTACCCTTCCCCCTCTCCCACTGCCTCCGGATTCGCCTTCCCCGTCTCCTTCTCCCCCTTCGCCCAGCAGTAGCACAATTTCCACTGGTACCCTGCTGACCACCAGTACCGGTGGCGGTCGTTGGTAACCCGGGCCTCGACCGATCCGGTATGGAAATTCGTTTTGTTGTCCGCATAATGATTTGGCATAGGTTTTTACGCCGGATGCCCTTCCTGACGCAACCCTGGTCGCCTCTTACGACACACAGGGATAAAATCAGGGATCAGGCATTACGTGAATCTGGATTCGAGAATTATTTAATTTTATAGTGATTCTTCACCATTGAGAGATAGGGCCAAAAACTATATAATACTTTATAGCATGATATCTCAAAAATGTATTGGGCCCGATATGTTCTCGTGGATCAGGCATTACGTGGTGGAGGTATGCGCTCTACCGAGTGCCCTTCTAGTTCCACATCGTAACCCACAACTTCCAAGTGAAAAACAAATTCCATAAATTTCAGAAAATTAATTAAAAATACAAAACTAGAATATCTTGGTTGGATAAGTGTCCACCCCTTATAATAGCAATTGCAAATGAGCTCAGGTGTAAATAATCACCTTAAAAATCACACAGCACCTTAATTGGCCTCAAACTCTGTTAAATTGCTGTGATTCTGATTATTTCAGAATAAAGTCAGATGTTCCTGTAGTTTTCCACTGCTGGGTAATGCATTTCACTGCAAAGACTCAACCATGAGCACCAAGGACCTTTCAAAAGACCTCCGGGATAAAGTTGTGGAAAGGCACAGATCAGGGTATGGGTATAAAAATATTTCAAAGGCCTTGAATATCCCTTGGAGCACAGTCAAGACGATCATTAAGAAGTGGAAGGTGGATGGTACCACCAACACCCTGGCTAGATCAGGCCATCCCTCCAAACTGGATGACCAAGCAAGTAGACTGACCAGAGAGGCCACCAGGAGGCCAATGGAAACTTTTGAAATAGCTACAGGCCTTTATGGGAAAGACTGGTCACTGTGTGTATGTGAAAACAATATCCCAAGCACTCCACAAGTCTGGCCTGAATGGTAGGGTGGCAAGAGGAAGCCATTACTCAAAAAGCCCAACTTGAGTCCCATTTAAGGTATGTAAATAAACACTGTGGAGATTCTGAAGCCATGTGGCAAACCGTTTTGTGTGTCTGATGAAACTAAGATGGAAGTTTTTTGCTGAAATGCAAAACGTTATGTTTGGCACAAACCCAACTCAGCACATTACCCAAAGAACACCATCCCTACTGTGAAGCATGGTGGCGGCAGCATCATGTTCTGGGGATGTTTCTCATCAGCAGGGACTGGGGCACTTGTCAGGATAGAAGGGAAAATTGATGGAGCAAAATACACAAAAATCCTCGAGGAAAACCTGCTGCCATCAGCAAGAAAGCTGAAATTGGGACGCAAGTTCACCTTTAAGGATGACAATGACCCGAAGCACACAGCCAAAGCTACACTGGAGTGGCTAAGGAACAAAAAGATCAATGTCCTTGAGTAGCCCAGTCAGAGCCCCAACCTAAATCCAATCGAAAATCTGTGGCATGACTTGAAGATTACTGTCCATCAACGCTCCCCACACAACTTGTATGAGCTTACACGGATTTACAGGGATTTAAGGCACATGAGGATGCCATTTGGCCCATCATGCCTGCACCACACCAATACCAGATTCAATAAATCTGTCAATACCCCTTCCCTTGGTGTGCAGCCTTTTAGCTGCTACACTGGTACTCATTTCGCCGACCTCAGAAGGATGACAGACTGAGTCAACCCCCTGGTGTTAATTCAGCAGCCAACGGGTTTTGAACTCAGGACCTTAGGATCCCAAGGCACCCCCTTAACCACGAAGCCAACACCAGGTTAAAGCCAACTCCAACACCGATTTTGAGCTTGAACAGTTTTGTACAGAAGAATAGCCAAATAATTCCCAATCAAGGTGTGCAAAGTTGATAGTGACCTATCCCAGCAGACTCAGCTGCAATTGCTGTTAAAGGTGCTTCTACCAAGAGTTAACTCAGGGAGGTGGACACTCATCCTTGCAAGATATTCTAGTTTTGTAATTTTTAATTAATTTTCTGAAATTTGTAGAATTTGTTTTTCACTTGGAAGTTGTGGGTAATGATGTGTAAATAAAGGTGGAACTAGAATGCTACTCGGTAGAGTGCATACCTCCACAACGCAATGCCTGATCCACGAGAACATATCAGGCCCAATACATTTTTGAGATATCGTGCTATATATCATATCGTTTTTGAGCCCCATCTATCTTTCAATGGTGAAGAATCACTTTAAAATACTAGTAGTCGGATCCGGATCGGGATTGTCACCAAAATCGAAACAATTCTTCCTTGTCACACACCCAATATGTCCACCAAGTTTCATCAGAATCCATCCACAACTTTTTGAAATATCCTTTCTCTACCGAGTGCTCTACTGAGTGCCCTTCTAGTTTTTCATGCATCCTTTCAGTGAACTATTGACCACAATGAACTGCCTGTCGAGGTGCTGGAGGGTCAATTACCCGTCTGGAAAGCTCTCCTGTTTTTTGTTTTGTTGTTCATGTAAAAACTCCCATAAAAAATTTTTTGCCCTCAAATAAATTCTGCTACCCTTGCCCTTATACCGCTTTGGTGTCCCTGAGGACAGCAATGCCAGGAAATGTCATCAACACCACATGCAATGGATCAGTGGCACGAGTGCATGCGAAAGAAACTGTTGAATCATTTGGCGAGCAGGAGTTTCGGAGTAAACAATGAACTGCCTGTTTTGTACTGATTGAAAAGAAGGGGGGGGGGGGGAAGAGGAAATAAGAAAACAAAAACTTTGGAAACATTTTGTGTTTCGGTGCATATCATGTTGACATTGGAATAGTTCATCGAATGCTCTTCTGCATACTACTGCAATGGTGTCATGGAGCACGAAAGGTTCAACACTTCTTCAAATGACATTGTTGAGATGGTGCAGCTGTTCCCATGTGAGCATATGGCTCATCGTTTGTGCCTTTCTGGCTCCAGGAGTTGACAATGATTTATAGGCAACTTTTCTTTTCTCTTATTATTTCTTTTTATTTACATGGTCGAGGATCGTGGAAGAGCTCGAGAAGAATGGAATGCACCAAAATGGAAAGAGGGAATCACCAACAGCAGAATAGAGTGAGAATGAGATCAAAGGGAGGGGAGAAGGACACAAGGGGTGAACAAGTTGCACACAAGCCGAAACACAGCAGGAAGAGGAAGGGAGAAAGTGGGTATGAAACGGAGAAGGAACAAACCAACTTATAGCTAACAAATGAAAAGAGGTGAGGGACAGGAGGGGGCAAAAATCACAATAATCTGGAAATGGGGAATGCTTGGGAATGGGGTCATTTGGGGTAGAATAAATCACGAGTATGGATGGGGGATGACCTGAGGTAGTGGAAACCTGAGAGGGACACAGGAGAGAGAGAGAGAGAGAGAGGGACACAGAGAGAGAGAGAGAGAGAGACAGAGAGAGAGAGAGAGAGAGAGAGAGAGAGAGAGAGAGAGAGAGAGAGAGAGAGAGAGAGACAGAGAGAGAGAGAGAGAGAGAGACACACACAGAGAGACACACAGAGAGACACACAGAGAGACAGACAGAGAGACAGACAGAGAGACAGACAGACAGACAGACAGACAGACAGACAGACAGACAGACAGACAGACAGACAGACAGACAGACAGACAGACAGACAGACAGACAGACAGACAGACAGACAGACAGACAGACAGACAGACAGAGAGAGAGAGAGAGAGAGAGAGAGAGAGAGAGAGAGAGAGAGAGAGAGAGAGAGAGAGAGAGAGAGAGAGAGAGAGAGAGAGAGAGAGAGAGAGAGAGAGAGAGACACAGAGAGACACACAGAGAGACAGACAGACAGACAGACAGACAGACAGACAGACAGACAGACAGACAGACAGACAGACAGACAGACAGACAGACAGACAGACAGACAGACAGACAGACAGACAGACAGACAGACAGAGAGAGAGAGAGAGAGAGAGAGAGAGAGAGAGAGAGAGAGAGAGAGAGAGAGAGAGAGAGAGAGAGAAGGGTGCAAGACCAAAAACGAGGGGGCAGATTGAACCAACCTGCCTGTGGTGTGAAAATGACAGGCCGAGATATTCAGTTTCATCGTGGGAGATCCCAATGATTTTGAAGACATTGCTTTCCACAGCATTAATATGTAGAAGGTGTGAAGCAGGGGTGCCAGCCCAAAGGGAAGATATCCTTTTTTTAATGTAAGCGACACATTTCCCATTGTCATTTTTTCTTCCTCATTTTCCCCACAAGTTCTCATCCTTTGTCTCTAACTTTAATGTTAACTTCTTGTTTTCCAATTGCTATGTTTTTTTTCGTCTTTTCCATGTTGATCTTAACTCCTAACTTTCTGCTTTCCGAGTCTATCATGTCAGTTATTCTTGTAAGATACTCCTCGGTCATTGCTGCAACATCAATTTATTAGATTTTATTACATTTTATTAGATATCGCCCAACATAACATGACTGCATACCTGGTGTTGGCTTAATGGTTAGGGTGGTAGGCTTAGGAGCTGAGCATCCTGGGTTCAAATTCCATTTGGCTGTTGAATTAATACCAGGTGGGGTTGACTCTGCCTGTTATCCTTCCGAGGTTGGCAAAATGAATGCCAGCCTGTGTCAGAGTGGTGACCTGTCCAGGATTGTGCCCAATAGCTAAGGAGACTGCTTAGGCAGCACCGACGCTCTGCACAGAGTATGGTCCCAATGAATGGATGGATAACATAACTGCTTCTCTTTCAACCCTCAGTTGGAGTCATTAATGGTTCCAGTCCCAAGAAGAAAATAATCTGGTGATAGTGTGTTTTTGTCTTCCTTCAACAGTCATCCTGAATCTTTCTGTCAGCTTCTTGTCACCACAATCATTGCAGGATCTGGACCTAATCTGGGTTCTACTCTTGGTCCAGTTATAAACTGTCACCCTGATGTTTTGCATGCAAGGCAATAACATCACCGTGTGTCCCGTTCCTTGGACCGAAGATAAACTGGGTATCCCGTCTGCTTGCATTAGTTGGTGGACATTAAAGATCCGGCAGTGTCTTTAGTGAAGAGAAGTTGAGTTGTTGCCGGCATGCTGGCTGAATTACAAATACTTGCCTGAATGCACAGGACCGCTGCAGTACAGCTGCACCTCAGTAATAACACAACCAGCAGGCAAATCCCAATGTCTTGGTTTCAATTCCAACCCAATATGCATTCACAAGCAACAATCACATTCATCGATTCGTTGGCAAGGCGTTGTTATCAGTCTGATTCTTTGTTTTTTTGTTGTGATGCCATACATTCTCAAAACTAGAGGGGGAGCACTCGGTAGAGTGCAAAACCTCCGCCGCCAATACTGCTGGGTCACTTAAGTGAACCTCATATCCTATTCATTGTCGGTCAAAACGGATCAGACTCTACTGAACCACGATTGAATAAACTAAACTAGATCGACACGCATGTAGAAATGCCAAAAAAATAAAATCGAAATTTTTTTGAAAAATAAGTTGCAAAATTTGTTTTTTTTTCCTCCAACAAATTTTTTTTGGGGGGGGGTGGGGGGTTGGAAATCACTTAAAACATGTAGAAATGCAAAAAAAATTCAAATATTTTTCAAATAAAATCGAATTAAAAAAAAAAAAAGGTTGCAAAATTTTCTAAGTTGTTTTTCGGGACCAAGTCCAAAATCTAATGGCATGATCCTTGGACCATACCTAATCCCCCCCACCAAGTTTCGTCGAAATCCGTCCAGGAGTTTTTCTGTAATACTCTTCACAAACAAACAAACAAACAGACAGGGGTGAAAACAGTAACCTCCATCCATCTTCGATGGCAGAGGTTAACAAGCCATACCCCTTTCTGCCAGATGTTATCAAAAGTTTGTTTGAGGTCTATAAAGTTACATGGAGCAGATCTGCTTGTACTCAATGTCCTTTTCTCTTCGTGAATAGCTGATCTTTTGTTATGTGCTCTTTGTCTCATCCATAATGTATTGGTGAAGGCCTTTCCCGGCAAACTCGGGAAGCAATTTTTTCAGTAGTTTCTGAATTCGCTCCTGTCCTTATTAAAGTTCATTACTATGACCGCTTTTCTCAGATGTTGTTGATTAACTAACGTTTTACCTTTAATGTGTGCTCCTTGCTCCCTTGCCGCAGCTCTGCAATTAAGTTGTCTCTTTCAAGCTCTCTGTTGAGGTCTTTACTTATTATTCCTCGAATCGTTGAACCTCATCTCCCCTGTGTGCACTGACAAGCTTTTCTAGGACATTTTCATCTATCATGTTCTGCACATTATATCGTTTATTTTTACCTGCGACATGAGCTTAGCATTGCTGTTTTTATTATTATTAGTGTGTGTTGTTACTGTTGTTGTTCTCGTTCTTGTTGAGGGTAGATTTTTTTTAAATGTGTACCCATTGGTCGGACAGCTACTGGACGACACCCACATCTGTCGCTTGACTCCATCCACCATAGCACCCTGACGAAATGACATGGCCACCATCTTGGTTTTCTGGTGGGGCTAACACATTATGAGGCCTGTAGGTCTCTCCTGATTATACACTGTCCATGTTTGTTGCGTCAGATTTCCTATGGCTTTGTTTGGGTCGAGGGTTAATGACGATGAGGGACCCCGAAAAATCTGATCATATATCGAATAAAAACTATTGGTAGGGTTAAATTAAGCTGTACGCACTTCCCTAAACAAGCTCAAATGAGCTAAGATTCTCGTCCTCTTAATGACGACGTCATAAAAACGAATATGATGTCATTGTTATGTATCAGGTTTGCGATAAATTATCTGTGCTAATGCCCGGCTTGATTCCCGCAAACAAAATTCAAACAGCTTGCCTAGTTTCGGACATAATGGTATAGGCGATTTCCATTAGCGGCGATATTATGACGTCAACTTTTTTTTTCTAGGAAGAATTTCCAAAATCGGTGATGGTTACTGCCTGCGCGTGGGCTTTCTGCATATACATGGCAAGTTTCACGAAGATCCGATGAAAACTCTGGGTTGTGAAACAAAAAATGTCAAAAAATAGGAATGACGTCATAAAAATTGATATGACATCATAGTGATGTATCATATGTGCGGTAATTCATATCTACTAATGCCCTGTTCGATTCCCGCAAGCAGAATTCAAAAAGCTTGCCTAGTTTCGGAGATAATTTTTAAGGCGATTTCCATTTGCAGAGATATTTTTTTTAGGCGATTTCCATTAGCGGAGATATTTTGACGTCTTAACTTTTTTTCTAGGAGGAATTTTCAAAATCGGAGATGGTTACTGTCTGCGCAGGGTATTTTTACATATATTTGCCAAGTTTCAGGAAGTTTCGATGAAAACTATAGGCTGTGAAACAAACTTGTCCACAAGGAGAAGATGAAGAACAACAATGTGAGTAAGACTTAGAGATTCTCCACGAGGATCTAAACTAGGGGTGGGGAACCTTTTTCCTGTCAAGGGCCATTTCGATTTTTAGAACATCCTCCGAGGGCCATGCAAAATTATTGAACACGTATATCGGACTCACCTAATGCGATGGCTGGAACTGTTTTTCTTTGGCGAGGCATTTGGTGTCAGGTGGTAGTGATGATGATGCTCCTCGCAGCTGGTTTTGCAGGTTTGGGTCAGTCAGTCTTGAGCGGAACCGAGTCTTTGCAAGAGTCAGTTTTGAAAAGAACTGCTCACAGCTGTAGGTCGTCCCAAACAGTGATGCAAACTTCAGTGCATGTCTCCTCAGAATGGGAAAATCCTCAGCACGTACATACAGTTTGTAGAACTCGAGCAAAGGGAGGTTGTTGTACCTCGCTTTGAGATCGTCATTGCTTTGCAGCTCAATGATTTCCTGTTGTAGGTTGTCAGGCACATCAGCTGGTTCCATATTAAACGGCGTGGCAAATATGTTCAGTTCCCTTTGTTTACATTTTTCATGTCCTGGAACCTCTCTCCAAATGCCTGGAGGAGTTTTGCACACCCAGCAGCATATTCAGATGTCACAGCAGGCTTTTGTTCTTGCAGAGTGGGAAAGTGGACAGTGTTTCCCCTTTCCAGTTGCACTTGCCACAGCTTTAGTTTAGCTTCAAATGATTTCACATTTGATTACAGAGAGCTGAGAAGCTGGTTGGGACCTTGGAGCTTGACGTTCAGCTCTGACAGGTACTTGGTAATGTCCACCATGAAGCCCAAATCACACAGCCACTTGCTATCACTCAGTTCCATGACAGGTTTCCCCTTCATCTCCATGAACTGTTTCACTTCTCTCAGTGAGTAAAACCGTGTGAGCATATTTCCGTGACTCAGCCACCGCACCTCACAGTGGTAAACCAGATCTCCGTACTCTGACTCAAGTTCACTCAGTAGCTCCTTGAACTGGCGGCTGTTCACCCCTCTGCTTTTGATGACGTTTATGGTAGAAACGACAGTTGTCATCACATTTTTGAGCTTCAGGGACTGTGCACACAGATTCTCTTGGTGTATGATACAGTGGCGTACAACTAACTCACTTGGATCGAGACTGAGACGACTCATTTCTTTTTTTGACCAATGCAGTCAATCCCTTTTGCATGCCAACCATGGCTGGGGCTCCATCCGTGGCCAGGCCACTTAACTTGTCAAACTGCAGTTCGAATTTGTTCATAGCCAAAACAACTTGCTCAAACAAATCCTTACCTTTGGTGGTGCCATGCTGAGAGAGTTCTTCGAGACAGACACTTTGGAACAATTTTACTTTGTCCGGTGTGAGCACTCCGCAGCGGCAACAAGGCCCTCCTTCACCAATTCTCCTTCACCAATTCTCCTTCACCAATTCTCCTTCACAAATTCTCCTTCACCAATTCTCCTTCACCAATTCTCCTTCACCAATTCTCCTTCACCAATTCTCCTTCACCAATTCTCCTTCACCAATTCTCCTTCACAAATTCTCCTTCACAAATTCTCCTTCACAAATTCTCCTTCACCAATTCTCCTTCACAAATTCTCCTTCTGAATGCGGCATCAGCTTCTTAGCGATTAGCTCACTCACCACAAAACTAGCATGCGTAGTGTTGTCTCGGTCAGATTGTGGTCTTGTGAAGACGATTTGTTGAGCACCAAAACTCCGCTGAAGAGCGTTAACTTTATCCAAGCACATTTGTCCTTTCAACTCGTCCAGTTTCGCATGTTTCGAGCTGTAATGACGCTCGAGGTTGGACTTTTTCCTCACCGAGAGCGCTTCCCGACAAACTAGGCATACTGGCTTGCCTTTTACTTCCACAAAGAAATCATCGTTTGCCCATTTCTCTTGGAAAGTGCGACATTCCGCATCTACCTTTCTTTTCTTGTTGGTCTCCATATTTGCATATACTGAATGAAATGACGACATGAGATTACGCGATCACACATCACGTCACGCACGTGCTGCGTTCACTGACCCTGAACGTGAAACAGATGACAGCTGTCCGTTTAATTTATTTTTTTAGGAAAAAATAATCGCTGTGTGGAGTTTTTTTATTTGTTGTATTTCTGTGGTTGCTTTTGTTAATTTTTAGGGAACGAAGTGAGCTTCATACTTAACGCGTGCACATGAGATGGGGAATTTTTTTGTCATGGGGAATGATGCATGCCGGGAGATAAAGGCATCGTCGGAGACATGAAATACCCAAATAATATCAGACATGGTGTATATTTCCTCCACTGATTTTAATAAAGATATCTCCCGCATCATCAAAAAATAATTTTTAATCGTGATTTACATTATTTGATCGCTGATCCCGAATCCAGGCCGAAGTAACCGGAAATTGCGTATACAGTTGTGAACGAGTTATAGGTAAAGTCAGAAGCGAATGCAAGAATACTAACTTCGCTTTTAGTATTTATTTTTTAGATGAGATCCTGTTCTAGGCGGTGTAGTTGTTGTGAAGGTAATGCTGAGGAAATTTTTTTCTTTCAGATGAGATCCTGTTCTAGGCGGTGTAGTTGTTGTTGTGAAGGTAATGTTGAGGTAATATTAATTTTTTTTAGATGAGATCCTGTTCTCGGCGGTGTAGTTGTTGTTGTGAAGGTAATGTTGAGGTAATATTTATTTTTTCAGATGAGATCCTGTTCTCGGCGGTGTAGTTGTTGTTGTGAAGGTAATGTTGAGGTAATATTTATTTTTTCAGATGAGATCCTGTTCTCGGCGGTGTAGTTGTTGTTGTGAAGGTAATGTTGAGGAATTTTTTTCTTTCAGATGAGATCCTGTTCTGGGCGGTAAATAAGAACAGAGTTCAATTTGTTCGACCACTTTATTAGCATGGAACGACAATAATCAAACAAGTATTGAACAGGTTGAAACACCCACAACATCCCTGGCTCCGGCTCAGGCTGCGCATGCGCACTGGCACAGGGGACCGTCGATATGTAGAAGTACCGTAAAGTACAATGTTCTCTATCTCCCTCCGAGTCTTTATTATGTTAATAGATAAAAGGTGAGAAAATATTAAGTTTAATGAATGAACAAAAGTTTATATCGCCCATCGTGTGACTATTCCATGGAGTAGTCCTTGTGCCAGGCAGGCACGCTGGTTGCTCTGGTGGATCGGCGTTGACCTATTGCTGGTGTTGGTGGTGTCACATCAGGCCCCAGTGGGGATGGGGCTCTCGGGGTTTCAGGGGCCGATGGTGGCGTCTGAAGGATCGCGCCCCTCGGTGTGCCTCGTCCTGGTGCTGCTGGCGTGTCTGAAATGGGTGTCGTCTTGCGCTTGGGTGTGCATACTGACGTCAGTGCCGGCGTGGGCCCCGTTGGCGTCGCAGATGTCACGGGTTCGCTGTCGAGGTCAGGCAGTTGCGGTGTTACAACGGGTGCAGGTACAGTGATGCGGGTTGCTAGATCATCATGGATAGACCGGGGTGGCAGCTGGTCATTGCGAACTGGGCTAAACTTGCGCAGGAATTTCCTGTTCCGAAGTGTGACTCTGCCCGAGCCGTCGATCTTGATCACGTATTGGTCGTGTTGGCGTACCTCCACGATAGTGCCTGTCTTGTCCCATTTTTTTGGGTGGAATCCTGTCTGGTTCTGTACGCGGACTAGGACCCTACAGCAAGTGGCGGAAGGCGTTTGGTGTGTTCTGCCCAGGTGTCGGCTGTGCGGATATGACGTTTGCGGAGGGCCTCCTCCCTCGCTTTCAGGGTCTCATGCCAAGTGTCGTGCGGTCTGTACTTCCCGGGGATAATTGGGATGAAATCGCGTATCGGGCGGCCGAAGACACACATTGCCGGGGAGATCTTCGTGTCAGGGTCAGGCGTGTTACGATATTGTAGTATCGCTCTCTGCACAGCGTCAGTGTCAAGTTCTCCCTGCGGGCTGGTGTTGTCCGTGATAAGTCGTTTCATTGTCTTTACTCCAATCTCCGCGCGACAGTTGCTGTGAGGGAAGGCCACCGATGACAAGCGGTGGTGTACGCCCCATCTGTGCAGGAATGACCTGGTCTCGGTGGAGGTGAACTCCGGTCCCCCATCCGACGCGAGCTCTTCTGGTGTCCCGTACGTCACGAAGGCGCGACGTAAGTGGTTTATGAGTCCGGCGGCGCCACCCGTCGACTTTGAGATGATCGGCCAGTTCGAGTATCTGTCCACCGTCACAAGGTAGTGTGCCACCCCTGTGTACAAAGAAGTCCGAGCACACTGCCTGAAAGGGGTAAACGACCGGAATAGGTGGAGTTGGTGGCGCTCCAGGCTGTGATGGTGCCATCCGGTGGCAGTGTTCGCAGTTTTTCCGAGTGGCGCTGATGTCGGCCGACATGCCTGGCCAGAATACAGAGGATTCTGCGCGGGCGGTCATCATTGATACGCCCTGGTGGGCAGCGTGTAGGGCGCTCAGCACATCGCCGCGGAGTGAGGGTGGTATGACTACTCGGTCCTTGTATAGGATCACTCCATCTGTCGATGTAATGTTCTCGCGGTACTGGTGATAGTCGCGAATTGTCTCTGGCATCTTGATTTTTGAGTCGGGGATGCCGTTCATTGTCATTCCCTCCAATATGTGCATATCGCCATCGCTGCTGGTGGCTTCCCTGACGCGATCCCATGTTACTGATCGCAATGATTCGAGGCCCGCGGCACACCATGCCAGGTTGTCCTCCTAGACGTCGTCGTCATACTCCGGCTCAGTTTGGCGTAGGAGGGACAGGACGTCGGTGTGCGTGCTTGGTTGGAGGTGGGTCGCTATGGTGGCATTGTCATCTGGAAGGTTCATGAGTGGAGGTCACGTGGTGCCAACCGGCCTGCGCGACATGGCATCTGCCTCCTTGTTCTTCATGCCCGGGATATGTATGATGCGGAAGCGATAACGCAGGGTCTTCTCCTTGAGGTTCCTGAGGCGGGGGTTGGGTATGTCGTCAAGCGCTCTGTCCGAAAGGAGTTTCAGCAGTGGTTTGTGGTCTACTGCAACGATCAGGTTCTCGCAGCCCAGTACGAAGTAGTGCGCCTTGTCCAAGGGGTCCGCGACTGCGAGAGCCTCGCCCTCTATGGGCGCGTATCTGGATTCTGCTGCCGACCAGGGTTATTTTCCATCCATTAGTGCAGCAGAATGGTCTAACTGGCACGCATCGGCAGTGCTTTTGAAGCAACCAGAATCCGATTCCCTCCTTCGACCAGTCCGTGGCGATGCATGTTGGCTTAGTTTTGTCAAATATGCGGACACCGTGTTCGATTTCTTGTACGATCACGTCTTTCGACTCGCGGAATATGTCCTCTAACTCCATGGACCACTGGAAGCGTTCTCCACTTTTCAGGAGCTTCCGGAATGGCTGCATTCGTTCGGCCATACTAAAGGCGTATGCCACCTGGTTGACAAGCCCGAACCACGATCTGACGTCGGTGATGTTACGCGGTTGTGGGAAATCGTGGATTGCTTCCAGGTAGCGGCTGCACGGTCGCACGTCGGTCATGGTGATGGTGAAGCCCGCGAAGTCCACCGTGGGTGCGCTGAAGACAAACTTCTCTGGGTTGAGGATGATTCCATTCCGGCCGCATATATCCAGCCATTGGACCGCCTGGAAGTAGCTCCCCTCAATCGTGTCTGACCATAGTAGCGTGTCATCTACGCACTTGGTCTTGTTACCAATGTCCGCGACGATCTCATCGTATCATCGTGAGTAACCGTCCCCCGATGCTATATACCCTTGTGGGGCAGATAGGTACCGGTAGCGCCCCCATGGAGTGATGAAGGTCGTCTTGTGGCGGTCGTCCTCGTGTAGGCGGACGCTATGGTAACCGTTCCATGCGTCGAATACTGTCTTGCTCCTCCCGTTAGGTATGCGTCTCGCCTGGTGGAACGGGGATTGGGTGTGGTGGGTCTCGCGGAACGCATGCTTGTTCAAGGCCTGAAAGTTGACGGTGCGTCGCGGCTTGCCATTCTTTTTCGCGCAAATTACCATGCGGTGACACCATGTCACCGGCGTGCCGACGGGTACTTCCTCCAACACGCCGAGCCGAAGGTCCTGGTCGAGGCCTGCTTTTACCTCATCTTGCCAATGTATGGCCACGGAGATGGGAGTGTGATGGGCAACCGGTGTCGCGTTCTCACTGAGAATAAGACGTAGTGGCGGGCCGGTCATTCTCGGTAGTGGCTGGTGTGGGCACGTGTTGAATGTGCTCTGAGCATACATCCTGAGTAAATGTGACTGTAGTGCCTCTCTGTTGGCCTCGGTCGCTGGCATGGGGAGTGCGGTCGGCTTGGTCGGCGGCTCCGCGCGTCGCGGGCAGTCGCACAATTCTGAGGTAGTCAGATTCACCTCTCCGAGTGTCGGGAATCTGTCCGAGATCATTCCCAGGTCCATGCAGGCCGCGCGGGAGAGGAATATGCGGTCTGAAGAGTCAGTCACGTACGCGATTTGGCGCGTCTCCAATCTCCGAGCGTCGTCACTGTTACCGGCGAATCTGACTACCACGGCTCCGAGGATACGAATTCCTCTGTTGTTTGCGGCCTTCATGGTCATGGAAACAGGTATGAGGCCCTCGGTACTCAGGCCCATTTGTTGGACGACTTTAATGCCGATCAGGCAGCTCTGGCACCCCATGTCTGCCATAGCGGGTAGGGTTACCGCGCGGGTGTGTTTCAGGAGGTTAAAAGCCAGCGCTTTGTAATCCTCGCGCTTGTTGGTGAGAGTGAGGTTGACGTATGGCTGCGGGTCGGATATGCGTTTCATCCAGTTATCGCACATATCATCGTACAGGTGGTGAGCGAGGGGAAGCGCGCGCATTTCGTCCTCTGTGCTGGCCATGGTGACCGTGCATAGCTCGACGAAGGCTGCCGTCTGCTCGTCGTACATCCTGTCGGTCTCCTTAGATGGGGGTCTTGCCGATCGGCCGCCCAGGCATGCCTTGTCGAGGTGATTCTGGCGGCCACACTTCCGGCACTTTTTACCGTATCCGGGGCACTCGGCGCGTCTGGCGCGCCATTGAGGCGTTTTGCCGTGGCCCACCTCGCCGCAGTAGATGCATACTCCTTCGGGCTTGGCCTTCTGTTTTTCCGGCCTGGCTCCTACTCTGGCGCGGACGTCCTGTTGCTTTCCCCGCCGATACGAACTACTGATCGCGTCCGTGCTCTGAGTGTCAAGTAGGCGCGATGCCGAGCGTTTTCCAGACTCTTTGGCCTCGATATACTCTATCATGTCCTTTAATGGCATGTCCTGGTTCTTCTCACCGAGTAGGTCAAGTTGTATTGCTTGGTCCGCGATGCCACGGGCAACCACGTTGCGCAATATCTCTTCCGTGAAGTCGTTGACCTGATCGCACCCCGCCTTGGTGCACTTCATTTCATACTTGCACGTGTCCGCCTGCCCCTTGATGTGGGCGTGGAACGACCGGACGGGCTCCTCGTGTCCCTGCCGCATGTTAGACAGGGCCACTCGAGCTACCATCGTGTTCTCCATCTGGACGGCGAGCGCCTTCATGGCGGCGAGGACGTCTTCTTCATCGCTGCCCACGAGGCTCCGACCCGCCGCGCGAGTGAGGTCCTTTCTCAGCTCCTCCTCACAGCACTCCAGTAGCTGCGTGATTATGTCGGGTCCGACAAGCTTAGTACCTGTTTTGTATTCGCCCCAGCAGGTCATGAAGTACGACCAGGCCTCGCCCGTTCCTGCCAGTGCTATGGAGGGACGCTTGAGTTTCTCCATCTTGGCATTCGAGCTCGCCGCCCTCGGGGCGGCGACGTGCACAGTGGCGTGTATACTCAACATGGCCGCCACCACTGCCGCCTCTGCGTGTGTAGCCATATAGTCACAACCCTCGATCGGGCACTCTGCTTCCACCGGCGCCATAGGAACAGTTATTCTGGAGTAAACGTTCTATTTTCGGTGATGCACACGTGTGTACAGTGTCCTGGGGGCGAAGATTGGGTACAGTACCCGAGAAATCCAAACTCACTGTCGACGTTCTCGTGGTCCGTTTTCACCCAGTCGTGTCCTCTTCAGCACCGACGATCTTTACTCGACTGCATCAAGTTGTTTGATTATAAATAAGAACAGAGTTCAATTTGTTCGACCACTTTATTAGCGTGGAACGACAATAATCAAACAAGTATTGAACAGGTTGAAACACCCACAACATCCCTGGCTCCGGCTCAGGCTGCGCATGCGCACTGGCACAGGGGACCGTCGATATGTAGAAGTACCGTAAAGTACAATGTTCTCTAGGCGGTGTAGTTGTTGTTGTGAAGGTAATGCTGAGGAAATTTTTTTCTTTCAGATGAGATCCTGTTCTAGGCAGTGTAGTTGTTGTTGTGAAGGTAATGTTGAGGAATTTTTTTTCTTTCAGATGAGATCCTGTTCTAGGCAGTGTAGTTGTGGTTGTGAAGGTAATGTTGAGGAATTTTTTTTCTTTCAGATGAGATCCTGTTCTAGGCGGTGTAGTTGTTGTTGTGAAGGTAATGGTGAGGTAATATTTATTTTTTCAGATGAGATCCTGTTCTTGGCGATGTAGTTGTCGTTGTGAAGGTAATGTTGAGGAATTTTTTTTCTTTCAGATGAGATCCTGTTCTTGGCGGTGTAGTTGTTGTTGTGAAGGTAATGGTGAGGTAATATTTATTTTTTCAGATGAGATCCTGTTCTTGGCGATGTAGTTGTCGTTGTGAAGGTAATGTTGAGGAATTTTTTTTCTTTCAGATGAGATCCTGTTCTTGGCGATGTAGTTGTGGTTCTGAAGGTAATGTTGAGGAATTTTTTTTCTTTCAGATGAGATCCTGTTCTTGGCGATGTAGTTGTTGTTGTGAAGGTAATGTTAAGGTAATATTTATTTTTTCAGATGAGATCCTGTTCTCGGCAGTGTAGTTGTTGTTGCGAAGGTAATGTGAAGGTAATATTTATTTTTTCATAGAAAAAAGACTTTAATTTGATATATTTAAGAAGCGAATGTAAGAGGAATTCTACGTTCGCTTCTCGGCTTTGCCTATTCCATGTTATGAATTGCCTCGCGAGCCGTATACGTCCCGGAGGCCGGAGGTTCTGCACCCCTGTTATACACTGTCCATGTTTGTTGCGTCAGATTTCCTATGGCTTTGTTTGGGTCTGTGACGATATTGATCTTTAACTGTCATTGTCATGAGCAGCATGGCCGCCCAAGCCTTCTTGCATTGTGCATGCGCAGCTGGTGTTGTGTGTGTGTCATGGCCGCTTTTGGAATAAACGTGTTTCACGTCTGCTGAATCAGTATCGGTGGTCATCAGCGTTATCTGTGAATGAATGATTACAGAAACATGGTGGCAGCGGTGAGATTCGAACCCACGCCTCCGAGGAGGTCAGCTAACTTGTCATCTGCACAAAGAAGTCGGGCGATTTGAGACTATGCATTGACCCGAGTCCGTTGAACCGAGCTCTCAAACGTGAACATCACCCTCTCCCAATCATAGAGGACATCTTGCCAGATTTACAAAGTGCCAAAGTATTTTCAAAGGCTGACTTGGCATCAGGCTACTGGCACGTCGAGCTTGATGAGGCATCAAGCCTGCTGACGACATTCCAGACGCTACATGGGCAATACAAGTCAAATCGTCCCCCTTTTGGAATACAGAACGCATCGGAAATCTTTGAGAAATGCCTACAGCAAGCGCTGCTGGGTCTGGGAGGCACGGTAGTAATAAGAGATGATATTACAATCATTGGAAAAGGCACCTCCATTGAAGAAGCAAAAGTCGACCATGACAGCAATTTGCGTGCCTTTCTGCAGCGTTGCCAGGAGAAAGGCATCAGCCTTAACCAGAAGAAATGCAAGTGGCGCAAAAGTGAGGTGCCACTGATGGGCCATGTCATCAGCGCTGATGACCTGAAGGCAGACCCTGACAAGATCGAGGCTGTCACCAAACTACAAGAACCGAAAGACGTCCATGAAGTCCAGTGTCTGGTTGGATTTGTCAACTACATGGCAAAGTTCATGCCCAGGCTATCCGACGTCCTCGAGCCGATTCGTTTGCTGACTCGGCAAGACATAGAGTGGCACTGGGACAGACCACAATCTAGTGCATTTTGTGAGATCAAGCGACTTGTGACGACGACACCTGTCTTGGCCTATTATGAGCCACAGAAAGAGCTTGTCATGTAGTGTGATGCCAGTGAGAAAGGGCTAGGTGCAACGCTGCTCCAAGGAGGACGCCCACTCACTTTTGCCAGCAGAGCCCTGACGGACACCGAGACGAGATACGCGCAGATCAAAAAGGAGCTCTTGGCCATTGTCTTCGCGATGGAACATTTCGATCAGTATACACGGGGCCGTCTCACAGTTCTCCACAGTGATCATAAGCCATTAGAGACTATCGTCAAAAAGCCACTGGCCAGTGTGCCACGTCGTCTTCAGGGCATGTTGATAAGATTGCAGCGGTACAAGATTGAAGTCCGATATAGGCCATTCAGAGAAATGCACATTGCGGATATGCTGTCTCGAGCATACCTGCCCTGCAGTGACCGAGATAAGTGCGAATTCGAGCAAGTCAACATGGCAAAGTTCCTCCCCATACGACCTGAGCGTTTGGCAGCGATCCAAGCGACGACAGATGAGGATGAAGCCTTGCAGACTTTAAAACGGGTTGGCCTGCAGGGCTGGCCAGAGGACCATACAGATGTCCCCGCAGTGGCGATGCCCTACTTCAGCATGCGGGATGAAATCACGGTACAAGATGCTCTCCTTTTCAAAGGAGATCGAATCATAATTCCAGCTTGTCTCCGAGCTGAAATGCGAGCCCAAATTCATGTCTCACATTGGTGCAGATGGATGCTTGCACCGTGCTCGAGAATGTTTATACTGGCCAGGCATGTCGAGCGAGATCAAAGAGCAGATTGGAGCCTGTGATATCTGCAGAGAGCATGAAACAGCACAGCAGAAAGAGACACTTATGTCTGGAAGAGACTATTTAATCACAGTCGATTATTTCAGCAATTTTTGGGAGGTGGACAGGTTACAACCGGACACAAAGGCAGACACTGTCATCAGAAAGCTCAAGACCCACTTCGCTCGCTATGGAACTCCAGAGGTGGTTGTCAGTGACAATGGGCCTCAGTTTGAGTCAACTGAGTTTGCTGCTTCGCCAAAGAATGGGACTTTGAGCATCGGTCCACCAGTCCTGGGAACAGCCAGGCCAACGGCAAGGTTGAGTCAGCTGTCAAGACAGCCAAGCGTCTCCTGAGACGTGCCAAGAAAGCTGGCAGTGACCCATATTTGGCTATACTTGACCACCGTAATACGCCAACCAAAGGGATTGACAGCAGCCCTGCCCAGCGAATGATGAATAGAAGGACGCGTACCCTCCTCCCGATGGCAGGAACTCTGTTGCAGCCACGTTCTGTTGACAGAGCAGCGGAAAAGTTGCGTCTGCATCGGCGACAGAAGAGGCAGGCCGCGTTCTACAACAGGTCGGCTCGTGACCTTCAGCCACTGGAGGAAGGTGATGTTGTCAGGATGCAGCCATTCACCAAAGGGGAAGAGAAGTGGCAGAAAGCAGTCATCTCCAAGTGGCTGGACAAGCGATCATATTTGGTGGATAACGGCAAACGCTCGTACAGACGCAGCCGTGTCCACTTGCGCTGCACAAATGAAAAACCAACTCTCAGCGCAACCACAGCTAATGAAGCCGCTGACCCTATCCAGGTCCCAGACTATGAGGACGATGATCAGTCACACCCAGAAACTGTTCCAAAGGACAGACAAGGGCGCGCTGATCACAGGGCCCCAAACAATTCTGGGAAAACCACCAGTGGCACAACGGGAAAAGCTCTGCAGTCCGTACCATTTAAGACAACTAGATCTGGATGAGTCATTAAGACTCCAGCCCGTTTCAAGGACTACACAGACACCATGGATGACGGGTGCTGAAGACCCAGTCAGGGAGTGATGTGCTGGGAACCTCTCCTACCCTGCAGAGTTCCTATCATAAACAATAATTCTCATGTGGACACTTGTGTTTTAATATTTAATTGTTCACGATGTGTGCCTATATTTTGCATGTTGTCAGTATCCAACTCATCAGTGAAGCACATCCGACTGTTCCAAGAGACTGTACGCATGGTGATCCCGCCAGAGACAATTGAACAACAAAAGGGGAAGGATGTAACGATATTGATCTTTAACTGTCATTGTCATGAGCGGCACGGCTGCCCAAGCCTTCTTGCATTGCGCATGCGCAGCTGGTGTTGTGTGTGTGTGTGTGTGTGTGTGTCATGGCTGCTTTTGGAATAAACGTGTTTCACATCTGCTGAATCAGAATCGGTGGTCATCGGCGTTATCTGTGAATGAATGATTACGGAAACAGGGTCGAGGGTTAATCACGATGAGGGACCCCGAAAAATCTGATCATATATCGAATAAAAACTATTGGTAGGGTTAAATAAAGCTGTACGCACTTCCCTAAACAAGCTCAAATGAGCTAAGATCCTCGTCCTCTTAATGATGACGTCATAAAAACGAATATGACGTCATTGTGATGTATCAGGTTTGCGATAAATTATAATCTGTGCTAATGCCCGGCTTGATTCTCGCAAACAAAATTAAAACAGCTTGCCTAGTTTTAGAGATAATGGTATAGGTGATTTCCATAAGCGGCGATATTATGACGTCAACTTTTTTATACGAAGAATTTCCAAAATCGGAGATGGTTACTGCCTGCGCGTGGGCTTTCTGTATATACATGGCAAGTTTCACGAATATCCGATGAAAACTCTGGGTTGTGAAACATAAAATGTCAAAAAATAGGAATGACATCATAAAAATTGATATGATGTCATAGTGATGTATCATATGTGCGGTAATTCATCTCTGCTAATGCCCTGTTCGATTCCCGCAAGCAGAATTCAAAAAGCTTGCCTAGTTTCGGAGATAATTTTTTAGGCGATTTCCATTAGCGGAGATATTTTGACGTCATAACTTTTTTTTCTTGGAGGAATTTTCAAAATCGGAGATGGTTACTGTCTGCGCAGGGTATTTTTACATATATATGCCAAGTTTCAGGAAGTTTAGATGAAAACTGGAGGCTGTGAAACAAACTTGTCCACAAGAAGAGGATGAAGAACAACAATGTGAGTAAGACTTAGAGATCCTCCACGAGGATCTAAATTCTAAAAAGTCCACAAGAAGAGGATGAAGAACAACGTGAGTAAGACTTGGAGATCCTCCACGAGGATCTAAAAATATCGTTACATTATTTTTGAACAGCCCCATGTTGGGGTTCAACAATCCGTGACCATGTGAGGAATCGCCTTGTTCTGATATAATCGTGATGGAGGCTGACATAGATGTGAGGTGTCAAGTTAATCTTTTAATAGCACATTACATGTGTGTTTCCCAATTGGCCTGTTGACCGGATTTTGTCCCAGGTTGTGACCACAGTGCGGTCATTCTTGTTTACATATATTCTTTCCATCTCATTCTTTGCTTGTTCTTCTTAAATTATTTTCCTGTACTTATCTCTTACCATCAAAATCTTCAACTCAAATATCTCACTCCGCTCTCTTATCTTGAGATAGAACCTTTGCTTCTCATTTATCTTCAGGTTCAATGCTGCTTCCTTCCATTGCTCATTTATCCAGTTTCTGTTTGTTATTATTTTATGTCCACTCAACCAACTGTAATCAGCATTTATCTTCTCAATTCCCTTTTAATTTTCCTTCGGCTTACATCACTCTGCTCCTGCACTTCATCTGTTATTCAACTTGGTTTCTTCATTTTGGTCTTGTAGTCCATTACTATTTTTGGCTATTCTCGTAATCCCATTTCTGACACTATTCCAGGTTTCTTAAATATTCATCTCTTCTCTCACCAGAGAAGCAATGCTTTTCCACATGGCTTCTTCATCCTCTTTCCTGGTGTGTGGCTCGTTTAATTTGTCCAGATCATAGGACATAGTTCTTATGGAACATTTTAAGTTATTCGAAGCTTCAGCATCAATTATTTCAACACTAGCTTGTGATCTGATCCAATATCGGCCAGAAATTATCTGCACAAAAGTACACTTGATTTCCATCTATCAACAAAAAGTACAAAGTCTGTCATGTTCTTTGTTTGCCCAATAGGTAATATACAATATGTGCTTCCTCTGTGGCATTCTTTGTTACCTCCACCACTGAAGCTGAAGGAGGTTTTGTTTTCACCCCTCTCTGTCTGTTTGTTTGTTTGTGTGCAGGATATCTCAAAAAGTTGTGGACGGATTTCCAGAAGAAATTTTGTGGACAGATTGGGTGTGTGACAAGGACGAACTTACTACATTTTGGTGAAGATCCTGCTACTATAAAAATTTTTTAAGTGATTCTTCACCTTTGAGAGATAGGGCCAAAAATGATATATAGCACATCTCAAAAAGTTTTGGACGGATTTGGATGAAACTTGGTGGACACGTTGGATGTGTGACAAGGAGGAATTAATTCGATTTTGTTGAAGATTCGAATCCGGATCTGGATACGAGAGTTATTTAATTTTCAAAGTGATTCTTCATTGAGAGATCGGGCCGAAAACGATATAGTACTGTATAGCATAATATTTCAAAAATGTATTGGGCCCGATATGTTCTTGTGGATCAGGCATTATGCGGCAGAGGTATGCACTCTACCCTCGTTGAGCGATGCATTCATTATCACTTTATTGTTGCTTAGGCAGATATTTAATCGCCTTTTCAACAAGGTTAAATTCTCCTTCAAATTCCCTGCTTTCCTTCCTGAAAGTCCCAGTAGTGTCCTTCTTGTTAACCCCGTGTACCCCACCCCATCCCTCTCCCTTCCACAGATCTCCTCTCTGTTCCACACAGTTTTTTCCTTCCCTCTCCCTCCCCTCGTCTCCTGCTCCCCTTGTTGTACATTCTGGATGTTAGCTCTCATATGAGCCTTGACATTGTATTTGTATACAAAAAAAGAAAAAAAAATAGGTTGACAGCCTGGTACATATTCTTTGATTCCATGTTCTGACTTTCCCCATAGCCTTCAAATTCATCAAGCAATTTCATGTTCTGTGTGTTTTGTTTGTTTGCTCCCATCACATACTTTTCACCCGTTCCTCAGTTCCTTCATGGTGGACTAAGTTATTGTTTGTTCTGGTGACAACCGAGCTATAATTATTTTATTTCTAGTCTTCATTCAGTTTCATTGTTCCAATATTGACCAAGCATTTGACCAAGAATACATACTTTTTGTGGTTGACTCATGAGTGTATCATCCTCCACCTGCAAAGATGCTCTGAACGATCCATTAGATTGATCTTGCCACCAAATGTTTGCTTTGGAATATTGTATTTCCAATTTCATTAGAGAACATTCCATGGATTTGGTGAGCCAGTTGAATAATCATCCACAGGTATATATACAGTAGTACCAGTCAAAAGTTTGGACACACCTACTCATTCAAGGGTTTTTCTTTATTTTTACTATTTACTACATTGTTATCCTGGTGTTGGCTCAGTGGTTAGGGTAGTGGCTTGGGATCCAAGGGTCCTGAGTTCAAGCCCCGTTGGCCACTGAATTAATACACACCAGGGGGTTGACTCAGCCTGTCATCCTTCTGAGGTCGGCAAATTGAGTACCAGCTTGCTCGGATAATTGAGCCATTCGAGGTTACAAAATCATCTATGCCAGCGGGTAGATGAGGCACGAATTAGCGACTGCTAATATACTTGCAGAATGGTATGAAGTGCACTCCGCCTTAGGGGGGAGACCGGTTCAAGTGAACACCGCGATAGGACTGGACTGGCAACCACTGTAGATTATTTCTGCCATCGAGAGGCAAAATGCCCGAGTACGCTCGATCAGATGATGACTACATTGTGGAATAATAAAGACATCAAAACTATGAAATAAAACATAGGAATTATGTAGTAACCCCCAAAAAAGTGTTAAACAAATCAAAATATGTTTTATATTTTATATTTTTCAAAGTAGCCACCCTTTGTCTTGATGACAGCTTTGCACACTCTTGGCATTCTCTCAACCAGCTTCATGAGGTAGTCACCTGGAATGCTTTTCCTTTAACAGGTGTGCCTTGTTGAAAGTTAATTTGTGGAATTTCTTTCCTTCTTAATGCGTTTGAACCAATCAGTTGTGTTGTGACAAGGTAGGGTTGGTGTCCAGTAAATAGTCCTATTTGGTAAAAGACCATTATTTCTGTCTGTACTGTAGTAGTCCATATAATGGCAAGAACAACTCAACTAAGCAAAGAGAAACGACAGTCCATCATTACTTTAAGACATGAAGGTCAGTCATTCCAGAAAATTTGAAGAACTTTGAAAGTTTCTTCAAGTGTAGTCACAAAACCATCAAGTGCTATGATGAAACGGCTTTCATGAGGACCGCCACAGGAAAGGAAGACCCAGAGTGACCTTCACTGCAGAGGATAAGTTTATTAGAGTTACCAGCCTCAGAAATCGCCAATTAACTGCACCTCAGATTCCAGCCCAAGTAAATGTTTCACAAAGCTCAAGTAACAGACACATCTTAACATCAACTGTTCAGAGGAGACTGCCTGAATTAGGCCGTCATGGTTGAATTGCTGCAAAGAAACCACTACTGAAGGAGACCAATAAGACGAAGAGACTTGCTTGAGCCAAGAAACATGAGCAATGGACATTGCTCCAATTGGTTCTAACCGCCGTGTCTTTGTGAGATGCAGAGAAGTGGAATGGATGATCTCTGCATGTGTGGTTCGCACCGTGAAGCATGGAGGAGGAGGTGTGATGTTGTGGGGGTACTTCGCTGGTGACACTCGGTGATTTATTTAGAATTCAAGGCACACTTAACAAGCATGGCTACCACAGCATTCTGCAGCGATACGCCATCCCATTTGGTTTGTGCTTAGTGGGACAATCATTTGTTGTTCAACAGAGCAATGAACCAAAACACACCTCCAGGCTGTGTAAGGGCTATTTGACCAAGAAGGAGAGTGATGGAGTGCTGCATTAGATGACCTGGCCTCCACAATCACCCGATCTAAACCCAACTGAGATGGTTTGGGATGAGTTGGACCGCAGAGTGAAGGAAAGGCAGCCAACAAGTGCTCAGCATATGTAGGAACTCCTTCAAGAATGTTGGAAAAGCATTCCAGGTGACTACCTCATGAAGCTGGTTGAGAGAATGCCAAGAGTGTGCAAAACTGTCATCAAGGCAAAGGGTGACTACTTTGAAGAATCTAAAATCTAAAATATACTTTGATTTGTTTAACACTTTTTTGGTTACTACATTTACAAGGATTACAAGAAAATTATGCGCAGGAGGAGGCCATTCAGCCCATCTTGCCTGCACCACACCAATACCAGATTTAATCAATCCGTCAATACCCCTTCCCTTCATGTGCAGCCTTTTGGCTGCTCGACTGGCATTCATTTATAGATTGTATAGAAGAGAAAATGGATGAAGCAAAATACAGAAAAATCTGAGAGGACAACCTGCTGCCCTCTGTAAGAAAGTTGAAATTGATATGGAAGTTTCACCTTTCAGCAAGAGAACAACCCAACGCATACAGCCAAAGCTACACTGGAGTGGCTAAGGACGAAAAGGATAAATGTCCTTGAGTGGCCATCAGAGCCCCGACCTAAATTAAATCGAAGATCTGTGGCATGACTTGAAGATTGCTGTCCATCAAGACTCCCCATGCATTTTGACTGAGGTTGAACAGTTTTGTGCGGAAGAATGGGCAAATAATTCCAATAAAGGTGTGCAAAGTTGGTCGAGACCTATTCCAACAGACACAGCTGTAATTGCTGTCAAAGGTGCTTCCACCAAGTATTAACTCAGGGAGATGGACACTTATCCAACCAAGATATTCTTGTTTGGTATTTTTCATTGATTTTCTGAAACTTGAATTTTTTTTTCACTTGGAAGTTGTGGGGTACAATCTGTAAATACAGGTGAAAAAAAAAATCTGATTTAATGCAATTTAATTCCAGGTCAGGTCAGATTAGATCTGTGACTTGTTAAAGGTACCATGTAAACCTGTACTAACTAAAATCATGACGGGTGGTTACACCCACTATTGGTCTGGTCGCTCTGATGGTTACTATGCCCAAGAAGTTGTTGTAGGTGTGTCCAATAAGCTGACTCCAATGACAATTGAGGTAACACCGGTCAACGAGCGTATTATGAGACTAAGGAGTCATCACTCCTTGGGTGTCGTTTCCCTGGTCTCTGTAGATGCTCCAACTGAGGCGAGTGATCTGACCGTGAAGGATGCATTCTAAGTCACGCTCGTGTCTGTGGTTGATCAGTGCCCCAGGCGAGATACTCTTCTAGTCTTGGGGGATTTCAATGCATCGACTGGAACTGATAGGGATGGTTATGAGACATGTGTTGGTCCCCACAGGTCTAGAACTGTGAACCAGAATAGCACTAAGTTCCTTGACTTTGAAAGAAGTCATGAACTGAGGGTGGCTGGTTCATGGTTTCAGCGTCTGCAGGCTCATCGCTGGACTTGATGTTGACCATGTGCTCGTTAATGGTCACTGGAGGATGATCCAGAACTGCAGGATCTAACAGAGTGCTCAGTTCCTCAAAAATGACTCCAGGCTTGTTGTAACAACTCTGAAGTTGCAGCTTAAATCCAGGAGAATGGTACCATCCCAGCCAAGGCTGGATGTTGGCAAGCTCAAGGATGAGAGGGTTGCTGAGGAGTTTGTGAGCAGGCTGAGTGGATACTTGGGGGGGGGGGAGGGTAGTCTGGGTGCTTTGGAGGATCCTGAAGAGTTGTGGAGTGCTTTCAAGACACATCATCCTTGATGTTGCCGGTGGCTATATTGGAACTCAATGGAGGGCGAAGAAGAATTTTGTCTCTCAAGGGACAATAGATACCATTGACCAGAGTCACAGGGCTCGGCTGAATGGCAGCACTGAGCTGTTCAGGGAGCTGAGGCATAAAACTGTAGGTGCACTACGGGTGGACAAGGAGGCCGATGTGCGAGGAATCTGTGAGGGGGTAGAGCATCACCTGTGGTCAAGTGATTCTCATCCTGCTTATAGGGGAATCCATGCATTGCATTCCTCCAAGCCCGTCCCTCGGTGTACTGCAGTGAGAGCAAAAGGTGATGGGCTCTTGACAGAGGAGACCGAAGTGAAGGCCTGCTGGGCTGGTTACTTTGAGCAGCTGTACCAGGTTGATCCACCAGCTGTCAAATTGGATGTCAGGGGTGTTACTATCCTTATTGCTGACCCTCCAATCAACTGTGGACCACCTTCGTTTGTGGAGAAACATATTGCGGTGAACCGGTTTAAATGGGGTGAAGCTCCTGGGATCTGTGGCATCCATGCTGAACTTCTCAAGGCTGGTGGAAATGTTGAACTCATGTTGTTGCATGCAGTTATGTGCTCTGCATGGAACACAGGCATCATCCCAACTGAATGGAAGAGGGGCCTTGTTGTCCCCTCTCAAGAAAGGGAAGGGTGATCGCCAAGACCTTACCAACTACCGAGGGGTGACGCTGCTCTCAGTGCCGGACAAGGTTTTGGCTCAGATAATTATTGATATGGTTCACCACGATCTTCTTGAGCACCAGCATCCCCAGCAGTCAGGCTTTACACCAAGGAGGTCAACGATTAACCGTATCCTTGGTTTTTGGGTCCTCACCAAACGCAGATAAGAGTTTTGGCAGGTGCTGCTTGCAGCCCATGTCGATCTCTGTAAAGCATTTGATTCAGTGAATTGGGATGCCTTCTGGAGGATTCTTGGTCTTTGTGGGGTGCCACCAAAACTGATCAATCTGATGTCTGAACTATACTCTGGTGCTGAGAGTGCTGTGAGATGTGGTGATACCATCTCCGACTTATTTCCAGTTATTACTTGAGTTCTTCAGGGGTGTGTACTGACCCCCACACTTTTCAGCACTTGTATGGACTGGATTCTGGGGAGGATGTGGAAGAGATCAAGCTGCAGTGCATCATTTGGGAATGTTAAGATCTCTGACCTCAATTTCTTAGATGATGCAATTATCTTTGCAGAGACTCTAGATGTCCTTTTGGTGGCCCTCGAGATGCTGAATGAGGAGTCGGAGCCACTGGGATTATGGGTTTCCTGGGTCAAAACTAAGATCCAGGTTTTCAATGACATCTTGGATGCTGCTATCCTGTCTGTACCTGTTTGTGGCGAGGATGGTGAGGTCATGGAGAGATTTACTTACCTTGGCAGTGATATTCATGTCTCTGCTTGCTGTGAGCCAGAGGTCTACAGATGTCTGGGTCGGGCCTGGGGAGTCATGGATTCACTGGATCATGGGGTGTGGCGCTGCCGGTATCTGTGTGGGAGGATGAAATTCCAAGTCTTCAGGTCCTTGCTGCTTCGTCTTGCTCTATGGATTTGAGACTTGGACTCTGACCAGAAATCTGAGACAGAGATTTAATTTCTTTGCTTCCAGGGATCTGAGATGGAGATTTAATTCCTTTGGCTAAAATAAAGAGTAACCCCATACATATAGGTTTGTGGCATAAAATGAAAAAAATATTTATTACATGTGTCACGAAATGCTGTTCACAGTGGTCGCCATAGCATCTATAATAAGTATTTTAACGTTACTTCTTCAAATAACACTTGTCGAACACACTTTAAAGGATTTTACCACCTCTGCTGTCATGACTCCAGAAAGTGTCACCTAAAGAGGCTGGATGACTTAAATGAACCAGCTGCACACCTTAGAATATATTGTGGAACTTGGGGCTATGCTATAGTTTTGCTTTTGAAAATGTTTCCCATGGTTTTAAGTCCCTCAATGGATTCGCTTCTGCTTATATTCTTCAATTATTTTCTGAGAACGCTTCTTGAGCATGGCACGGCTCTTGTTAAATTTTGCAATTTCTTGGTTCACTGCAGGAAAGAATACATCACAATATGTAGTCAAGAATAACAGAGGCAGCAAAAAGACAGGTCAAATTTTTCATGATCACCAAACATACACACCATATAATGAATCCACTTGTTGTTTTGACGAGGCAGACTGAAATTGTGCATTGTTGAAAGGCTGCTTTCCTTCAAGAGTAGTATGGAACTAAAAGGAAAGTTGAGAAAAAAAAAAAGACATTCAAATTATGAATGTTATGGATTTCATCCAACTTTGTGCTTCAAAATTGGATTTATAAAGAAGTTTCTAAAGTGATAAATGTCTATATTTTGAATTCAAAATACAGTTGGCTTTGCTCATGTGATTGTGTGTGGGCACCTTGCTTCTTGAGATTTCTCAGGGGATAAAAGCGATATTACAATTAGCTGCAAATGTTCTCAGTAATGAGGGAGTTTCAATGAGATGCATAAATGTGTGTAAGTGCTCCAAAATCATGAAGCCATTTGCTTGGTTAGATCCAAGAGTTAGCAGAATATGATGCCATACAGAAGCTATCCTAGGGTGTTGCCAACTGAGGCCAAAGAAACATTTATCAGTTGTGCTATGGCAGGCAATCAATGGAAACACGAGTTGAATAGTATTCTCTGGTATCACACAAACCCTTCTATTGGAGTGTTAAGATAGAATAATTTTAGCTGCAAGAGACATCTTTTGCATCAAGGACAAATATCTGCTGAAGAGAGACTGAGAGACTATTGTATATAATTATTGACCAGCTATTAATATTATTCCTGCTATTATTTTCTACAGGGGCTTGGGTCAAGGAGAGAGCTGCAACAC
This sequence comes from Eptatretus burgeri, assembly GCF_056783735.1. Lineage (NCBI taxonomy): Eukaryota > Metazoa > Chordata > Myxini > Myxiniformes > Myxinidae > Eptatretus > Eptatretus burgeri. The sequence goes on from NC_140965.1 coordinate 34,110,565, forward strand.
AAATCTGTCACACACATGTAGACAGATACATGAGACAACACTCGACTCGAATTCCGACAAACAGTCACTGAGCATGGGGTCAGTGACATCACTTCCCAGAAGTACTCTGGATACCAGCATACCAACTACATGATGTCACTTTTCTCTCCACACTCATTGCGTTATATTTATATATATATATTAGGTACACAAAAACTTTAAAAATCCCCATGAAAAGACCATATCAAGATTACCTCATCCTCCTCAATCAGCATTGATATTTCCTCAAAGTCCTTCTCTTGCACACCCTCCAGCAAACACTTGAGCTTGCTCTCGACCAAACTGAACAATTCCAACACAGATTCATCAGATGTGGAATCGAGGTTCTCCAGCAAATCTACGTCTTCACCCTGCAGTCACAGATAGGATAAAATACTTGTGAAGTTATCAATTGCAATTAATTTGGAAAGTTTGGAACACATGAGAGATTGGCAGAGATGTAACGCAAAAGGAAAATAATCTTCAAAGTAAAAGCATCTTAAAAATACCGTACAGTGTACAACGTGTGTACTTAAACGATATTCCAACAAACCAAAGCTATAAACTCAATAGGACAGGGAAAGAGCAGCAGTAAACCAAGAACGTGAAATCGACATGTGGCAAACATAAGGCAGTTAAAAAATCCCAAACATCTCATAAGTGGTGAAAAGCTGTTTTCCTGAATGCAGTTCAAAAGTGCTTATGAAAGGACAATAATGTAAGAACCTAAAACAAATATCTTAATAAAAAAAAAAACGACGAAGCATGAGGTTAGTTCAAAGTATGTGTGTTCCCCAATAAGCTCTGTGGGTTTGCATAAAATATCCTTCTTCTTTGTAATGACGTGTCCCATTGTTGATGGTGTTTTGTATGCAGCCTGTGGCTGCTGGTTGCATCATTTCTGGAAGTGCTGCTGTGCTGCTGATGCAGTGCCCCTGTTACCAGAAAGCTGGCACTTATTTTATGCCAACCACAGAAGGATGACAGGCTGAGTCAACCCACCTGGTGATATTTCAATGAAACGACAGGGGCTCAAACTCAAAATCCTAAGATCTTAAGCCAACCTCCTTAACCATTAAGCCAACACCAGGCTTCATGTCCCATTGAGATTGTGTTAGTAGCTCGTAAAGGATGTTTTGTTGTCCCAAGTCTTTTACAAAATAGCTGGCCAGGCCTGATGTTTAACTGGAGCTGACTAATCAGGAATTGTTTATGCTGCTGGCAATAACTCATATACTCTTCTTTGAAACACATGGTGGGATTTTTAACATCCACGAGCAATCAATGCAAACAGGTCAATCATCAAATGCAGACAAGACAACTCAAAAGTAGGTGCATGACCTCTGCACCATTTTATTTGACATTTGGCACAATCCTTTGCAGAGTCAAATTAAGAAAGAGTGGTAAATCTGTGCTAGTGACCTGTCGGCTTCTCAAATTCCTGCCCTGACAATCACTGGGGAGGTAATGGCATTAACTAGTATTCTTTACAATGAGACTACTTCAGAAGCATCTAACATCATGCCAAAGATGTTTTGTGTAAAAAAAAAAGCAATACTTTTGTAAAATGTGAGGATTAAATGTTTATTTCTACTTAATGAAAAAAATTCCACTTTGATGATAAAAATAAGGCCAATACCTCTGGGAGCTCATCTTGTGGTGGCTGGATAAGAAAACCAGGGAACCACTGGTAGGTGTAGACAATCCACAAAATATTTAATGGAGAAGAAAGTAAATACCAATGGATTTTTTTTAATGCAGTGAACAAACTTTGGTACAACAAGGGTGATGAAGGTTGTGGTCAAGTTTAATCAAAATTGTATGCATAGTTTCTGAAAAGAGAGAAAATACCTATTTTGGGGAGCAACCCCCACCAAAAACTCCTGAGACCCCACTTTTTCTAATGCTGTAAACAAACTTTAGTACATCATGGGTGATGAAGGTTGTGGTCAAATTTCATTGAAATTGTGTTTGTCGTTTCTGAGAAGAAAGCAGATACTTCTTTGGGGGGGGGGGGGCAACCTCCACTTAAACTCCCTCCATAGACCCTTTCAGACCCCAATTTTTGTAAGGCCATGAACAAACTATGGTACATCACGGGTGATGAAGGTTGTACTCAAGTTTCATCGGAAATGCATGTGTAGTTTCTGAAAAGAAAGTAATTACCTATTTTGGGGGGCAACTCCCCCCATACACCCCCCTTAAACCATGATTTTTTTTTAATGGTGTGAACAAACATTGGTACATCATGAGTGATGAAGGTTGTGGTCAAGATTCATCGAAATTGTGTGGGTGGTTTCGGAGAAGAAAGCAACTCCGTCTTTTTGGGGGGCATCCCCCACCCCCTAAACTCCCTCCTTGACCCCTTCAGACCCCAATTTTTTTAATGCAGTGAACAAACTTTTGTTCATTGTGGGTGTTGAAGGTTGTGGTAAAGTTTCATCGAAATCATGAGTGTAGTTCCAGAACAAGAAGTTGCAAATGTTTGTAAATGGATGGATGGACTGACGACGCACCATTCCATAAGCTCCGCGGATCTATGTTCCAGGTCAGCTAAAAAGCTGGTGATTAGTTAAAAGACCATTGTGTGTATCGTAGGAATAACATATAACGTTTCTTATTTATGACTAGCAAATACAACCAGTTGCTTCACTGACAGTGGGAATATTATGTGGGGGTGGGGGGGGAGAAAGAGGGAGAGAGAGTACAGAGAGGAGGGTGGGAAGGAGAGGAGGGTGATAATGAGAGGAGGGTGGAAAGGAGAGGAGGGTGATAATGAGAGGAGGAATGGAAGAGAGAGAGAGAGAGAGAGAGAGAGAGAGAGAGAGAGAGAGAGAGAGAGAGAGAGAGAGAGAGAGAGAGAGAGAGAGAGAGAGAGAGAGAGAGAGAGAGAGAGAGAGAGAGAGAGAGAGAGAGAGAGAGAGAGAGAGAGAGAGAGAGAGAGAGAGAGAGAGAGAGATAGATAGGAATAGGAGGGGGCAAGGAATGGGGGAGCTGGGCTTGGGGAAAGAGGGGGAGGGGGTGGGGAGAGCAATGACTCACCAAACGTCGTTATGCATTTCGGGAGGAGACGGTTCGAATGAGGAGGATGGAGGAGAGAGAGGAGGGGGGAAAGGGGATGGGGTTTTGGAGGAGTTAAGCATGAGGGGAGGGGGTTCTGGACTTGCATTTGGAAGGGGGACTTGTGAAGAAAGGTGTATGTGTGTGGGGGGAGGGGTGGTGGGGGGATGTGGGTGGGTAGTACACGATTGAACAAAATGGGGTATGTTAGGATGGCACGTTAATACAGCATGCGGAGGCCGCCCGGAAATGTCCGGGGTCTGGGAGGAGGTATGTATAAGGGGAAGATGAGGGAAGGCAGCGTGAAGGGAAGGGAAGGCAGCATGAGGGGAAGGGATAGCAGCGTGAGGGGAAGGGATGGCAGCATGAGGGGAAGGGAGGTGGCATAAGGGGAGGAGAAGGGGAAGGCAGCGTGAGGGAAGGGGAAGGCAGCGTGAGGGAAGGGGAAGGCAGCATGAGGGAAGGGGAAGGCAGCACGAGGTAAGGGGAAGGCAGTGTGAGGGTAAGCGATGGCAGTGTGAGGGGAAGGGAAGACAGCGTGAGCAGAAGGGAAGGCAGCGTGAGGGTAAGGGATGGCAGCATGAGGGGAAGGGATGGCAGCATGAGGGAAGGGGAAGGCAGCACGAGGTAAGGGGAAGGCAGTGTGAGGGTAAGGGATGGCAGTGTGAGGGGAAAGGAAGACAGCGTGAGCAGAAGGGAAGGCAGCGTGAGGGTAAGGGAAAGCAGCGTGAGGGGAAGGGATGGCAGCATGAGGGGAAGGGAAGGCAGCGTGAGGGGATGAGATGGCAGCGTGAGGGGAAAGCAGCGTGAGGGGAAGGGAAAGCAGCATGAGGGGAAGGGATGGCAGCGTGAGGGAAGAGGAAGGCAGCATGAGAGAAGGGGAAGGCAGCGTGAGGGAAGGGGAAGGCAGCATGAGGGAAGGGAAAGGCAGCGTGAGGGAAGGGGAAGGCAGCGTGAGGGACGGGGAAGGCAGCGTGAGGGACGGGGAAGGCAGCGTGAGGGAAGGGGAAGGCAGCGTGAGGGAAGGGGAAGGCAGCATGAGGGAAGGGGAAGGCAGCGTGAGGGAAGGGGAAGGCAGCGTGAGGGAAGGGGAAGGCAGCATGAGGGAAGAGGAGGGCAGCGTGAGGGAAGGGGAAGGCAGCGTGAGGGAAGAGGAGGGCAGCGTGAGGGAAGGTTCCGACACAACATAATGCGGTTTCTGAGAGATAGTTTTTTAAATTATTACTTGTTTCAGATAGTCCTCCCCTTTTGTTTAATGGGTTTTATGGGTCAATTGAATAAAGTGCCATAACCCAGTTTGAATTGCACACCAGAATCAATCTACCACAGTACTTTAACTTCCACCACACTCTTCCTACAAACACTACAATGATCACACCACATTAAGACACATTTATTATCACTCCACATTATTAGAACATTATACAAGCTCACTATACACATTCTTCATTGCTCTACAACCACACCACCTGAACCACAGCTCACTCACCACACCACCTTGACCACAATTACCACACAGTCACAACAGATGCCTGCTGCTATGCTAAGCAATGGTGAGCAGTGCGAGCAATGGTGCAATGCGCAGACAGCAGACACTTCAGATCAAGACGTTCAGAGGTTGATAGTACGTACAAAGTGAAAAAGTGTGCTAATAGCCCATTATCACCTAATAAATAGTTAAATGATGCTCCACTTGCTTGTAATGCCAATTAGGCTTCCAGCGCACGTTCGCACTCGGAGAGCGCAGCCAAAAACGCCAGATCCATGCTAAGTGCAGAACTCCGGTGCGGGTTGTCCGGGAGGTAATGCCGGCATCCTCATGAGACTGCAAACTTGCATGGGCAGTGCTGGCATTGGCGGAATAGGGTATGCACCAATGAACATGCCGCAAATAATGATCACCACGCCTTGCGACTCATTTGATCCACACCAAAGTTCCGCCCATGCCAAGTGGCTACTTAAGCTATGCGTTCCAGACGTGAGATCTCTTTTGCCTTGGTCGGCGGTACATCGCAAAAGGTGGGTCAGTGATGGTGGGTCAGAACTGGAGCTGGAACTGGTGGTATGGAGCTTATGGGATGGAGTGCTGGGTGAGCAAGCGATCCAGGTGCCATGCAAGGCGCATTCATTAAGGCCAGGCTAATTATCACCTCGCACATTAAGTTAACCTGTCTTCTCACATGTTCTTTCTCTTTTCTGTATCATCTACTGTGGATGCAAAAGGAACTCAGTGAGGGCAAGTCCCGAAGAACCATTCATCTCAGAGCAACCTCACTCATATGCACCTCTTTCCAGTGCCCTCCTCGCACCTGCACCCCCCATTCGCACCTCTTCAATACCCACCTGAGACACCAACCAGTATTCCTCCTTTTTACCACTCCCTCAGTGAATGGGCGGCGCAGGCTCCTTAGCCCATTCGGTGAGCCAAAGAAGTTGCAACCACCTCACACTGCTCTATTTTGCTATTCTACCCTTCTGCAAAATGATCCTGATGGCACCTGTATTGTTGGTGTAAGAGTGTTTAAGATAGATAGTATCAGTGTAGTTTTGCTCTTTGTCACTTTGCTTGAATGTATCACTGTATCTCTTTTGCCACACCACACAAATATTACATGTCCCTGCTGTACGTCTATTCCTTGTAAATAAACCCCTTGTCTTCACTGTGCCATATACCATTCCTCGTGCTTTCTATATAAATCAACCTTGTGTTAATTGAAGTTCAACCAGCTCATAGTGCATCCTTTCTTCCATTGGTCCAACATAGGCTGCATTAGTCGAGAAGTTTTCCCCCACTGATTGGCTCTACACGTTTGCCGGTACGTACTTGCCACATTCGATATTTGATAAGATAAGGCAAGTGCATGTTGAGGGAACGAGTACCCCCTTGATACTGCCAATCCACCGGAAAGCGGTACCAATCAACATTCATGGTTGACTAGCAACCTGCCAGACCACAGAATTATCCGAGGCTGGTGGCCTCAGGACTGGGCGTTCGAGATGAACCCGAGTGCTTCCCATCGTGGCGAACCTCAAACCCTCAAATGCAATACAGGCCCATAACAATGCAATACAGTAAACCCTCAAATGTAGCGGGGGTTATGTTCTGAAAAATGCCACGATAGTTAAAACCGCAACAGTGGAAACCAAGGGCCAATGGGAAAATGGAGATTTTGGTTCCTAGGCTTCGAGAAAATATTGAGGAAGGTGGGAAAATATTGAAGGAAAATATTGAAAATATTGAGGCTACTAAAAATATACACATTACAAGAAGCGCATTACAAATTAGAAGGGCAATCAGCAGAGCGCATACTTCCACCACGTAATGCCTGATCCACGACAAAATATCAGGCCCAATACATTTTTGAAATATCATGCTTTACAGTGCTATATAGTTTTTGGCCCTATCTCTCAATTAGACCATGTGGAGGTACTTGCTATTACCTTCAGAAAATGATTTTCGTTGTGCAGATCACCAATCTGGATGAAATTTGGCATACTTAAAGAATTTTAGACGGAGTCCAAATCCACTTGTTTCCACGTCGAGGATGTGACACAATTGGTCATTTTTGGCAATTAAAGATAAACCGATCATTAAAGCACGATTTTGATACAGAAATGAAGAATCAAGGTTAGACTGATATGTACGTCAAAGAAAACTCTTGTGAGGTCTTAAAATGATACAATATGTTTATTCAGAGCCCTATTCACTGTTATTAAAGATGTTTATAATTAAAGGTCGTAAACCGAAGCAGTTACATATTTTTACCGGCCGAAAACGTCTGGACCGACCAGACAGGCCTTCGAGTTGACCAAGGCAACTTTTTGCTTAAAAGGCAGCCACACTGGCTATTAAAGGTAGTTACATTGACTATTAAAGACAGTTACAGCGCCTATTAAAGACAGTTACATTGGCTCTTACGGATTAAATCAAAGACAAAGACACTGCGTGACTCAGCCTTATGAAAAGTAGAACCACCACAAGAAGATTACTGTCTTAGAACTCCAGTATTTCTTGCTCTGAAGCAGTTACTGAACTAGGCTCTTGATTGCTGCTATTACAAAACTCAAGTCCACTATTACATGCTAACCAACCTGAATACTACTGTGTAGTAGATTACCACAGCAAAAGCAGTGTGACATCCGCATTCACAGTTCGTCGTCGGAATCATCGTCAGTTCTGCTTTGATCATCCATAAGTTCCATTTCTGCACGGGTCTGTTCATCGTTGGCGCAGTTTTGACACCCACAGCACTCTGCGCAGGACAGTCCTTTTGACCGGCAAAAACACTGGTTGGTCTCGCATTTCGTCTTCTTGCAATTACATTTCGTCGCCTCTAACAGTTCCTTCGGTGTTGGTGGTTTGTTCAACCAGTGAACAATCAGTGCTCCGTTGCGTTCCATCCATCCATGAAATGTAGGAGAAGGGGCTTCTATAAACCTCTCAGTCACGCGGTGGTGGATCGCAGACTGATAGTTCACTCTTTTGCAATGCAGCATCAGAGCGTCGCTTGTAGGCGGCAACTTCTGTTCTCCCAGCAACTGGCTGCAGAATAGCTTGTAGCGAGCCTCATTCACACTCTTCATGGTCGGCTGATTGTACATGGCGCAGACGAATTGTTCCAGGTCGTGAATGATATTCTGATCTAGCGTGAATTCTCGACCAATGCTCCCGAAACAGGTGATGAGATGGGGACCCTTCATCATCAAGTCAAATGGCCTTGTTTTGCCCTTACCATGGAATGCACTGGTGGTATCACTTCCCATGAAATTGTGCAAACCTATCAATGCATCGCAGACAGAACTTTCCAGGGCATTACTCAGCTTCCTAATGTCAACGACGATAATGACCTTGGGACTTCCTGTGACCAGATGGAAATTTCACGCCTGAATCGACTTCGAGTGAGCCAATGCCAACACAAACACATCGGTGTCGAAACTCTCTATGCGCACTGACTCTCCATTCTGTTCTGTGTGAGCGGCATGTAGCGGGAGCTTTGTGTCAGCTTCCTCATGGTCACATTCAAGTTCAGGTACTGACGACACAGTCATGACACCATTCGACGCCTTGATTTTCTCACATTTGCCGGCATGACTGACGTACAACAGCATGTCACCCAGTTTTCATGGAGAGATGTTTCTCGTCCACGATTCGACGATGAACTCTATCAACGCCTCCTTGTTGGCTCCGCTCAGGAGATAATTGGCCCACTGTTTTGGAAGGGCTTGATCACATCTGTAGATGGTTCGTACCTGAAGATCGCCTGCCCTGCCCACTCGTCTGGCGTGCTCCAGGCACTTGATGCTGATACTTGGGTAAGTATCAAACACCACGTCCAGTCTCGAAGATTGGTTATGTCGTGCTTTGGCCACTACAATGTTCAGCTCCATCTCTTCCAGTTTGCCGAAAGTATTATGTAGTGAACCAGCCTTTATCGCCTGAATAACGGCCATTCCATCCACAATTGTTGCACCTTGGATAGGCCGAGCGTCCACACAGCAATCGGGCCACAGTTACAGTACATGGTTGGGGAGTTTGGCTTTGTCCGTCTTAGCAATCGAACCATCACCGGATGCCAGCGGGAAAGATATGTTCGCCAGTGGGTACGCGAGCAGATCGTGGAGTGTTACATTGCTTTACTCGCCAATCAACAGCAGTCGTGTGAAAAGACGACGTTCATTCGCAATTTCAACCTTCAGCGTCTGCTGGTGGGGAGTCGCCGACTTGCCTTGCGCCTTCGAGAAAGTTGCCAATTTGGCTTTCAAAATCTGAGTGAAGAATGGGACCTCACCCGAGAGAAGCCGATCACGCAAGAATTGTACGACAGCATTCTCTCCCTTGACATATGCGTTCATCAAGTCCGCAGAAGTGGCTGGCAGTGCGATGACACCTGAACTAATATTGACAAGTTCAAGGTGAGCGCCGGAGAAAGGGTTAATCATTTGAAGTACTGTGTCCATCATTTGTACCACCACTGCTTCGTTCTTCTTCGAGCTCGACACATCCAAATCCTTTCTCGTTCGGGGCTCATTGTGGATACCCGCCATGGACTCACATTTCCTTGCGATTTCCGCATGTGCTGGTTGGGACAGGATCCACTTCTTCACAGCTGTGCTTTTCTGAGTGTAACCAATGATGCCTCCACTGGTCTTGCTGTCCCTATTTAAAGTCTGCTCTATGATCTGATCACACGCAACACTACTAAATCCATAACGAGTATGCCGTAGGGCAGTCCATTTGCCATCCATGAACGCTTGATAGGTGTCTGGGTGGGAGTGCTCTAGCCCGGCCATTTCCAGCCAGGAAACGGGTAAGTACCTTGCATAGTTTAGGTGATCGTACGCAAAGTACCAGGGCATTGATGCTCTCGTGATCGCAAGGTGTTTCGGCCAGTTCGAAGTACGAGTTGCCCGTATAAGCTCTAGTGCTAGCTCCACCATTTCCAAGTAGGGCCATGTAATGTCCACACTATGGTGTTTGTTCAGGTCATCCCTCACCATGAGTGCTCCCGAGTATAGAACATGTAAATTGAGGTCTGAGTCACCCTGCTGTGGACCCTGGCTGGCTTCATCCTCTGTAGTTGACTCTGTTTCTGTTGTAGAGCTACTGTCTACAACAGCAGCCTGAGCAATGGAACCAATATCAATGTCCATGTACACCACTTCGCTCTCAGACATTTTTGGTGGACGATAGAAAATCATGTCTGGGTTCCGTTCCTGCAGTCTTTTCTTCAGTCTTGTTGTCTGGTAGTTGGCCTTATCCTGACCTTCGCAAACTCTGAGTAGGTCATTGAACATCTCACACAACTTCTTCATATGTATAGATTGCTTTCCATCAATGAGTCTTACCTGGATTACTTTATCATGGAAAATGTCAAATGTTGAGTCATAGTTCACTTTCTGAGTTTGGAGTTTACTTTCACTCTGTCTGTGGTATGTGTCATTCACATACTCATAATAATATTTATGGTGATAACAAACTGCCAGCGCCACACAGTCTTTATCCTTTATAGTTGTCATTATTCTCACATCACGTTCATCTCTCCTCTGCTCAGCAGTTTCCCTCAGCTTTCCTCCATCCTGTTTATGCCAGGGACAACTGTACACGTTGAGATTTTCCTTTGACACGGATGAATTTGTCTTTTTCTGGCATATCACACAAATTCTTGGCAGTACACCAGCTGATTTGCCAGCCACCATTTCTACAGAGGTTCTGAGGGATTTTCTACGTATTTTGTGATATGAGTGCCCCTCTTCTTCTAGTCCGCCCACCACCTCACTGGCTCTAGCAGAAACTGCAGTAGTGCTGGCTTCTGATTTCCTTTTCCTGGCTTCAGTACGTTTTATATGATCCTTGTTACAAAACGACGCATAGCAGAACCGGTGACAGCCTGCATCCGTAGGAGAATCAGTCATTGGCAGCAGTTTCATAATTTGATCAGCCAGCAAACGGCATTTGTTGATAGTTTCACTATCTGTGGCGTCGTACCAAGCCTTCACACACTCACATACCTTAAGCCAGCTCTTATCCGTGAATTGCGTCACTTTCTCATCTTCCTCCCCACCCAAGTGTGAAACAACGCATATTTGGTTGTTGAAAGACCAAAAATCACTCAATCACCAGACAACCATGGGCGCCGCCATCTTGATTTGTTGTTTCCTGGTCGTTTCCTCCACGATTATAAGCTCGCCACGCCCACTTCACGGCGGTAATTTCAAATGGTAATAACTGTCGGTGTGTCAACTTGTGCATATGGAAACAAGTAGGAATTTCAATGGTGTGTTCTCATGAATGCACAGGGTGAATTTCGTTTAGATTGGTGATCTGCACAACGAAACTGAACGAACCGACCCACCTCCACATGACCTAAATGGTGAAGAGTCACTTAAAAAAACAAATAATTCTCGCATCCAGATCGGGATCCGGATTCGGATCTTCACCAAAATTGAATCAATTCTTCCTTGTGATACACCCAACATGTCCACCAAGTTTCATCTGAATCCGTCCACAACCTTTTGAGATATCATGCTATATATCGTTTTTGGCCCGATCTCTCAATGGTGAAGAATCACTTAAAACATTATAGTAGCCGGATCCGGCTTCAGATCTTCACCAAAATCTAATCAGTTCGTCCTTGTTACACACCGAACCTGTCTACAAAATTTCATACGGATCTGTTCACAACTTTTTGAGATAACCTGCACACACACAAACAAGAAAAACAAAGCCAAACAGACAGAAAGGGGTGAAAATATAACCTCCTTCACCTTCGGTGGTGGAGGTAATAAACATTTAAAATAAATATAAAGTATGCCAACATTGTATTTATTTCTATTTACATGTTTATTTCAGTGTAAAACTAGAAGGGCACTCGATAGAGTGCATACCTCCACAAAATTGACTAATTTATGTTTTGTATACCACTGATAAGCCGGATCTGGATTCGAACCTGAACTAAAATTTAATTGGCTTGTTATTGTCACCTAACCACCAATGTGATAAGGTTGGTTAGAAAGTTGTGGGTGTAGAACTTGCGATGGCTGTTTGATCATCAGGAGCATGATGAAGTCGCCTGCTGCATTGCCACATCGAAGAAGGGTAAAACGATCATTAGCCACCTTGACCCACAGCAGATCTTTGCTGCTTGGATAGGAAGGTATCGGATGGCATCCTCTCTCAAAATAATCCCGTCTCGTCGGCATCCGCCATGGTTGAACTGGAGCCTTCGGCCCCGGGTGCCCCGTGGAAACATTGGTAAATCCGCAATCATTTCTCCCGTATTACCGGTCCACTCAAATAGGTAAATCTGCCATGGTTTCTCCCATATTACCGGTCCACTCCAAAAGGTATATCTGTAATGGTTTCTCTCGCATTACCGGTCCAATCAAATTGAGAAATCCACAATGATTTATCCCATATTACCGCATTTGACTCACATGCACTGCACAGTAGATTCATTGATTTCCGTAATGGCAGCCCACAGATGTCACACTTTGACCTCTTGCCAACGTATCTAACAACTCAATTCTTTTGCAAAATGTCATCACCTTTCTCTACCTTTTGGTACAACTAAATTTGTCCATAGTTTTACATTTGGGCACCACTATTTACTGTTGTGTGTTCACTATATCTTGGAGATCTCGTATTACCAGATCTCCACATGTCATTTCCTGCTTGATGATGATTCATTCTTAAATTTAGCTTCGTTTGTGTATGCTGGGTTGATAACTATAATTAACGGAGCATGAGAAACAACAAAAGACTCAAAATGGGAGGTAATCGTACACACTAACGTAAACAGCGATTCTTCTCAGCTCAAAAACCCTGATTGGTGGCCAAAATGGAAGACCACGGTAACTAAATCGGAACACAATAGGTTGCCCGCGATTGGTTGAAACCTGTAATATTAGAACCTGCAATATTTGAGGGTTTACTGTAGTCATAAAATGTATCGAACAGGTAAAATGTATCAAACAGGATAGCTCAATGGGATGTGCACTGTCTCACCAGGACTCGTTTCCCAAGCAAAGTACAAATTGCCAGATTGGTGCATTCCAAAGTGCACCCTTCTTCTGATGGACATTTAGCTGAATTGTACCATTGATAGCTCCAGTTTGGGGATGTTAAAGATCCCACGGTGTAATTTGCAAAGAAGAGGCGAGTTACTGCTGGCACTCTGAATTCATTATAAAATCACCTGCAGCCTAGCCAAACTGTTCGTGAAGATTTAAGTCAAAAACCTTTCGCTGGCCAACTCCACAAGAACGTGGGAATAATTGTGACTGTTGAATAATTAAAAGTAGTAGTAGATAATTAATATAAAGCATCATAACATTTCCAAAAAAGGGGTTTTCATCCTATACGTTTACATTAATGTTTTATGAAAAAGTCTCGTGGATTTTCAACACACGGATCATTATGTCTTACAAAGTGTCTCCTGAGCACCATGGTACAATCAGCAAAGGATGTTTCATCCGAATGCCATTGCGTCTCATGCCCATACCATTGTTTCCTATCCAAACTGCATGTTGTCTTATGCAAATCCCATGGGAATCCATCGAGATATTTCTCTTGGAATTGGTACAACAACATTTTATGATTTTTTATAGGTATTTGGATTCCATAATGAAGCACTGACCAAACTGATGCTGTTTAGCTTGTCCTTGAGATGTTCAATTCCAGTCTTGATGGAGTCCAGCAGAGTTCTAGATTTCGCCATGGCTTCTTTTCTGCAGACCAAACGTTTCTGTACATTTTCCAGCTGCGTCTTCATGTCACCAAGACTTTCATTGTCACTGGTCACAAATAATTTTTTTGCCACAAACCAAATGTAGTTACAGAAATATAACTTAAAAGCTAGACTGGTCATTCATCAAATTAAATGGCAATTCCATTGCAGTATATATTAGTAACAAAGGGAATGCAGCACCTTGTTGTAGATTTATGTGTTGAATGGTAGTTGCACTTTAAGCAATTGTAATATTTTGATGAGAAATTAGTTGGGAGAAGGACAAGCAACAAGGTGTGTTAGAAGCTCCCAATTGATAGTGGAGCATACAAAGATCAGAAAAGATACATTTTGACATTTTATGTGAAGAAGAACTTGTCACTGAAAATAGGACAGAAGTAAAAATTTACAAAAAAACACAATACTGTTGCAAAATTATTGAGCAATAGAGAATGATTAAGTTTAAAAAAAAAAAACTGAAGAGAAGCATTGAGGGTGAAATTTCTCTTTTTCAAATAACAATGCCAGTTGGTATTACAGCATCTGTAGTATCTCACATACTTCACTTCCCTTGAGTATTTCAGTTGATCAAATGTCTTCTGCAGATACTCTCTCTGTTGTATGACACACTGAAGCTCTTCATCATTTTTTTGCCTGATTTTCTCCAAATTTGAATTTGTTTCCTCTTGGATCAGGGTTCTCTGAAGTATATCCTGCAAATGAGTGAAATCATAAAAACTGTGTTAGGAAAGGTAATGAGTTGAGTCAGATAGGGAAACTCAGTGATAGAGGTGTGAGATAGGGGGAAGAGAGAAAGCTTTGCTTTGCATTGATTGATTCTCTCCTTTTGTCAGGTCAGGCTAGATCAGATCTCTGACTTGCCACAGGTACCATGTAAACCTGTACTAACCTGTTTCATGGTCGGATTGTCGGTGACTAACCCGTCTCCCCACTAGTTTTCCTGGTGAGGAGGGTGTATGGATATGAACACCCAGCAGGATTAAAAACAAAACTTGTCAAAGTGTGGAGAAGTTCCTTGTGAACCAAGGGCCATCCATATCTCACACCTAACTATGTCTGTGGACGTCATCCTGCAGTTGGGTTACCTTTTTCTTGGAGGTTAGTGGCAGGATTTGCACTCCAGCCACCACAAAACACGACATTCCACAAAATACACACAAAAAAACCCCCCCAAAAAACTGAAAACCTACTCAGTGGGAGTACATCCTGTGCTACCACACTTCACAGGGCAGCTCACCGGATGACAGTTTTGGGGAAAAGTCTTCGGGCCACCAATACTTTGATCGGAGGAAAAGCACAGGGTAACCTTTCTGGGTCGGGTTGCGGTGGTGTGTCAGGGTGGTGCAGAGGTGTTGTCCACCAGACAGTAATCTGCTCGGGTTAACTTGAGGCGGTCCCTTTGGGTGGGTGCCTGGAATGTCCTATCCCTAAGAGAGGATGATCACCTGTCTTTGCTGTCATCTGAGCTCCAGCAATGTAAAATTAGTATTGCTGCACTCTTTGAGGTTCAGAGACGGGATAGTGGTGACATCATGGCAGGTGGTCATACCTTCCACTGGTATGGTCGCTCTAATGGTTATCATGCCAAAGGATTTGCTGTAGCTGTGTCCAATAAACTGACTCGCAATATAATTGAGGTAACACTGGTCAAGGAGCGAATGATGAGACTGAGGATTCGTCACTCTTTGGGTGTCATTTCTCTGATCTTTGTATATGCTCTGAATGAGGCAAGTGATCTCACTGTGAAGGATGCATTCTATGCCACACTCGAGTCTGTGGTT
This sequence comes from Eptatretus burgeri, assembly GCF_056783735.1. Classification (NCBI taxonomy): domain Eukaryota; kingdom Metazoa; phylum Chordata; class Myxini; order Myxiniformes; family Myxinidae; genus Eptatretus; species Eptatretus burgeri. The sequence continues at coordinate 34,125,671 of NC_140965.1, forward strand.
GATCAGTGCCCCAGGCGAGATACTCTTCATGTCTTGGGAGATTTCAATGGATTGACTGGCACTGATGTGGATGGTTTTGAGACATGTGTTCATCCCCATGGGTCTGGCACTGTGAATCAGAATATCACTCAGTTCCTTGACTTTGCAAGAAGTCGTGGACTTCGGGTGGCTGATTCATGGTTTCAGCACCCACAGCCTCCTTGTTGGACTTGGTAATTCAACGCTGGTGGTGTGGCAAAGGAGATTGACTATGTGCTTGTTGATGGTCGCTGGAGGATGCCCCATAAGTGCAGGGTCTATCGGAGTGCTCAGTTCCTCAATACCGACCACAGGCTTGTTGTAGCAACTCTGAAGTTGCAGCTCAAATCCAGGAGAATGGTACCATCCCAGCCTAGGCTGGATGTTGGCAATCTCAAGGATGAGAGGTAGTTGGGGAGTATGCAAACAGGCTGAGTGGGGATTTGGGGGGCCTGGGTATTTTGGGGAATCCTGAAGAGCTGTGGAATGCCTTCAAGACCACCATCCTTGATGTTGTCGCTGGATGTCTTAAAACCCACCATCAGGTGAAGAAGAACTTTGCCTCCCAAAAAACACTGGATGCCATTGACCAGAGGCGCAGGGCCAGACTTAATGGCAGAGGTGAGCTTTTCAGGGAGCTGAGGAGGAAAACTGTACATGCGCTGAGGGTGGACAAGGGGTCATATGTGCCAGGAATCTGTGAAGGAGTAGAGTATCACCTATAGTCAAGTGATTCTCATCCTGCTTACAAAAGAATTTGTGCATTGTGTTCCTCCAAGCCCATCCCTGAGTGCACTGCAGTTAGAGTAGGGGAGGGGTGAGCTCTTGAAAGAGGAGTCCGAAGTGAAGGTCTGCTGGGCCGGTTACTTTAAAAGGCTGTACCAAACTGAGACAACAGCTGTTGAGTTGGATGTCAGGGGTGTTACTATCCCTATTGCTCACCCTCCAATCAACTGTGATCCACCTTCGTTTGTGGAAACAGGCTGCGGTGAACCGGTTGAAATGGGGTGAAGCTCCTGGGATCTGTAGCAACTATGCTGAACTTCTCAAGGCTGGTGGAAATGCTGTGCACATGTCGTTACACACAGTTCTGTGCTCTGCCTGGAACACAGGCATCATCCCAACTGACTGGAAGAGGGGCCTTGTTGTCCCTCTCTGGAAAGGGAAGGGTGATCGCCAAGACTGCAACAACTACTGAGGGGTGACGCTGCTCTCAGTGCCGGGCAAGGTCTTTACTCAGATAATTCTTGATAGAGCTCGCCACCATCTGCTTGAGCACCAGCGCCCAGAGCAGTCGGGCTTTACACCAAAAAGGTCAACGATTGACCGGGTTCTGGCTGTCAGGTCCTCAGTGAAAGCAGACGAGAGTTTCAGCAGGGGTTGCTCACAACTTTTGTTGATCTCCACAAAGCATTCATTTTTGTAAATCAGGATACCCTCTGGAGGATTGTCGGTCTTCATGGATTGCCACTAAAACTGATCAATCTGATTTCTGAACTATACTTTGGTGCTGAGAGTGCTGTGAGGATTGGTGGTTCCATCTCTGACTTATTTCCAGTTGTTATCGGAGTTTGACAGGGGTATGCACTGGCCCCCACACTTTTAAGTGCTTGTGTGGGCTGGATTCTGTGAGGGGTGGGGGGAGGGTATTCGATATATCAAGCTGCGGTGCATCGTTTGGGAATGTCTAGATCTCTGACCTTGATTTCGCAGATTATGCAGTCATCTTTATGGAGATGCTCAATATCCTTATGGGGCCCATCGAGGCGCTGAATGAGGAGTTGGAGCCACTGCCATTATGGGTTTCCTGGGACAAAACTGAGATCCAGGCTTTCAATGACATCTTGGATGCTGCTATATTGTCTGTACCTGTTTGTGGTGAGGATGTTGAGGTCACGGCGAGATTCACTTACTTTGGCAGTGATATTCATGTCGCCATATGTTGTGAGCCAGAGGTCGATAGACATCTGGGTAGAGCATGGGGAGCCAAGGATTCACTGAATCATGGGGTGTAGTATTGTCAGTACCTATGCAGGATGACGAAAGTTCAAGTCTAATTCCTTCCTTCCAGTCTTGCAGTCTTGGACTATTGGACAAAGGTCCTTCCAGTCTTGGACTCTGGCCAAGGATCTGAGATGGAAACTTAACTCTTTCAGTACCAGGTCTCTTCGGAGAATCCTTGACTATTGCTGGTCAGACTGTGTCCAACAAGCTGTTGCTGAGGGAGACTCAGATGAGATATGTTACCTGTATAATCTGTGAGCATCAGCTGCAGCTGTAGGGACGTGTGGCTCATTTTATTGACGCTGATCCTGCTCACCAGATTCTCTCAGCAAGGGAGCCTCGTGAGTGGAGCAGGACAACAGGCCGACCACATGCCTCGTGGTTGTAGCAGGTTGATTGGCATTTCAAGGAGATGAGGATGAGACTGGCATCTTCCTGGGGGATGGCCAGATGGAGGTGTCTGGAATACCGGCGTAAAGTGGACGTAGCGACATATCTCACATGGTAAAACTGCACAATCAACAAAGAACAACCATCCCTCTGCCACCCAGACGATTGTTCCCCCAAATGCAAACCATTTAACCAGAAGGCATGTGGTGCGATCGGCAAGTAAATCAACATATGTGGAGTGTGTCAAGCACTCCCCCAATCTCCAATGGACATAAAGTCCTTCACCAAAGTGTCACCTCCAATCCAGAGGTCTCAGCCCAGAGACTATCAGACAAAGATTACATAGTCAACATTAGTTAAACATCAAACGGAGATGCCTATCCTTATTTCGGGCTTATTTTCCTCTTTTGAAGGTGCCTTTTTATGCAAAAAAAAGGTAAAGAAAAAATCAAACCATTTAAATAACTTGGGATGTGCACCTTGTCCCCATGGCCAAAGTACAGTCCAGCAAGACTGTCCTGTTGGCATACACATGCCCCTCAGCCCAAAGGGTTAAGTATATGGTCAAACAAACACACATCCTAACCCCAAAGGGCCAGAATGTGTGGTCATACAATGAGACCACTCTATAGGAGTAAGTCCCCATAACTTCAACGGCATGCTGTCCTGAATTTGAGCTTGTTTGCCCTCATCAGGACAGTATACTGATAAATATATTACCATATTACCAATGATAGCCACATTCGTCATTCAAAAATCAATCATACCTCCTGGCTGTTATGGTGAGCATTGCCGTGGATTATGTCACGCACTTCTTCTTATTATTATTCTTGCGTATGGCAACTTAGCTGCTGGGGTAGCTATCATTTCTTGGAAGCGCGACTGTGTCGCTGATGCAGTGCCCCTCTGTCAGTACACATTGGTACTCATTTCGCTGACCTCGGAAGGATGACAGGCTGAGTCAACCCCCTGGTGTATTAGTTCAGTGGCCAACGAGGCTTGAACTCAGGACCCTAGGATCCCAAGCTGCCAACCTAACCACTAAGTCAACACCAGGCTCTATGTCTCGCACGGTAAAACCTCATAATCAGCAAAGAACAACCATCCGCTGCCACCCAGACAATTGTTCCCGCTAATGCAAACCATTCAACCAGAAGGCACGTGGTGCAATTTGCTAATATTGTCAAGTGCAGGACTTTATGTCCATTGCAGATCGGGGGAGTGCTCGTCACACTCCACACATTTCGATTTACCCACCGATCGCACCATGTGCCTTCTGGTAAAATAGTTTGCATTTGTGTGCACAATCGTCTGGGTGGCAGACTGATAGTTGTTCTTTGTGGATTATGTGGTTTTACAGTGTGAGAGTGAGACATAATCTGCGGCAATGCTCACCATAACAGCCAGGAGGTGCAATTGATTAATTATATATCGCACACACGCATACCCAACCCACCCACCACTACCCCCCCCCCACTTGATACTTTTACTTTTGATTCTTTTTTTTTTACAAAGATAAACCATAAAACTATATATACTGCTTCTTGTGATAATGTTTTTTACCTATTCTGGTATTTTTTGATTGGTTTATAAGTACAGGTACTTCCTTCAATGACCTCAATCTCGGCCTTCAGTATTATTCATTTGTGCCAGTGAGATAGTTCCCACCAGATACTAAATCAGTATTTTGGAATCAGTATTTTGAGCCAATATTAGTCCTAATCAACAATTATGGAGTGTAAACAATTCGCGCAGTTACATCAAAGGTGAATGAAGGATACTAGTCACAGTAACTGGGATAAAAAGATGTTCCCGATAACCAACATTTTACAAATGCACTGAGCTGATATATTATTTTGTTTCTCGTATTGAATTATATAATTCTGAATAATTACCTGTACATTGGAAACACCAGTGGCTTTCGTAATGCACCCAGTAGCCTCATCAAGAGTGCATTTCTTCTTCTCTTGCTCGACAGTGAAAGGACTTGATTGATAATCGTCTAACATTGCCAAGTTTCTCTGACTCTGCATTTCAATGCGTTGCAGGAACTGCGTGCAAAATGATTATGTCCTTTCATCTCTGTCCCCACCATAATTAATGTGCAGGATTTAAAGTACTACATTGTAAATTAAAGTATCAACATCGAGCTGACGATAATTCTGTCCAATTCCAATTCAAATACTGTTCAAGGAAGGATTAAAAATGTGTTAAACTTATGCAAAAATGAGAGTCCTCAACAACAACTCATCATTGGAAATCTCGGCCAAATCCTGCAAGTTTAACCATCACTAGATGTGAATTCCATCAAAATCATAAACTTTACCTGTTTGTCCAGATGCTCAAATATAATTCTCTCTTTCTTTATCTGGTCTCTGAAGGACATCTGGACCTTAACTCTCTCCTGTTTCGCTTTTCCCACTTTCTCCTGGAGATGTTGAAGCCGTGTCTGTTTTAAAACATATGATGGTTATCCATTTGAATGTGATAAGGTATCACTAAGATGCACATAAACATTAACAGGAGCTGATACTCTTCCCCCCCCCACCTTTTGAGTGGTATGAGGAATAGATAGATCTGTGTAATATGAAAACGAAATCTTAAAACTTTTTTGAAATATCGCACGCACGAGCCAAGTTATTGAGAAGGTTGCCGTGGCAACAAAATTCAGCCAATCACAGAAGTGGTCTATTCAGGTTGAGATAATGTCATGAGGAATAGATATCTGCGATATGAAAGCTAAATGCACAATCGTTTTTGAAATATCACGAACACAAAAGTTCATGGACGGATGATCGGTGGGTCGGTTGGTTGGAGGGAGCTCATCTATATGTCCCTCCCCCTCGCTCCCCCCCATCCCCCATCCAGTCTCTGACCTTGTTGGAGGGGCAGGGTACAAAAAGTAAATGACTAACTTGAAGCTGATTCAGGTAAAAGTTTCAGAGGTGAAACTTTTTTATATATTGGGGAGTCGATCCAGTCGAAAAAAAAAAAAAATTAAAATTTTTTTTGAAATTTATTCTACCCTTATTATCAGTTTTTCCGTCGATATGTTTGTCTATCTGTCTGTTGGGTAGTCGATCTTGTCGAAAAAAAATGTTTTAATTTTTTTTTTTTGAGATTTGTTCTACCCTTATTATCAGTATTTAAAATGGCGATTTCAGTTAATACAATGGCGATTTTGATGAAACTTGGTTGGTAGGTTCATACCATGACCTAGTTGTGTGCAAATGAGAACCGTTGCTATCGACACCACCGTTGCCTAGCAACGGGACTGAAATTTTTGAAAAAATCATAAAAAATGTATTTTTTTGAAAATCAAAAATCGGGCCACGAGCGACTGTGGGCAGTACATTCAGCCATATTGTCAAAAATTTCCAGCCGGATCCTATGACAACTGTTGGAGAAGATAGACTTTGAATGAACCCTGGTCGAAAAGAATTAAAAAACGAAGTTCGTTATATCTCAGAGACTATGGGTCAGATATACATGAAACTGGTATGGTAGGTTCATGGTATGTCCGAGTTATGTGTGAGAAAGAACCGTTGCTATGGACCTCTCCGTTGCCTAGCAACGGCCGAAAAACCTCTAAATGTGGGGGTATTTTAACGAAAAAACAATCTGCAGCATTAACCCTTGAAGCTAGAATCATGAATTTTCTTATGCTTAATCCTCGGGTCATTCCCCATCGAACGGGCCCATTGCGTTAGGATCTATTGGGTAGGCGACTACCCATGTCCGCCTACCGACTTGTCTGTCTGTCTGTCTGTTCGGTCCAGTGCTCCGTTAATACAATGGCGATTTCAATGAAATTTGGTGGGTAGGTTCATACCATGACATAGTTGTGTACGAATGAGAACCGTTGCTCTGGACACCACCGTTGCCTGGCAACGGGACTTTGAAATTTTTGAAAAATCATAAAAAAATTATTTTTTCGAAAATCAAAAATCGGGCCACGAGCGACTGTGGGCAGTACATTCAGCCATATTGTCAAAAATTTCCAGCCGAATCCTATGAAAACTGTCGGAGAAGATAGACTGAATGAACCCTGGTCGAAAACAATAAAAAAACGAAGTTTGTTATATCTCAGAGATTATGAGTCAGATATACATAAAACTAGTATGGTAGGTTCATGGTATGTCTTAGTTATGAGTGAGAAAGAACTGTTGCTATGCACCCCTCCGTTGCCCAGAAAGGGCCGAAAAACCTCTAAATGTGGGGGTATTTTAACGAAAAAACAATCTGCAGCATTAACCCTTGAAGCTAGAATCATGAATTTTCTTGTGCTTAATCCTCAGGTCATTCCCCATCGAACGGGCCCATCGCGTCAGGTTCTGTTGGGTAGGCGACTACCCATGTCCGCCTACCGGCTTGTTATCATTAGAAGTATGTATTGCATTATAGAGAAACAAAGCAAGTTTTATTGAGAATATGCGAAGCAAAATATATTTGCTGGGTTTCAAAGAGACAATTCTTCTATCGGATGCAGCACAAGGCTCCAGAGTAGCATCATTGGCTGAAGCATCATTGGCTGTGCCGCTGATGCATTGCCCTCTCGATGTTCAGACAGGAATTTGGGATTTGTTCAGGATGCTGGCGATAGCTTACCCACTCTTTGCATAGGAAACCATTGGATTTTTAACGTCCACCAGCTTATGCCAGCAGATGGGACACCCATTTTACGTCCATCCGACGGACGGCACACACAATGATGAATCATTCTGCCTGTGAAATACAGGTCAGGTCAGGTATGGGAGCATGTGCCAGAGCAGCGCATCGCTGCGTCCACTTTCCGCCGGTTCTCCAGGGGCCTCCGTCTGGCCATCCCCCAGGCAGATGCCTGGTCCATCCCCATCTCCTTGAGATGCCGATCAACCTGCTGCAACCACGAGGCACGTGGTCAGCCCATTGGCCTCCTCCACTCATGAGACTCCCTCGCTGAGAGAATCTGGTGAGCAGGATCAGCGTCAGAAAAATGAGCCACATGTCCATACAGCCGCAGCTGACGCTCACTGACTATGCAGGTAACAAATCTCATTTGAGTCTCTCTCAGCAACTGCTCGTTGGAGACAAAGTCTGACCAGTGATAGCCAAGGATTCCCCGAAGAGACCTGGTACCAAAGGAATATTTTTAAAATCCCATTTTGCAATGCATGTTCGTCTTCTATCAATCGTCCTTTTTTCCAACTTCAGTGCCAATTCACCCCACCAACTTAAATCTACTTCCTCCAAACTCCTTACCTGGTGTATGCTCTCCACCTCCTCCAATCTTCAACTGTCCTCTGCCCCCCTCTCTTATTACTCCGCAATGTACCTCAACCCATCACCACCGAGCCTTTTCTCCTCCTCATCCGGCCCTCTCCCCTAACTTTTCTGCAATCCCCCACACTCTTTCAACAACTCTCCTAACCTCCCCCTCCTCCTTCATCCTTCCCCCCTCCCCTCCCCTACACCCAAAGCCTCCTCCCCTCTCTTCCTCAACGGTGTGGACCTCAAGCATCTGGGGCCTTCGCTCAAACCTGACAGATCTTTCCATCCAAGTTGCCACTGACAAACCAGACATAATCTGCTTAACATAAACTTTCCTCCTTCAGGACGTTGAGACTCCCTAGTGTCTTTCTCTAGTTACTCCCTCCTCTGGTATGACAGATCTGAGTCTCGTACTGGCGGCAGAGTTGCTCTCTTCATTAAAGACAAGATTCCTCATTCTCCATGCACTGCCCTCACTCCCCCACACACCCAGGAATACCTTGGGCTATGGCTTCCCTCCACTCCACCTCATGTTTATACATGTGTTGTACTATCCACCAAACAGTGATGACTCCATTTACATATCACTCTCCGAAAACATGGACGAACTTCTATCCTCTCATTACAACTTTCTCTTACTCAAGTGGGGTGACTTCAATTGTCATCATGCCAGTTGGCTGGGTGTGGGTACCTCCCTCACCTGCCACGGCACTTCAGCAAAAGATTTCTGCAACTCATTAGCACTGACACAATCTGTCAACTTCATGACTAGGATCTCAACCAACAGTACTCCATTTCTTCTGGATCTGATTTGACCAATTTCCCTGAGAATATCCGCTGTTCTTCCTCTGCTTCAATCGGTTCATCTGACCATATGCTTGTCAAAATAGGCATCTCTCTGGCTGTTATTAGAGAACCACCTCATCACCGTCGAGTCTGGCATTTCACTTAGCCGACTGGCAGGGACTTCAGGCAGTCATCAAACATCTAGACTGGTCTCCCATCTATACTTTCTCTGACACAATTCATCCTGGGAATTCTTCCAAAGAAACTTGCTCTATCTCATGCACAGATTTATCCCATCTCGTCCTCAGTTGTCACACTCTTCCTCCCACCCTTGGTACACTGAAGCTGGTGGTGAAGCAGTTGTCCTGAAAGAACTTACCTTCGCCTCAAGGAAGGCTAATCAAACTGAAGGCAATCTCAGTTCCTTCCACAAAGCTCGGAGAAAGTGTGTGTCTACCCTCAGGAAAGCCAAAAAACAACATCTTTCTAATCTCAAGTCGGAGCTCGCAAACCTGCCTCCCTCCTCCAAATCTTGGTGGTATCTCATCAAGTCTGTTTCTGGTGTATGTTCCCCCTTCATCCCCTCCTTTACCTCAAACGGCCACACAGCTGACACTGCACATGAAAAGGCTAAATGCCGAAACTCCGTATTTGCTTCTAAATCTTGTGTCCCACACCCATCGCTTTCTGAACCCACCTTACCCAGGTGCACCCAGCTGTTCCTGGACTATGTGTCCTTTTCTCCTGACAAGGTGGAGAGCTTGCTGTCAAACCTCGACTCAGATTCTGCAACCGGTCCAGAGGGCATCAACCCACGTGTCCTAAAAACCTGCTCTGCTGCTCTTGTTCATCCTCTCTCTGTTGTTTTCACCCTCTCATTCACTCAAGGTCATCTGCCATCTGCTTGGAAATCAGCAAACATTACTGCCCTGCATAAAAAGGTGCAAAAACAGATCCTGCAATGACAGACAAATCAGCCTCCTCCGAATCATCAGCAAGGTAATGGAATCCATCATTGCTTCAGAGATTAAATCTTTCCTCTTCTCCAATGGTATAATTGCCAATCATCAATTCGGATTCAGAGCAGGTCACTCTACCTTGGACATGCTGCTTCTGCTCTCCCAACAATGAATAGAGATCCTCAATGTCAGACATGAAATCAGAGCCATCTCCCGAGATGTATCGCGTTCTTTTGATTCGGTCTGGTACCCTGCCCTGCTCACCAAATTCTCTTCCTGTGGTATCCAAGGCCATTTCCACTCATGTCTCACAGACTTCCTCTCCTGTCACAGCCAACTTGTGGCCCTTGATGGAGTTATCTCATTCCCCCTTCCTGTCCAGGCTGGAGTTCCTCAATGCAGTGTTCTGGACCGTGGTTTTCATCAATGATCTCTCGGACTCTGGAAAATCCTCTATCAGTTCGCTGATGACTCCACCTTCTGCCATACCATCCGTCATCTCTCATATTGGCAAGTAGCAGCCTCTTCACTTTCTGCAGATCTGGGTAAAATCACAAACTGGTCCAACACTTGGAACATGTCTTTCAATCCGAACAAATCTCACACTCTCACTTTGTCTCTCCGAAAGGACCGTCTGGAACCCCACCCCCCATCTACTTTCACAACAATCCTCTTGAAAAAGTCCTTTCATTCAAGCTTCTGGGTCTCACTATCTGTCATGACATTTCTCGGGAAAGCCGCATTTCCAGGCTGGCCTCCAAAGCCAGTCATCGACTGGACATCCTCCATCGTGCAAAGCCCTTCTTTGGTGCACCTGAGCTCTTGACCACATACAAAGCATTTGTCCACAGCCTGATGGAGTACTGCTCTCCCCTCTGGGCTGTTGCTCCCTCCTCTCTCTTTTCTCAGCTTCACGCTGTGGAAACCAAGGCATTTCGGATCATTGGTATCTCCCGTGATGAGGCTGAGTCTTTGGGTCTCTCACTCTCTCACGGCAGGCAGGTCGGTGGTCAATCTGTCTTCTACCGTCTCCTCTTCAGCCTCCCCCCCTGCTCTGTCTGAGATATGTCCCCCCCCTTATTTTGGCAGGGTGCTCAAGGTTCACCAGCAACCACCTTCTGGTAAAGCGACCAAAATCATGAATCACTGCTCACCTTCACTCTTTCATTCCTCTTTATTCCCACCTTTGGAACAAACTCTCACACTCTCTTCAATCCCACTCTTCCCCCCAGGCCTTCAAAACAGCTGTTCACCACCATTTCTTATCTTCCACCATCCAAATCCACGATCTTTTCCACCCCCATTAATCCACCTCAAACCCAAATCCTTCAAATTCCCTGCTTTCCTTCCTGAAAGTCCCTGTAGTGTCCATCTTGTTTACCCCATGTATCCCACCCCATCCTTCTCCCTTCCACAGATCTCCTCATTTATCTGTTCCCCACTGTTTTTTCCTTCCCTCTCCCACCCCTATTGTCTCCTGCTCCCCTTGTTGTCCATTCTGTGTGTTTGCTCTTGTATGAGTCTTGACATTGTATACAAAAAAATTTAAAAAGTTGAGAATCAAACCCAGACTCGAAAGCTCAAAGGTAAATGTGCTCCCTGTGCACTATGCTGTCAGACCTGCTCAATATCCTATTTCTTCAGTTAATAGAATTCTTCAAATATAAAACTAATGATTGAGTGAATGAATAAATTAATGCCACTGGTTGAAACCATATTGAATGATTGTTTGCTTGATAGGATGATTGTGTCACATGAGCCAAATGGCATGATGACACCACATTTTTCTTAAAGCATACTAGTACAAGTATATTGAGTTCCACAAGGAACTTAAATTCAGGAGGCCATTAGGCCATTAAAGACTGCATTCGTGTTCCCAACTTAGGTTTTTATCTATGGTTTATCCTTTTAAAAATTTCAGCAAAAAAACGAGGCTGCAGCACGTTCCATTTTTAAACTCCTTGGCATTAAATTGGACAGGGTTTGAAATGCTGACCTCCCAGATTAACTTTTATGCCAATGAGTCTGGTTACATTGTACTGACACCTGCTGGAATACTCTTCTCAGCAATGCAGTGTATGCAGATTGTTTTGCTGTCAGGGGTACTTGGGGTGCCGACCCATCGCTTTGACAGATTTAATCAAAAGACTGCATGATGTATTTCACAAACATATGCTGTCGACCTGTGAGTCTCATTGAGGATGTAAAATGAAGTGAAACATGTGAAAAAAAGGATCTTTTACAACACATAGTTGTTGATGTTGCTGCTGTCATGGTGGCTGTGGTTGTTTGTACTCCTTTTGTGGACTTTATAAGCCTGGTGTTGGCTTAGTGGTTAGGGTGAGTGGTTAGGGTGGCTGGCTTAGGATCCTAGGGTCCTGAGTTTGATCCCTGTTGGCTGCTGAATTAACACCATATGTGGTTGTCTCTGCCTGTCATCCTTCCGAGAATGGCAAAATGAGTGCCAGCTTGCTGATATCCTGTGTCGGAGTGGTGACACATCCAGGGTTGTGCCTATGAAGGTAAGCCGCATTTCCCGGGAAAGCCGCATTTCCAAGCTGGCCTCCAAAGCCAGTCGCCGACTGGACATCCTCCATCATGCAAAGTCCTTCGTTGGCGCACCTGAGCTCCTGACCACATACAAAGCATTTGTCCACAGCCACAATAGCCAAGGAGTGCAATGGTACAATAGCCAAGGGACTTCATGGTACAATAGCCAGGGAGACTGCTGAGGCAGCACCAATGCTCTGCACAGAGTATGGTCCTAATGGATGAATGGATCCATTGTTGGGAGAGTCGAAGCCACATGTTCAAGGTGAAGTGACCTGGTCTGAAACCAAATTGGTGATTTGAGATGAGATTGTTGGAGGAAAGTACTTAATATAATCTGCGATGATGGACTCCATGAGCTTGCTGATGATTGAAAGTAAGCTGATCGGTGTGTAATTGAGGGAATCAGTTTTTGCTTCTTTTTTATGTGGTGCAGTAATGTTGGTGGATTTCTAAGCAGATGGAAGATGACCTCATGCAAAAGGAGATTGGACATTGGGACCATACTCTGTGCAGAGCATTGGTGCTGCTAAAGCAGTCTCCTTGGCTATTGAGCACAATCCTGGAGGGGTCGCCACTTCGACACAGTATACCAGCATGGTGGCACTCATTTTGCCGACCTCGGAAGGATGACAGACCGAGTTAACGCCACCTGGTATTAATTCAACAGCTGAGCAGGATTTGAACTCAGGACGCTCGGATCCAAAGCCTGCCACCCTAACCATTAAGCCAACACCAGGCATAAAAGCGCAGAGAAAAGATGTGAAAGAGTAGCAGAGCAGGTGTTTAGGAAACCTTCTCTGCTGTTGAATTCATCCTTGTCATACATCCAACCTGTCCACCAAGTTTTGTCCGAATCCATCGATAACTTTTTAAGATATGTGATATATAGTTTTTCGCCCTATCACTAAGCCTGGTGTTGGCTTCATGGTTAAGGTAGCTGGCTTAAGATATTAGTGTCTTGAGTTTGAGCCCCTGTTCGCCATTGAAATAACACCAGGTGGGATGACTCTGCCTGTCATCGTTCCGAGATCAGCAAAATGAGTACCAGCTTACTGCTAACAGGGGCACTGCATCAGCAGCACAGCCGTGCTTCCAGAAAATGATACAACCAGCACCCACAGGCTGCATATGAAACAACAACAGCAGCAGCCCTATCACTCAATGGTGAAGAATTGCTGAAAAAAATTATCGGATCTGCTTCTGAATTTGGATCTTCATCAAAATCAAATCATTTCCTCCTTGTCACCCCCAAACTATCCACCAAATTTTGGCCGAATCCATCCACAATGTTTTGAGATATCCTGCTCACAGACAAACAAACAAAGAAGAAAGATGTGTATAGCACAATACTTGTGAAATCCAAATACACAATAGTTGCCATGGAAACAGCAATTTGGTAATTTGGAAAATTTTACCTATCAAGTGTTTTATATGATGGAATGTTGTGCATAACAAATTTGGTTGATACATTTCCTTTTCTAATAATCTACGATTTTGCAAGTAACAACAGACAGACAGGGGTGAAAACATAACCTCCGCCCACCTTAGGTGGAGGAGGTATTTAAGTGTGACACACACTTGGACAGACGATTTTCCTATTAGTAATAGATGCTTTGGGGCAAGAAAATTAGCAAATAGTTCCTTTAGTGATTCCAACAATAATGTTATTCCATCTCATGGATGAAATTTAGCTACAGTTTTACTGCTCACCTCGGCCAAATTGCGTTTCTGGATTGCATCGGCAGTCTGAGCCTGCAGTTGTACAAGCTCTGCATGCTGTTGGAGTAAATGAGCCTCAAGAGAGTTCAGCAGCACTGGAAATGTGAGTCTTTCTTTCTGCAGATGCACTCGCTTTTTCAAGTACAGCTTAGACATATGCTCTGCCTGTTGCCTTTTAATGCTGGACTTGTCCAAACGGTTTTCTAGTATCCGCAGCATCTGTGTGGCAGGGTGTTTAGGCACAAACAAAGAGAAAAATAGGAAGTGGAATCATATCATACTCAGATCCCCTGTTATAAGCACACTCAGAGAAGCTGAAGCGTTGTGCTAGTACAAGTCAAGATAGTCAATCCTACATTCATGCAAATCATATATTTGGCCACATAGAAGTTGAATTTGGCCTTAGGGTTACTCTTATGAAATAATACACATGCACACACACACAGTGCAACTACCATGACAGTGTGTTGTGCTTTTGCACTAGTGTAACCAACTTTGGTTATTTGTCCAAGCTCTGTCCTTCATAAATGCTTTGCTTTAAGCAAGGAAGCCACGTATACTATTTTAAAGGTCTTTGGCATGAACTCGATCAGGATGCGAACTGCCAATCACCCAGACTCAGAACGTATGCTCGAACTATTATACCATTGAGTCTGGTTACAAGGATTGTACTGACACCTACTCGGACATTGATCTCAGTAATTCAGTGCATGCAGCTTGTTTTTAAGTTTTGTTTTCAGAGTTACTAACCATACCTACAAGCTGACCCAGACTACAAATTTCTGACCCAAACTAAAAGGAGCACTACATCATTGGTTGAGTCTCAGGGTTTCCAACTTGGGAGTAATTATCCCCAAAGGGTAATTTGGCTTCTCCCTGGGGATAATGAGCATTCCTGACAATCATATTTAAAAAATCAGTCATTTCCATTACCATGCATAATCTTGGGAAGGATAAACCTCCAAACACTTCACAAGTCATTTTTCACCCTTGTCTCCAGTGTTTCTGGGGACAGGACTGGTGTTTCGATCACAGTTCTCAGAATCAGAAGCAGCTAGTTTCCCGGAAAATGACGCAATCGTCAGGTGCACACGTGACATAAGACACGCCCCATGACAACCTTGGCCCTAGGATATCACCGCAGGGGGATACCCTGGTACGAGGTGATTGAAATCCGCATTTAGCGCAGATTCTCACAGCCATGAGATTTGACAACGAGATCATATTTAGAGGCCTGAAATTTCACAGAAAACGGTAGGAACTTGTTGCATTTTTGATTTACATGCTAATTGGTGATTGCTATGAAAGAAATTTGGCCTTTGTGAAAATTAGGTGTAATTTTCAGGGCTCTTCTGGGTTTGAATTCCAATAGACGGGCAGCTTCTATCGGTCAATCAGAGCCGTGTTTTCAACACATGGGACCAGGGCCTACGCGGAGCGCATGGCCTGGGATTGAGGGTACGCCCCATGACTACAAGCCAACATCACAGTTAATGACTACAAGCCACAGTGCTAAGACGATCCAGGAATGGCAAGTGGGGGGGGGGGGGACGTGGATTTCTTGACAGTTACGTTGACTATGGATTCACGAATATTGCAGAGAAGGGAATTAGGAAACCACAATGTTTGATCTGTTTGAAAGTCTTAACTGCTGAGTTGTTAAAGCCGAGTAAATTGAAACAATATCTCAAGTCTCAGCACTCAGACTACGTTGGTCGGGACTGATCATTTTTCGAAAGGCAGCAAGAAAGGTTGAAGCGCCAACGCCTTGATTCAGGTGGATCATTCCAGCAACAAAATGCAGCCACTGTCGAAGCATCCTACCTCGTATCCCTCGAGATTGCATGGAAAAAGAAGCCACATACCATCGGTGAAGTATTGATACTGCCATGTGCGAAGACAATGGTGAGACTGATGCTCGGTGAGAAGAGTGTCGAGGTCCAATATCGTTGTCTAGAAACACAGTGAAGCGTGGGATATGTGATATGTTGACTGACATTAAAGATCAAGTAGAAGAGGAGATGAATAACGCCAGGGTTTTTCAGCATCCAGCTTGATGAGTTGACTGAAGTTTCGTCCTGCTCGCAGCTCATGGTTTTTGTTAGTTATGTTAAGGGTCAAGGTTTGAAAGAAGTTTATTTTCAGCCATAAACTGGAAGAGACAATAAAAGGTGAAGATGTCATAGAAAAAGTGTTGTGCTTTCTTGAAGAGGAAGGATTGAGCTGGGCAGGAGTGTGTGGCATGTGTACGGATGGTGTGCCTGCCATGCTCGGCTCAAAGTTAAGGATTTCACATCTTAGTGAAGGCAAAAGCTCCCGATGCAATGTTTGTACATTGTGCGATTCACCAACAGGCTTTAGCTTCAAAAACTCTTCCCCAGCCACTGCTTGAGACGATGAATACAATCATCAAAATGGTCAACTATGTCAAGGCGAGTGCTTTGAACACTCGGTTGTTCAAGAAACTATGTCAAGATATGGACTCTGAACACGAAAGTCTACTGTTCTAAACACAGGTTGACTGGCTGTCCCGAAGTAATGTTGCTCGCCAAGTCTTTGAGCTCAGAGATGAGATCCAGCTATTCCTTGACATTCAAGGGAAATAGGATTTGCTGTCTGAATGGAATCAGCTTCAGCCAGAATGGAATGTGAAACGAGCCTACCTAGTTGATATGTTTGGGCAGTTGAACGAACTGATCACCACACTACACGGCAAGGATAAGTTGGCGATTTACTTCGCCGATAAGCTCCGGGCATTTGTTGGAAAGCTGAAGAACTGGCATCGTATAATTGAGGCGGGAAACACGGAAATGCTGTAGCATATGACTGGTGTCGATGAAGTGTGTACTGAAAACATGAGACACTTAATTTCTCAGCATCTGGCAGCCCTACAAACTGAATTTGAAAGATACTTCCCGGATATGGATACGGACATTGCAGGCATCGTGCGGGGTCCTTTCTGATCGCCAGTAACGGCAATACCCGATGACGACGACCAGATGCAGATTGAACTTGTAACTCTGAAAGAAGATTTGGGTGCAAAGCTCAAATTCCAGACAGAATCACTACCAGTGTTTTGGGTAGCAATGACTGAATCGTACCCAAGACTTTTCGACATCGCTATTTGTAATATATTACCATTTGGATCCACATACAGGTGTGAGAGCACATTTTCAGTGCTAGTGCATAAGAAAATGAAGTCAAGAAACCGACTGGACGGAGAAGACGAACTGCGATGCGCACTCAGTGTGACAGCCCAGAATTCATAAATTGGTATCATATGTTCAGCATCAACCTTCTCATTTAACTTTTTGAACGCATTGCCAGATTTATTTGGCTGGGGATTTTATGCTCTGCAATGAATGTGTATATGATATAAATATGCAATAATCTGCAATAAATATGCAATGATTTGGAAAAAAATCCTTCTCTTGGGAGGGTCAAGGGGGTAATAGGTGAATTTTGATGTCTAAAATGGGTAATGAGCCAAAAAGGTTGGGAACCACTGGTACAGTTACAAACCCAGAAACAATGCAAACCATCAGCCAGGTACTGCTGGTAACACAACAAAGCAAAGGATGTTGCTTTGTCATGGCTGATTCCATTCATAAAATCTGCCTCATTTCACCATGAACTATGAATAGATCATACCCGGCCTTTCAATGTATCTGTTTGTATCTCCTTAAAACACTCTGTCCTTCTCAGCCTTTCAAACTTTTTCTGCAGATTCTGCATGCTGTAAGCTGTGTGGGGGTAAGATTAATACCTTCATATTTTGCTGCAGAAATCACTGTGAAAATAAAATAACTCCCAAATACTACTTGAGGAATCAGCATGAGGCATTTGAATTATTTCTGAGCCTCACGTTGCAATTTCATGGCAACACTGCTGACGTGACATGCAAGGAGTAGTGAAAGACTATTAAAAGTGATACTTTTTTCATATAATGTAATTTTAACTATATTTAGTAAATAAATGCAAGTGCATCGAGATAAAAGAAGCTGTTTGGCCCCGCATCCCACTACTCTTCACAAAATCCTATTCATAATCTTCATCAACAAACTCTCTGACTCTCTGGAAAATCCCCTTTATGTATTTGTTGATGACTCCACCCTCTGCCATGACATTCCTCATCTTTCAGAGAGGCAAGTAGAAGCTTCTTCTCTCTCTTCAGACCTTGACAAAATCAAATGCTGGTCAAACACTTGGAATATGTCTTTCAAGAGAGACAAATGTCACAGTCTCACTCTCTCCGAAAGGACCTTCTGGTAAACCCTCCAATCTACTTTCTTAACAATCCACTTGAGGAAGTTCACTCAATCAAACTCATGGGTCTCACTGTCAGCCATGATCTCTCTTGGGCAAACCATATTTCAAAGTTGGCCTCCAAAGCCAGTTGCCAACTGGGCATCCTCCATCATAGAAAGTCCTTCCTTGGAACACCTCCACTCCTACCACCTAGAAGGCCTACATTCGCATAATGATGGAGTACTGCTCCCCTGCCTCACACCTTGCTCAGGTTGATGCCAAGGAAGCCAAGGCTTTCAAGATCATTGTAATCTCCCACGATTAATCTGACTCCATGGGCCTATCACTTTCCCATTGCAGACAGGTCTATCTGTCTTCTGCCGACTCCTTTATGGTCTTGCATCCTCTGCTCTTTCTATGATTTGTCCCCTACCCCCTCAGGTATCGGCAGGGTGCATGCAGTCCATTATCAACCCCCTTCTGATGAAACTCCCAAAATCCAGAATCACTGCTCACGTACAATCATTCATTCCACTCTTTTTTTCCCTGACTGTGAAATCAACCTCCAGATTCTCTTTAATGTCATACTTCTCTCCAGGTCAAGGCAGCTGTTCACCAACATCTGAGATCATCCCCCAAAATCACGATCTTTTCTACCCCTATTATCCCCCCACACTCTTAGCCCACCTCCGTCCATATTTCCAGTTTTTCCTTCCTGAGAGTTTGCTTATGTATCCGTCTTGTCTACCCCATGCATCCTCCCCTACCCCTCTTTCCTCCCCACACCCCTTGTTTGTCCAAGTCTCCCTCTATTTTATGCTTCAACCCTGATGTTGGTGTCCCCCCCCCCTTTCTACTTTTCCTTTTGTTCTGTAGTGTCCGGACCATTCAGTGTTATAGCTTTTCCACCAGCCTTGATTTTGTAACCCACAAAAATATATAAATGCCAGTAGCACTGTTATACTGCTATACTAAAGCCTTTAGTAAAGGATAGAATTGCCACAAGTATGGCACACAATGGTATAAGCTTTTGAACAGTCTACTTTTTTTTAAAGATGAGATCTTTGACACCCATCTATCAGCTTGGCTGCCAGGTAACTTTCATTTTGTTGGGGCATGACTATGCCACTGATGCTGTGCCACTATACCAGTACACTGGTACTCATTTCACCAGCCTCAGAAGGATGACAGGCTGAGCCAACCCCACCTGGTGTTAATTCAGCATCCAACGGGGCTCAAACTCAGGACCCTAAGATCCCAAGCCAGCCACCCTAACCACAAAGTCAACAACACGCTGTTTTGACACCCATAATCTACTGTAAATGTGAATGGGGCAACTGGGCTTTATCATGGGCATGGATGAGTGGGGGGTGCGGGTCCAAATAAACCAAAAATGTGTACACTCACAAAGGATTACCAAAGCAGTTTTCTTATGAAAAGTTTGAATGAGCGATGAATTACTTAGCGAGTGGAATATTAATATATTCTATGCTTTTTGGGAACAAAATTAATTATATTGGACTACCACCACTCCATATTATGACTCGCAGAGTGGCACTAGAGAGCACTAGCTAGTTGACAACACTTGAGGGCTTGTCTAGTATCATAATCATCATCATTATATTAAAATATGCAATTTCCTGCCTGTTTTTAGTTGATGCATTTGGTCTTTAGTTATCTAATCTCAACCAAACTTGCTAGGGAACTAAGGGTCCATTATAACTCACTAGTACGTGCCCGTAACAAAAAAAAAGAATAAATAAATATCCCAACCGCGAGCAAGAAACAACAACCACATAGGCCGTTTCTTCGCTCTCGCGTGCCCGTACGTGCGTGGCCCGGAAGTTCACATATCACAGTTACAATATTCGCAATTTAGGTTTTAATGGCCAATTATTCAATTAGCGCCAACGTATTTCGCAATGTTGTAGCAAGGAAAAACAAAAAGAGAAGAGAAGAGAGAGAAAAAAATTACTTCCTGGTTCGGAGCATACCAGCACTCTGATGTTACCGAAATTTATGCACCGTCTAATATGAAAACGATCATAAATTGGGGCATTGTGTTTATCTATAAATGCGCATAAGAAATCGAGAAATTATTAGAATACACGAAGTCATCACTATCCGGAAGTCCGTACGTTGTAACCCGTAATGGGAAACGCGACTGAGGTTCCCTTCCCCCATCGGCCACGCCCACGCAATAACGTGTCTTGTCATTGGTTTGGTAAATAAATGGCCATAACTTGGGAAGCACTTGTCCGATTAATATCAAACCTTGAAAAGGCACATTATCAGGTCCCCAGCAATATATCTGGCAAGTTTCAATTAGATCGGACCAGTGGTTGTCGAGAAACAGCGGTCACAGACACACACACACACACACACACACACACACACACACACACACACACACACACACACACACACACACACACACACACACACACACACACACATTGCTGGAATTATACATAGATAAGAAAAGGGTTGTTGCGTTTTGGTTTAACCTCGTCCCTGAGAGTTCTGAACGGGAGGAGGGCCGATGCAAATTCTCTATGTAAATGTGTACCTTGTAGTGCCGCTCCCGCTGGGAGAGCGTATGGTTACAGGCCTTCTATCTCAATCATTTTCACCTTAATTTTACATTTTCAGACATTATTTTCACAGGCTATTTTGTTGCTTTAGACTAGATTGCAAAAGATCTGTAGGAATTCCAATGTTTTATTTACTTTTTCCATCTTGGAAAAACGTTAGCAGCTTGGAGTGTCACTTGCGACATCCAGCTGCTGTTTTCACCACACTCACTCAATTGGATTTTAGATCAATGTTCCTGTTGTTCTGTTCTCAATCCTTTCTTGTCTACTTCGATTTTTTGTTCCTATTTCTGAATTTTTTTTGGACTGTACAGTATATCGAAAAAAAATTGACCCCCACACCCCACTACCATGAAAATAATTTTCCCATAAAAGGCAGCACAAGTGGCAATAAAATGCTCAGAATGAAAAAAACATTCCACACCATATTGGCTTCACGTTTTGCAGTTGCATGTCCCTCCACTTTTCAAAAGCAATTGATGCCCATTGGGCTTGACTTTCACATCCAAAAGAGAATGTGCTCAGATATGCAGCACTCTTATGGGACTGGATCAGAATGACAATCTTTGGTATAGTTCAACAATATTGGGTTTAATTGTTATTGGGGATCCAACCTGAACAAGGCAACCCAAATGAAGCACATTGCAGATGATTGAGCTTTCCATATTACTTTTAAAGACATACCTTTTCCTCTTCACACTTTTCTCCATCAGTGGTATCATTTCTCCTCTTTTCAAGCAAAACACTGCCATACATGCTCTTAAGGTACTGCAACTTCTTTTGCTTTTGTTGCTTCTGGTAGTGTAGAACATCAAGACGTTTTATCTTATCGCACACTTTCTGGTCCATTATTTGAAGAACCTCCTGCAAGTATAAAAATGTTTCCTTTTGCCAAGCAAAACAGAGACACAAGGACACATAATGACATTGTTCTTTTTTTACGATTTCCCTATGTATTTGAAACTCATCAGATTGTTTTCTTAATTCATTAATTAATCAAATGAAAGACCAAATACTGCATTAGAGTCAACAGGAGGAATCTGGATAGAATTTGGGTTTCAGCTGCTACTCCTCCACCCTCAAACCCATCCAGGTGCAGCCAAGTGAGCCTACAATTTTTTGTTTTGTAAGAATTAACTTCACCCGAGAAAGATCGATAAAGAAAGAAAAAATTCGAGTAAAAGGGAGATAAAGTAGAAGAAAATTAACAAAAAGAAAAGAAAAAGCAAGAACTAGAACGACAAGATAATATTGTCTAAAAATAAGATAAAACATAGCATGGTCTAAAAAAAAATTTCACCAAAGTTTGCATTTTGTGTACTTCGATTAAATTCTATTTTGGGTCTACTCAATAATGGTTATACCGATTAAATTAATAACACGTTCCACCTTACTTAGAGAGGTTTGTAATGAGGAAAGTCCTCCAGGAGTCTATATTAATCCCATTCTTCCTTAAAATGAAAAAGTTTCCAACTGAATGATGCCAGAGGATAAATAAATTATTGGTCAGTTTATTGAATTTGTATAAGGCTGTATTGGACATTTTTGTTAAGGATTTTAAAAGACATTATAATGCCTGTAATGCTCATGATGCAAAGAGGAGCGACAGGAAAGAAGAATACAAAGAAGAGGGAGTGGAAAGAAAAAAAATAAGGAGGAGGAGGAGAAGCATAGAAGGAGGAATAACAAAAAGAAAAAGGAGAGAAGAACAAGGAGGTGAAAAAATAGCCTTACCTCTTTACTTTTGTGCTTCAATGTTGCCTTTTCTACTGGTCTTCCTTGTATAATTCTCTCAAAGGCATTCTCATCTGCATGCTGAAAAACAGTTTCATTTTGAATCATAATTACTTCAGACGAACACCACTCTTACTGAGCATAATAAAAGAGAGAAAGTTGTTTTTATGACAATCATCAATACATGTTTTCATTGAATACGAGTCTGCATGGAGGCTCGTGTCGGTCTATGCTGTCAGACAAGATCATGGATTTTATCAACTGTAAACCAATAAGAATATGTGAATTGGTGTGGGAAATGAGGTACGGCTGACATTCCAAGTGTTAGCCCTTCATCAGAGTGAAAGAGCAAGAATGTCCGAGAAAATTGTCATTTTTTGCTACGACAAAGTGCAAATGCTCAAAATGTCAGTCGCGCCTCAAAAATCCCACCGAAGGCAACCTCAGAACATTCCACAAAGCCTGCAACAAGTGTGTGTCCACTCTCAGGAGAGCCAGAAAAGAACATCTGTCCAACTTCAAGCTTGACCTTTCAAAGTTGTCTCCTTATAAAACCTGATGGCACCTTATTAAGTCTGTCTCCGAAATATGTTCCCCCTCCATCCCTTCCCTTTCCTCAAATGGCACCACTGCCGACTCTGCTCGAGAGAAGGCCAAATGTCTCAATTCTGTGTTTTCTTCCAAATCGAGTGTCCTATATATATATATATATATATATATATATATATATATATATATATATATATATATATATATATATATATATATATATATATATATATATATATATATATATATATATATAAATATATATATATGTATATATATATATATATATATATATATATATATATATATATATATATATATATATATATATATATATATATATATATATATCTCCCTACCCCTCAGAATTACACCCAACTGCTCCTGGCTCTGTCTTTTGTACCTGAGAAGGGGAAAAAAGTTATTTCCACCCTCGACACTGATTCTGCAACTGGACTGGATGACATCAGCTCACATTTCCTAAAAAACTGCTCTGCTGCTTTTGCACTTCCTCTCTCTGCCATTTTCAACCTATCATTTACCCGAGGCCATATTCCATCTCCTTGGAAGTCAGCTAACACCACTTCATTACATAACAAGAAAAAAAGCAATCAGAGATTGCAGACCCTTGCCAGGACTTGTTTTGTGTATTGTTTGTGTCCTGTATTTTTTGTCAATTCAAAGCTATATCTTGTGGTAAATTTAAGCATGAGTAAATGCCTGTAAATGAATGATTAAAATTGATGGTTACATGTTATAAGTTTCGTTTAGCATGGATCGGTAAATTGTAATGCAAACTGCTTCATGTAATGAGTTAATTTTGACTGTAGATGGCAGAATTGTACTGTTGACCGCCTGGTGAGATCAGTGAAGGTGCTGGAATGTTCTCAGACAAAACTTCCAGTACAGGCTAGAATCGCATTTGCTGGAAGGCATGGGATTGTTCTGTGATACTATATAAACCCGCGAGAGAGAGAGGTGCAGAGAAACGGTGATGTGTGGCAAGCTCGAGAATGGAATTTAGCAGCCGTTCCGACTCCGAAAAAAGTGTTCATTTGTCATATTCGGACATATTTTGGACATTTGGACATAGCTATCGCTTGCCAAGCCAGCTGTCCTTATCAACCATTTCATTCGAGTGCTTGCCTGAGTAGTTAAGCCACTTTCCAAGCACCCGACAGTTGACGGCGGTACAGTTATTGTCCGAATCAGGGTGTACAGTCAGCAGTCACTACAAGGTAGAACATGTTCTGATGATGCGGTTTCGCTACAGTGTGGATTTCATTCAACAACAACAAAAACAACAACAACAACAACAACAACAACCAAGTTACGTCATTCTGAGCGAATCAATCATTCACTCACTCCAGATGCTTTTGCCGTGATTCGTCATCCTGAGCGAGTGGTTCGTGCTCCGTCATCCTGAGCGAGTGGTTCGTGCTCCGTCATCCTGAGCGAGTGGTTTGTGCTCCGTCATCCTGAGCGAGTGGTTCGTGCTCCGTCATCATGAGCGAGTGGTTCGTGCTCTGTCATCCTGAGCGAGTGGTTCATGCTCTGTCATCATGAGTGAGTGGTTCGTGCTCCGTCATCCTAAGCGAGTGGTTCGAGCTCCGTCATCCTGAGCGAGTGGTTCGTGCTCTGTCATCATGAGTGAGTAGTTCGTGCTCCGTCATTCTGAGCGAGTGGTTCGAGCTCCGTCATCATGAGCGAGTGGTTCGTGCTCCGTCATGCTGAGCGAGTGGTTCATCCTCCGTCATCCTGAGCGAGTGGTTCGTGCTCCGTCATATTGAGCTAGTGGTTCGTGCTCCGTCATCCTGAGCGAGTGGTTTGTGCTCCGTCATCCTGAGCGAGTGGTTCATGCACCGTCATCCTGAGCGAGTGGTTCGTGCTCCGTCATCCTGAGCGAGTGGTTCGTGCTCCATCATCCTGAGCGAGTGGTTCGTGCTCCGTCATTCTGAGTGAGTGGTTTGTTCTGAGTCATTATGAGTGAGTCGTTCATGCCCCGTCATTCTGAGGACGTTGTTCGTGTTCTGACATTCTCAGCAAGTCATTTGTGATGAGCACAATCCTGACTGCATGAGAAGTTCAAAGGTGCAGAGGGAGATGGGGAATGTCCTGAAATGTTACAAGGAGGTCTACGAACAGAAAATCAAAGCAGCCACTCAAGTCTTCATTATGAAGTTCTTCAAAAAAAATTCCAAGTGAATCAACCTTCACTTCATATTCTGAGCCTTCAACCTCAACTGGACAGCCTGCAACACCTGAATAAGCTTGCCAAAAGCAATATTTACTGTATCCAACCCCAATCATGACAACACTAATACAAAGTAATTCATTTTAATGTTTATATTTGTTTTACGTTACACATAGTTTACTGCTTTTTTGCCCCTCTTCGCTTCCTCACCCATTCTCGCCCTCCTACCCCTCCTCGGTCTCCCACCCCTCCTCACTCCTCCACCCTCCCCCCTTCGTATACCTGTCGTCCAGACTGTGGTGATCTCCAGACATGTCCGGATGGTCGTTATGTCCAGACAGACCCTCCCCTCACACTGCCTTTCCTTGTCTTCCCCTCACACTGCCTTCCATTTCCGCACCCCTCTTCGCTCTCCTCGTAACTCCCCCCTCCTCAGGTCTTTCTTTATTTTTATATGTGTGTGTGATATATATATATATATATATATATATATATATATATATATATATATATATATATATATATATATATATATCTTCTTCTTCTTCTTCTTCTTCTTCTTCTTCTTCTTCTTCTTTCGGCTGCTCCCGTTCGGGGTCGCCACAGCGGATCATCCGTATGATCCGCATAGTGATTTGGCACATGTTTTACGCCAGATGCCCTTCCTGACGCCAACCTGGTCGCCTCTTACAACGCAGGGATATGGTACACCTATTTTAACGGGGGTATACACCGGCCCAGTACACTGGTACTCATTTCGCCGACCTCGGAAGGATGACAGGCTGAGTCAACCCCCTGGTGTATTAATTCAGTGGCCCAACGGGGCTTGAACTCAGGACCTTTTGGATCCCAAGCCGCTGCCCTAACCACTGCGCCAACACCAGGCTTTATATATGTATATATATATATATATATATATATATATATATATATATACATATATATATACATATATACATATATATATATATATACATATATAATATATATATATACATATATAATATATATATATATATACATATATAATATATATATATATATATATATATATATATATATATATATATATATATATATATATATATATATATATATATACATATATAATATATATAATATATATATATATATATATACATATATAATATATATATATATATATATACATATATAAAGCCTGGTGTTGGCTTAGTGGTTAGGGTGGTGGCTTGGGATCCCAGGGTCCTGAGTTCAAGCCCCGTTGGCTGCTGAATTAACACCAGGGGGTTGACTCAGCCTGTCATCCTTCTGAGGTCGTCGAAATGAGTACCAGTGTACTGGTCCCGGTGTATGCCCCGGTTAGAATAGGTGTACCATATCCCTGTGTGTCGTAAGAGGCGACCAGGGTTGGCGTCAGGAAGGGCATCCGACCATAAAAAACATTGCTTCAAGAAAAAGCCCAACCCCTGCACAGCAGGGAAAAATGGCTGTAAAAACGGTCATTTTATACATATTGTTGTGGTTGACGAAATTCGCAAACCACCATTCAGGTCCCATAGGTGAGATATCTCTGTAAGTATATGTGTAGTTAGGCCCAAACCCGTTGTTTAGAGGGAATAAATGTCATTCATTCGGGCTGCGACCCTTTTAGATAGCCGTTTTTCTTTTACTATCTTTATTTTGGACCAGCCGCCATTACTACCACCACAACCACCACCAACCACGTCTCAACAGCCATCACACAACAACCACCAACCGCAACGCCGCTTCACAACAACAGCCACGACCCTTGCCGTCACGTCTCGCTCTCGCAACCATCGCATCACCGCCATTCCCGCGCCGCTTGTGGGCACCGATCCTGGACTCATACAGGGCGCGCACCGAGCAGCGGGTGCAAAAACACCAGCCTTTCCGAGAAATCGGATCAAGAATCATTCATGCCCACTTTTCCTCTGTCCAATGGGGAGCCAGCCAGAGGTGAAGGGTCGAAGGTGAAGGAGCGAAGCCCCGGGGGCTATAAAGGGCCGCGTTCGCTCGCCGAAAAGGCAGTTGTTGAGGGAGTTTCTGAATCGGGAGAGAAAAAGAGTTTCTGAATCGCAGTTGGACGGAGTTGAGAAGAGTGGAGAGTTGGAGAGTTGTGGCGGCGGCGAAGGCAGTCGAGAGGGCGCTCGTGTCAGAGTCGGAGAGCTGCGGAGAGGGGAGGCCGGTAACGCGACCGAGGTCGCGGTGGAGTCGCTCGTCGCGGGACCCAAGCCAGCGAGATATCCTCATTCCCCCGAGCATCAACAACCCCCTCCTGTTTCCCCCCGCGCTGAGATAGTGTGAGAAGGGGGCCCCGTTCCCACCCCATTCCAGGCAGTGCCAGCGAGGCCCGCGGAGTCGGGGCGCCGCCGCCATCTTGCGGCTCATCACCAGACGGGTAGGCTCGACGCGGTCTCGGCCCCAGGCCCGTCTGCCCCCTTGTAGTTGAGGGTGGTCCCTTTTTCTTTTGCTTTGAGTATATGTGTTGTCGGCGCCGTCTGTGAAGTAAAACTGTATAAGTGTTGCCGTGTGCTCGGTAGTCGGTAGTAGATCTGCATTGTTGCATTTGCTTTTTGTGCAGAATTGTTGTGTTTCTTCAACTTTTGCATTTGCTTTTGGTGTATAATTGTATATGTGTGCTTTCCGTTTGCCACGGAATAAATGTGCTTTATGTTGAACTGTTTTTCCCGTTTCGCTTCGTCTTTTCTTCAATTGAATCTCCATCTTACTTCACGTAAAGGGTTGGTCGTGGGCTAAATACGCCCAATAATTAATCGAACCGTCGAGGTTGACGATAACACCGCTCGGTTATCCCGATAGTACGGAACGGGTCGCTTAAAGTGGCCCGTGTCTGAAGTCGACCTGCGGCGAGGTGCAATCGCCTGGTCTACCCTCCGTGTGGGTACTTAGGTAGGTCGAATTTGGCGAGCAACCCTATCCCACGCGGGGGGCCGATTGGCACGATCGTGGTGAGGCCGAAAGGCCCACCCGTGACTAGTTCCCGGCGTTAGTCCGAGAGGGTCACGACGGGATTGTCCGTCCAGTGGGCGACGTGCCGCGATTCGAGTTACGTGGCCGCTCGCACGCCGGCGGGCGCGAATCCGCAACAATATTTACATATATATATATATATATATATATATATATATATATATATATATATATATATATATGTATATATATATATATATATATATATATATATATATATATATATGTATATGCACAATATTGTTATTGTGTGCAATGTTATTATCTAAATGGAGAGTGAGTTAAGTAGAACTTCTTGCCGTTATATTAGCCTCTTTGATATATAAGTGATTTGATCTTAAAGTTTTTTTTGTTTGTTTTGGTGGAATTTAGAAAGCTCTTCCTTTCCACCCCTTTCACACCAAGCAACACCCCTTCTCAGCATTCACTACTACAAATGACAAATTCATTCTGCTGATTGCCTAATTGTGAGGGATGGATCTGCCACTGTTGCAGTGCAGCTGTTGCAGTCCCCTTGTAAATCAGACCAATAATGACGTTTTGGTAGTGTACTGGTAGACTATGGCCTACTCTTTTTAAAGGTCACATTTAGAAACTTTAATATTCATCAGCAAATACTCGCAGATTATGAAGATGGCTTAACACCCCATCTGAATGATAGCGTACTCATTGATGAAATGATGCGCGCGCGCGCGCACACACACACACACACACACACACACACACACACACACACACACACACACACACACACACACACACACACACACACACACACACACACACACACACACACACACAGTGGTGCAGAGTTCATACAAAACCTCCATACTTTCAAGGTGTATTATAACATTCATGAAATTACTTTAGGACTCAGCAAAAATGTACGTATGTGCTAGTAACAGAAACCAAGGGTCTTCCCAGGAAAGTTATCAAACGGAGTGATGTGACCTCTAATCACAGTTTGTCTGCTGCATGCATCTAAAGGATTGGCCTGTTGATTTTTATAATTTGAATACCTATTACCCCAGTTTGGAACCCCACCAGAGCCAGATTTGATTATCCTAACAGCTGAACTCAGAATCAGTTGCTGAAAGGTGAGCAGTGGATGAAGTGGGATATCATTTTGGTCCTTTGTAGGGTTGAGAAATATTTTTACAAGTTAAAGTAACTTGGACGCGAGTTTGCTTCGACAGACTCGGTCAATCAACGTTATATATCGATAAATGGTGTCACCATACCATAAGAATGTCACCAGGGGATGCCATTGAAAGCCTGTCAGCAGAGGGTGCCATCTAACCATGAGGGAGTCATTGAGCATCCTACCTGCAATGTGGTGACGAGGGCACGGCGTACTCGCTGGTTGTCCTTGCGCAGAAAACAGATCTTGTCGTGGTTCTTCTTGATAATATTCTGGGTGTCGTCATGGAAGGTCTTCTGCTCCTCCTCTAATAAACCACCCAATTAGCACAATTAGAGCACAGTAATTACAACTTTACAATGTCAGAGTTTTTGTTGTGAAAATTATATCATTATTATATGTACTTTATTTTATAACTCGCAAATACAACCATCGCTTCGCTGACAGGAATATTAAGGGTGGGGAGGGGCGGGATAAGAAGGAGGGCAGAGGGGAGGAAGGAGGTTAGGGTGAGGAGAGGGAGAGGAGAAAGGAGGGAGGGGAAGTGAGGAGGGAGGTGAGGAGGGAGGGAGCGAGAAGGATGTGGAAATGGAAGGCAGTGTGAGGGGAGGGCAAGGGAAGGCAGAGTGAGAGGGCAGGGGAAGGCAAGGAAAGGCAGTGTGAGGAGAGGGTCTATCCAGACATAACCACCATCGAGATACCTCAAGGGAAGGTAGAGTGAGGGGAGGGCAAGTGAAGGCAGTGTGAGAGGAGTGTCTGTCCGCACATAATCACCGTTCGGACATGTCTAGAGATAAACACAGTCCGGACAATGGGGATACTAATGGGAGGAAAGAGAGGGGTGGAGGACTGAGGATGTGTGGGGGAGCGAGAAGAGGTGGGGGGGTGAGGAGGGGCAAAAAAGCAGTAAACTATGTGTAAATAAAACGTATAACAAATAAAAACATTGAAATGAATTACTTTTTAGGTCATCTCTACCGAGATGACCTAATAAAGCCGGAACAAATGTCCGTACGTCCGTCCGTACGTCCGTCAACAATTTTTCTTTCCGATCTTGATGAAACTTAGTATGTGGGTAGAGGTCGATGAGTGTTGCACAAGGATATAACTTTTGTCTGGGTTCAAGGTCAAGGACGAGGTCACGTAAGTTATAAAAAAATCGCCATTTTCAAAACCTATCTCGTCTGCCATTTTACAAGATATTCGGCAACTGTTTATTGATTATGATAGTAAAAAATATTATCTTGTATCTAACCGGACAGATTTTTGAATTTCCTTCCCGTTGGATCGTCACGTGATCTGGAAGATGGCCAAAAAACGCTGATGCGATTCGCAAAGAAGGAAGGAAGGAGAAATGAAATATAAATATGAAACACATTTTCCGCCGAAGGTGCAAAAGTTTCAAAACCCGAATGTAAACGTCGGCATTTAATTTCAAAATATAATAATTTCGTGCGCGCACGTCAAAATGCCGTGTCATCTTTAACCAAACTGCGTAGTAGAACTGCGCAGTAGTCCGGTCATGGTGTCTGAGCAGTGGCCAGCGTGGTTCAGATTGACTGTGGTTTCTGGAGCGAAGGTGATTGTTAAGAAGTATGTCGGCGGTATAAATTCGAGTGACTGTATTGGTGATTTAATCACGCAACATCTTGACAACGAATATTCTGGCCGAACGATTGCATCAATTCAGTGCATCAGCAGGGATGATTCGCAGGCTTCTCTCGATCGTGCCGATATCTAACATAATCACCGGCGGACATAGGGCTGCGGGCTGTGGGGCGAGGCCACGGATCCCGGATGAGGGGATAAGTGATAAATTTTGCTACATGCTTCGGGCTTTATGATTAATATATCAATGAGTACATGCCATAATTAATGAATTAATAATTAATGAATCTGGCATACAAAATGTTTTTTCATACCTGACATGTTACTTTGTGCAGTGTCACAAAACTTCTGTGGAATTAATAATTAATGAATTTGCGAGCTCTAACGATTACCTGAGCTTCAAACCTCAATATCTCCATAAATACTTGACCAATTTTCATTCTGAAAGTTGCATTATAATCAGTGAAGAATAATCTACAGGTTTATCATAATCTCCGAGAGCTAAGCCTAAGTTTTCATTTAATTTTCTACAACCGGAAGTGAAATGTCCCCAGAGAGTGGACGGACCGGAAAACCACGTATTGCACTTACTGGTGATTCTGATGTGTTAATTCGGGTACTAAATGAACAATACATATTTATTAATTATGTCATTAGTAGTATTATCCTAGTGTATCTCTGTGAACTATTTCAATCTAAACGGGTAGTTTGGACTTTAGCGGTTACCTGAACTGAACATTGAGAACTTGTGGTATTATATAGATGACCGTCACCCCCACACAGGGGTAATTTTTTTATAAGTGTTGTCATGATTGGGGTTGGATACATTACATATTGCTTGTGGCAGGATTATTCAGGTGTGGCAGGCTGTCCAGTTGAGGTTGAAGGCTCAGAAGATGAAATGGAGGCTGATTCACTTGGGATTTTTATGAAGAACTTCATAATGAAGACTTGAGTTCGTAGACCCAAGTCTACAAACTCAAGTCTTCATTTGTCGACCTCCTTGTGACATTTCAAGACATTCTCCATCTCCCTCTGCACCTTGGAAATTCTCATGCAGTCGGGATTATGCTCATCACAAACGACTTGATAAGAATGTCGGAGCATGAACAACTTGCTCAGAATGACAGAGCATGAACAATTTGCTCAGAAAGAGAGCACATGAACCACTTGGTCAAGATGACGGAGCACGAACCATTCGCTTCGAATGATGTGGTGTAGCAAAAGCGTCCGGAGTGAGTGAACGATTGATTTGCTCAGAATGATGTAGCACGGTTGTTGTTATTGTTGTTGTTGTTGTTGAATTAAATCCGCACTGTAGCGAAACTGCATTATCAGAACACGCTCTACCTTGTAGAAACTGACTGTACATCCCGATCTGGACAATAACTGTACCGCCGTCAACTATAGGGTGCTCAGCAAGCAGCTTAAGCACTCAGGCAAGCACTCCAATGAAATGGTTGATAAGCACAGCTGGCTTGGCAAGCGATAGCTATGTCCAAGTATCCAAACTATGTCCGAATTAGACAAATGAACACTTTTTTTTAGGAGTCAGTCGGAACTGCTGCTAAATTCAATTCTAGAGCTTAAATTTTGTAATTAAGCTTAGTTTAAGAGATTCCTGAGGTTATGGCATGTGTAGAAATGAAACAAAGCCAAGAACACTGGCATCTCATGGCGTTTATAAGCATTGCAATGTACCCAGCAATTCGTAGCTTTGATGAACAGGCATTCGATAATATGAGTGAGGAAAGTGAAAACAACTTCATCATTAAGAAATCGTTGCGGCCTGTTCTAAGTCAAGGTAAGGTTGAGTAGGCTTAAAAACATGGTGGCTTCAGACCCCAGCGAGGTAACCCAGGATACGTTTTAAGACCCCAGAAAGCGAGGTGACTGAGGATACACCTGATAAAGGATATAATTAAATATAGCCATTAATTCTCTTCAAAATTTATATAAGGTGTTTCTTTTAATCAACTCAAACACCCAATTTTCACTCATGCACTTCCATGGAGTTCCCACAGAATGTATGCAAAGTTTGAGGCTACTAGGTTTCATGGTTTTGGAGTTATGGAGGAGAGACACTGATACACACACATACACACACACTTATTTGTAGAGAAGATAGACAAGGACCTTCAACGCAGGAGACGATCATCAGGCCCATTAAGCCTCTGTAATATTGCCTGCACAATCTAAGTACCCCAGATCCCCACAATTTATTGATAGGTATCCATTGGTGGATTTAAGGAGGATCCTGGGGGTCTAGACCCCACCTTTTGAGAGGAGTGAGAAAAAAATCACGACCAAATACCCAAAAGGCAAATATGTGTGTATACAGTATGTATGTGTGTGTGTGTGTGTGTGTGTGTGTGTGTGTGTGTGTGTGTGTGTGTGTGTGTGTGTGTGTGTGTGTGTGTGTGCGTGTGTGTGTATATATACATATATATATATATATATATATATATATATATATATATATATATATATATATATATTTCTTCTTCTTTCGGCTGCTCCCGTTAGGGGTCACCACAGCAGATCAACCGTCTCCATTTCGCTCTAACCTCCACATCTTCCATTGACACTCCAACCACCCGCATGTCCGCCCTCACCGCATCCATGAACCTCTTCTTTGGCCTTCCTCTTCTCCTCCTGCCTCAGCATCCGGCTCCATCCTCAGCATCCTTCTCCTGATATACTCCGCTTCCCTCCTGTGCACATGTCCAAACCATCTCAATCTCGCCTCTCCCACTTTGTCTCCAAACCGTCCTACCTGCGCTGTCTGTCTAATATACTCATTCCTTATCCTGTCCATCCTCGTCACTCCCAACGAGAATTGCAGCATCTTTAACTCTGCCACCTACAGCTCCGCTTCCTGTCTTTTTGTTAGCACCACTGCCTCCAAACCATACAACATAGCTGGTCTCACTACTGTTTTATATACTTTCCCCTTCACTCTTGCAGCTACGCTTCTGTCACAAATCACTCCTGCAACTCTTCTCCACCCACTCCATCCTGCCTGCACTCTCTTTTTCACTTCTTTACCACACTCTCTGTTACTTTGGACAGTTGATCCCAAGTATTTAAACCCATCCACCTTTCTCACCTCAACTCCTTGCAACCGCACCATACCACCAGCCTCACTCTCATTTATGCATATGTACTCCGTCTTACTCCTACTGACTATCATTCCCCTTTTCTCCAGAGCGTACCTCCACCTCTCGAGGCTCGCCTCAGCCTGCTCCCTACTCTCTCTACAGATCATGATGTCATCCACGAACATCATAGTCCATGGAGACTCCAGTCTGATCTTGTGCGTCAACCTGTCCATCACCATTGCAAACAGGAAAGGGCTCAGAGTTGTTCCTTGGTGCAATCCCACTTTAACCTTAAACCGGTCCGTCATTCCTACCGCACACCTCACCGTTGTCACACTTTCCTCATACATATCCTGCACGATCCTCACATACTTCTCCACCACTCCCGACTTCCTCATACAATGCCACAACTCCTCTCTTGGCACCCTATCATAAGCTTTCTCTAAATCCACAAACACACAATGTAACTCCTTCTGGCCTTCCCTATACTTCTCCATCAACATTCTCAAAGCAAACATCGCATCAGTGGTGCTCTTTCCTGGCATAAACCCATATTGCTGCTCACAAATCGTCATCTCTCCTCTCAACCTAACTTCCACTACTCTTTCCCACAACTTCATGGTGTGGCTAAAGAACTTTATCCCTCTGTAATTTCCACAGCTCTGCACATCACCCTTGTTCTTGAAAATCGGAACCAGTACACTTGATCTCCACTCCTCCAGCATTCTCTCACTTTCCAAGATTTTATTAAACAATCTGGTTAACAACCCCACTGCCATCTCTCCGAAGTACTTCCATGCTTCCACTGGTATATCATCTGGGCCAACCGCCTTTCCATTTTTCATCCTCTTCATAGCAGTCCTCACTTCATCCTTACTGATCCACCCCACTTCCTGATTCACTATCTCCACCTCTTCCAACCTCTTCCAACCTCTCTCATTTTCTTCATTCATCAGCTCCTCAAAGTACTCCATCCACCTTCTCAACACACTCTCCTCGCTCGTCAGCACATTCCCATTTGCGTCCTTTATCACCCTAACCTGCAGCACATCCTTCCCAGTTCGGTCCCTCTGTATTGCCAATCGGTATAAATCCTTTTCCCCTTCCTTTGTATCCAACTTCTCATACAGCTCGTCATATGCCTTTTTCTTAGCCTTTGCCACCTCTCTTTTTGCTTTTCGCCGCCACTCCTTGTACTCCTGCCGACTTTCTTCATCTCTCTGACTGTCCCACTTCTTTTCAACAACTCCTTCTTCCTTATACTTTCCTGTACTTCCTCGTTCCACCACCAAGTCTCCTTATCTTCCTTCCTCTGTCCAGATGTCACACCAAGTACCTTCCTAGCTGTCTCCCTCACCACTTCTGCTGTAGTTGGCCAATCATCCCACCCATCTTTACCACCATCCAACACCTGTCTCGCCTCCTCCCGAAATTCCACGCAACAGTCTTCCTCCTTCAGCTTCCACCATCTGGTCCTTGGTTCAGCCCTCACTCTCTTCCTCAACCTCACCTCCAAAATCATCCTACAGACCACCAATCGATGCCGTCGGGCTACACTCTCCCCTGCCATCACCTTACAGTCTCTAATCTCTTTCAGGTTGCATCTCCTGCTTAAGATGTAATCCACCTGTGTGCACTTTCCTCCACTCTTGTATGTCACCCTGTGTTCCTCCTTCATCTTGAAATACGTATTTACCACTGCCATTTCCATTATTTTTGAAAACTCTACCACCATTTGCCCTTCCACATTCTCTTGTTGAGACCGTACCCATCCATCACCTCCTCATCCTCTTTATTCCCTTCCCCAACATGCCCATTGAAATCTTCTCCAACCAATACTCTTTCATCCTTGGATACACTCTCTACCACTTCATCTAACTCACTTCAGAAATCTTCTTTATACTCCATCTCACACCCCATATGCGGGGCATATGCACTGATGACATTCATAATCACCCCTTCAATTTCCAACTTCACACTCATCACTCGGTCAGACACTCTCCTTACCTCCAATACCCTCTTGACGTAATCTTCCTTCAGGATTACCCCGACACCATTTCTCCTCCCATCCACACCATGGTAGATCAGTTTGAAACCACCTCCAATGCTCCTAGCCTTGCTCCCCATCCACTTGGTCTCTTGTACACCCAGTATGTCCACTTTTCTTCTCTCCATCATATCAGCCAACTCTCGCCCTTTGCTAGTCATCCTCCCAACATTCAGAGTTCCAACTCTCACCTCCACACTTCTACTCTTCCCCCTCTCCCACTGCCTCCGGACTCACCTTCCCCATCTCCTTCTCCTCCTTCGCCCAGCAGTAGCACAATTTCCATTGGTACCCTGCTGACCACCGGTACCGGTGACCACCGGTGTGTGTGTGTGTATATATATATATATATATATATATATATATATATATATATATATATATATATATATATATATATATATATATATACATATATATATATACATATACATATATATACATATATATATATATATATATACATATATATATATATATATATATATATATATATATATATATATATATATATATATATATATATATATATATATATATATATATATATACATATATATATATATATAAATACATGTATACATATATACACACACATACATGCATATACATATAGATAAAGAGAAAAACACACACACACACACACACACACACAATTGAGGTTCGTGGAAGAGCCGGAGCAGAATGGAAGGGAACAAAATGGCAAGGGGAAAACACCAACAGCAGAATAGAAGTGAAAGTGAGATCCAGGAGAGAGGGAGAAGGCCACATGGGGGTGAACAAGCTGCACTAGAATGGCATTTGATGGAATGCATACCTCCACCAAGCTGAACAGTTTACATTTTGTATCCTATTGATAGGCCAGATCTGCATCCGGAATGAACCAAACTCGAATCGGCTTATTCTTGTGACCTAATCAACTCACCCACCAAGTTTTGCCATAACTCATCTAAAGTGACTTTTTGAAATACCATGCTATGTATGGTTTTTGGCCCCATTTCTCAATGGTGAAGAAGCACTTGAAATGTTTTTAAAATTCCACATGTGCAAATACGGATATTCACCAAAATCGAACTGATTGGTCTGTATCATAAACCCAACCTTGTCCATCAAGTTTTGTCCTAATCTGTCCACAACTTTTTGAGATATTGCGCTATACTACTATATCATTTTTGGCCCTATCTCTCAATGGTGAAGCATCACTTAAAAAATTATTGGATCTGGATCAAGATTCAGATTTTCACCAAAATTTAACCAATTCGTCTGTGTTACACACCAAATCTGTCCAACAAATTTCGTCCAAATCTGTCCATAACTTGTTGAGATACCCTCCTCACAGACAAACAGACAGACAGTGGTGAAAACATAACCTCTGTCCACCTTCGGTAGTGGAGGTAACAAACCAACCGACAACTAACAAACAAAAAGAGGTGAGGAAGAAAAAAAAGAGGGGAAATCATAATAAACTGGAAAAAGGGAGTGCTTGGGAATGGGGTCATTTGGGGTAGATGAGATCATAAGTATGGATGGAAGATGAACAGCTGTCTTGGAGCCCTGGGGGGAAGAATGCAACTGAACAGGATGGGGAAGTTGGTTACACAGGCGAGAGAAAAGAGGAATAAATGAGTGGAGGTGAGCAATGAGCCTGGATTTTGGGAGTTCAACAAGAAAAGGATTACTGGCAGATCATGTGCACCCTGAAGAAACCTGGAAGGGACAGAATCAAGAGAGGTTGGAGTGTGCAAGACCAAAAAGGAGGTAGAATACAGAGAGGAGAGGTCACTGACCTTTCTGCAATGTGAAAGCAACAGGCCTAGATACTCAGCTTTGTTGAGAGAGATCCCAATTATTTTGAGAGTCTTGCATTTCATGGCATCAAGAAGGGTAAGACATGAGGCAGGGTGCAAAGGGGAGAGCAGTATTCCTTTAAGCTGTGAATGAAGGCCTTGTAGGTTGTCAAAAATTTAAGTTGGCCAAGGAAAGACCTTGTATGACGTAGGATGCCCAGTTGGTGGCCATCTTTGAAAAGTGGTTTTCTTAAGAAAGATCGTGGCTAATAGCGAGACCTAGGCATTTGAGTGACTGAATATCTTCAAGAGGATTCTTAAGAAAGCATGGATGGTGTGCCCATGCGGTGCAATCAGAGAGGAGAGTGAGAATGTGAGATTTGTCTGTATTGAAAGACATATTCAAAGCGTTTGACCAGCTTGTGATTTTGTCAAGGTCTGAAGAGAGGGCAGAGGCTGTAGCCTGCCTGTCTGAAAGATGAGGGATGTCATGGCAGAGGGTGGAGTCATCAGCAAATAGATAAAGGGAATTTTCCAGAGAATCAGAGAGGTCATTGATGAAGATCAGGAATAGGACTGGGCCCAGAACACGGCCTTGGGGCACTGAAGTCTTGACCAGAGAGGAGATGAAAGGATTCCTTTGAGCGCAACACATTGACTATGAGAGTAGAGGAAGTCAGTAAGCCATGTGTGTATTTGGCTTTGGATGCCACAGGCAGATAGTTTGGAGAGAAAGGTGGGAAACCAGGCTATTGACAGCTCGGGATATGCCTGGAGAGATGGCAATGAACTCATGACTGACATTGTGGGTCTCCATCCATTGTTGGGAGAGTGAAAGCAGCAGATTCAAGGTTGAGTAACCTGGACTGAATATGAATGGGTGATCTGAGATGAGGCCAGTGGAGAAAAGGAAGGATTTTGTATCAACTGCGATGATGGATTCCATGACCTTGCTGATGATTGGAAGTATGCTGATAGGTCTGTCATTATGGGGATCTGTTTTTCACCTTTTATGTAATACCGTGATGTTGGCTCCTTTCCAAGCAGGTGGAGGATGACCTAGGACAAATTATAAGGTGAAAAGGTGTGCAAGAGCAGCAGAACAGATTTTTAGGACACGTGAGATGATGCCGTCCAGTCCATTTGCCGAATCGGAGTCGAGGGTTGCCAGAAACTACTTCACCTTCTCAGGTACAAAAGACACAGAGTCCTGGAGCAGTTGGGTGAGACTGGGTATGATGGGTACAGAGAGTGTGGGGTTGGGGACACATTTGGAATCAAACACAGAATTGAGGCATTCAGCCTTCTCAAGAGCAGTCTGCTGTGTTGCCATTTGAAAAGAGGGGAGACATGGAAGGGGGCATTCTCCGAAGACAAACTTAACAAGGTGTGGCCACGTTTTAGAGTAGGGAAACAAGGTTGAGAATTCAGCCTTGAATTTGGCCAGATGTTGTTTTCTAGCTCTTTTCAGAGTGGACACACTTCTTCTCAGCTTCGTGGAATGAATGTTCCAGGCTTCCTTATATGTGGTGACCAAAACTGAACACAATATTCTAGATGGGGCTTTCCTAAATTATTATACAGTCTTAAATGACCTCTTCTGATTTGTCATTTATCCCCCCACCCCCACGAATAAAACCCGATTAGCTTTAACTATGGTTGCCTGGCACAGTGGTGATTACTACCCCCCCCAACCCTCCCCTTTACACAACCATTGAATCCCCCCTCCTCATGTACTACCACCCCCAGATCCTTCTCCTTTATGCCATGCTGCAAGACTGCCCCTTGCATCACGTCATGCCTATTTTCATTATTTTTTTTACCAAACGCAAGCAACTTGCATTTACTTATGTTTAACTGCCATTTGTTAAGAGCACATATGCTCTTGCCCTGAAAGCAACCACACTCTCAGATGGTAAGCAATGTACTGTGTTGTCAGAAGCCTGCCAAGAAAGGAAGTACGGACGCTCGCCTCTGTGCTTTTTAGCCTTAGTTTAAATCCCGACCCAGCTATAAAAACTGTTATCGCGGTGGTTCACAGGCAGGGTGATTCATCAATGTGTTTTCCGTCCCTTGGATGGACGTTAAACGGGACCCCATCCGCTAACATTAGTTGGTGGACGTCAAAGATCCCACGGTGTCCTCCACGAAAAGAAGTGGAGCTATCGGCGGCACCATGGACAAATTCTCGCTCAAGCTTGTTGGGGGGGGGGGGGAGGGGCGGGGTGCAGTGACCTCACTCCTTCCAAAGTTAGCGACGGACATGTAGTCTGCATCTGCCGACCCAACCGATACAAGACAAGACCACATGTTACCCATCCATGCAGGAATTAGGAACTTAGCCTTCACGAATGATACCACGAGATGATATAATGGTTGCCCCTAGAAAATACTGTGTGTGTGTGTGTGTGTGTGTGTGTGTGTGTGTGTGTGTGTGTGTGTGTGTGTGTGTGTGTGTGTGTGTGTGTGTGTCAGGTAGCTGCCGGGGTAGCTATCATTTCT
This sequence comes from Eptatretus burgeri, assembly GCF_056783735.1. Lineage (NCBI taxonomy): Eukaryota > Metazoa > Chordata > Myxini > Myxiniformes > Myxinidae > Eptatretus > Eptatretus burgeri. Next base: position 34,165,849 of record NC_140965.1, read on the forward strand.
TGAGGCGCGACTGTGTCGCTGATGCAGTGCCCCTCTACCAGTACACTCACTGGAGCTGGTACTCATTTCGCCGACCTCGGAAGGATGACAGGCTGAGTCAACCCCCTGGTGTATTAATTCAGCGGCCGACGGGGCTTGAACTCAGGACCAGAGGATCCCAAGCCACCACTCTAACCACTGAGCCAACACCAGGGTGTGTGTGTGTGTGTGTGTGTGTGTGTGTGTATGTGTGTATGTGTGTATGTGTGTATGTGTGTATGTGTGTATGTGTGTATGTGTGCGTGTGCGTGTGCGTGTGCGTGTGCGTGTGCGTGTGCGTGTGCGTGTGCGTGTGCGTGTGCGTGTGCGTGTGCGTGTGTGTGTGTGTGTGTGTGTGTGTGTGAGAGAGATATAAATTTGTCTTTTCCAAGGATAACCATTATATTCAAAGAAAGATGTCGGGATGGTTTCACATGATTATTTCTTGTCACCAACCCTACCTTGCTTACATACTTTTGAGAGTAACATCCCGACATCGTGTTTTGTAATATACCACTCAGAGGCTCCACCTTCCAGGCAAGTTTCATCACAGCTCACAACACGCACACTTCAGGATCACAGCCATTGTCACAGCTGCGTGACGTCATCCCCGCGCCCCTGGCCCGAACAACCGATGACGACAGGTGGCGTCCGTTTACCACAGTTTTGAAAAATGTTTTTATTACTCGTCCATCAAACAACCGGTGACATTGGGGGTTTATCCTTCCAGGTACTGTATATAGATAAGCCCGTACAGAGCACATACGTGTGAAACGCCACAACATGTGGTGGATGTATGATTGAGAACGGAATGTTGAATGCGGGTGAAGCCTTACCCAACATGTGTACCGTTTTACTGAGCTTCCTGAGCTTTTCTTGCATCGTCGGGCAGGCGGCGTCACTTCCCTGCATTGTTGTGAACCTTGCGCTCGAACGAGCACTGTTCGCCATGACGTTTTCAACAAAATCTGCGTCAGCGACCGGTCTCGTCGAACATCAAGCACCAAAATTCGTCTTTTATTACCTCTGTCTTGTTGTGCCAAATTCTGACGGACCGCGCGTACAACAACAACACCTGAGAGAGCCGCGCCGACCGATCGGACTTGTGCGTCGTCATGGAAACGCGAGGGCAAGAGGGCAACGTTCTGCGCATGCGCACTGCGGAGCATCAAGCAGAAAATTACGAGCGAAAGTTCACGACTGTACTTCGCAATATACAATGTTTTCAAAAATAGTCTAGTTATGTGACATGAGATAACTCAATCATCCATTTACAACCTGTTTGTCGAGCCACGTGAACAGACCTGATCGAAATGATCGTCTGGTGGACGTCGTTCAGGCTGTGCGAAAGAGCAATTTGCCGGCACTCGTCGTCGGTGCACTTTAAATATCCCACGATGTTTGTCACAAGGAGTAGGCGAGGAATTGTCGTGGCTCGACTCGCCACCTTGAACAAATGAAAAAAAATTCTTCCACCTTCAGACGAACGTTAATCCTGGCCAGCCAGTTCGTGAAAGACTTTGGTCAAAAAATAAAAGCTTCCAGCCGAACTCAGAGGAAAGGGGGGGGGGGGAATAATTATGGCCATTAAAAGAAATAGTCGTATATTATATAATGAACAATAGTACAAAAATGTCAAAAAACCCTACAACTTGGAAATGCAAAAAGTTAATGAGTAGAAAAGGCGATAAAATATTAATGGTTATTTATTTATTTATTACATACGCAAATGTGATGACGTTTAACACCACTTCCCCCTCCTCTTTTTCCCTGGTGAACTTCTTCATGCTCTTCCCTTTACTCTTGTCTCTTCCACTTTTCTCCCACTCCTCCAGCCTATTGTCTCTTCCCACTTTTCTCCCACTCCTCCAGTCTATTGTCTCTTCCACTTTTCTCCCACTCCTCCAGTCTATTGTCTCTTCCACTTTTCTCCCACTCCTCCAGCCTATTGTCTCTTCCACTTTTCTCCCACTCCTCCAGCCTATTGTCTCTTCCACTTTTCTCCCACTCCTCCAGCCTATTGTCTCTTCCACTTTTCTCCCACTCCTCCAGCCGATTGTCTCTTCCCACTTTTCTCCCACTCCTCCAGCCTATTGTCTCTTCCCACTTTTCTCCCACTCCTCCAGTCTATTGTCTCTTCCACTTTTCTCCCACTCCTCCAGCCTATTGTCTCTTCCACTTTTCTCCCACTCCTCCAGCCTATTGTCCCTTCCCACTTTTCTCCCACTCCTCCAGCCTATTGTCCCTTCCCACTTTTCTCCCACTCCTCCAGCCTATCTCCCATCATCCTTCCTTCTCTTGACTTCCCTGGTGTGTAGGTATCAACAGTCTTAAGGGTTTTTTTACAGGCATAAAAGTTTGTATGTTTAAGGTTACATCGTTTGCATATGAGTCTTTGCTCAATGGTAACATAACTTTCTGAAAAGCCAATCTTTTCTCCCAGTGATTCCAGTTTAAAAGGGAACTAATGGTTATTTTTGCAGTACAAACTTACTGATTGGTAGATTTACGATTAACATTGAATCGGAAATAATTTTGCATCAACCAGTTTCTGCACAACCAACCAAGGATCATTTTTTTTATCATTCTTGGCAAGCCAAGATGTGAGTGATGGTTCCACTGCTGACTATAAAGGGAAAACTACAACGGCACACAGTGGAGCGCTTTCCTCCACCAGGCTGAACAGTTTACAGTTTGTATCCCACTGATAGGCTGGATCGGCATCCGGACCGAAACTTCTTAATTGTGAAGAATCACTTAAAAAATTTTAAAAAAAACTATCATATCCGAATCCAGATTGAGATCTTCACCAAAATCAAATGACTTCATCCTTGTCCCACACCCAACTTGTCTACAAAATTTTGTCCAAATCCGTTGTTAACATTTTCAGATATTGTGCTATATATCGTTGTTGGCCCTATCTCTAAATGGTGAAGAATCACTTAAAACTAGAAGGGCACTCGGTAGAGCGCATACCTTCAACTCGCAATGTCTGATCCACGAGAACATATCGGGCCCGATACATTTTTGAAATATCATGCAGTACACTATATCGGTTTTGGCCCCATCTCTCAATGGTGAAGAATCACTCAAAAAATTTAATAATTCTCGAATCCGGATCCGGATTCAGATCTTCACCAAAGTTGAAGCAATTCTTGTCACACACCCAACATGTCCACCAAGTTTCGTCCGAATCCGTCCACAACTTTTTGAGATATCGTGCTATATATTAGTTCAGCCCTATCTCTCAATGGTGAAGAATCACGAAAAAAAATTTGAGTAGTCTGATCCGAATCCAGATCTTCACCAAAATCTAAGCAGTTCGTCCTTGTCACACACCCAACTTGTCTACAAAATTTCATCCAGATCCATCCACAACTTTTTGAGATATCCTGCACAAAAAACAAATGAAATTGCTCGTTGAGCAAGGAATTTCCGGAATAACTTTGTCATATCTCCATGATCTCTGAAAAAACAAAAACCTGGAAATCAATTTGGTTCTTATAAGTCGATAATGCTACTGTTTAATGAGTTATAGGACTTAGTTTGGTCATGATCATAACTTGGAAGTCAATCAGACTTGAAATGGCATTTTTATCGCAATTTGAAATTTTTGACCTGACCCCCCTGACATTCGACCCCCGACCGCTAAGAAGGGTGTTGGTGTAACACCCCAATGAGACATATGGTTGGATGCAGTATTGGAAGATGCACATTTTGGATTGGTTTGAAGTCGATACGACCATTTTAGCAGACGTTATTGCGAAAATAAGAATTTCGGTTTTTCGGTGACCTTGACCTTTGACCGAGATTCACCAAAAATGACATGTGTCTAAGTTGGACCATGGCCGACGTCTGTACCCAGCTTGGTCATGATCGCTGAAACGGTGTGGCTGCTACAGGGTAAACAAACACACAAACAAACAGACAGACAGACAAACACACAGACTGACACACAACCGACCAACATAATTGCCGAAATCCGAAGGATTCCGGAAATTAACAAACAGACAAACAGACAGAAAGAAGTGAAAACATGACCTCCTTCACCTTCGGTGGCGGAGGTAATTTTCGTATCCTGATCCGGATGCAATCCAGATCTTCACCAAAATTGAATCAATTCATCCTTGTCACACACGCAACTTGTTCACCAAGTTTTATAAAAATCCGTCCCCAACCTGTTGAGATATCGTACTCACAGACAGATAAACAGGTTGGAAAACATAACCTCCGTCCACATTCGGTGGTGGAGGTAATAAAATTGTTTCAATATGCAAACTGTCAACACTCTCAGAAGACTGTTGCACATAACAGGTGTTTTAAAAATTCGGAGATAAAACAATTGACTATTATTCAGTTCAATATAATATACTTGCCCCCAAAAAATCATTTTTCAGGTCCCGTTTCATATTTAATGAAAGTTACGATTTGTGTCTGTTAACTTTTTAACTATTCATTGGATTAAAGACCTCACCAGTTTAAAGCAGAACTGAGCCTGCTTTTGGGCTGCTGAGCAACTTCTCAGCAAAACTGCATGAGGAAGGTTTAACAGCTAGCCAAAACAAATTTAGTAAAGAATCAGCACAAACAAAGCGATCCAACAAAATTTGCATGCCAATCTATCGGTTTCGCCCTTATTGGGGCATCATCAGGATCATTGTAGCCCTGCAAGCTCAGCCAGGCTAAAGGCCTTTGGTGATGCGTTGGAGAATTCAAATTGAGGAAAGTTGTGAGGTTGATGTCTTGAGACGAGTAAAATATTTGATATTTATGTTCCAAATTACAAAACAATTGTGATTAATTAAAACAGTTGAAATTAATTATGTTAGGCTGCAGTTGCAGCTGCAGCTGCCTTCATGGGTGGGAGACATAAATGGTGTTGAGTTTATGAACTACAGTAAGTTTAGAAAGATATTGGAAAAATTAGGTCCGACGAGCAGTTCACATGAGCAAATGCTGATAAAATTCTCATTAAAAAATGTTTTTGTGTGTCACATCGTCTAACATGATGTAAGAACAAGAGGAGTTGAAATGTTTTATTGCCCATAAAAGGTTGTTTGTGGACAGTGGGAGACACACCTTTGCTAAAAATAAAAAAATACCTGCGTGACACTTGCATGCCCCCAGGAAATTCCTTTGGTCTTCTCACCAAAGATAGGTTTTGACATGCAGTTCCTTTTGACTTGTGCTTTGAAGATGCGGAATACATTAAAATGTGAAATAAATAAATACATTTTAGAGAACGTAACCCATTGTTATGATATTTATCTGAAATATTTTGATTTTTATAACGATCAATGCTGCTGCCAATAGTTTTTGGATACATCGGATTGGTCCACATAGTGGTTCACAAGTTTGTTACTAAATACACTTGGTGCTTTTGATTGATAATTATTATTATACTCACACTGTCATTATTTCATGCACACATCAAAGTTTATTGATTCTCCCACAATTCCAAGTTATTTATTGAAACCTCTCCCTGCTCCCTTTACCTGCCCAAAGTTCCACAGGACGTACAAGACCCTCTCTCTCATATGAAGTCCAATGGGATTTGCGTCGCCACTGTGGGCTGAGGCTGTTGAAATCTAAGCAGCATTATGATACTTTTATCTATTTTGCAAAAAGTATTGAATATTACATCAGGAAGTCCAGGATCTATTACTTTCAAGCAGCAGGGGGGGGGGTGGTGAGATAACCTACCAGTCTTACACCACCCCTCATTCAGCTCACCTGCTACCTCACTGCTCTATGTGGTCTCGGAAATATTTGGCAGAACAAGAAGTAAGAGGCGATAGTGTGGGTAGGCTAAGTTTATATGAATAACACAATACATTGAGACAATGGACAACAAATCTGTGATTTTTTTTTTAATTATCACGTGATTTTTTTTAACCATTAAATAATGAAGCTCACCTCAAGTCACACCATATCCGGCATGATCAAATGAAATATTTATCGATGTTTTCATTCCCACCACCTGTTTGCAGAATCTTCAAGTGAGTGAGCATGAGGCAGTTTATTTAAAACACAATGTGGCTCGATTTGTAATTATAACACAAGTCCCACACTGAGGTATATCATAAGAACTGATAACTTTCAGCAACCTTGTGAAATTAAGGTTTATCAATGTAACGTCTCTGAGAAAGGGTGTCACCAATATATGGTGTAGTCATGATATCATTAATAGTAATTTTAAAAAACAATACCCGATTCGGATTCTGTCCAAAGGAAAGTTCAGTACTGCCAAAGCAGTTTCTTGGTAAAAATTATACTGGGTGGGTTTGCCATTGTCTTCCCAGCAATAGTTAGGCAATAATTTGTAATTTGTTCAGGGTACTGGCAATAGTTCTCCGACTCTTCACAAAGGACACCTTGGGATATTTAACGACATTGAATGTACAAATAATTTTATTGTGGGGGATGGGGGGGGTAATTTTGGGGAGGATTTTTTGGTGCCCTTAACTTGAACCTGGGTAGCCCCAGCACTTCTGCAAGATCAGTTGGAGATTGACCCAGCCGTTTTTTTCTATGATTTTCAGAACTAAACAAACAAATTTCCTTGAAGGGGTGGTGGGGGTGCAAGGGGTGAGGTAGCTTAAAACCTTGCCCAGATTCTGAAGTTCTTATGCCCAAATTTTTGGGCCTCGAGGTGTTACAGTTCAGTCGTGAAAGAATAACTTACAAAAGCATAAACACACAAAACAAACCCGGAAACGCACAAACACAATATAATTATTAATATATACATCCATGTAATATATATATGTATTTATAAATGTGTGTTTGTATACACGTGTGTTTATACATTAATAAATATATTTTGTGTTTGTATGTACATACACGTGTTTACACATGCGGTACAAACACGCTTACACGTGTGTGTGTGTGTGTGTGTGTGTGTGTGTATGTATATATATATATATATATATATATATATATATATATATATATATATATATATTTATATATATATATATATATACAAATGATGCATCATTAAACTGTGATTGCTGAAGCCAGATTGTAGTTGGAACCCACAAGTGTTATCTGCCACATGGACGCATTGTGTTTCACACACCAATCACAACCAGAAAGCATCATTGGTATTAAGCAGTCGGGAGATGTACAAATGGAAATATTGAAGTGCTCCAAACTTGGACCAACTCCATGATGATGTCAGCACCAGGATTTGTCATGACTGCAAACCCAGAAGGGCCTCCAGCAGTTCAAAATGGAAAAGTCAAAAGCTGTCACCAAGCACATGAAAAGCCAAGCTACTATTAGGTTTGGCCCTCATTTGGGCTTGTCAGGGCAACACATCGCTGTTTCATCCACTTTGTGACTTTGAAGCCTTTCGGCCAATGCCATGATGATGTTATATATATATATATATATATATATATATATATATATATATATATATATATATATATATATATATATATATATATATATATATATATATATATATATATATATATATATATATATATACATTCACACCTGATTGCATAAGGAATATAATATGCGGTGGGCTTTCTTGTCATCTTTCTATAAATAAAAAATATGCTTGTAATTAATTTGAAAATTCTCTTTGATCATCAACTTTACACTTCCGATAAACTTCTACGCATTTTCTTTCACTCTGCATTGTTTGGTATTTTCACTCTGAATATATTTTGTGTAAGATTACCTTTTTGTCTGCTTTCTTCTTTGTTAATCAGTATATCTGGATTGGTGTATTACATATCAAACAAAATATATACATAAACATATGCAAGCATCAATATACATATCCTCCTTAGGACTATATTTTTAAGTCCCAACTATTCCCACCTTCTTGTAGTATCATCTGTGGAAAGTCTTTGCCATAAGTCTTTCTTCAACTGACTTGCCAGGCCTGAAGTTTAACTGGAGCTGATTTGGCCAGGAATTTGTAATTTATAGAGGGTGCCATGATAACTCTCTTATCCTCCATGAAAGACACCGTGGGATCTTTAACATCCACCAAGTAATCCTTGAAGTTGGGACACGCAGCTTTACGTCCATCCAGTGATAACGCTGTTTCTGATGCAATATGCTGTCTGTGGAACACTGTTCCAACAATTTATAGTCTGGTGGGGAATCAAACACAGATTAGACAGCTCAAAGGTAAGGGTACCTGAGTATCTCTGCACCTTACTGTCGGACTGTAGAGGGTGGCCACAAAGTGTGGGATAAATGCAATAACATTCAATTATATTTGACTATGATCACTGCCGTTATCCAAACACACTTGAATGTCTTCTTTCATTACTTTATGCGTAGTGCTTTTGAGGATGCCCAGTTCCGCCAAGCGCTTACGGGTTGACTTCTTTGGAGATCAATCATTGGAGGCCTGAAGAACCTGAACATGTTCCAAGTAGGATACAGATTGACCACTTTGTGGCATATCAATAACAAAACATGTTGTTGTAAAGGCTTTATCCTCCCATTCTCGCAAAATCCTATGCGTTGGTGCATTCTTTCTAAAATGTTCAAGAAACACACGCCTGATGTCTTGGACTTACTGTTTGGGCCATGTTCCTTTGTGCATCCACATTGAAGCTACAAGCCACTCTTCAATACTGTGTGGACTTTGATCATACATCCTGAAAAAGAAAAAAAAGAGATATTAATTGGACATATATAAGAATGAAGCCTGGCGTTGGCTTAGTGGTTAGGGTGGCTGGCTTAGGATCCCAGGGTTCTGAGTTTGAGCCCTGCTGGCTGCTGAATTAACACTAGGTGGGGTTGACTCAGCCTGTCATCCTTCTGAGGTAGGCGAAATGAGCACCAGTGTACTGGTACTTCGGGCACTGCATCAATGGCATAGCTGTGTCCCTAACCAATGATGCAACCAGCAGCCACAGATCATCATTGACAAAGAAGAATTGAAAAGAATATTGAAAAGAAGAACTAAAAAGAACATTCATATACACAGATCTCCCACTTTGTGGCTGCTCTGTATGTGTAGATTTTAGTATAGACATACAAGTATATATGCTGTACATGTTCATATAAATGTGATATAAAATACGTGTGTGTGTGTGTGTGTGTGTGTGTGTGTGTGTGTGTGTGTGTGTGTGTGTGTGTGTGTGTGTGTGTGTGTGTGTGTGTGTGTGTGTGTGTGTGTGCACGCACATGTATGAGGACTGTCATATGTTGTACCAACTCCTTAAATGGTGCTTGCAACTTTGTACATGTATTGCTATACCTCCGATGGCCTGTGCATGTGTATATCTTACATCAATAGATTTTGGTCTATTGCGGGCAACGCTAACGTGATAAAATGGTTACACATATCAGCGACCATCAGGAATCCAATATTTAAATATTGAGTTGCTGTTAATTACTGCTTCTGTTTTGTTGATCTCTTAAGGATAGTTATCATTAGGATAATAAAATAAGTCATGACAAGGCAGAAATAAGTCACAAAAGGCTCCATATGTCACCAGAGCACATTCGAAACACGATAAATTATTCTATTTTTAATTATGAAAGTTCTAAAGGAAGTTTCAAAAGAATTGTGGTTAAACCGATGCTCTGATCTACAAATGATGCTTGGTAATGCATCGTTGTCTCTTTTGGCAACGCAAATGTAAAATAGATTTTTCCCACAACCCAAAACTTTGAGCACATCATTGTTAATAACCCACCACTTTAAAATAGACTTCATTTACTGCTTACATCACTGTAACTGCTTATCTGTCAACCATGAATCCACAGAGTTCTGAAACATTTTGTATTTATATCACTCTTTAAAAGTTCAAAATGTAAATGCACTCCATTGAAAAGTTATTCCTTTAAAGAATTATATGTTAAGATGCCTTGTTTATGGAGATATGTTTATGTTCGTCTTTTGTGAATAAAATAGGTTAACAGTCTGTCTTTAAATAATACTTCTTCTTCCCAATATTAACATCATTATAAATATTCTACTATGACCTACTACGACAACTACTACTACTACTACTCCTACTACTTCTGTAATGGCCCAATTGTTCCCACCTGTGGTGTTGGCCAGGGAACGCTTTTGGCCCAAGTCCACCCTGCTAATGGCGTTTCCCATTTCTCCTGCTGTTCTCTTTGTTTTGTTGTGTCCTGGTCAGTTCTGTGTCCTTTCTCTTCCACAAGCCTAGACCATGTACATATTTGAAAAAAATTAAAGTCTCATGAACCGGCTGGCTATGCCAGCCATTTGACTCAAGGTGATTTTGGCAGGAATTTCAATTTTGTTCAGTGTGCCAGCAATAACCCACTAACTCTTTTTGAAAGATGTGAAAGACGAATATCCAGTGCTCGCAGACAGGCTCTTCAACCTTATGTCCTACCAATGGATGGTGCACACATTGATGAATCACCCTGGATGTGAATCACCAGGATGGACAGTTTAAAGCGAGTTTGAGATTTGAACCCAGGCAAGACAACTCAAAAGTGATTGTGAATACATTTAGGCCATCCTGCCCGCTCGTTTAACTGGAGAATCATTATTAACTTATTTCTCTACTCCAATGCAAGACAAACATCACGTTTGTTTTGCAATGGCAAGTCTTTTGGGGGGGAAAAGTGTCTTTTCTATGGGCTTCTATATCTATCACACATGACTGTGTTTTCTTATCTTCTTACTGGCCTTGTACACCAATATATCTTTCTGAGCAATCGTTCTGACCACATGAGCCTGTATTCGTCATCCAGCAGTAATTCACTCATAAAGGGTACATTCGGAGAGATGGGTCTGCACAAACAAATTTTCAAGCAATGGTCCATTAACATCATACCAAAGGCTCGATAGAAGACTTGAAAGATGTCAGATAATTGGAAATGAATTATTCAGGGAAAGTGGAAAAAAAACAACAAAACAAAACCCAATCTAAGGTGTAAAACATTCCAAAGAAACTTCCTTTTGTTTTTCCAGGTAATGGTCAATGCAGAATGACGTATTTTGATGAAATGAACCATAGCTCCACCAAGATGGTTTATTCATTCATTATCAAACATTCCAACTAAATTCGATCATGTTTTAACCCGTGACAGTTCACATTACCTTGGGCATTAATTATTTCATGAAAGTATATTAAATATGTATGTAATGATATGATATATACAAATATATATGTATATTTGTATATGTATATATATATATATATATATATATATATATATATATATATATATATATATATATATATATATATATATATATATATATATATATATATATATATATATATATATATATATATATATATATATATATATATATATATATTCACATATATATATACATATATATATACATATACAGTCATATATATATATATATATATATATATATATATACATACATATACATATATATATATATATATATATATATATATATATATATATATACACACATATATATGTACAAATATATATTATATATTTACATATATATATATATGTACAAATATATATTATATATATATATATATATATATATATATATATATATATATATATATATATATATATATATATATATATATATATATATATATATATATACATATATGTATATACACATATATAATACAAATACATTTAGGCAATCTACCTGTGTGTATATATATATATATATATATATATATATATATATATATATATATATATATATATATATATATATATATATATATATATATATATTTTGTTGTCGATATCCGCCACTCCGGGGTGCGGACGACCGCCTTGAGCTCAATTGCGGCCGTGCGCGCCCACCGAACATGGCAATCTAGTCGCAGCTTCCGGATCAACGCCGGAACCCAGCTACGGGTGTTTTTAACACACCATAAACCAGCCAATTCTTCTGTCCACGCGCTACAGGGTCAATCGCCGAATTGTCGATGTACCTAATTATTCGCGCGGACAAAAATGCTGGGAGTTTATACCTCAACGGGACCTGCACGAAAACGAGCCGTTTTAGCAGCTCATTCCATATGCGATTGCCGAGCGGTTTTATATCGCCAAGTCCCGTCGGACCAGATGTACGTTTTATCGGCTTATAATCAGCCAGCTAATATCCAGAACGCAATTATGGCAGTCAATGGAGGAAGGGACGCAACGAGCAGGTGAACATTCAAAAAATGGGGGTGTTTATTTGTACACGTATGCAGTCAATGAAGCAATGGGGCTCAGGGACAAGACACGAGCAAAGACCTACAGCCGATGTCTATTTATTATGTACATGCACTTAATCAGTTTGTTATTTATGGACAAGGCGCCACAGACTTTCATGCAAAATCCCAGAAAGAAAGGAAGAACCGGGCTCGTGAGCCTTTATAATTGCTCGGAGCCAGGATGACCGAAGGGGCTCCGAGAGACCGAGCGGGCTACCTGCCACCCTCTTGATGACTCGCTGGGCGACCTTCGATGTCTCTGCCCGCACTCCAACCTCCGAACTCTCCAGCTCTCTTCCCAACTCCACCACACCAGCGCAGCGCGAGCTTGAACGCTCTCTCCCAGCGCTCTTCTCCAAGCTCTCTTCCCGACTCCACCACATCAGCGCAGCGCAAACTTGAACGCTCTCTCCCAGCGCTCTTCTCCAAGCTCTCTTCGTTCTTTGTCGATGACTCGGCGTCTCTTCAACCGCTCAACTGGACTCCAGGCTCTAAACTCAAGTCGACTCACCAACTCGACTCACCAACTCGTTCTCCAACTCCACTGGACTCCAGGCTCCAAACGCAACTCTCCGGACTCCAACACTCCACTCGCTTCTTGGTGTTTCAGCGCGGCTTTTTATCGGGTTCGGGGGGGGGGTGCTTGCTCTTTCACCTTCGACCCTTCACCCCCGACTGGCTCCGCCCCTTTCGCCATTTTGATCCGATCTTGCCGTCAAACGCGGTCGTGTTAGGAATCACCGTCTTCACGCGGAGGTGTTTGGAATCACCGGATTCACGCGGTTGTGGTGAAGATGGTGAGGAGATGATGGCGGTTGTGGAGAAGATGGTGAGGAGATGATGGCAGTTGTGGAGAAGATGGTGAGGAGATGTTTGTGGTTTGTGGAGAAGATGGTGAGGAGATGATGGCGGTTGTGGAGAAGATGGTGAGGAGATGATGGCAGTTGTGGAGAAGATGGTGAGGAGATGTTTGTGGTTTGTGGAGAAGATGGTGAGGAGATGATGGCGGTTGTGGAGAAGATGGTGAGGAGATGATGGCGGTTTGTGGAGAAGATGGTGAGTAGATGTTTGTGGTTTGTGGAGAAGATGGTGAGGAGATGTTTGTTTAAAATAAAAGACAGAAAAGAATAACACTACCTCAAAGGTTCACAGCCTGTTATACATCGGTGGGGAAATCTAACCTGGAACACCCACTTATCGACATAACTGATCTTCGGGGAACCTGAATGGTGATCTGTGAATTTCCACAACCGTAACAATATGATGGCACTTTATAGCTGGGCTGAGATTCTTGGTCAACTTGCAGTCATCTCACAGGGATCTTAAGCTGCCATTTTGTTTTCGGCCTGTTCAAATATGCCTTGACTTGGAACAGGCCACAGCGGTTTCTGTATGATAAAGCACTCAATTTTTTTTTTGTTTGCTTTCCTCACTCATATCATCGAATGCCTGATCTTCATACCTACAAATCGCTGTGTGCATTGCTTTTGTAGGTGCTATAGTTTTCAAATTAGGAGCTTGGAGCAATGTTATCTTCTATATAAAAGTGAATGAGACATTGTTTGTTTGTTTGTGATGCTTCTCCTCTGAGCTCCCAAGGTTAATCAGGACGAAACTTTATCGGATAATTGTTTTCCCATGATTTTCCTTACTAGGGCTTTTAAAGTCATTTTTTTCAGAATTTATAACTTCTAAACACATGAGTGACCACCTGTTGCCATCTCTGATCCATTTGTACAATGCTTTGTAAAAAACCCAATTTTTTTCAGATTTCAGATTTCCGATACTGATATAATTGGTGAGAAGGTGAGCCCCGATTATCAAATATATTGTCAGATGTGAAAAATAGCTGTTAATTTATACGTTACAATGATCTGAAAGATGGACAAAAAAGGAGTCACACGACCTCTCAAATGCGCAAATCACTAATTATTCAAAAACCAAAAATAGTACAAAGACAATCTATACACCAAGAAGTAATTTTACTGCTCATCTAAGGACATAAATCTCAAGGTTGGAAGAAGAGTTTGTCGAAAAATGGTTACCACCTTAGCTAACTTCTCCAAATATACACCCTGTGAAAATTACTTGGTGGTAGGAGGGAGGGGAAGGGAATGGTAAGGGTGGGGTGGGAGTCTGGAGGGAGTGGGTGGGGTTGGAGGAGGCAGGAGAAAGCTTGAATGAAGGAGGGGCAGGGTGAGAGGAGGGAGGGGAAAGAGAGGGAAGATGGACCCTGCATTGACCGGAAACTCCAGGTACCTTTGCGAGTGTATATATATATATATATATATATATATATATATATATATATATATATATATATATATATATATATATATATATATATATATATTTATATATTTTCTATAAAGCTGTGTTTGTGTCTGTGGGTCATAAGCGCAACCCATTCTACAGGCCATGCCTTCTCCTCTCTCTCCCAGCATCATAAGCACCACCCTTGAGCCATGCCATGCCTTTCCATCCAGCCGCCTAGAAATTGCCACCATATTTTTCGCTCCGCATAACTTTGATTGCTCATAAGCCTCTGATGTACATTTGAAGACTGAATCACTCATCTTCTATCATTAAATAGAGGCACCGTTTTGAGGAAACAAAGGTACATTTTGATTACATCTCAAATGAGGTAATGCATTCTTTCTTCACAGCGATCGTGGCAGCAGTCTAATATACACTGCCCAATGAAGGTACGTTCGCAAAAGGCTGAGGAAAGAATATAGTGGTCTTTCATTTTTTTTAAACAACTCTTGGCTTTCACCTGACTTTTCAAGGCTTATAAACAAACTTATGGACATGTAATTCACATGTTACGTGATCAATAAGTCAGGAGGCCGCCGGGGAAATTCCTAGTAGATATTTATTATGCACACGTACACTTTAAAGAAGTTATGTACACATCTATATATTCCTAAAACTCTCATCTTGTGTGTGTAATATATATATATATATATATATATATATATATATATATATATATATATATATATATATATATATATATATATATATATATATATATATATATATATATATATATATATATATATATATATATATATATATATATATATATATATGTATGTATGTTCCGAATAGCACAAAAATTTTAGGGCCCCTTCCTCACCATTCCCCTGTGGTGTGCAATGTCAAGTTTCGTTGAAATCGGGCAACAAAAAAATTATTAAAAAAATCAATTCCCGATTCGGTCAAGTTTTGGAATGACGATCCATAAAGCGCAAGGACAAACCATGGAGAATGTGTTGATATACCTCGAGAAACTGGTTGGCCGAATGATGACTCCTGAGGTAAATGCTCAAATTTTCTTCAAGTTAAAGTTTTACCACTAAATAATGTTAAAATTTTGTGTCTTTTTTTTTCTTCATCAACCGCTTTCACAACGGGAACCCAACAGGTTCATGGGTCGTCTAATGCACTTTAAAGTTGAACGAAATGTACATGTCCACTTTCCTATACTCAACATCACCTCTGAATTTATGTACATTTTAAAAACTAAAACAACACATTGAAAACTGAATTAGGTACAACGAAAATTGTCATGATTAATATTTGAAGTCTTTATTAATCAAAAGAAAGTCTTTTTTTGTCGAAATTTTGAATGTGTTGTATGCTGTCGAGATGTCCAGCGATGTGTTCAGTTACCAAGCAGCAGCTAGTGCTTGCCAAGCCAGACGTTCCTTAGCAACGGTTTTAAATGGAGTGCTTGCTTGAGTACTTAAGCCACTTGACAAGTGCTCTGCAAGAAACCTGGTAACTGAACACACCCCAGATTCATTACATGGCAATGAGGATAAACAACTAGAGTGGAGACCATGACTTATTTCAGTCAGGTAGATGAATTTGTCCCTCAGGGGGCAGATTTTGACTCAATACTGGCAAGTTCGAGGTTGGTAGGAATAAAAGCCAGTTTTACATATATGTTTTTTTCCCCCAAACGTGGTTCAAGACCTTGCAAAAATTACTTTGTGGGAGGAGGGAGGGGAAGGGGTGGGGTGAGAGGAGAGACCCGGCATTACCTGGAAATGCCGGGTACACCCTGCGAGCACTGAGGTTGTTTGAATTGATCAAATTCTCCTGAAGAGTACTTGACTGAATTGGGAATTGATTTTTTAATAATTCTTTTCATTGCCTGATTTTAACGAAACTTGATACTGCACACCGCAGGAGAATGGTGTGTAAGGTGGGCCAACAATTTTTGTGCTATTGTGTACCATTTTGGCTGTATTTCGGGAACATACATACACACACATACATACATACACACATACATACATAATGAGAGTTTTGTAATATATAGATATACAGGGGCTGTTAAATATATATGTGTGTGTGTGTGTATATATATATATATATATATATATATATATATATATATATATATATATATATATATATATATATATATATATATATATATATATATATATATATATATATATACAGCTAATGCTTCATTTGGAACCTTCAGAAATGTCTTCATGTCTTTACTGGTGTTGTCAAGAGGCAAAGGGAAACACAGGTTACCAGAACGCCACCATTGTCCAACAAGTTTTTAATCTGACCATCACACACCAGGCCTGCCCACGCATGTGCAGACGCAACATAGCAATACATCACAAGTGGCTTTGTTTATGTTTATTTCATGTTTCTTTTGAAAATATTTCATTTGTTTCATTTGGAACAATTACCCCTTCATTAAGGAATGTTTCATTTGGGACAATTATTTGGGACAAATGTTTCATTTGGAACAATTATTCCTTAAGGCCCAGTCACACCTTGACGTTTTCACCAACGTATGCCGATTTTTGAATTTTTTTTCTAAAACGCTGGCACACGTTGAATACGTTATGGGTAAGTTTTGATAACATTGAGAGCACGCTGAAAAACACTGCCATACGTCATTGTACGCTGGCTTTAAACGTTGTACTTTTCGGTTGTCCTCAAATTTTTGCACGCTTGAAATTTCACGACGTATGCCGGCGTATGACTCACACGTTCCGCTACGCTGGCCACAAGTTGTATGCACGGTCTGCGATCGTTGACAGACGTCAACACATGCTACTTGTAAGTTAATCATAAGTTGAGACACGCCGAGGTAATGTTTCGCGTACCCGAAACTTATTTCTAACCTATGATTAACGTGTTGTTGGCACGTTACGCAATCGTTGCCACACGTCGACAGCCGTTACTTTTAAGTTACTCATAGGCTGAAAGACATCGGTATAATGGATCGTCCTTGCGTCAGCGTCCACGGCCACGGCCAGGACACTTATTTGCAGCATTCTTCAAACTTTTCTTCGGCATGACGAGGATGTTCACACTTCGATGTCTAGCTTGGCTATGATTCCAATTGTCCATCGGCAGCATCGATTTAAAATAGTCGAGTTTGAGCGTTTTAACACGTTCAGAAGAAGCGCTTCAAATTTTCAAACCCCAGCGTCAAAAAACAAAGGCGAGTGACAGCAATTTAAATCGTTCATTGTAAACAATGAAAATAGTTGAGTGGTACCGTTTAAAAGTCGTTGAGTGTAAATAAAAATCCAATTGTTGAGCGCAAGCGTCGACTTCCAATAGTGGGGTTTGAGCGATTTACCACGTTCAATAGAAACGATTAAAATTTCCGAGCGCCAGCGTCAAAAAACAAAGGCGAGTGACAGCAATTTAAATCGTTCATTGTAAACAATGAAAATAGCTGAGTGGTACTGTTTAAAAGTCGTTGAGTGTAAAAAAAATCCAATTGTTGAGCGCAAGCGTCTACTTTCAATAGTGGAGATGCAGCCATTTAAATCGTTGAGTGGTAGCCTATGAATAGCAAACCCCACGTCACCGGCAAAGAAAAACTGCCGCACGAGATGGATAAGTTCGGCTATCGTTGGGCATAGTTTGTGAACGCCGGCTACACGATAATTATTCGTTGGTATACCGTATCTATAAGTTATCGAAGCGCTCTATGCACATTATTAGTTCATTGTGCATTTGTCCAACCCGTTATGAAGAGACCTAAATCGTATAAACAAGCCATAGCTCATTGTTGAAAAAGCCCCATAAAAAATAGCCGCGAAGAACTTGGAACAATGGTGCAAAGATGTCTCCTACCCGTGGACACGCGGACGCAAGGAGGATCCATCATAACCCACACCCTCCCCCTCACACTCACCTACTACTACCAACATGAACAAACTACTACTAATACTAATACTGATACTGATACTGTTACTGCTGACATGGACATCGACTCAAAAAGGACTCGAAAACACTGTTGGGTTCCCCTTTTATGAACACCATTTTTATATACCAATTCCCAAAATCGCTGGGAACACGTCTTTATATGGCAGTTGTAAGTTAGAAACACGTTCATTTATTTTTTTTGTCGACCGGAAGACGTCATTGGAATACGTCTACATACGTCAATGTGTGTTGGGACTATGTAAAGAATTGGTTCAAAGCACGTCAAACATAAGTTAGAAATAAGTTTCGCGTAAAAAAGGCTACTGCGACATGTTTCAACTTATGAGTAGCTTATAAGTAGCCTTTGTGGACGTGTGTAAGCGTCCGCATATCGTGTGTACAACTTATCCCCATCGCATGCGGAACGTGTGTCATACGCCAAGTACGTCGTAAAATTTTGAACATGTTTAAAATTTCTTGACGTACTCTACTTCCTACGACGTATGATAGTGTACTTTAGCATTCTACTCACGTATACCAAACTTACTCATACCGTATTTGACGTGCCCCAACGTTTTAGACACATTTTTCTTAGGTCGGCATACGCTGCAAGATCGCCAAGGTGTGACTGTGATGTTGACACTTCCATTTATGCCCAAGTGTGTGCTTTCAGAAAATGTATACTTTGCTATGGGTCCTATGGATATAATTGCTTACAAAGCATGTTTTTTTATCCAAACACAGGCTATTTTTTTTTCCATTTTTATAGCTCATTTTTTAGAAATGGGTAACATGTATGATTGTATATGTTGTCCAAAATGGTTGAAAATGCATTTTTTGTTTGATATATATATCATTATACATAAGAATAGAACAATTCCTCGAAACAGTACATTTCTTATGACCTTTCGCATATATTGGCACCTTCAAATGTGTGAAATCTCAGATTTTGCAAAATTTCCCCCAGTCATAGTGAGGCTTACAAAATCTTATTCCAGAAATTTGAAGTGCATCTGATAGAACATCTTAAATAGCAATTTACTTCTGCATAAAGTGATGATTTAAAATGGCAAGT
Organism: Eptatretus burgeri; assembly: GCF_056783735.1. Taxonomy (NCBI): domain Eukaryota; kingdom Metazoa; phylum Chordata; class Myxini; order Myxiniformes; family Myxinidae; genus Eptatretus; species Eptatretus burgeri. The sequence continues at coordinate 34,185,331 of NC_140965.1, forward strand.
TTCAACATGGATCATTACTACTAACCAGTTTTTAGGTTCACTTCCATGATTGGGTCAAAAATGTTCGGAAGTACGTAACAAATTGCATTTACCAAGCTGCTACAAAATTACTGGTAGCTATAAGCCTGATTTTATAACCATTGAATAAGTTTACTAAGATGGCCCTATGATATAAAAATCAATACCAAAGGCCAGTTTGTGTTCAGTATACAGAACATCAAATGTCGTTAGGAAGTACATAACGTTTTTAAGAAATCTGCACTTTTAATCCTAAGATGTTAGCTTGGTTCATCACAGCATGTATTTATTTCTATCGTTAAGTTTATGTGCATATATATTTATAACCTGAATGAACACTGATCAATTTGATAATTTCATATGACCTTGACCTCTTTGCTCAAGGTCAAATATCAGGTAAACCAAATATTCTCCATATATGTGGTTTCCAATTAGTGTATAATACATATCTAAGCCATCAGACCAATTTTAGAATGATACGAGTGGTTCCTTGATACAGATAATTGATAACCAACTTTGACCCTGTCAGAGCAAGAGAAAGAGGAAGAATTAAGCTCTGCCAAAATAGATCGTGAATCCCCATGATGTTGGCTAACAAATGATATGCAAAACTTAATCATACAATGACTTTCATTTTTTGGTCCCTCGTGTCCTAAATGTGTACATAATACCTTGCTACAAGCCGGAATTGAGTTTTCGATGAAGAGAGCAACTCCGCCACCAGGACAAGGCTCAGGTCTGTCATACCGGAGGAGGGAGTAATCAGGGAGAGATACGAGGGAGTCAGAGACGTCTTGAAGGAGGAAAGTTTCTGTTAAACAGATTATATCTGGTTTGTCAGTGGCAACCTGTATGGAAAGATCTGTCAGGTTTGAGTAAAGGCCCTGAATGTTTGAGGTGCACACTGTGAAGGAAGACGGAGGGGAGGAGGCTTTGGGTGCAGGGGATGGTAGGGGGTGGGTAGTATGAGTGAGGAGGGGGAGAGGTAGGTAGAGATGTTGACAGTGTGTGGGGGATTACAGAAGAGCTTGGGGAGAGGTCCGGATGAAGAGGAGAAAAGGCTCGTTGGTGATGGGATGAGGCATAATGGGGAGTAATAAGAGAAGGAGCAGAGGGAACTCGAAGAATGGAGGAGGTGGAGTGATGAAATGGAAGAGAGAGGGGGCAGGGGAAGGAGGCAGCTTTGTGGATGTGTTTGTGTGTGTATTGGGGGGGGACTTTGAGAAAGGGGAGTGAGGGGGGAGAATGGAGGGAAAACGGTGAGAGCGGAGAGTTGAGGGAGAAGGGAGACGGGGAAGTTTTTGAGAAAGGTGAGAGGGAAGCTTTGAGAAGGAGGGGAGACGATGAGAGCAGACATGGCCAAGGGGCAGGAGGGTGATGGGAGAGGTGGGGAGAGGGGAAGGATGAGACTTGGTGGTGGTATGGTGAAAAAGGGAGCATGGAGCAGGCAGGGTGAGGTACAATATTTGAGGGTTTGGGAAGAGGGGGAGGTGTGAGGGGAAAGAAAGAGCATGTTTGAAATGTTGAGTGTACCGATTAAGAGAGTGAGATATCTGTTAGGTTGGAATGAAGTCTACATATGTTATAACACCACACCGTTTGGGAGAACAGAGGAGGAGCTGATAAGCTGGTACTTATTTTGCCGACCTCGGAAGGATGATAGGCTGAGTCAACCCACTTAGTGTGGTCATGAAAGTCAACCCATTTCGTGTGATATTGTGGCACGACAGGGGCTTGAACTCAGGACCATAAGATCTTGTAAGTCAGCCACCTTTTCTGTTAAGCCAACACCAGGCTTAGATGTTTCACCATGCATTATTCTATATGACTTACCTTAAAAGAAACTTCAATGCAGGAGTAGGCCATTGGGTCCATCAAAGCTTGTGCAATGATTGCCAACATATGGTTGTTTGTCGATACTCTATCATTTCAAAACGAATTCTGTCATATCCTGTCATTTCAAGCTTGAAATCTTGCAGTGATGAGATTTTTGTCACAACTTCAGAGCACCATCAACAACACACCTACATCCATGCGCTGTTCCTCCTGCACATGCTGCATACAAATTATTTAAATGCCTCCTGAGGAGGTGATACCCGAATCATGTTTGTCTTCATCACTGTTCGCTGGAACTTTCATGAACCACCAGATTCAGCAATTCCAGTGTTGATCAAAAGTTTCCACGAAAGTACTGTTGTTACGCCTGAACAATCAGTTGGAACATGGTGGTGGTGAAACATATCCGGTCAGATCTGTAATGTGTTTATACCACATCTTCCCACTACGTGTGATTATTGCGAGTGATAACGAGCTGTATTGTCGAGTTCTGCTGCCGTGAAAGAGAAATACCTAAAAAGGAGAAAGTGGAAATTTTGTGAGTGAAAAATAAGGAAGCAAAGCCAGTGAAGACATTTTTGTTGGTTACACTGTTTATGGCATGAAACCGAAAGTGATGTGCAAGGATGTTCCTCAAGGCTAAATTACAACAGATTTGGGTTCTGCAGCTTTAGAGATGGTTCGTTTGGTGTGCAGATGGATGATAATTGTTTAGACTTCACCTTAAACCAATAACGCAATCCTCCTGCAAACCACATTTTAAGATGTGTGGTCCATATTTGAATTTGGTCTGTCATTTAAACCTTGGGTTTTGGAAAGTGGTGGGTTTTTGTTTTTTTAGTGTACACCGTCGAGGCTCGTATGAGAGCTAACACACAGAACATACAACAACGGGAACAGGGATACGAGGAGATCTGTGGGAGGGAGAGGGATAGGGTGCGGTACACAGGGTAAACAAGATGGATATTTAAGGGACTTTCAGGACCTTACATGATGGGGATTTTCAAGAAGGAAGCAGAGAATTTGAAGGAGGAGGGTTTAGGGTGGTTTAATGGGGGGGGGGGGGAAAGATCATGGTTTTGGTTGTGGGAAGATAAGAGATGTTGGTGAACAGCTGTTTTATTAAGACCTGGAGGGAGGAGTGGTATTGAAGAGAGTGTGGGAGTTTGTTCCAAAGGTGGGAAAAAAGAGAAGTAAAAGAGTGAGGGTGAGCAGGGACTCTTGATTTTGGCAGTTTCACCAGAAGGGTTTTTTTTAGCCACGTCTCACTAAGGCTGAGGTCACATTTGCCAGGGCGACCGTGGGGTCTACAATATGTACGGGCACTAGCAATTATACGGCGGCCGCAGTATTTCCACGGTCACACAATGTAGCAGTCACATATGTTTTTATTTTTGGGGGAGCCGCACGGTGTATTAGAAATTGTGGAGATCGAAAACGTGGGGGTGCCATACGGTCTTTGATTTGATGTCGCACTGTGACCTTAGGGCGTCGCTGCGGCGGCCATAGAATTTTTAAGGCAGACGCAAGGTGCCCGGAAGGCGACCGCAGGGGGGCCCTAAGGCGAATGTGCGGCCAGACGGACGGTAACGATTGGGTATATATATACCAGTTCTTTTTTTACTGAAATAAAAATATATCAGTATATATAACTCAATATACTATAACTATAATATACCGTGGTGCCGCCAGAATCCGAATGCCCCATTGTTTGAACAAATTGGAATCCGAACAATTTTTTTCGAGAAAATTTTGCCATAAAAACCTAATACATTTAAAAAAACCGAAAACAACGTAGCGTTCATGTTTGTTCACGTGTCTCCCCCACCTGTTCGACCCACATCTTTGCGCTTTGTTCATTCAGTTCGTCGGTGGAAGTCCTCGAGAAAGCATCTCTCGTGTGTCGATCGATACTTTAGGCCTCAGTCACATTGGCTCTACAGCGAGGATACGGCGGCCATACGCCCTCTGAATTGACAGAAACGTGCGGCGGCTGCAGAGAAACTGAGGTGGCCTCAGGGTGGCCCTACGCCGTATGGCTATATTTTACAGGTCGTAAGGTCGCCGTGGAATTATAACGCGGAGTTATAACTTTTTTTGCATTTCTTTTTTGCATTTTCCCCAACAAACAACAACCACACAGGCCGTTTCTTCGCTCTCGTGTGCTCGTACGTGCGTGGCACGGAAGTTCACATATCACAGTTACGATGATTCGCAATTTAGGTTTTAATGGCCAATTATTCAATTAGCGCCAACGTATTTTGCCTTTTCGCAATGTCATCGCAAGGAAAAATCAAAAGAGAAGAGAAGAGAGAAAAAAAATTTACTTCCTGGTTCGGAGCATACCAGCACTCTGATGTTACCGAAATTTATGCACCGTCTCATATGAAAAGGATCATAACTTGCGGCATTGTGTTTATCTATAAATGCGCATAAGAAATCGAGAAATTATTAGAATACACGAAGTCAGCATTATCCGGAAGCCCGTACGTTGTAACCCGTAATGGGGAACGCGGCTGAGCTTCCCTTCCCCATCGGTCACGCCCACGCAACAACGTGTCTTGTCATTGGTTTGTAAATAAATGGCCATAACTTGGGAAGCACTTGTCCGATTAATATCAAACCTTGAAAAGGCACATCCTCAGGGCCGCAACAATATACCTGGCAAGTTTCAATTAGATCGGACCAGTGGTTGTCGAGAAACAGCGGTCACAGACACACACACACACACACACACACACACACACACACACACACACACACACACACACACACACACACACACACTGCTGGAATTATAGATATATTGGGAAAATATTTTTGGAATCCGAACATTTTGCAATCCGAACAGCCTCCTGGAATGAATTAAATTGGGATTCTGGGGGCACCACGGGATAGGCAAACACCTATACTCCGATCTCTAGCGGTAGCGCACGGTGGACGCACGGTCGACGCAGACTGCCACGGAGGCCGTAGGTAGGTGCACGGCGGGCATAGGGGAACCGTGTGTCGACCCTGCGTTGCCCGCAGATAGTCACACAGACCGCAAGGCCACCGTACGGCAACTGTGGAAATAGTCCGGCCGCCGTAATTTTTTGGCTGTTGGGAAAATTCATTTTTCATTGAGAAGAGCTTACGGCAGCCGCACGAATAATGCAAGCCCACCGTACGCCCTCCGTACGGTTGACGTGGAACACATCTATGTCATAGCTTGGCTTGTCGAATTGCTACGGCGAATGTAGAAATGAAAAAAAGTTATAACTCCGCACTATAATTCCACGGCGATCCTACGGCCTGTAAAATAAACCCATACAGCATAGGGCCTCCTGCGGCCACCTCAGTTTCTCTGCGGCCGCCGCACTTTTCTGTCAATTCAGAGGGCGTACGGCCACCTTATCCTCGCCGTAGAGCAAATGTGACCTCGGCCTTAGCGAGAGCTCCGTCTTCTCCTTCTTCTTCTGGTTCTTCTTCTGGTTCTTCTTCTTCTTCTTCTTCTTCTTCTTCTTCTTCTTCTGAAGACAAAACCTTTAGGACTCGGCTCTTTTACATGCAGGATCCGGATCTCCTTAAATACTAAACACCTGTACACATCCTCGCATTGAGGGTGCCCTTTGAGAGCGTCTATCATCAACTTTTAAATATATTCGGACATTTGCTGTAAAGTTTCGAAAAGTTCACGTTACTATTTAAAGATTATTCCATTTAATGTGTTGTAATTTCGTAAATACACGATTTTCTCGTCATGAACAGGAGCCTCCATGACGGGTCTCGCTATTGGCTCCATCAAGGCACGTGACGAAATATCGGAAGTTGTTATTGCCTTTAGGACGCGGCTCTTGGACACATTTGTCCTTGTTGATGGAGCTTGAGTGCCCTACGCAAATATCGGGAGGGGAGGGGTGTAGAGCACAGACAGAGTGTGTGTGTGTGTGTGTGTGTGTGTGTGTGTGTGTGTGTGTGTGTGTGTGTGTGTGTGTGTGTGTGTGTGTGTGTGTGTGTGAGTGTGTGTGTGTGTGTGTGTGTGTGTGTGTGTGTGTGTGTGTGTGTGTGTGTGGTGGGGCAAGTTGGAGAGGAGATGGTAGAAGACAGAAAGACCACTCATGCCTGCTTTGAGAGAGTGAGAGACCCAAAGGCTCAGCCTCATCGCAGGGGATACCAATGATCTTAAATGCCTTGGTCTCTACAGCTTGAAGCCGAGAAAGATGAGAGGCGGGAACACCAGCCCAGAGTGGAGAGCAGTACCCCCATCAGGACGGTTGTGGAAGGGATGCTATGTTGAAACAGGTTGCACAGTTCATCATCTTAAATGATCTTTTTATAATGTATTTCATTTCCCTCACAGAAGGAGACGGTATTACATTTGGGTCCGTTTGTTTGTTTGTCTGTTTGTTTGTTTGTCTGCAACAGAACTTTCGTGTTTTTCTCTGCAACCGCTTGTCGGATTGAGATTAAATTTTCACCATCGGTGCGATTGCTCATGTGGAATGTTTTAAAGCAATTATGACGTCATATGTCACGTGATGTGGCAGCCATGTTGGAAAACGCAAAAACTTTGGACCTCTATCTCTGAAACCGTACTAAGGAAAAAATTGAAACTTTGCACAAAGCAAGTATTCCTCATGGGGAATTAATGTCGTATTTTTATGATGTCTTATTTTTATGATTTTTATTTTATGATATGATTTTATGATTTACGTTTTGTATCCTACTGATAGGTCGGATCTGGATCTGGACCTCCAAGACGTAATCTGCTTGTTCTTGTCACCGACCCAACTCATCCACCAAATTTTATCTGAATCTGTCCACAACGTTTTGAGATATCCTGCACATAAACAGACAGACAAACAGACTGGAAAAACATAACATCCGCCCACCTAAGTGGCAGAGTTAAACATATTTGGGGTTTTTAATGGACATTTGCACTTAAAAAGTACAAAGCACTCAATATATCTCAATTCTGATGTTACTTGAAATGTTCTTCTTCTTCTTCTTCTTCTTATTTTGGCTGCTCCTGTTAGGGGTCGCCACAGCGGATCATCCGTATGATCCGCATAGTGATTTGGCACATGTTTTACGCCGGATGCCCTTCCTGACGCAACCCTGGTCACCTCTTACGACACAGGGATATGGTACACCTATTTTAACCGGGGTATACACCGGCCCAGTACACTGGTACTCATTTCGCCAACCTCGGAAGGATGACAGGCTGAGTCAACCCCCTGGTGTATTAATTCAGTGGCCCAACGGGGCTTGAACTCAGGACCTTTTGGATCCCAAGCCGCTGCCCTAACCACTGCGCCAACACCAGGCACCAGGTTACTTGAAATGATATGATATTTTAGTCAGTTTTACAAAACCTATATGGTAAAAATGCATATGCATTATTGCTGGACGTACTTACAAACAATATGTGACTTTTGAAATGACATAATCCACTCCTGAATGTTCGATGCGCTTGAGCAGAACCCCCAAGTACCAGTGATCATTGGGGCAAGGAACATATATTGTGTGTGACAGATAAGGTTTGGTATCTAAAATGACTCACAAAGCTTCTAAAAGAAGCCTAAAATACTTGGAAAAGTATCTGTGACAAAGGGGTGTGCCCCTGTACAATGACAGACTTAAAGAACCTTCTGATCAACTTGCCCAAAAAGTTGATATCTTGCTGCCGTACTGCAAAAACTCCCTACGAAGTGGGTCTTGCAAGGCCTGTGGATGGGATATTGATGGCCATGTTCTACCCAACCTCCACGATCATCCTTGTCGGTGAGTAGTCTTTTAACCTTGCGGGATTACCTTGTATCAGCATGGCAGGCTTGGTGAATTATTTAATGGATGTCTGCATTTCAAAAGATTCTGCAGTCATTACCAATATTCAGGCAGACTTCCCAGAGGGAGACACCATACCTGGTTTGGGTGCTTCTTCACGCCGATGGGAAGATCATGTCTGTGGCTTATGAATGCACAGGGGAATTTTAAAATGATGATATTATAATATTTACCATTAATCATGTGGGGGAGGATGGGTGGGTGTGGGAGCTTTATGGGTTGTGAGGGCCATTATAAATATATATTTTTTGTTTGGTTCCAGAGCCAAAAGAGAATCTACATGTGTACTATATATTTGCATCTATTGATGAAAGTTTAAGCATCCATCTTATGTGTGTATGTGTGCATGTGTGTGTGTGTGTGTGCGTTTGCATGTGTTATTACATATTTGGCCTCTGCTAGCTTGTACTAACAGGAAATGGTACGAACTAGACTCCTCTCATCAACGGATATTTCTCATATTCCAATATTTCCGTGACTCCGATTTGCATTCAGGAACACAACAATTATGGATAACCAATTTGAAATTGCTATTCTTTTATCTAAATGCTGAAAATCATGCTTGAAAGATGATTTCAATTCCACATTTAGCGCTCGTAAAGGCAGGGTAAAAGTGCCCCACAAGCAGAATTGAATCGCTGAAAACGGACTCACAGACATGCAAAAGACCTCCTTTCGCATTCATAAGGCATTTTGAAAATTGCACATTGCTTTTGATTCATCAACAGCCCTTACTGACCATGATAAATAATGTTATTGGTACATACATGTAAGTATTTCTTGTTGGTGCATAAAGAATCATTTTTAGCTCACCTGTTCGAAGAATAGAGAGCTATAGCGATACCCCCGGCGTGAGCGTGAGCGTCAGCGTGAAAATGTTGAAGTTTTTGGTACAAGTTATTTAGAAGCTTGCCATTCATTTAATATGTGTACGAGGATGCCGATATTTGGCATGGAGGTTCCTTTGCGGTATGTTATTGATGTCGTGAAGTTGAAATTAAAAAACAATTTCAAATGTTTCAAATTTTTGACCTGTTTTGAACTTAACTTTTTTGTAGCACATCAACGTTAAAGTTTTTGGTGCAAGTTATTTTTTAGAAGCTTGCCATTCATTTAATATGTGTACTAGGATGCTGATATTTGGCATGGAGGTTCCTTTTTGGTGCACTATTGGTGTAGTGAAGTTGAAATTAACAACTGATTTTAGAATTTTTTTTAAATTTCAACCTAAGATGGTGTCAAAGCCACCAAATGCATGCCTGTTTATACTAGATGCTTGCCATTCATTTAATATGTGTACTAGTTTACTAATTACAATATACAAATACATATATTGCTTTAAAATTATTTGCATCAGACTTCACTGCAATGCTTTATAAAAAATATTATTAGACTAGTCTTTCAAAAACGATAAATGTATAAACAGGCGGGCATTGGGTGACTTTGACACCAACTCTCTGGTTAACTTGATGATTGATTGATACGGAGACATTCCTCATGCAATCAAATTGTCAGCATATTACATTTACTGGACTATAATAATTATAAAGTCAGGTCAGATTAGATCTGTGACTTGCTACAGGTACCATGTAAACCTGTACTAACCTGTTTCATGGTTGGGTTGTCAGCGACTAAACAGTCTCCCCCACCAGGTTTTCTGATGAGGAGGGTCTATGGTTAGGGACATCCAGCAGGATTAAAAACAAAACCTGTCAAGTGGCGGAGGAGCTCCTTGTGAGCCAATGGCCATCCATATTTAGTGCCCAACTGTGTCTGTGGACATCCTCCTGCAGTTGGGTTACATTTCTTAAAATGTTGCTGGCAGGATTTGTGCTCCGGCCATTGTAAAATGCTTCACTCCGCAAATCACAAGAAAACCGCAAAGAAAATTGAAAACCCACTCTGTGGGAGTACCTCCTGTACAGCTGCCGCTGCAGGGCAGCTCATCGGATGATGGGATTGGGGCAAAGCCTTCAGGACCCCCAGTCTTTGATGATAGGAGGAAAACCATGGGGTCACCTTCCCAGGTCAGATTGCGATAGTGTGTGTCAGGGTGATGCTGAGGTGTCATCCACCAGAAGGCGGTCTCCTTGGGTTAACCTGAGGCAGTCCCTTCAGAAGGGTGCCTGGAATGTCCTATCCCTAAGAGAGGATGACTACCTGTCTCTGTTATCATCTGAGCTCAAGTGTTTGAACATCAGTATTGCAGCACTCTCAGAGGTTTGGAAACCGGACTGTGGCAGGATCATGGCAGGTGGTTACACTTACTCTTGGTCTGGTCGCTTTAAAGGTTGCCATGCCAAAGGAGTTGTTGTAGCTGTGTCCAATAAGCTGACTCCAATGATAATTGAGGTAACACCGATCAGCGAGCATATTATGAGACTAAGGATTCGTCACTCCTTGGGTGGCATTTCCCTAGTCTCAGCATATGCTCAAACTGAGGCGAGTGGTCGAATCGTGAAGAACTCATTCTATGCCACGCTCGAGTCTGTGGTTGATCAGTGCCCCAGGTGAGATACTCTTCCAGTCTTGGGGATTTCAATGCATTGACTGGAACTGATAGGTATGGTTATGAGATGTGTGTTGGTCCCCATAGGTCTGGAACTGTGAACCAGAATAGCACTGAGTTCCTTGACTTCTCAAGAAGTCATGGACTTAAGATGGCTGGTTCATGGTTGCAGTGCCCACAGGCGCATCGCTGGACTTGGTATTCCAACACTGGTGGTGTGGCAAAGGAGATTGACCACATGCTTATTGATGGTCAATGGAGGATGTTCCAGAACTGCAGGGTCTACCGAAGTGCTCAGTTCCTCAATACTGACCACAGGCTTGTGAAAGCAATGGTGAAGTTGTAGCTGAAATCGGGGAGAATAGTACCATCCCAACGTCGGCTGGATGTTGGCAAGCTCAAGGATGAGAGTGTAGCTGAAGAGTTTGTGAACAGGCTGAGTGGAGATTTGTGGGGTCTGTGTGACTTGGAGAATCCTGAAGAATTGTGGAGTGCCTTAAAGATTATGAGTCACAGCACATAAGTCCCTGGATTGAGTTATGGATTACGGATTATGAGTCCCTGGGGAGGCACACCACATAATTCTTATTACACCCCCACCCCACTCCCTTCATATCAGGGACAGGGAAAGTGCATTGTGAGTGTTAGCAGGTTCCATCCCCATTCAGATTCCCCACTTTCCATCCTTCACCCATCCATCCTTCTCCATTGATTCCTCCATCCTTCCTCCATCCATCCATCAATCTAGCCTTCCCCCCATCCATCCATCCACCCATCCATCCTTCTGAATATTTTTTATACAAGGTCTAAGGCTCATAATGGAGATGTCACACACACACACACACACACACACACACACACACACACACACAAACAAACAAACAAACAAACAAACAAACAAACAAACAAACAAGCAAACACACAAACACACACACACACACTCTCTCTCTCTCTCTCTCTCTCTCTCTCTCTCTCTCTCTCTCTCTCTCTCTCTCTCTCTCTCTCTCTCTCTCTCTCTCTCTCTCTCTCTCTCTCTCTCTCTCTCTCTCTCTCAACAAACGCTTAACCCAGCCACTGAGCTTGGAGGAAGTGCTCTCACTTCCTGGGATGCTCTAGGTACCAGCGATGTCATAACAATGGTGTTGCTTTTCTCACCGCACTCAGCAGGGCATTTCCGCAGGAGGAATTTTATCCTCCTCATGGATGCCAACCAATGGGGATTGTCCATGCTCTATCCTTATAAAGCTGAATGTCAAGCAAAGTAGCAGCATGTACCATTTTTAAAGTCTTTGGTATGACTCGGCCAGGGGTTGAACCGCTGATCTTCCAGACTTGGAGCAGACACTCCAACCATTACACCACTGAGTCTAAAACAATTTTTGTCTTCCTTCTTCCCCTCACACCTTGCCACAGTGCAAACCATACCCACATTACATCACACCAGCACCACAATCATGCTCGTGTAGCCATTTACCCCGATTGCCAGTCCTTTTACCAAGTAATTTCTGCGCTGGGTGTATAACCTGCAATGTGCCATGGCATAATCTACAATGCATCCGGTGGTGTAATCCACAGCACGAAGGCAGCGCCACCATGCTGCACGCACCAATCAGGTTGTGACATGCAAAGGTCAAAGAGTGTGGGGTGACCCTTGCTCCATGAAGCATTGCCTCTTCCGGGGTCAGAGAGTGCCTCCATGGTCCTTGCTCCCCTCAAAGGCACGCCTCGGCCAGAACTAATAGAAGTCAGAGCAAATGAGAGCTGAGCGCTGATTCGAGCACCAAGGACCCGTTTGAGGAACAATATTGCTTGCCTGCCTATACTTGGAACGAGACTGCTTGCTTGCCTTTTCGAGCTTCAGGATTGGGTGATACAAGTTACACTGGGGCAAGACAAGTCGTGCTGTGGAGAGGCTGAAAGTGTGAATGGCAACACAAGCTCCTTGTTGTGCATTGGCTCCATACTGACTTTCACAATCTCTTCTTACCATCTAAGATGCCATAATTTGCATAATTGCGACGCACAAAGAGAACCGGAAAGAGTTATCAATGATTAACATCCGTCCCGGCTGGGTGAAGTACTGATATGCACCTCCACACCTTTTCTCGAGAGCTTACATCACATACAATGCACCTCTCCTGGCACCACACTTCCACACCACCACATTCCTTCCCTTCACTTCCCTCCACTTTGAACCAATGCAAGCCTGCCTGCTTGCATGGGGTGAGCGAGAGGTCACATCCAAGTATCGAACTGCTTTCTTCCTTTTCTTTCTCTCTGTTTCCCGGTATGATTGTGGCATGTCTGTCCTGTGCATGTTTAAGTAAGAATGTTTCAGGGATCTTTACGTGCTTAAGGGAACATTGCTCTTCTTTGTGCTGCTGTATTGCCTGTAAATATGTGCCTTTCTTTGGAAAACTATTTCAAACCTGCTCGGTTGTCTTTGTCCTTCATTGGTTCAATATAGCATATATAATAGATATATGGTAGTTTATTTCCCAGTAATTTGCTCCACTAGTTCAGCCAACCTCCCACCTATGGTTTCACTCAGCCGTACATAATAAGTGGATATAAAGGTGGGACTTCGAGAGCGTGGTTCCCCATCAGGGCGGGGCTGTCATTGGTAAGATCATGAGAGATTTGGAGTGGGGACCCTGCCAGATCTAGCCTCCTCAGAATGAGTCCGTAGTCGCTTACCAATCCATCAGGTCATGAAATTATCCATGGCCTGTGGCTTCAGAGTCATAAGTCGAGTAGCGGGTCCGAATGGCCCCCTCGTGAACTCCGCACCCACCTCAAAACCCACAATAATATATATATATATATATATATATATATATATATATATATATATATATATATATATATATATATATATATATATATATATATACATACATATATACAGGTAGTCGTCGACTTACGACCAATGCGACTTACGACTGTTCGACTTTACGACCACGTAAAATGGCCCCAAATTCTATTTTTTTTTGTATGCAAAATATACGTTGGCCGACTTACGACCGATCGATTGGAACCAACTATGGTCGTAAGTCGATGACTACCTGTATATATATATATATATATATATATATATATATATATATATATATATATATATATATATATATATATATATATATATATATATATATATATATATATATATATAATAGCCTGGTGTGTTGGCGCAGTGGTTAGGGCAGCGGCTTGGGATCCAAAAGGTCCTGAGTTCAAGGGTTAGGCCACTGAATTAATACACCAGGGGGTTGACTCAGCATAATTATGCGGACAACAAAACGAATTTCCATACCGGATCGGTCGAGGCCCGGGTTACCAACGACCGCCACCGGTACCGGTGGTCAGCAGGGTACCAGTGGAAATTGTGCTACTGCTGGGCGAAGGAGGAGAAGGAGACGGGGAAGGCGAGTCCGGGAGGCAGTGGGAGAGGGAAGGGTAGAAGTGTGGGAGGTGAGAGTTGGAACTCTGAATGTTGGGACGATGACTGGCAAGGGCGAGAGTTGGCTGATATGATGGAGAGAAGAAAGGTGGACATACTGTGTGTACAAGAGACCAAGTGGATGGGGAGTAAGGGCGAGGAGCATTGGAGGTGGTTTCAAACTGTTCTACCATGGTGTGGATGGGAGGAGAAATGGTGTCGGGATAATCCTGAAGGAAGATCATGTCAAGAGGGTATTGGAGGTGAGGAGGGTGTCTGACAGTGATGAGTGTGAAGTTGGAAATTGAAGGGGTGATGATGAATGTCATCAGGTGCATATGCCCCACATATGGGGTGTGAGATGGAATATAAAGAAGATTTCTGGAGTGAGTTAGATGAAGTGGTGGAGAGTGTATCCAAGGATGAAAGAGTGGTGATTGGAGCAGATTTCAATGGACATGTTGGGGAAGGGAATAAAGAGGATGAGGAGGTGATGGGGAGGTACGGTCTCAACAAGAGAAATGTGGAAGGGCAAATGGTGGTAGAGTTTGCAAAAAGAATGGAAATGGCAGTGGTAAACACGTATTTCAAGAAGAAGGAGGAACACAGGGTGACATACAAGAGTGGAGGAAAGTGCACACAGGTGGATTACATCTTAAATAGGAGATGCAACCTGAAAGAGATTAGTGACTGTAAGGTTGTGGCAGGGAGAGTGTAGCTCGACAGCATCGATTGGTGGTCTGTAGGATGACTTTAGAGGTGAGGTTGAGGAAGAGAGTGAGGGCTGAACCAAGGACCAGATGGTGGAAGCTGAAGGAGGAAGACTGTTGCGTGAAATTTAGGGAGGAGGTGAGACAGGCGTTGGATGGTGGTAAAGATGGGTGGGATGATTGGGCAACGACAGCAGAAGTTGTGAGGAGATAGCTAGGAAGGTACTTGGTGTGCCATCTGGACAGAGGAAGGAAGATAAGGAGACTTGGTGGTGGAATGAGGAAGTACAGGAAAGTATAAGGAAGAAGGGGTTGGCGAAAAAGAAGTGGGATAGTCAGAGAGATGAAGAAAGTCGGGAGGAGTACAAGGAGTGGCGTAGAAAAAGCATAAGAGAGGTGGCTAAGGCCAAGGAAAAGGCATATGACGAGCTGTATGAGAAGTTGGATACAAAAGAAGGGGAAAAGGATTTGTACCGATTGGCAAGACAGAGGGACCGAGCTGGGAAGGATGTGCTGCAGGTTCGGGTGATAAAGGACGCAAATGGGAATGTGCTGACGAGCGAGGAGAGTGTGTTGAGAAGGTGGATGGAGTACTATGAGGAGCTGATGAATGAAGAAAATGAGAGAGAGAGAAGGTTGGAAGAGGTGGAGATAGTGAATCTGGAAGTGGGGTGGATCAGTAAGGATGAAGTGAGGACTGCTATGAAGAAGATGAAAAGTGGAAAGGCGGTTGGCCCAGATGGTATACCAGTGGAGGCATGGAAGTGCTTAGGAGAGATGGCAGTGGGGTTGTTAACCAGATTGTTTAATAAAGTCTTGGAAAGTGAGAGGATGCCGGAGGAGTGGAGATTAAGTGTACTGATTCCGATTTTCAAGAATAAGGGTGATGTGCAGAGCTGTGGAAATTACAGAGGGATAAAGTTGTTAAGCCACACCATGAAGTTGTGGGAAAGAGTAGTGGAAGCTCGGTTGAGAGGAGAGGTGACGATCTGTGAGCAGCAATATGGGTTTATGCCAGGAAAGAGCACCACTGATGCGATGTTTGCTTTGAGAATGTTGATGGAGAAGTATAGGGGAGGCCAGAAAGAGTTACATTGTGTGTTTGTGGATTTAGAGAAAGCTTATGATAGGGTGCCAAGAGAGGAGTTGTGGCATTGTATGAGGAAGTCGGGAGTGGTGGAGAAGTATGTGAGGATCAGTGCAGGATATGTATGAGGACAGTGTGACAGCGGTGAGGTGTGCGGTAGGAATGACGGACCGGTTTAAGGTTAAAGTGGGATTGCACCAAGGATCGACTCTGAGCCCTTTCCTGTTTGCAATGGTGATGGACAGGTTGACGGACGAGATCAGACTGGAGTCTCCATGGACCATGATGTTCGCGGATGACATCATGATCTGTAGGGAGAGTAGGGAGCAGGCTGAATCGAGCCTTGAGAGGTGGAGGTACGCACTGGAGAGAAGGGGAATGTTCGTCAATAGGAGTAAGACGGAGTACATGTGCGTAAATGAGAGGGAGGGTGGTGGTATGGTGCGGTTGCAAGGAGTTGAGGTGGGGAAGGTGGATTGGTTTAAATACTTGGGATCAACTGTCCAAAGTAACGGAGAGTGTGGGAGAGAAGTGAAAAGAGAGTGCAGGCAGGATGGAGTGGGTGGAGAAGAGTTGCAGGAGTGATTTGTGACAGAAGAGTAGCTGCAAGAGTGAAGGGGAAAGTATACAAGACGGTAGTGAGACCAGCTATGTTGTATGGTTTGGAGGCGGTGGCGCTAACAAAAAGACAGGAAGCAGAGCTGGAGGTGGCAGAAGTTAAAGATGCTGCGATTCTCGTTGGGAGTGACGAGGATGGATAGGATAAGAAATGAGTGTATTAGAGGGACAGCGCTGGTAGGACGGTTTGGAGACAAAGTGAGAGAGGCGAGATTGAGATGGTTTGGACATGTGCACAGGAGGGAAACGGAGTATATCGGGAGAAGGATGTTGAAGATGGAGCCGCCAGGCAGGAGGAGAAGAGGAAGGCCAAAGAAGAGGTTCATGGATGCGGTGAGGGCGGACATGCGGGTGGTTGGAGTGTCAATGGAAGATGTGGAGGATAGAGCAAAATGGAGACAGTTGGTCCGCTGTGGCGACCCCTAGCGGGAGCAAGCCGAAAGAGGAAGAAGAAGAAGAAGAGGGGGTTGACTCAGCCTGTCATCCTTCCGAGGTCGGCGAAATGAATACCAGTGTACTGGGCCGGTGTATACCCCGGTTAAAATAGGTGTACCATATCCCTGTGTCGTAAAGAGGCGACCAGGGTTGCGTCAGGAAGGGCATCCGGCGTAAAACATGTGCCAAATCACTATGCGGATCATACGGATGATCCGCTGTGGCGACCCCTAACGGGAGCAGCTGAAAGAAAAAGAAGAAGAAGATATATATATATATATATATATATATATATATATATATATATATATATATATATATATATATATATATAATATGTACACATATATACAGGGGGCTGCAAAAGTAGTTATACAGTAAGGACTGTACTTGTTTTCATTACTGTATACCTATGTTTGCAGCCCCATGTGTGTATATATATATATATATATATATATATATATATATATATATATATATATATATATATATATATATATATATATATATATATATATATATGTATATATATATATTGTTGTGGTTACCAAATTCGCAAACCACCATTCAGGTCCCTTAGGTGAGGTATCTCGGCAAGTGCATGTGTAGTTAGGCCCAAACCCGTTGTCTAGTGGGAATACATGTCATTTATGCGAGCTGCGACTCTTCAGGATAGCCGTTTTTCTTTTACTATCTTTATTTTGGACCAACCGCCATGATTACCACCACAACCACAACATCAACCACCAACCACAACACCGCTTCACCACAACCGCCACGACCTTCACGTCACACCTCGCAACCGTAGCATCGCCACCGTTCTTGCCCCGCTGTGGGTACCGGTGTTGGACTCGTGCAGAGCGCGCGTCGAACAGCGTGTACAAAATCAAGGATTTTGTGCTTCAAAAACGGATCAAAAACGACACACGCCCACTTTTTGCCGTCCAATCGGTGAGCGAGGGGCGATTTGGCCCCGCCTCCAGAACGATCGATATATGCAAATTTGTGGATCAAAAAGCCTTCACGCCCACTTTTTCTCGGGCCAATGGGGAGCGAGGTGAAAGGTCAAAGGGAGGGGGTCAAAGGCGAAGCTACGGGGGGGATAAAAGGACCGTGTTCGTCAGTCAGAGAGTGTGGAAGTCTGGAGCCCGAAGCCTGCAGTAGCTGGAGAAGCTGAAGAGAGTCGAACGAGGAGAGCCCAGGGTGGAGAGTTCAGAGGCGGAGAGGCGGCAGCGGCGAAGGCAGACGAGGGGGTGCTCGCGACGGTGCCGGGAGCTGCACGCCCGAGGAAGGCCGGCAGCGCGACCTGGCCGAGGTGGAGACGCACACCAGGGATAATAAAGACCCTCTATACCCCGAGCATCAGCAACCCCCTCCTGTTTCCCCCCCGCGCTGAGATCGTGCGACCAAGGGGGCCCCTTTTCCCACCCCCTGCCAGGCACTGTCCGCGAGGCCCGCGGAGTGAGGCGCCATCGCCGCTCCGCGTCTCATCACCAGACGGGTAGGCGCGACCCGGTCTCGGCCTCAGGCCCGCCTCATCCTTGAGGGTATTTCTTTTCCTTGGTTTTGGGTATGTGTTGTCGGCGCCGTCTGTGAAGTAGAATTGTATAAGTGTTGCCGTGTGCTCGGTAGTCGGTATTAGCTCTGCACTGTGTTTTCACTTTTATATTTGCTTTTTGTGTAAATGGAATTGTGTTTTCTTTTTTTTGTGTGCATTTGGTGGAATTGTATTTGTGTGCTTCCTGTGTGCCGCGAATAAATGTGCTTTATTGTTGAACTGTTCTCCCGCTTCGCTTCGTCTTTTCCTCTATTGAATCCTCATCTTGCTTCACGTAAAGGGTTGGTTGTGGGCTGAATACGCCCGATAATTAATCGAACCGTCGAGGTCGACGATAACACCGCTCGGTTATTCTGATAGTACGGAACGGGTCGCTTAAGTGGCCCGTGTCCGAAGTCGACCTGCGGCGAGGTGCGATCGCCCGGTCTACCCTCCGCGTGGGTACTTAGGTCGGTCGAATTTGGCGAGCAACCCTATCCCACGCGGGGGCTGATTGGCTCGATCGCGGTGAGACCGAAAGGTCCACCCGTGACTGGTTCCCGGCGTTAGTCCGAGAGGGTCACGACTGGATTGTCCGTCCGGTGGGCGACGTGCCGCGATTCGAGTTACGTGGCCGTCAGCACGCCGGCGGGCGCGGAATCCGCAACACTGGTGTCAGGTCGTGCGATACAAATTCATCGCCCTCCTCGCGGCACTGGTATTGGAGAGCGGGACAACAGGCTCTCCTGTCTCCAGCGAAATTCACGGGAATCGGTCCAGGGGTGAGAGAAGCGACCCCGATTCCCTCAAATTACGAGCGAGCAAATTAACCCTTCACGAGAAGCAAGATGGCGTCTCAAGGCGAGCGGGAGCCGGGGGTATTAGAAATGGATGTAGAATGTGTAGGATCCATGGTCCAGGATGGAATCCCCGAGCAGGAAATGTTGATTGTGCAGGAACACGGACTCGCCCAACTGAACCCAGGGCCCGAGGTGGGTGCAGCAGCGGCCGCGGTGTATGACACCTCCCCCCCCCTCTCCACCAAAACCCTTCCCCAACCCTTGCCGAAACGGCTCAGCTGAGTGCATCCAACATGGCCCAGCTATGCGCCATGCTGGCGGCAATGAACGAAAAGATGAATGCGAAAATGATCGAAAAAATGGATGCAAATACAAACGAAATGAAAGACATGAAAAAGCAAATGAAAGAACTGTGGGGTGCGACGCAGAACATGGGCCGATGCCTGCAGGCGGGCATGAAGGCCGTGACAAAGGAAATAATAGTTGAGACAAGGGAGGTAAAGGGTGAAGAGTTGGCAGAGACACGGGAGATAGAAAAAATAGAGGAAAGACTACACGAGGAAGACGGGGTAAGTGACGCACACACACACACACAGAGGTAGTGGAGGATAATGGGGGTGAGCTGGCGGACTGGGTAGAGACCCAGTGCGAGCACCTGGATGGCCTCCTCCAGGAACGAGGGGAGGGAGTATGCCCCCTCGAGGCGAGTCACGACCAGGTGAGTTCGGTCGTGCTTTGCGAGGTTGAGGGGAGGAGTGCTGTGGACAGGTGCACGGAGAGCTTGGGGGGTATAGAGGCCCCGGAGACCCTTGTGGGGACACGAATCCCCAGTGTGGTTGTCCCTGTGTGTGTGGTGCAAGGTGTGAGTGCGTCCCCGTGTGTGGAAGCGACCCCGTGTGTGAGTGGTGTGGTAGCGATGGTGCCGGAGTGCGTGCTTCCCAGCACGCCGTGTTTGGATGAGGCACCGTGTGTGGAAGAGGCCGTGTGTGTGGATGAAACGGCCAGTATGAGTGAGGGACCACGTGTGAGTGGTGTGGTAGCGATGGTGCCGGAGTGCGTGCTTCCCAGCACGCAGGGTGTGGATGGGGCACCGTGTGTGAGTGAGGCCGTGTGTGTGAGTGAAACGGCCAGTATGAGTGAGGGACCACGTGTGAGTGGTGTGGTGGCGATGGTGCCGGAGTACGTGCTTCCCAGCACGCCGTGTGTGGATGAGGCACGGAGTGTGAGTGAGGCACCGCGGGTTAGTGCCCCCGCGTGTGTGGGTGAGGCACCGTGTGTGGAAGAGACCGCGTGTGTGTCGCCGTGTGTACGAGTGAGGTACCGCGGGTGAGTGCCCCCGCGTGTGTGGATGAGGCACGGAGTGCGGGTGAGGCACCGTGCGTGAGTGAACGGCCGTATGCAAGGGAGACCGTGTGTGTTAGAGAGCGGTATGTGAGGGAGATGTCGGTTGACATGCGGGAGCACGCAGCCGCGTCTCCCGGTGTGAATGTGATGGAGTGGACTGTGTGCGTCGTAACACGCAGGTATGCGTGTGTGGAATGGAGACGGAGACGGCGACATGGGAGAAACGAAAGCCGAGTAGCGGCTGTAGTTGTTTCGGGGACCGTGCCGGGTTCACCCAGCAGTGAGCACGCGGTTCGTGCTGTGCAACGCACGAGACCACCACGTGCTCGCTTGCGAGAGTGAAGTCCCGGTCCGGAAACGCACGCGGTGGATTTGCCGATCCCGCGGACGGACAAAGTTTAGGCAGGTAAATGGATTTGGACCGGACGGGTTCTCCACGCGATCGTGTGTGTTAAGCTCCAACGGGCAAAGCACATGTGTTCGCGTGGGGGACCCCTCGAGACGTGGGGCTTGTGGTTTTTTTATGCGCACGGTGACGTCATGGCTGCACGTGGGGTTGGAATCCGGCAGGAGGGGTATCTCTGCCGGATGGCACCGTCCAAGGAGGGACGAGGAACACGTGCAGCTGCATGACGTCACGGACAGGTGCAAAGTGCGCGAACTCTGAGTTGCCGCGCTGGTGATGCGCATGAAAAAAAAAAAAAAAGCAAGCCTCACTTTCGGGTGTACAGGATTCCTGGGCAAGGGGTGGAAGACCCCCTTACCGGGGCACAGGATGGAAACTAGTTAGGGGGAAGGGTTAGCTTAGTTAGACCGACTTCATGGGGCAGGGGTAAGTCCTCATGGAGTCCGTGGAATGGATTAGTTAGAGGGATTGTAGCCAGATTTAGGTTGGGAAATAAAATGAATTTTTGAGTTAGGAGACAGTGACAGACTTGTGGATGTGTAGAGGGGGTGTAGTTTAGCGACGTAGTGTTAAAAGGAACGTGCTATAGTTTAAGGGACGACGTGGGAGCACGAGTTAGTTAGGGGAGGTAGTTAGAAGGATGGCAGAGTTCAGCGGTGAGTGTGTTGAAGAGTTGGTGAGTGAAGTGGAAGCATGTGCTTGGTGAGTGTGTGAGGCCAGCGGGTCTGTGTGAGTGGAGCGAATGGGGAATGCATGGTGTGATGAGTGATTGGGGGGAGGAGTGACTCCCGCCCAAGGGACCCCCGGGGTCAGTGTAGACTGGGTTAAGGGGGTTAGTTAAATTGATAAAATGGAGGTCGTTTTGTTGTTGGTGGGAAAGTAGGCTCGATACCCATTTGGAGGGGTGCAGGAGCCCTGTTGACGGGCTGGGAGCGTGGCTGCGAAAGGTGAGTATCGCTGAGTGGGTACCCCGGGCACCAGGCTAGTCGGCCGTGGTAGGCCAAGGGCCCATGGGGGCCGGGATAGAGTAGTGGGCACGGGTGCGCCTGCTTGGTGCGGGGGCCCGGGGCGCCCATTAGCCGCGTGGGCAGTGTTGTGGGCACGGGTGACCCTCGGAAAGGGGCCCGGGAGGCCGGCCTGCCACGTGTGCGGTTCAGGGAGAGGTGCCATGGGGGCACTCCCCGGTGTTAGGGAGCTGGTAGGCTCGGAGGCAGTGTAGTGCCCGGGGGTGCCATAGCGGGAGAATCGGCAGAGGGTCGTGCCTGCCGGAGGGAGCCACGTGTCCCAGCCAGGAGACCGTGTGAGGGCACGGAGAGAAAATTGGGGGGTGAGGCCCGAAATTCTGAGGACACCAACACAGGCGACGGGAATCTGGGTTGTTAGAACCAATAGTTTAAGCGAGAGGCGCTTGTTGAAAGCCCCGGGGTAGTTTAACAGTTAAATGGTTTGGGTAGATTAGGAGATGTACCCCTCCGCACCATCCATCCCCTCGCTGTCGTTGTGGGCCGCTGGACCCACTTGGTGTTAAGATCGCCGAACTCTGGGGAGGCCATTCTGAGGCTTCGTTGGGCCTCGACACAGGACGTTAGCTCTCCCTTATTCCCCTCCGGGAAGGGAACGTAGGGGTTGGGAGTAGGCTAGGTGACAGTATAGGGTAGCCGAACAAGGACGATAAAGGGGGTTAGGGGACGATTTATAGTGGGGGAGTAAAAATAAAAACAACAAAAAAATAAGTTGGGACTAAATTGGGGTTTGACAAATTAAGGGAGTGGGTATGTACAGTGATAGGCAAAGGCGATAGGTTGGGAGGGAGACAGGTAGGTAGGTCCGAGCCCGCCTTCCAAGTGGCCAGCACCACCACACTCCCTCCACCAACCTCCATTGAACGGCAAAGGCTGGCCAACTTCATCGGCTGGCCGTGTTTTGCTTCAAGGCGGAGGCCGGCCCACTTCATCGGCAGCTGTTGTGTTGCTGCAAGGTCTGTGCCGGCTGGATCGTCTGCAGCTGCTGTGCTGCAAGGCCTGTGCCATCGGCTGGCCGTGTTTGCTTCAAGGCCTGTGCCGGCCAGTTCATCTGCTGGCTGTTTTTCTTCAAGGCCTGTGCCGGCCAGTTCATCTGCCCGCTATGTTTGCCTGCAGCGGCCTTCTTCTGCGGGCTGTGTTTGCCTGCTGCCTTTGCCATGCCATGCCCACTGCCCCTGTTAACCAGCCCCGTTCAATTTTTGCTTTGCCCCCCCCCCCCCCTGTTCATTGCCATGTGCGCCAGGATCAAGGCAACAGTTTGCAAGCTGCGAGAACTGCCCTGTTGGCAGCTACAACACGGGCCTGCAGTGGCAGCCCGTGCACCGTGTTTTGCGCCCATCCATTCATCCATTCATTCGTTGTGCTCATTGCGTGTGCCACTTGAGCTGGCACGGAGACTACGTTTGTGCAGCCCAAGCACCGTTGTGGTTCACTGAGTTCAGTTCAAAAGGGAAGGCCTTGGACTGCGTGTGAGCAGCCAGCCACGTTCCCTGTCACCTGCATTATTTGAGTCAGAGACTGCATGTGGGCAGCCTGGCTCCCTGCTAACTGCTTTTCTTTTGCAGAGTTCAATGATCCTGGGCCATGGTTTAGTGTAAAATTTGTAAGTTAAGGTTAAGATGTACTGTAAATATGAGTGCGCCCCCGGCATGTTTGTCTTAGCGCCGGCAATTTTATTTAAGTCGTCCGTGTGAGTGAGTTTGTTTAGATAGTTACGCAGCCCTCAGGTTATTTATTTTGGGGACACGAATACCATGAATGTCGCACCCAGGGATCCGTAGGTAAAATGTACTAGGGGAAAACTACACATGATGGCACACGAAAATTTGACGACTCGGGACGAGTCTGTTAAAAGGGGAGGGGGTAGTGCTGTGGTTACCAAATTCGCAAACCACCATTCAGGTCCCTTAGGTGAGGTATCTCGGCAAGTGCATGTGTAGTTAGGCCCAAACCCGTTGTCTAGTGGGAATACATGTCATTTATGCGAGCTGCGACTCTTCAGGATAGCTGTTTTTCTTTTACTATCTTTATTTTGGACCAACCGCCATGATTACCACCACAACCACAACATCAACCACCAACCACAACACCGCTTCACCACAACCGCCACGACCTTCACGTCACACCTCGCAACCGTAGCATCGCCACCGTTCTTGCCCCGCTGTGGGTACCGGTGTTGGACTCGTGCAGAG
The DNA here is from genome assembly GCF_056783735.1 of Eptatretus burgeri. NCBI lineage: Eukaryota > Metazoa > Chordata > Myxini > Myxiniformes > Myxinidae > Eptatretus > Eptatretus burgeri. The sequence goes on from NC_140965.1 coordinate 34,209,113, forward strand.
CGCGCGTCGAACAGCGTGTACAAAATCACGGATTTTGTGCTTCAAAAACGGATCAAAAACGACACACGCCCACTTTTTGCCGTCCAATCGGTGAGCGAGGGCGATTTGGCCCGCCTCCAGAACGATCGATATATGCAAATTTGTGGATCAAAAGCCTTCACGCCCACTTTTTCTCGGGCCAATGGGGAGGCGAGGTGAAAGGTCAAAGGGAGGGGTCAAAGGCGAAGCTACGGGGGATAAAAGGACCGTGTTCGTCAGTCAGAGAGTGTGGAAGTCTGGAGCCCGAGGCCTGCAGTAGCTGGAGAAGCTGAAGAGAGTCGAACGAGGAGAGCCCAAAGAAGAGTCCAGGGTGGAGAGTTCAGAGGCGGAGAGGCGGCAGCGGGGAAGGCAGACGAGGGGGTGCTCGCGACGGTGCCGGGGAGCTGCACGCCCGAGGAAGGCCGGCAGCGCGACCTGGCCGAGGTGGAGACGCACACCAGGGATAGTAAAGACCCTCTATACCCCGAGCATCAGCAGCCCTCCTGTTTCCCCCCGCGACGAGATAGTGCGACCAAGGGGGCCCCTTTTCCCACCCCCTGCCAGGCACTGTCTGCGAGGCCCGCGGAGTGAGGCGCCATCGCCGCTCCGCGTCTCATCACCAGACGGGTAGGCGCGACCCGGTCTCGGCCTCAGGCCCGCCTCATCCTTGAGGGTATTTCTTTTCCTTGGTTTTGGGTATGTGTTGTCGGCGCCGTCTGTGAAGTAGAATTGTATAAGTGTTGCCGTGTGCTCGGTAGTCGGTATTAGCTCTGCACTGTGTTTTCACTTTTATATTTGCTTTTTGTGTAAATGGAATTGTGTTTTATTTTTTTGTGTGCATTTGGTGGAATTGTATTTGTGTGCTTCCGGTGTGCCGCGAATAAATGTGCTTTATTGTTGAACTGTTCTCCCGCTTCGCTTCGTCTTTTCCTCTATTGAATCCCCATCTTGCTTCACGTAAAGGGTTGGTAGTGGGCTGAATACGCCCGATAATTAATCGAACCGTCGAGGTCGACGATAACACCGCTCGGTTATTCTGATAGTACGGAACGGGTCGCTTAAGTGGCCCGTGTCCGAAGTCGACCTGCGGCGAGGTGCGATCGCCCGGTCTACCCTCCGCGTGGGTACTTAGGTAGGTCGAATTTGGCGAGCAACCCTATCCCACGCGGGGGCTGATTGGCTCGATCGCGGTGAGACCGAAAGGTCCACCCGTGACTGGTTCCCGGCGTTAGTCCGAGAGGGTCACGACTGGATTGTCCGTCCGGTGGGCGACGTGCCGCGATTCGAGTTACGTGGCCGTCAGCACGCCGGCGGGCGCGGAATCCGCAACAATATATATGTATGTATGTATATATGTATATATTGTTGCAGGCTGGGGATCGGGTTACAAGACAACTGGGGGGGGGGGGAACTATCTCGCGTTCGTTCCAGACTCCCTGGAATCGCAGGCCGTCGCACACAGATAATTCCGTGACGCGGCGGGTCGCTAACCGACCGTTAACGCCAATAACTCAACCAAGTGACTTAGGGTCCTCCGTCTAGTTTATCCGGTTACCTAAAAAATAATCACGTGATCTAATTACCGGGGCACATGCCCTTGGTACGCCTTGTCCAAACCGCATCACTTTACCGGATCAGTTGCAGCCGAGCGACACTGCCAAGGACATACCGGCGAAAAGGAACGGATCGTTGGGAATAAAGTCCCAGTTAGGTTGGGATATGGACCATGCTGGATCAATGAAAGAAAAGACAAAAACGAGTGGGGAAGATTTATACAAAGGATTTATTAGAGGAAAGCGAGGAAAGATATGTGGCACAATTAATTGAGTGTATTGTTGTGTGTAAGCAGAGATAGGAAGAAAAGTGTGGTGCGACAATAATACAAGCAACTTACTAAAGAGCAGAGTTATCCCGATATAATTCTTCTACACTCTTATGTAAAGTGAGAAGCGCCATGACACACACACACACACACACACACACACACACACACACACACACACACACACACACACACACACACCCTGATGAAGAAGAGTTAAGGAGAAGAAAAAGGAGAGCAGATGAGGCCAACGGTCTCTCAATACCTTACACGATTTACCGACCGCAGCACTCAACACATTGTGGGGGGACGCTCCACTGGGTGATACCTCCCTGACAGCTGGCATGTCGTCTCCCGCTTTGTGGCAGTTCGTGCAGCGAAGCGTAAATCCAGAGAATGGGGCGTGACCGACAGGCGTGAAGGAGGAACTTTGGGCGGAGTCAGAAGCCAGTGGGTGGAGAAAGGCGGAGTCAAAAGCAAGTGGGCGTAGTGGCAGACAGGATCAGGTGGGTGGGTGTAGCCAGTGATGAGGCGGTGAAGAATGGCGGAGCGAGCAGGTGAATGCAAAGATGAATCCCAGGCCAGATAGAGCAGGAGGAGCCGACAGGAACTAGGAGCAATGAGTAGGAACGGAAAACCACCAGCAGATGGGGAACGCACGAACGGCCCCACAACGGTCCTTTTATAGACCCTGTGGTTTAGGGCGGGGGCGAGGACCTGAAGCGATGTGTATCGTCACCCGAATTGGGCGCTCTGGATGGGCCCGGCCAGCACAAGGCCCACTGTGATGGCCAGAAACGGCTCCACTTTACATCCAGCAAGATGATTCCAAGCTGCGGAATCATCTCGCTATGAACACCGTGACATGAATCACCCTGCACTGAACTCCTGGGCTGTGCCCTGGTGACCGGCGTTCAGCGCCGGTCAATGCGCTGCCTGTCCGAATGCCATGCGGCCCGAGCAATACAGCACACCTCTGCCTGGCAACAGCCTTGCTGGGCGGAGAGGCGAGAAGACGTCCTCCGTCCGCGGGAGACACCTGCGGCCGTGATGGTCAGCGGAGACCGACGTTAAGATGCGATGGTAAACACATGTGCAGACCAGAACAAGATGTGTGCCATTCCTGCCCTGCTCTGTGTACAATAATAAATTACCCTGGGGCTGCGCATGGGACCACCGCCATTGAGCATGTGGTCATTTATCAAAGGCGGTGGTGTGCGGTGTGCCAGCCCTGATCTGTGTCAGGAATTGAAGGAAAAGATTGGATATAATTATTTAATGTAGACTTGGATGGAAAAGAGTATAGATATAAGTATTAAATGTAGACTTGGATGGAAAAGAGTACAGATATAATTATTCGATTCAAAAATGGGTTGAAAAGAACTTGCCTGTGTGGCGTTGGCGTTTGGGTGTTTTGGTCCGATTTCTTCTGCACAGTGGGTGGAAATCATCGCTGGGCTGCATGTGTTCCGTGCAGCGTGGGCGTTAGATGTTTTGTTCCTTTGGGTCTTCTGTAAGGACGCATTCTTACGGGAAGAGCGTGGCCACGGCTTGTATTTACCTCAGGAATCGAGAAAAAGAGTAGGAATAAAGTTAGAGATATAATCAGACCTTACTATGAGATTCACACAACGCACTTGTCCCGTTTGTACCATTAGACAAGAAGGAAAGGTCTAACTGGACGTTTATTAATGAAATAACTGTCTGGGGAGCACTGTATGATGCATGCCATTGCGTTGTAGGGATGCAGTTCCCAGAACCGCAACTATATATATATATATATATATATATATATATATATATATATATATATATATATATATATATATATATATATATATATATATACATATATATTATAAAGCTCTTTTGAACAACTCACTCACTCACTCACTCACTCACTCATTGATATAAAAGTTCGGCACCTTCTGGGCGACATAGAAAGCTGAAATTTTGTGTGCCGATGGATATTGAAGCTGGGACAATGGAAAAAAAAAATCACAGAATCGTCAGCCAACATCCATAAATGAAAATATAAATACGTGAAGAAAAGAAAAAAAAATGCAGGTGAGCGACCTGACACAATGGGGAAGCATGGTAATTTGGTGTGCTAACGGACATCGAAGCGGATACACCGGGAAAAAAAAAATCGCAGAACCAAAGGAAAGCATCTCCAATTGAAAATATTAATAAATGAAAAAACATGCAGGTGAGTGACCCGTGACAATGAGGAAGCATGGTAATTTTGTGTGCCAACAGACATTGAAACCAATACACTGGGGGGAAAAAAAATCACACCATCATTGGAAAGTGTCTGTAAATTAAAATATAAATAAATGATAAAACAAATAATGAAAATAAATAAATGAAAAATCAAATGCAGGTGAGTGACTCGAGACAATGGGGAAGCACGGTTCATTATTGCATACAATGTGTAAGCATATCCCGCTCGTGTACATATATATATATATATATATATATATATATATATATATATATATATATATATATATATATATATATATATATATATATATATATATATATATATATATATATATATATATATATATATATATATATACATACATATATATATATATATATATATATATATATATATATATATATATATATATATATATATATATATATATATATATATATATATATATATATATATATATTGTTTTGGCTATGGAAATTGACAGAACACCATAAAGGTCCCTAGATCAGTTAGGCCGATAAGTCCGTGTCCAGATGGATTTCCCCACCGTTGTTTAAAGGGAAACTATTCATGTTAACCGGGCTGTGATCTTTGAGTTAGCCGTTATTCTTTACTATCGTTATTTTGGACCAACCACGTCCACCACCAACATCTTTCTCAACAACCGCTTTACAACAACCACCACCACCACCACCACCACCAACATCGCTCTCAACAACCGCTTCAGACCAACCGCCTTCCACCACCACAACCACACCTGCCTCACACCAAACCACGCCATCCTCACCACTTCGCCAGCAACCGTCAACATCTCCACACCACAAACATCGCCTCGCCTTCGTCTCCGAAACGATGCCATCTTTGCGCCAGCCGCGGCGAGTCCTCATCGAGCGGCGTCGCAGCAGGCCGACGCGGGACGTTTTCTCGTCGGATCAAGCTTGGTGATCTCGCGCACGTCCGCTTTCCACGCAGAGGTCAGAGGTCAGAGGCGATCGGATCGGAGGCCAAACCGCGTCTCACCAGCCCTATAAAAGGACGAGCAGAGCGCCAAGCTCGCGTTCGAGTTGGGTCGCGTCGAGTTGATCGGTCGGTCTGAGCCAGTCAGGGAGTCGGGAGGAAGCCAGAAGTCAAGGAGCTGCGTGGAAGTCTGGGCTCGTGTCGGAGTCGGGAGCTTGGAGCTTGCAATCGGTGGAGAGTCCGGTCGTCGCGAAGGAGACGCGAGATAGAGACGCGGCCTTGCCTGCTGTGTCGCGCGGAACCGCGCATTCGTGTGGAGAGAGCTGGAGAGAGCTCGCCAGCCAGCGACAGGCGATCTAAGGTGATCGGGCTTCAGCGCAGTTCGAGCATCACTGAGAGACGGACGGGTTCTTACAGAGCATCAACTCTAAGAGAGCAAAGACCCGTTCGTTCCTCTCAAACGAGTTGCCGACTGAGACCGAATCACCCGGCCGCTTGGCAAGGCCCGAGCTCGACCGTGGCTACGCTAGCTGCCATGGGGAAGGAGCATCGCGGGTCGCCCAAGCGCGTTCGTGTGGAGAGAGCCGGAGAGAGCTCGCCTGCCACACGGAAGGCCCGAGCTCGACCGCGGCTACGCTAGCTGCTGTGGGGACGGGACGTCGCGGGTCGCCCAAGCCAGACACCACGAGGGTGCAGGTAACCTGCAACGGTCTCGTGGGACTCGTTCGGTCTGCCAAGTCCCATGCCATAAAGACCCAAGAGGTCCAGTCTGACCCCATTGCCTTTGATGGGGTCTTTTTCCTGCTTTTATTTTGAATGAATGTTTGTGGTGCCGAGTCCCGTCAGTAAAACTGTGTAAGTGACTGTACATTAATAATTACTTATAGACGGTTGTCGCGCCTTGTCTTGCCCACGTGCCGTGCCGCATTCATTGCTTGTTCTGTATACGTGCATGTTGGTGGGTTTGAATGACTGCATGATTGTTCCTGCATACGTAGAGTAAATAAATGTGCTGGTTTAAATGTAAACCTGTTCGTTGCATCCATGCCCCCATTGAAATGCCATCTTGTATTGCGGAATATTCGTTGGTTTTTAAATAGCCGGTAAAGTGATCGGGTCCAACAGGACTGCGAGATATTACCCCGCTCGATTATCCCAAAAGGAAGCGGGCTGCTTAAGCGGCTCGTTTCCAAGCGGTCACGTCGAGGTACAACCTCTCGGTAACCTCCCTGCGCGAATAATTAGGAAAATCGAAGATTTGGCGATCGGACCCTGTAGCATGCGGGTAGGGTACGGACAAGGTTGTGGTGGGATTGAAAACCCATCCATGACTCTTTTCTGACGCCATTGCAGAAAGTCACGACTGGATTCTCCGTTCGGTGGGCGAACCGGCTGCTCTTGGTGTAAACGCGGTCGTTCGCACGCCGGGCGGGCGCGAATTCTACAACAATATATATATATATATATATATATATATATATATATATATATATATATATATATATATATATATATATATATATATACATATACATATATACATATACATACATATACATATATATATACATATACATATATATATATATATATATATATATATATATATATATGTCGACAGTCGCGGGGGAACCATGAGGGAGGGGCTATCTCTGGTTCCTCTCAGGACTCACTGGGAATCCCAAGACATTGCTAATCGACCGCGAATGCCAATACTTGACCATGTGACTTGGGGTACTCTGTCTAACAACCATTTACCGAGGTACACGTGACATCCTTGTCGGGGATTCGTGCCCTCGGTACGTATCTGCATTATGTAGGTTACCTAATGGATCAGGTGCAGCCAAGCAGAGCTGCTAAGTACATACCAGCTATTTAATAGATTCTTGGGGAATAACATCCCAGCTAAGCTTGGGTGTGGGCCATGCTGGACCAATGGAGGAAAAGACAAAAACAAGCTGGGAACATTTCTATCAAACACATTTATTTGAACCAGGAGTGAGGAAAGTTATATGGCACAGTGTGGGATTTATTGCGAATGTGCAGCAGGGAAAGCTAGGAATTTGTAGGGTGTGGCAAAAGAAGACAGTGCAGAGTTATCCCAAATATTCTTATGCAGTCTTAACTTCTGCTACGATAGGCGCCATCATGCTCGCTCTCTCTCCACACACACACACACACACACACACACACACACACACACACACACACACACACACACACACACACACACACACACACACACACACACACACACACACACACACATACACACACACACACACACACACACACACAGACACAGACACAGACACAGACACAGACACACACACACACACAAGACCCGAGGGAAATTAGAGATAGTCCAGAGAGATGGAAGCAGTTGAGATTTTATGACCTCTCAAAACCTGACACGGCCGGCAGACCTGCCCAAACCAAAACGCTTTGGAAAGGGGAGGGGGGAAAAATACTGAGGGTGTCTATGGTGCATATTTGAGAGGTGCAAGTGTATTGTGACATGGAGTGTGGCATGGTGTACGAGGAAGAATGTGAAGTGTAAGTCAGTTCAGTTCACTCTTGAGTTCGCTCTTGGGTTTTGCTCTGAAAAGAACAGTTGGTCAGGCTTGCCCGCATTGATTGTTCTTTTGCTTCCACAGTTGACTATATATATATATAGTATACAACAACTATACAACAACCATGATCCCATGATCTGTAACATACGATACAGACTCTTACCTGATTTACGACAATATCTTTTCTCTCATGCATCTTTCTTCTACTATATATATATATATATATATATATATATATATATATATATATATATATATATATATATATATATATATATAGTAGAAGAAAGATGCATGAGAGAAAAGATATTGTCGTAAATCAGGTAAGAGTCTGTATGTGTAAGTGTTGCTGCAGGATGCAGCCTCAATAAGCAATGTTGAAATGGAAGCAGTTCCAGCTTGCAGCAGTAATGCGTGACCCCACACGTGGTGATGCTGACTCAATGCATGTCCTTGCGCCGCCTGTCTCCCCAGCAAGGTCCATTGTCTGGCGAGCTCTGGCATCTTCTGCTCCTTGGTCATTCTGTCCCCTGGCGATTCTGCTCAGAATTAGCCACATACGCTCTTTTTTTATGAGCCCCGGATGATGGGAGGAGCCAAACATCGGATCAAAAGAGGCTCTTAGCGAAATTACGCTTCCCTATTGGTCCATAGAGGTTGTAGCTATGCCCCGCCAGGCCCTGAATGTGAAATCCAGCACATTCGCTCGCTAACAGGGCCATGCCATGATTTTTGGAGGCATTCTGGACCCGAATGTGCATTGACCTTCATTCAAACATACGATTTTAGGGAAATCCCTGCATTACCCGTAGGTCCTTATACGAGCTCCAGCGCACATTCGCGCTTCAAGTTATGCCCTGAAATAACCCGACCTTTGTCTCCTCCGTGTCCTTCGAGTCTGTGGTGAGTGTTCGATGACCATGTGGCAATTGTGGAAGTTCAAGAGCAGTGGAAACACATTGTGGCGTTTGTAGTGAGGTAGGATTGTAACGTGGCTTTGTGAAAGAAGAGGGTGAAGTTCCTTGCAATGAACTTGTGAATAATGGTCGCATTTATAATGTAAGCGTAAACGTAGGTTGTTGCAGGGTTTTTTTTAGTAGTCATATGAAGTGGTTGTGCTGAGCGTGGTAAAGTTTGGTGAGCAGAATGAAGGTCTGAGGTGAAATAGCAGTTTCAAATTGCTCGATGTGCTAATGGCTTCAGGGGAGCCGGCATTGAAATGATCTGTGCCGGATACATAACCGGAGCACGGACGGCTAAAAGGAAAGTGAACAGGGGGATTAAAGAATTTGGGAAAAAAACTTTTCCCCATGGGAGCCCATGTCCGAGGCCCGACGTGCTGCACAATGCGAGTGATGTTCGTGAGACACGCAGCACGAATTTAAACACCTACGTGACCACCGGACGGCTCGTGTGCATGGTAGGAGTGGGCGTAGCAAAGCTCGTGTGGTGGTCCCTATGCGCGTGACATCAGCGGGGATCCCACAGCACGAATGGCGGGTGTGTCAAACACTGCGTTTCCCATTCAAGATAGCCCGACAGCCAATGTGAGCATTTAATGCGATTAATAGGGCGACCTTACGCCTTCATGGATCGGCCAGACTGAAGGGATGGGTGCGCTGCCGACCACTGCTGTGGAGGCGTTAGGCTCGCTGAGAGATGCCATGAGTAGACCAAGCCCAGCAAAGATGTAGTAAACATCCTCGCCCCAGGCCAAGGAGCACGAGTTATGCGAAAGGTTTCGCATCCAAGAAAGAGACAAGTAAACCTGGCCCCAGGTCCAATGCAGCCTCTTTCACAGGTCTCAGCATCCTTATGTCAAGTCCAGCGGCCTATGAACAGTGAACGGGTAGATGGTGTGAAGGGGTACACATATCCGAACCTATCCGAGTCCTGATTAATCCATAAACTATTCCTGGGGCTGTTCAACACACCTGTCTTCTCAAACTATTTGTTCCAACAACCATGATCCCAGTTGCCTGTGTTGGTGCTCATTATTAATTTGGGTCTGGCCCGTGAATTTTCTTTCATGCACTCACACAATTTTGTGGCTGGGTAGCGTGGCTCCACTGGCAGGTCTGCCTGCCTGATGAACTCGTCCTTTGGAACCCCCAGGATGCTGAGGCTGCCTCGAAGCCTACCTATTCCTTGCTAAACCATGGGGGAGGCCCTTCCCAGCACTCCCCCTGATGCCCACCACAGCATGTGGCACTCCAAACTCCTTCCTCTGGGTACCCATGCCCATTACATACCATAGCTACATAGTCCCTTGGACCCACGGCCTACTCTGGCTAATTACCTCCGGCGCCTGGGGTGTCCTCTACTACACACTCATCTTTCACGAGCCATGCTCCCAGATGATCAATCATCTCCTATACCCTGCAAAATGATTTGTTTCCACTTTCAGCACCAACCACAAAACGACATCCATTTGTTAATTTGACTATCCCGCAAACTAATTTTACTCTAACCCCGGGTTTCCTTGGGTGGGATCCACTCCTCCCCACATTCATTCTTTCACACCATGCACTTCACATTCACTCTGCACATGCTGGGCCTGCTGACCCACATTCATTCATTGTTACATTCATAGCTTCTAATAGCTCCATCCAGTTAACTAACTCATGCTCCCTGTCATCCCTTACACTAATGCACGTGTCTTTTAACTCTATTTGGCTAAGCTACGTCCTCACTACACGTCTCATGTTTGTCCTTGTCTCCATTCCCCTCGAACTTCCTCTCATCTAACTCTTGCTCCTGGCCCTCATGGAGGGCTGCTTCTAATTACCTCATGGGACTGATCTGTCTAATGCTCTGCCCTCCCCCTAACTAGTGCTTCTTTGCCCAAAATTAGGATGTTCACCTGCATTACCATCGGCTCTGTCTTTCTGGTTCCAGTTCAGGTGAACCTTCTGCATCCACGGGGGTGCTCTGTCTAGCCTCCGATCCTTCAGTCAAGGCGATCCATGAGGGTATTTCATCGCCCTTATCGGGTTTCAGGTGGTCAGCATGTACAATTTTGGGGAGGGTCCGTGGCCCCATTTTAATTTTGATGACCACGTTGCTAATTTGTGCCAAGATGACCGATGGGCCCTGCCAGGCAGAGGTGAGCTTCGGGCATTTGCCCTTCCTCCTCCAGGACTTGAAGAATCAAATCTTCATCCCTGGGCAGTACTCAGTCGCCTGGGCTGCATGTGGTGGCTCCATGTTGGCTCATGCGGCAGGCCACCAACAAATATGGGAGATGTTTGGCCCAATCGTCCTGATGGGTGGTGATAAATAGGGCCAGTTGTTGTTTTAAAGTTCTATTGAACCTTTCCACTGTCCCGTCAGATTGTGGCCTTCAGGGTATCGTCCTTGTTTTTCAAATTGCAAAGAGACTGAACACTTCTTTTATCAATTCACATTCAAAATTACTTTCCTGGTCTGTGTGCAGCTCCTCTGGAATCCTGTGCTGACATACAACTCCTTCCATGAAGTCTTGTGCCGCAACCCCAGCTTCTTGGTTGGGGAGTGCATAGGCCTCCAGCGATTTAGTGAAATCATCCATGATTACCTTGGAGAGCGGGAGGCAATGTTCCTAAGATGTTCACAGCTACTTGCTCAAGGTGGCCCCCACTTGATGTAGTTGAAGAGGGGCCCTTATCCTCCGTGCTGGTCCCTTTTTGGCAGGACAGGCATCGCATGATCGACACCAATCCTGTATATAGCGCCCCATATTAACTCTATACAACCGCTGGCGGACCCAAGATGTTGTTTTTGTCCTGGCCAGATTGCTGCTGGTTTGAGTACCGTGCACCTGCTCCAAAATTTTGGTCTTAAATTGGTATAGAACCATCACCAGACAGGACGTTTTCTCAGAGTGGATCTCCACCCAGTTACAATAGAAGATGTTGTCTCATTGCCAGTGTTTTCAATTGAGCCCGGTATGCCTTTGTTTGCGTTCTGAAGGGGGTGACCTCCTCCCCACTGGGTCTCTTATCTACCCGGACCCACTCATACACTGGCCCCAGCACAGGATCTTCCCGCTGGGCCATGTTCCAAGCCAAATTTCCAAATTCCTCATCTGCATCTTATGGGATCTGCATTTGCATCTGCAAGGATCTTATGGGAGGAGTCTACTAATTGGTCCCTATCCACATGCCTCCAACAGAATTTACAGTTTTCTCCCAGACAAGGGCATCGAGAGAGTACTTTGGCATTCCCATGAGCCTTACCAGCTCTACGGGTCACATTAAAATCATACTACTGCAACTTTTCCAACCACCTTGCAATTTGACCCTCAGGTTCCATAAACCGTAAGAGCCATTAAGGAGGAATGGTCAGTTTTAACCGAATATTTCCACCCATACAAGTGTGGGTGGAAATGGTTCATAGCAGACAGCATTGCCAATAACTCTTCACGAGTGATGCAATAATTTCGTTCGGTCCGACTCATGGCCCGACTGTAATATGCGATCACTCATTCCATGCCCCCCTTGTGTCGAAGACAAGACTGCCCCCAATCCTTCTTGATTTGCATCCGTGTCCAGGGTAAATATCCTGTCATCGGTGGTGTATGCTAAAACGGGTGCAGATGTCAAACACCCCTTTAACTGAAGGAAGGCATTATTGCTGGTGTGGCCCTAAATGGAGTTCTTTCATCCCCTCTTCCTGTGCAGGCTGGAGTTCCTCAAGGTAGCGTTCTGGGCCCTGTTCTTTTTCTGGTTTTCATCAATGATCTCTCGGACTCTCTGGAAAATCCTCTATTTCTCTTTGCCGACGACTCCACCCTCTGCCATACCATCTGTCATCCCTCAGACCGGCAAGCAGCAGCTTCTTCACTCACTGCAGATCTGGATAAAATCACAAACTGGTCCAACACGTGGAACATGTCTTTCAATCCAGACAAATCTCACACTCTCACTATGTCTCTTCGAAAGGACCGTTTAGAAACCCCCCCCATCCACTTTCTCAACAATCCTCTGGAAGAAGTCTTTTCTTTCAAGCTTCTAGGTCTCACTATCTGCCATGACCTTTCCTGGGAAAGTCACATTTCCAACCTCGCCTCAAAAGCCAGTCGCCGACTGGGAATCCTCCGTCGTGCAAATTCCTTCCTCGGCCCTCTTGAGCTCCTGACCACTTACAAAGCTTTTGTCCGTAGCCTGATGGAGTACTGCTCTCCCCTCTGGGCTGGTGCTCCTGCCTCCCACCTTTCTCGGCTTCACGCTGTCGAAACCAGGGCATTTAAGATCATCGGCATCTCCCGCAATGAAGCTGAGTCTTTGGGCCTCTCACTCAATCACCGCAGGTTGGTCGGTGGTCTTTCTGTCTTCTACCGACTCCTCTCCAGCCTTGCCCCCCCCCTGCTCTCTCTGCGATTTGTCCTCACCACATTTCCACAGGGCGCTCAAGGTCCGCCAACAACCCCCTTCTGGTAAAACTACCAAAATCACGAATCACTGCTCATCTTCACTCTTTCATTCCTCTTTTTTCCCGCCTTTGGAATAAACTTCCTCACTCTATTCTTTCCCATTCTTCCCTCCAGGCTTTCAAAACAGCTGTTCACCACCACCTCTTATCTTCCCCCATCCAAATCCTCGATCTTTTCTACCCCCGATAATCCACCCAAGCCCACTTCCTTCATTTCTCCTGCTTTCCTTCCTGAAAGTCCCTGAAATGTCCATCTTCTCTTCGCCATGTTCCCCGTCCCATCCCCATCCCTCTCCCTTCCACAGTTCACCTAATGTGTCTGTTCCCCACTGTTTTGTCCCTTCCACTCCTGCCCCTCTTGTCTCATGCCTCCTTGCTGTGAGTTGTGTGTTTGCTCTCATACGAGCCTCGACCAAGGTATACAAAAAAAAATAAAAAATTGTGTTCTCCTGTCCAATTAAACCACATCCCCTTCTCCGTAAGCCGATGAAGGGGCCTGGCTATTTCCCCAAATTTTCCCAAAATGCACTGGTCGTAGGATCAGAGCCCCAAAAAACTCCACACATCCTTGATGTTACAAGGTACAGGCCACTCCTCTACCGCCATGATCTTACCTGGGTCAGTTTTCACCCCCATCGTGACCTATCAAATGACTGAGATAGGCCACTTCTTTCATGAACAAAGTACATTTACCTGTACCCAACTTCAACCCTGCCTGTCTAAAGTGCCCAAACACCTGATCCAAATGAGCTATTGCCTCGGGGAATGTTTTAGCGTGTAGCAGGACATCATCCAGGTACATCAGGCATGATTGCCATGGCATGCCACCTTGCACACGCTCCATCGATCGTTCAAATATGGCTGGGGGTGTCACACAAACCGAACGGCATTGCAGTGGACTGATACAGTCCCTTTCCTGTTGAGAATTCCGTTTTCTCCTTCTCCATGTTATCCATCTCCATCTGCCAGTACCCATTCTTGAGGTCCAAAGTTGACAACCATTTATAACCTGAAACGGCATTGAGGGTTTCATCAATTATAGGCAGGGGATAGGAGTGTTTGAGTGTCCATTGTTAAGTTGGCGATAGTCCACGCAGAACCATGTAGTCCCATCTTTCTTTTTAACCAACACAGACGGTGACATACAAGGACTCACTGAGGGCTCGATGACACCTGCATCAAGCATCTTTTCTATCTGCTCATCAGCCGACTTCCACTTGCTCCAGGGGAGCCATCATGCAGACTGATGAATAGGCCAGGCCTGACTGGTGTGGATCTGATGCTTCACCATGCCCATACGTCCAATATCCTTTGGTGATAAGGAGAATATTTCCATGTGTAGGTCGATTAGTTTGTGTGAGGCCTCCCGCTGGACCTCCTCCAATTCTTTGCTACTCCTGCTTACCATCTCTCTTTGTGTTCCCGTTAATTCCTCCTTTGCAATCCTAAAAGCCTCTTTGGTCTCTTTCTCATGTTTCGTTAGTTGTTTGTTCACTTCTTGATTTCCCGTCTTTACTTTTCGTTCCATTTCTTTTACCGACTTTGTTATCTCTTCGTGTCTCGCCTTACATTCTTTTTTTTTTTTACAGCACCCAATTCCCCCTTTGTTTCCTCCTGGCCTTGTTTTAAATCTTTTATCATGTTAGTGTTTTGCTCGATTTCAGTCTTTAATTGCTCCTGTCCTTTTGTTAATTCCTTCATTCCCCGACTGAGTCTATCGACTTCCTACTTGACTGCTGTTATTTTGTTTGTCACTTCTTCCTTACCCGCCTCCATGGAAGTACAAACATCCTTTTTCACGCTCTCCTTCACCTCATTCATTTCCTTTCGTACTATCTTGATCTTGTGGCCTATCTTTTGCACAGTGGTCTTTACCTCCACCAGCCAAACATCCAGGCTTTGCTGCCCCGCCTTTACCTTTTCGAGCTCTGCCTTCATCTCCTTCTGACCCACCCTCATTTCCTCCCTCATTGCATTGCTCATCACTTGCATATCACCACTCAGTTTCTCGTGTCCCAGTTCCATCCGTTCCTGACCTGCCTTCATTTCCTTCTGACCTGCCTTCATTTCTTGCATATCCCCAGCCAGTTTCTCATGTCCCAGTTACATCCCTTCCTGACCATCCATCTCCTTCTCACCCACCTTCATGTCAGCCCTTAGTTTCTCCTGTCTCATTTCCATCTGTCTCATCATCTGAATCATCATTTGCATAAACTGATTTGTCTCAAGTGGCTTTGGCGAGGCTGATCTGCAACTCCAGGGTGTATATTCCAAAGGGAGTGCTACGTCCTCCAGGAGGAGAATTTGGTGGTGGGGGCCCCCGAGCATTGCCAATATCTCTGCTGCTGCTACTGTCCTCTCTGAGTATTCCTCCAGGGAACTATCTTCAAAACTGCCGTCCTGAGAAATGGATGCTTCTAAAATTTCTACACCTTCCAGGACCAGCTCGTCTTAGTTGGTCCACACAAATAATTAATCCACAAAATAGTCCATGGTCCACACAGATAATTAAATAAAATTTGCACTATGACATGATCTTAATTTTGGGGGTGCATTAAGCACACCCCAGGTCCAAATCCCACTCCTCACCCCAAAATATGGCGGACCTGACATCGCGGGGGAACCACGAGGGAGGGGCTGTCTTGGGTTCCTCTCCAGACTCACCGGGGATCACAGGCAGTTGCACACGAACAACTTTGTGTGGCGGCGAGTCGGTAATTGACAATGAATGCCGATAAC
Source organism: Eptatretus burgeri (assembly GCF_056783735.1). Taxonomy (NCBI): domain Eukaryota; kingdom Metazoa; phylum Chordata; class Myxini; order Myxiniformes; family Myxinidae; genus Eptatretus; species Eptatretus burgeri. The sequence continues at coordinate 34,224,864 of NC_140965.1, forward strand.
TGGACCACGTGATTTATGGTCCTCCGTCTATCAACCATTTACCTAAAGACACATGACCTCCTTATCAGGGAATCACGCCCTCAGTACATACTTGCGTTATTTAGGTTACCTAAATAACGGGTGCAGCTGAGTGGAGTTACCAAATACGTACTGGCTATTTAACAGATTTTGAGGGAATAACATCCTGGGTAAACTCGCGTGCAGGCCATGTTGATATTTAACAGATTCTTGGGCATCCTCTGTTGTGCAGAGTCCTTCCTTGGCACACCTGAGCTCCTAACCACATACAAAGCTTTCATCTGCAGCATGATGGAGTACTGCTCTCACCTCTGGTGTGGTGTTCCTGCCTCACACCTAGCTAGACTTCACGGTGTGGAAACCAAGGCTTTTAGGATCATTGATATCTCCCACAATGAAGCGGAGACTTTGGGTCTCTCATCTCTCACTCTCTCAATGCATGCAAGTCAATAATCTTTCTGTTTTCTACCATCTCCTCTTTGGCCTTACCCCCCTTGCTCTGTCTGTACTCTATCCCCCCCCCCTATATTTGCACAAGGAGCTCAAGGTCCACCAAAACCCCCCATCTGGTGAAGCTGCCAAAATCAAGTCACTGCTCACTTTCACTCTTTTATTTCTCTTTTTCCCCATCTTTCAAACAAACTCCCGCACTCTCTTCAATCCCATTATTTCCTCCAGATCTTCAAAACAGCTGTTCACCACCATCTCTTATCTTCCCCCCATCCAAAATCTTGATCTTTTCTTCCTCAGTTTATCCACCCCAAACCCACCTCATTCAAATTCCCTGCTTTCCTTCCTGAAAGTCCCTGTTGTGTCCATCTTGTTTACCCCATGTACCCTGCCCCCTCCCTCTCCCTTCCACAGATCTCCTCATGTCTCTGTTCCCCACTGTTTTGTCCTTCCCTCTCCCACCCCTCTTGTCTCCTGCTTCCCCTTGTTATATGTTTCTGTGTGTTAGTTCTGATACAAGCCTCAACAATGTATACAAAAAGAAAAAGCTGTATTTACCATGAGGCAGACACTGATGAAGTTCAAGCTGCCAGGAATGACTGGGCATGGGTGCGATATGTGGGAGAGATAGGAATGACCTTTGGCCAATGTATCACTGAACATCACAAAGCCTTCAAATGCAACTATTCTCAGAGATCTGCCATTGCCAAACATGGGCTGAAGGCTTGCCATGTACCTCTCTGGGATAGTGTTTGCATTTTGGATGCAATCCTGAATAAATCCAGAAGTCAGATTTGGGAGACAGTATTCTGAGGAAATTCAATGAGGAGGTTATGGTTTTGCTGTTAGCATTTGGTCCACTCGTGCGTAAATGCACTTCGATATAAAAAATGGAAACTGAATATGACTTATTACGAGTTTTGGCTTTACATTGCCATGTAAAATTCATCCCCACTCTTATTCTCTCCCTCCCTCCCTCCCTGAAGACCCACCCTTTTTTCAACACTCTCCCACATTCCCACCCTTGTTTCATGCCATCACAAATTGTTTGATTGAATTGCATAGACCTGACTTCATTGAATTGCATTGCAAGCTACAACATTACCCAAAGTATGTGTTCTTGCCACTCTCCCATATACTCCCCCCAACCAATTCACACACACACACACACACACACACACACACACACACACACACACACACACACACACACACACACACACACACACACACACACACACACACACACAGACACACACACAGACACACACACAGACACAGACACAGACACAGACACAGACACAGACACACACACCACCGCCCCACAGCATTTTCTATCAGGCTGTTTGATTTCACGTGCTAACAGTTGAAAGCCATGAGTTTGAGGAACACAACTTTGATTGGTTGTCTGGCTTGGCCCACCACCTCTTTCAGGTTGATTAGGGAGTTCGGGGAGGGGGGCAGGGGGTTAGAATAATTTTTTTCACTCTTGAGAAAGGTCAGTGGAGGCATGTTTTCATTTTTGTTGGTAAGCGAAACGTAGTCATTCATTATTGATTATAGATTCATGTCATTGTACTCCCAACTGCAAATCTTTACACATATACATGTATGTACATATATATATATATATGTATATATATATATATATATATATATATATATATATATATATATATATATATATATATATATATATGTAATTTATTTTATTTTATACATGACTGACAAGAGGATTGAGCACACATCCCAGGGTTCAGAACAAAAGCTTAACCATAAGACATTTAAATATTCTTGTGTTGTGATTCCTCTCATCGGCTTTCCAACCATTTTCGATATGAGGATGTGGGAGCACAAGAATTTCACTCTTGCTTCCACAGTATTTCATAATAATGAGACTTGAGAAAACTTTGTTGTTACCATTTCTGTCTGGACTTTTTGTACAGTGAAAAGTGAAAAAGAGAAGAATGAAAGAAAGTTTTGTTGGAAAATTGTTCATTTTCTTTATTTTAAAAACATATAGTCAGATACATATGTGTATTTTTAGGTGTGTTGTTGATTTTCACAAAATAATAATAATAAATACAGTATAAAAATATATTAACAAAACTCCAAAAATAAAATATCGTTTCTTGAAATATAAATATTACTCTACTATGAAAACATGTACAGTATTTACTCAGGTTCATACTTGTGCAAAATGTTGCAGAACAGGAAATGTCAAAACTCACATCTTGGATGATCATTTAAAACAATAAAATTTTCCATCAACATATGTTTATATATCTTTTCCGTTCAAAATAAATAAGTTTCTTTACTCAACAGCACTTGCCATAAATTACTTAATTTAGAAATAAACAAGTAATAAAATAAATAAACTTTTAAAATCTTTACATAAAAAAATGAACATTGAACCGTTGGATTTTTGACTCTTTTGTAGTGTTCACTCAGAAACAAAAAAAGCACCAAAGAAGGTCTTATTTTCATCAAAGTCCACAAGGTCCATCATGGATACGATGACGTTCAATCGATATCCTTTCTTGAGCTTGAAAAGGCCTCCTTGATAGCTTGTCTGAGACCAATATCCAGAATCACCGTCCGTATTCGCTGGCACTTGACATGCGGAATGCCGGGATTCAAGTAGCTTTTCGGGTTGAAACTCATCTTCAAGAGAGTAATTCACAGAGTGTGTGACGGTCTTGATGTGCTTATTCAGGTCTATATATCCATTTTTGCATCCATTGTAAATGAAGTATACCTGTAAGGGACAATATTATATATGGTTATTATTTTAATGATGAACTGACTTTGCAATCCAAGGCTGATCATAATTATTTTAGAACTCTATTAATATATTCCCTTTCTTCGGGTACAGTTATATACATTAAGGATGATGATAATTGCAAGCTAATGAGATTCGTATATTTATAAATATGCTTGAAATTAATTTTCCTTTCAATTCAAAGTAAGATAAAATTTTTCCTTAAAGTCACAACTTTAATTGACAATAAATGAAAGTCCTCAAGAGAAACGCATATTACCTGAGAGTACACATAGTATACACCATCCTGTGGGATGTAGAGCGAGCCATCTTTGTAATCCATGCCCTTGCGAAACGCCAAACCTTGTTTATCCTCCCAGTTCATTCTGTCTTTATCCACAACTTTACCTGAAAAACACAAAGAGTACACTTAGCAAATCACTTAACAGTTGCTTTGCGATAGATTACATCTCCGATGATTAGAACTTAAATCATGAAATAATTGCAGCTTTTTCAGTCAAATTGCTCATTCATACATGAATTGTTCAAAATGTTTGACAAATGAGACACTCACAGTTGTCCAAGAAATGCCAACTAATTTATTTTTCAATGCCTAACCACATATAATTAGTCAGAATAAATATTTACTGACTAGTTATATGCACTTATATGTTGAAAAATGTAAAAAAGAAAATATATATATATATATATATATATATATATATATATATATATATATATATATATATATATATATATATATATATATATATATACATAATGAAAGAAAACGTTGCATCTTGGATGATTGTGAGGACCTTATCCGTATAACTTTTTAACTGACTCGTCAGTCAATTTCCACAGCATGGGACTTTAATATATCTTTCCAAGACATAGTAACAATTTATGAAATGCTCTCTCTCATCAATCTGTCTCTCTTCCATCTCCATTCCTCTATCTCCACCCCCTCATCTCCACCTCCCCCCCCTTCCTGAATCTAATATTCAAAGAAATCTCACTTATCATCTTGATACAAATTCTCTGAATTATTGCATTTTGATTGAGATTATAACACATTGGAGAATATTTAGTCACCTGTGAGGTGTGCAGCAAAGTTGGAAACGGTACTTCTCGTTTGTGAAATATACTCGTGGGCTGTTTTTCCTATTTGGTACAATGGCAAACGGGACAACATTAGATCCAGCATCAACAGCAACCTAAAGTCAATTCAATGGCATTCTAACTTTAATGTCAAAATAGCACAACTTTAATCAAAAATAAAATTGGCATTCATTACTTTTAAAAACAGTCAAACAATATTCACGTACCATTTTGGAATTTTTCCAGCATGTGATCTTTGTCTTCTTCAACACCTTTACTCTGCAAGGAAAAAAGAAGCAAATGATAACGTTCAACACATGTAAATGAAAGGTTTTGAGAATTTTTTAGGAGGCAAAGGGTATGTAATTTAGGGATGTCCGAGAGAAAATAAAACTTACAAGGTTGTCTTGCGCACTCTTCGACACGTGCAGGAGGAAATAGATAGACAAGGCCAATGTGAATAGGCCGAACAAAGCAAGGCAACAGCCAGCGAAAAAGCATCCCGAGCAGCGCCTCTTGTAGTTATCTGCAGCAGGTTGTTTAACAGCAGACAGACAACTCTCCACATCATAGGTCTTGTTTGGGGGGCACATCTTCAGGCAGAGAGCACACAGTTCGGTTGTTTTGGACAGCATTTAGCGCTCCAGTTATATGCATCATTGCACCGCCCTTATCCGCAGGGTAACTTCTCTTTCCACTCACCCATGGAAGCTGCAGATTACGTGTGGGAACTACCCATTTTTTTTCAAACCTGGAAGTGGAAACGGAAACTGTAACCTCTTTTTGAAACGGAAACTCTTTTTGAAAAATACTTTCTGAGCTTTGCTGATTCCATCCACCATCACATTGGTATATGCCAAATTGGGACAAGGCAATGAGGGTGACATGCTGACGTGACGAAATACTTTTCAAATCGAGACTGTAGACCGAAAATTACGAAATTAACCAAGCGAAAACTATATTTTGAAGATGACAAGAAGCTCACTGTCAATGAAAATGCATTTATTTGTATAAACATTTCAAACACTTTTAATATGGATTCTTTGCAATCGAATTTTTGGGGCTTTTTTAATAAATGTCTCTACCACTTTTGTCTTTGTTAAAATCATTTAATCTGAGATTACAATACTTTCTGTTATCGATTATCGTGGCCAAATATGTGGTATGACAGGTGATCCTGACATAAAAGGCACCTTCTGCATGTTGTCAATTAAATATTTTTTATTATAAATTCCATCCACTCATTAAACAATCTCTCTGGCTGACTAAGCAGAGTGAAGTTAGGCCAGAGGAGAGGTGTGAAAAACAAAAAAAAACGAGACCACTGACCCGTCTACAATGTGAGAGCAACAAGACATGCTTTGTTGGCTTTATTGCAGGACATTCCAGTAATGGTCATTCCTTCAGATCCCTTTGTTTAATTTCACAATCCTTATGTTCAGTCATTGACTGAACGAGAAACCATTGTACCGATATTAATGTAGCACAAATTACAAACATTGATTAGTGTTGTACAAAGCCTTGTTAAGAAGTTTGATGGAATACCGCTCTCCATTATGGGCTGGTGCTCCTGCATCACACCTTTCACTCCTGGATGCCATTAAATCAAAATCTCTCAACATCATTGAATTTTCTGTGAAGCAGTAGAACCATAGGGCCTGCTGCTCTCTCATTCCAGATAGGTTGGTCACCTTTCCGTTTTATACTGTCTCTCTCCAAGTCTTGCTCCATCTGCTCTTTTATCCTCCATCCCTCCAAAGCTCCTCCAGGTCTATCATGTTCTTCCAGCATCCCCCTCCTCATTAAACTCCAAATATCCAAGCTGATAGCTTGGCTCCAATCCTTTCTTCCTCTTTTATCCCACTTCTGAAATTGCCTTTCTCAGAATATTGAATCCCACGCTTCCCTCCAGGGTTTCAAGCAGATGGTGCACCGAAATCTTCGGGTCTTCCCCCATTATTTTCAGATATTTTATAACGTCATTAATCACCCCTCCCCCTCTCCCCCCTCCATGACTTCTCATATATTTGCAGGTTATGTTTCCTTTCCTTTCGTCATCCTGTTCGTCCACCCCCTTGTTGCATACATCCACATGTTGTCCCACTGCATCACTATCAATGTGTTTCATCCTACCCTGCCACTTTTTGTTCTTTCATGAGCCGAAAGTTCGTATACTCCCCCCAATTAATTTTTTAATGTGTGCTCTTTGGAACAATTTTACAGTAGCAAATTGGGCAGCAGAGTTTAAAAGGCATGTCGCATGATTGTCACATTTTCTGTTTCATGGATATCAATGGTATATTTATGATGAAACAATTTAAGTTTAATTCAGGTTTACAGAATTAATGAAACGATAATCTTCACATTTTTTCAACAAGCAAACCTATTTTTAATGGAATCGCCATTTTTAAGCTGTCCGGGCAGAAGTGACATAACCAAGTCAGTAGCTCAAGCTTCTTCTTCTTCTCCTTTAGTATTCAGCACATGGCTGCATGTAGCATTATTGGCTGGGCTGAGGGTTTGGCTGTGCCACTGATGCAATTCCCTCTGTAGGTTAGAGCGGGAATTTGTAATTTGGTCAGAATGCTTCGAGTATACCCATCAAACTTTTTGTAATGGAACTCTTGCTGTGTCTTCAAGATCTCTCAAATCTAAAACAGTTGCCATGGTAAGAAGTTGAGTCCAATTTTACCCCCATTTAAAATTTATTGTTTTTAAGCTTGTTTATTTACTCCAGACTGGTAGATATTTGGTAAAGGATGGGTGGTGGGATGGTATTGGATTTTATAGGACCAGCAAAGAACAGCAGCAATCCTGTAGAAGCGCAGCCCACCTTACCAAATGAGGGAACATTTGTTTATCAAATGCCATATACGTCATCCAACATTGGGCATACTTTGAGAAAAAGTCTACTTTTGACTGGGCTGAAGGGAATTCATGGAGGTGTTAGAAGTAAATTTAGATGCCATAAGCAGAAGTGGAAGATACTGCTGTTTATGACTGCAAAATTTGGGGGCGATGCATCAAGAGAGGAGATAGGAAACAAAAATACAGACGCCATCCTTATGATTTATAAAGACATGAATGCATACTATTGTTAACTCATCTCCTTTCAACATTACATTTTGGCTGCTCGGTTTTCTTTATAATAGAACCACCCAATCTTGATGGGAGCAGCCAGGGGGGATTGTCTTATTATTCAGCCTCCCCCTATACTCCTCTACCTGTTGGGTTTGTTCCTATAAACAGTGCCCCCAATTTTTAATGGTATCTCAGAGTTTCTTAGACCCCTGGGAGTACTAAACCCCCATTTAGGTTTTCTTTTCTTCTTTTTCTACCAATTCTGAGCTGTATCAAAGCTTACACTACAGGGTGGTCATAAAGTCTGGAAACATAGGAGAATATACATTATAAATGGTTTATTTACATTACAATACATGATATGTTCAATAACATTACATGACATGTTCAATGTGTTGTCCCTCATGAGAAATGCACAGTTCAATGCACTGTGTAAAATTGCAATGAACGTGGTGCACTAATGCAGCATTTTCATCCATCTCTGCACATGCATTCATGATGTGTTGCCTCAGATGATTTGTCTCTGATTTTCACTGAATAAACCTGCACCTTCAGCATATCCCAGAAAAAAAATAATCAAGGGGTTCAGATCTGGCGAGTGTGCAGCCCACTCCACAGGGCCACGTCGTCGAATCCAGTTCTGGAAATTATCATCCAACCATTCCCTATCTTTAAATTGTAACAGAATTACATATTATCTATGTTTCCAGACTTTAAGGCCACCCTGTATATTGGCAGGTTTGGATTTTCAGAAATAAATTTTGTGTCAATAATGGCCATATAGTGGGGCAATTTAGCTAAATATAGCATAACAATTGTGCAATTTGTGAGGAAAGCACCATATTTGGCACACTTGTAGCCTATCATATTATGAACAGATTTGGATATTGGGCCATCTCAAAATTTTTGATGGTAGTGGAAAATGGCTGCCACAGCCATCAGCGGCTGAATTTGAGATGGCCCAATATCCAAATCTGTTCATAATATGTGCGGCTACTAGTGTGCCAAATTTGGTGCTTTCCTCACAAAATGCATAATTGTTATGCAAAGTTGCCCCAGTAATACAAAGTAAGCGAGGTTCACATAGTTTTTTCACCTTTAACTAATTTTTAAGGTCATGACCTAATTATGCACATTTTAACATTTTTCATCAAAACTCGACCAAGGTTTGTCCAATCAGAACGAAATTGCTCTCTTCAGCCTCCAGTAAGACGTATTTATGCTTCACTTACACAATGCCCATCTGAGTTAAAGGTCAAGGTCAAATGACAGTATGAAAAAAAAAAATGCATTTTATGTCATCCGTCAATTTTGCCAAAGCGGAATCTCAAAGATTGCTTGGTCTTCCAAGATGTTCTTGCATCATTATTTTTTACCTGTTTTGAAGATATGTACCTGATATTTGATTAGTGACTGACAAGGTGAGTCACCCAGGACACCGTTTATCTGCTTATGCAAGATTTGTTTATACCATCTATTTATACCGTTTTCTTTTTTTCCAGATAATAGAAGTAATTATACATTAAACCAAGATGGCAGACACCAGTAAATTTACAGTGGAAGAGAGGCTGGTAGCATTGGTGTGGTACCACGAGAGGAGAAACACAAACAAGACGATAGTTCCTGCTCCATTGGTGGTTTTCGCCATTCTGCTCTACTGATGGTCTGCTGTCCTTAATTACGGACGGATCATTTCAACAGGGCATTGGAACTCAAGGGTGAAGCTTGATTCGTTGCTTTGGATATCTCAAAAGCCTTTGATAAAGTGTAGCACAAGAGTCTGCTCCACAAGCTTCAGTCGTATGGTGTATCTGCAGTGATACATTCAATCATTTTGGCTTTCCTTACAAATCTCAAGATAAAGGTGGTACTTGAGGGTCAATCTTCTCCGACTTGCTCCATCAATTCTAGTGTTCCACAGTGCTCTGTCCTTGGTCCCAATCTGTTCCTTGTTTATCTGTAAGATCAATGTGCAGATAATGTTCTGTCTCAGCTAGCCATGTATGCTGATGACTCTTCACTTCACTGTGTATCTGCTGATTCACTCAACACTGCTCGTAATGAGGTTACTCAACACTGGACAATGATTTAGAGAATGTGTTGAAGTGGGGGCATGATTGGCTGGTAACATTCAATGCATAGAAAACTAAATTGTTGTCCATGTCTCACTCTAGAAACAGGTCTTTCCCCTTTGTGCACATGGGGTCTTCAACCTTATCAGAATCATCTCAACTCTGGCTTATTGGTCTGGACATCTCCTCTAACCTCCATTGGGATAAGTACATTTCTATTTTTGCTAAGTGAGTTAGTTGTCTCTATCGAGCACAGATGTATTTACCTCCTGATGCTGTTTTGTACCTGTAAACTACAACCATATGACCCCTCATGGAGTACTGTTTCCACATTTTGGCTGGAGCACCGGCCTGCCACATATTTACTTGATCGGTTCCAGAAACGCATAGTTAACCTAGTTGGTGTGGAGATGGGATCAACTCTTCAACCACTCTTTCACTGCAAGTCAGTTGCCACTCTTAATCTGTTCTACAAATATTTTCATGGCAAATATTCTGTTGGACTTTCGAATTTGGTTCCTCCTGTACGAGTGTTTGGACCCAAGACTCGGTTTGCCATCTCTGCACATCCATGAAGTATAACTGATTAAAAGTGCAGAATGAAAGGCCATGTGGATAGTTTTATCCCTTGTGCTGTCTCCCTTTGGAGTTCACTACCTGTATCGTGCTTCTCATTATCCTACGATCTACCCAGCTTTCAGAGGAATGTCAATTCCTACTTCTTACATCTTTGAGGTTCCATTGCATTTCACCTGACTTCTGCTACTTCCTGTGTCTTGGATGTTTTTTGTTATTTTTCTCTTTCTTTTATTATGTTTTGCTTTATCCTTATCTTTATCTAAACTTCTCTTAGCCCTTTACTTTGAGTGGCTTTATGCCTTGTTTGGGGCGATTTCCATAATAAAGAAACAGGTGCAAGAAGACTTTGAGGAGTGTTTTGGAAAGCCAGCAACATCAAAATGAAATCTTCATCTTTGGGGGAAAAAGGCATTTCAGATTGGAAGTGTACTCGATAGCAAGCGCAGCTGATGACCAAAAATTCGTTATTATCTATATATTGATACTGAAGGACCAATTTTGTGCTCCTCCGAGTGGTCGCGTCACGTTTTTCTTGGTACTGTGACCTGGAATGAAAGAAACTTCGTACCTGTAAGAGTGCATCGCACATAGTGGCAATAGTCAACCTTCAACTCTGAAGCATCTATATATTAATACTGAAAGACCAATTTTGTGATCCTCCTAGCGGTTGTGTCACGTTTTTCTCGGTACTGTGACCTGAGAAGTTTTGACACGGTGTTTGTACGTCAAAGTAGACACGTGCACAAATCAGACTTCTTCACATGGAGTAGTGTACACCAAAAATGTCGTGTACAAGGACGTTTTGTAGGCCTCATTAGGTAAGGCCATGGAGTACATCGACTGGGATCCGGCTCTTACAAGAGCTGCCACTGGTTGTCATATTGGGCTCATGGAACGGAATCCGTCTGACGGGGTTTCGGCTAGTAAAATTATAATTCGTCAAACATTATAAGCAGCTAAAACCGTCTCCTGGGAAAGATGACATCCCAGACAGCTACTCTTTTCAGATTGTGACCTAACTAACAAAAACACCTTTTTTTAAAATCATAATTGAATAATTTTCCTCTGATTTTCATGATGTTTGCTGGATAGCTTGAAGATGGCGACAAATTTTTCTTTATTTACACTTTATCCATAAATGTTGAAGGTCAAGGTCATATGGCAGGCGCCGGGGGAGGCTGATCTTTGGCAATCGCTTTGCGATTGCAGATATCTTGTTGCCAACATGCGAATTTCTCCAGATTTATTGCAATCAAGTCTAAAACAACATAGGCAAAGCGAGTGCGAAAATAACGTGAAGGCCTCTTACTCGTGATGCAATTAAGGCATCTGAAGCGTCACGCGTAATACCCAATCCCACCACCACCGAGAGTGGTGCGACACCGCACACATTTACGTTGAGAATTTGTGTCGGCCCTGTCTGCGGAATCCCCAGGGGGTGGGGGCGGGCAAAACCGGGTGGCTCTAACCTTTGTTGTATGTTGTATGTTGTATGACCCTTCGTTACCCTGGGACGTTTGATTGAGATTGGATAAGTAACAACCGAAGGCATCATCCACAGACATACAGATGCTAAATTGTGTATTATGGTATGATGATTGCACAGTATTCTTAATCCATTCTTACTGTTGTGCTTACATGTGTTTGTTTCATAAGTTTCCTCCCTTTCATTCTTCTTTTTTTTTTTCTTCTGATATCTTCTCCATGGACAACCGGCAATCTTTACATTTCAATCTAAAATCATTGGAAATCAACTTGGAATGAGCAATTCGATTCATTCTTGCTCTAGCTGATTCTTTAAAATTTTAAATGTCACTTGTATGAATTATTTATAACTCTGATAGAATGAAATATTCCAATATAACCATCTTCCGGATAACGTCTTGTCAAGTCTGTAATTATTGCAAACGATGATCAAATCTGCAATGTCATTTGGTCAGGCAGTCCATTAAGATAGATAATTCTCATATCTTAGCATGTTCCACATTGGTATCTTAGATCACAGCATCAAGATGGCATTTTACAAGATTGAAACTCATGGTTTCCAGTCATCCAGCTGGATTTGAATCCCGACCAATCCATAGACCGTTATCCTGTGTGTGTGTGTGTCATCCCTTGGATGAATATTGAGCAAGAGGACCCGTCTGTCAACACGAAGGCCATTTGTGGATGTTAATTAAACATTTGTGGACTTTTACATTCAGGGTGTCTTTCATGAAAAGTAGGCAAGTTTTCACTGGCACCCGAACCAAATTCTAAATACTTTCAATCCAAGTTCAGGTCCGGCCATAAACCAATTCCAAGAAGACTTGGGCCAGAACCGTTCTGGGGGGACTAACCAAAAATATGGTATGAATAACTTGGGCCATTAAAGAAGAATAAAAAATAACTATTTTACAGCTTCTATTTTACATCAGCAAACAGCTTCTAGCTGTGAAGCAGTTGCTATCTTTAAAAGTATTTCTTCTTTTTTCATACGTACAACGCTCGGGAGCGTAGCCGTGCTGTTAATGAATTTCCCCCTGTAGGTTCGAGCAGGAATTTGGAATTTGTTCATGGTGCCAGAAATAGCTCACCTACTCTTCGTGAAAGACACTTGAAGATCTTTACCATCGACTAACTAAGTCAGCAGACAGGACGCCCAGTTTAACTTCCATACAATAAACAGCAAACGTGATGATGAACTACCCGACCTGTGAAACACCAGGATGACAGTTTTGTAGCTGGGTTTGGATTCGAACCCAAGCTAGACAACTTAGAAGTGAGCATGCGTCCCTCGAAGACATCCTGTCATCCCCTTTTATAAAGTATAAAAAGGCATCACAATGTCAGCACAGCATTTATCAGTGATGCAATTAGCAGAACTAGTCCAAGACTGATTGAATACGTATGCATCTTCGACATAAAGTCATAAATGGTGGAGTACCAGCTCCCAATATACAGTACATGATCTCTAGAATCTTCATCTTATGTGTCATAGGTATTCCTTATACTCGGATGAATCCAAACCGCAACATGGAGTTCCTCCTCCTCCTCCTTTGTATGCAGCGCACGGCTGCAGGTAGCATCATTGGTTGAGGGCGCGGCTGTGCCGCTGATGCAATGTCCCCATTACCAGGACACTGGGATTCATTTCGCCGACCTCAGAAGGATGACAGGCTGAGTCAACCCCACCTGGTGTTAATTCAACGAAGGACAGGGGCTCAAACTCATGACCCTAAGATCCCAAATCAGCCACCCTAACCACGAAGCCAACACCACGCTTAATATGGAGTTGAAAATGATTTTAGGGGCAATCTTTTATTTTTCGAAAAGTAATACAAACTTGGGTGTCATTGATTAAATTTATCTATTTAATTGTATGCAGCCTATGGCTGCTTGATTGCACAATTCTCTGGAGGCACAGGTGAGCCAATGATGCAGTGCCCCTGTTACCAGTAATTGCTGGTACTCATTTTGCCAACCTCAGAAACATGATAGGCTAAATCAACCCACCTGTGTTTAATTAAACGACAAAACGGGGGGGGGGGGTGGGGGGCGTGAAGATCTTAAAGACCCTAAGAAGACCCTAAGATCTTAAACCAGCCACCTTAACTATTAAGCCAATACCAGACCGTTTAGTGTCATGATGGAACATTTAAAAATAACTTCAATATCCTGCAAGCCATTGAGGAGCAGATTTGGTAGTTAAGCCTCCCCCTGCAAGCTTACATCTGTTGTTGGGATTGTTTCTATAACTAGTATCCCTAATATTTAATGAGATCCCAGAGTTTCTTCGATATCTCGGACGTTCGGAATGAAAATTTGCATCAATCATGGGGATAGAAAGTATGTGGGGTGGACATTTTTTTTTAACCTTGAACTAATTTTAGACGTCAACTTTTTTCACCACAAATCGACTCAGCTTTGTCCAATCAGAATGAAATTGCCCTCTCGAGATAGCCTTGAGCAAGGCATATTTACGCTTCATATACATCATACCCCTCCGAGTTGAAGGTCTCGGTCTTAGGCCCCGAGGAGTACGAAACCACCATTTCAGTTTTTCTCCGCTCTTTTCTGACAATGTTCGAGCTGTATCTCGGATCTTGTTGCGACTTTCGGAATGAAATTTTGCATCAAGGGAATAAAAAGTATACGGGGTTGAATTATTATTATTTTTTTTAACCTTGCCATAATTTTTAAGGCCATGACCCAATTTGAGCCATTTAAACATGTTTCACCAAAACTAAAATAAGGTTTTTCTGATTGGAACGAAATTGCTCTGCCTAGATAGCCTAAATCAAAGTGCATTTATGCTTCATTTACATCATACCCTTCCGGTTTTATAGGTCAAGGTCAAATGGTGGTCTGCAGAAAAACGTTTTTTTTTTGTCATTTCTTAATTTTGCCAATGCGAAACCTCCAAAGACCACTTGGCGTTCCAAGATGTTCTTGCTTAATAATATTGGACCTGCACTGATGTTGTGCATCTGATATTTGATTTGTGTCCTTGACCTACTTTTTTTTTAGGATTGTTACCTAATTAACAAAAATCTTTTTGATCATAACTTGAATGATTTTCCTCCAATTTTCATGACTTTGAGTTTTATGGATATATTGTAGAATTGGACCCATTTTCTTTATTTACATTCTATCCGTAAATGTTGAAGGTCAAGGCCATATGGTGCTTTCAAAAAAATATAGAGCCACCATTGGATTGCGGGCCAAAGTAAGTCGCCGGTGATCACCAAGGGTAATCCGGCGCAGACATACCCTTGGCGATCGCAGATAACGAATTATTATTGCATCAATAATGCAAGATATTTCGGATAAAAATGATTGCGTACAGCATCAGGAATCGTCAACATTCATTCGAAGATAATTATCAGTGATGCATCAACCAAACAGAATAATAAGCAGAATAAAATAAATGGCAAGCAAATTTGGAACATTTGCTTACCATTTTAATAGCATTAATACCCTTTTCCCACATTTCTCCATCATTTCCTTCCTAGTTTCCTGTGGTTCCAGCACTTACTCCAATGCCACTGATATCTCCAAGGAAACACAATCCTCCGTTTTTCCATTTCCTATCGCAGCCCACACTGGCAAAATGCAATTCATACTCGTCTTGATGCCGCTAAACTCGCCGTTCCAAAAGCGTCAGGTAATCACTGGGTTTATATTTTCATAAACTGGAACATTTTTGGAAGAACCTGTACTGATAAGGTGTATGTTCAATGTTTCCTTCCCCTCGATCTTCACAGCTCATTTCACTGCAAATTTCGCCATGGAGGCAGAAACAACATTTTCCAGGGCCTGAGTTGATGACAACTTGTTAAAATCCGTGTGACCATTAAAACGCTGCCCCTTTTTTTGTGGAGGTCTATGGTAGTGCCCTGTGGACATCTAACTCATATCCATGGCTTTCCACGCTGCTTTAGTCAACTGCTCATAGCAGTACTCCATAAACGAAATATTTATTTAGCTAGATACTTCACAATTCGAGAACTCTTGGGAACAATTGTAAACATGTTGAATAAGCCGAAGCTCTTCTGGCTTTGTGCATGCTGACAAAGCAGATCCTACACCTTATTACACCTTATTGTATTATAGGATCGGTCACACTGCAGTGCTGTAGGGATGAGAATATCACATTCTCAACCCTTCTTGGTGAGGTCACATGGAAACCAATGTATCAGTGGCCCCAGAACAGTGAGAGAGTTTACACAGCACCGTGCTGTATTTGATTTTGTCTAGCTCCAAAGGATGGGATGTTCATGGTGGCACTCAGGTAGTCATGTTTTTATGATGTACATTGCACAAAGCATCAATACAATGAATGTGTTACAGATGTTAAAATTATAATACAATAACAAAGATTTAAATCCTCATTGAGGACACATCCCTCAACCAAACGTTTATGCGCCGATTGAGGTGAATGATCTCACCGTGAAGGACGCATTCTATGCCACGATAGTCTGTGGTTGATCAGTGCCCCAGGAGAGATACTCTTCTAGTCTTGGGGGATTTCAATGCATCGATTGGAACTGATAGGGATGGTTATGAGATGTGTGTTGGTCCCCATGGGTCTGGAATTTTCATCCAGAATAGCAGCAAGTTCCTTGACTTTGCAAGAAGTTATGCACTTTGGGTGGCTGGTTCATGGTTTCATCGCCCACAGGCTCATCAGTGGACTTGGTATTCCAATGCTGGTGGTGTGGCAGTGTCAGGTCAGATTAGATCTGTGACGCTACAGATACCATGTAAAATTGTACTAACCTGTTTCATGGTCAGATTGTCGGCGACTAAACAGTCTCCCCCACCAACTTTAATGGTGAGGAGGGTGTATCATATGGACACCCAGCCGGATTAAAAACAAAACCTGTCAAAGGGCGGAGGAGCTCCTTGTTAGCCAACGGCCATCCACACCTCGTGCCCAACGGTGTCTGCAGACTTCCTCCTGCAGTTCGGTTACTTTATATTTGGAGGTTGGTGGCAGGATTTGAACTACGTCCACCGTAAAACACTTCATTCCGCAAAACATACCAAAAGCAAAAATAAATCTGAAAACCACTCCGTGGGAGTACCTCCTCTGCTGCTGCCCTTCGCAGGGCAGCTCACCAGATGATGGGATTGGGGCAAAGCCTTTGGGACCCCCAAACTTTGATGAAGACGATTTGTTAGTATGAAACCATGAGGTAGCCTTCCAGGGTCATATTGCGGTAGTGTGTGTCAGAGTGGTGCTGAGGTGTCGTCCACCAGACAGCGGTCTCATTGGATTAACCTGATGTGGTCCCTTTGGGAGGGTGCCTGGAATATCCTACCCAAAGAGAGGATGATCACCTGTCTCTTATCATCTGAGCTCAAGCATTTGGACATCGGTATTGCAGCACTCTCTGAGGTTCGGAGACCGGAGTGCGGTTAGGTCATGGTGGGTGGTTACGCCTACTATTGGTCTGGTTGCTCTGATGGTTACCATGCCCAAGGAGTTGCTGTAGCTGCGTCCAATAAGCTGATTCCAATGATAATTGAGGTAACACTGGTCAACAAGTGTATTATGAGATGAAGGATTTATCACTCCTTGGGTGTCGTTTCCCTGGTCTCTGAAGATGCTCCGACTGAGGAGATTGATCTCACCATGAAGGACGCATTCTACATTCCCCATTCGTTCCCCAGGCGAGATATACTTCTAGTCTTGGGGGATTTCAATGCATCGACTGGAACTGAAAGGGATGGTTATGAGACATATGTTGGTCCCTATGGGCCTGGAACTGTGAACCAGAATAGCACTATGTTCTTTGACTTTGCCAGAGGCATGGACTTTTGATGGCTGGTTCATAGGCTCATCGCTGGACTTGGTATTCCAATGCTAGTGGTGTGACAAAGGAGTATTGAGCATGTGCTTGTTGATGGTTGCTGGAGGATAATCCAGAACTGCAGGGTCTACCGGAGTGCTCACTCAGTTCCTCAGTATTGACCACAGACTTGTTGTAGCAATTCTGAAGTTGCAGCTTAAATCCAGGAGAATGGTACCATCCCAGCCAAGGCTGTATGTAGTCAAGCTCAAGGATGTGAGGGTAGCTGAGGAGTTTGTGAACAGACTGAGTGGAGATTTGGGGGTCTGGGTGCTTTGGGGGATCCTGAAGAGTTGTGAAGTGCCTTCAAGACCACCGTCCTTGATGTTGCCGGTGGATATCTTGGGAGTCACCGTAGGGCGAAAAAGACATTTGTCTTTTTGTCCGGTTATTTGTCCAATGACTTTGAGCGGCTGTACCAGGCTGATCCACCAGTTGTCTAGTTGGATGTCAGGGGTGTTACTATCTCTATTGCTCACCCTCCAATCAACTATGGTCCACCTTCGTTTGTTGAAACACAGGCTGCGGTGAACCGGTTGAAATTGGGTAAAGCTCCTGGGATCTGTGGCAACTATGCTGAACTTCTCAAGGCTGGTGGAAATGCTGTGCACATGTCGTTACATGCAGTTCTGTGCTCTGCCTGGAACACAGGCATCATCCCAACTGACTGGAAGAGGGGCCTTGTTGTCCCTCTCTGGAAAGGGAAGGGTGATCACCAAAATTGGAAAAACTACCGAGGGGAGATGCTGCTCTCAGTGCCGGGCAAGGTCTTTGCTTGGATAATTCTTGAAAGGGTTCGTCACCATCTGCTTGAGCACAAGCATCCAGAGCAGTCAGGCTATTACACCAAAGAGGTCAATGATGACCGTATCCTTTGCTCTTCGGGTCCTCACCGAACGCAGACCAGAGTTTTGGCAGGGGCTGCTTGCAGCCAATGTTGATCTCTGTGATGCATTTGATTCAGCGAATCGGGATGCCCTCTGGAGGATTCTTGGTCTTCGTGGGGTGCCACCAAAACTGACCAATCTGATGTCTGAACTATACTCTGGCACTGACAGCACTGTGAGGTGTGGTGATACCATCTCTGAATTGTTTCCAGTTGTTACTGGAGTACATCAGAGGTGTGTACTGGCCCCCACACTTTTCAGCACTTGTACGGACTGGATTATTGGGAGGATGTCGGAGAGATCAAGTTGGGGTGCATCATTTGGGAATGTCAAGATTTCTGAACTTGATTTCGCAGATGATGCAGTCATCTTTGCGGAGACTTTAGATATCCTTTTGGAGGCCTTCGAGGTGCTGAATGAGGAGTTGGAGCCCCTAGGATTATGGGTTTTCTGGGCCAAAACTAAGATCCAGACTTTCAATGACATCTTGGATGCTGCTATCCTGTCTGTACCTGTTTGTGGTGAGGATGTTGAGGTCGTGGAGAGATTCACTTACCTTGGCAGTGATATTCATGTCTCTGCTGGCTGTGAGCCAGAGGTCAACAGACGTCTGGGTCGGGCTTGGGGAGTCATGGATTCACTGGATCATGGGGTGTGGCGCTGCCGGTACCTGTGAGGGAGGATGAAAATCCGAGTCTTCAGGTCTTTGGTGCTTCCAGTCTTGCTCTATGGATGTGAGACTTGGACTCTGAGCAGGGATCTGAGACGGAGACTTAATTCCTTTGGTATCAGGTCTCTTCGGAGAATCCTTGGCTGTCGCTGATCGGACTTTGAGTCAAACGAGCAGTTGCTGAGAGAGACTCAAATGAGATTTTTTCCTGGGAAAGTCACATCTCTAACCTCGCCTCGAAAGCTAGTCGCCGACTGGGAATCCTTCGTCGTGCAAAGTCCTTCCTCAGCCCTCTTGAGCTCCTGACCACTTACAAAGTTTTTGTCCATAGCCTGATGGAGTACTGCTCTCCCTTCAGGGCTGATGCTTCTGCCTCCCACCTTTCTCGGCTTCACGCTGTCGAAACCAGGGCATTTAGGATCATTGGCATCTCCCGCAATGAAGCTGAGTCTTTGGGCCTCTCACTCAATCACCGCAGGTTGGTCGGTGGTCTTTCTGTCTTCTACCGTCTCCTCTCCAGCCTTGCCCCCCCTGCTCTCTCTGCGATTTGTCCCCACCACATTTCCACAGGGCGCACAAGGTCCGCCACCAACCCCCTTCTGGTAAAACTACCAAAATCACGAATCACTGCTCACCTTCACTCTTTCATTCCTCTTTTTTCCCGCCTTTGGAATAAACTCCCTCACTCTATTCTTTCCCATTCTTCCCTCCAGGCTTTCAAAACAGCTGTTCACCACCACCTCTTATCATCCCCCATCCAAATCCTCGATCTTTTCTACCCCCGATAATCCACCCAAGCCCACTTCCTTCAATTCCCTTGCTTTCCTTCCTGAAAGTCCCTGTAATGTCCATTTTCTCTTCCCCATGTTCCCCGTCCCATCCCTCTCCCTTCCAGAGATCTCCTAATGTGTCTGTTCCCCACTGTTTTGTCGTTCCCACTCCCACCCCTCTTGTCTCATGCCCCCTTGCTGTGCGTTGTGTGTTCGCTCTCATACGAGCCTCGACAAGGTATACAAAAATAAACAAATAAATGTTTGTAGAAAGGTAAAAAGCAAAAAAACAAAATAGCAAACAAACATAAAATAACCATGGTAGTCTGTCGGAAACGGTCATGTTTAAGTGTATAAAAGTAATTAAATAAACAATTTTAAAGGGTTGTGTTGGGTTGGAGAGAATGAAACATACGCAAAGCGTATGTAAATAAATTCATAAATAATTCAAGTTGGCATGCGGGGATCAGTGATGGTAAAGTTATCCAAAATTCAAGGCGGTATGCATGTTGCAGTGATGCGACAGTGTATAAAAATCTATACTAATAAAAGGAAGTGTGTGTGTGTGTGTGTGTGTGTGTGTGTGTGTGTGTGTGTGTGTGTGTGTGTGTGTGTGTGTGTGTGTGTGTGTGTGTGTGTGTGTGTGTGTGTGTGTGTGTGTGTGTGTGTGTGTGTGTGTGTGTGTGTGTCTTCCATAACTCCAAAACTATAAAACCTATCAGCCTGAAACTTTGCACTCAGAAAACTCCAAGAAAGTGCAAGAGTGAAAATTGTGTGTTTGGGTTAATTAAAACACCCCTTTTGAAGATAATTAACGGCATTATTTAATTATTAGCGAACGCAGTGAGCTTCATAGTTAACGCGTGCACGTGAGAGAATAGGAAACGAGAACAACAACACAATACCCCTGGCTATTTGGAATCCGTGTCGTTAGCTATGACCTTTTGCTTCCGGTTGTTGTTAAACGCTGTGTGGTGTTTAAACACGATTTGGTTTTATTTCTATCTTGTGAATATTACTTAACGCGTGCATGTGAGAGAATAGGAAACAACAAAAACAACACAATACCCTGGCAATTGTGAATCCATGTCGTTGGCTATGACCATTTTGGTTCCGTTTTTTTTTTTTTTTGCTTCTGTTTTTTTTTTGTTTCCGGCTTTTGTCATGGGGAATGATGCATGCCGGGAGATAAAGGCATCGTCGGAGAAATGAAAGACCCAAATAATATCAGACATGGTGTATATTTCCTCCACTGATTTTAATAAAGATATCTCCTGCATCATCAAAAAAATTTTTTAATCGTGATTTACGTTATTTGATCGCTAACTCCGAAGTAACCGGAAATTGCGTATACAGTTATGAACAAGTTGTAGGTAAAGTCAGAAATGAATGTAAGAAGAATACTACGTTCGCTTCGAGTATTTATTTTTTTAAGATGAGATCCTGTTCTAGGCGGTGTAGTTGTTGTTGTGAAGGTAATGTTGAGGATTTTTTTTTTCAGATGAGATCCTGTTCTTGGCGGTGTAGTTGTTGTGAAGACAATGTTGAGGTAATGTTAATTTTTTTAGATGAGATCCTGTTCTCGGCGGTGTCGTTGTCGTTGTGAAGGTAATGTTGAGGTAATATTAATTTTTTCAGATGAGATCCTGTTCTCGGCTGTGTAGTTGTCGTTGTGAAGGTAATGTTGAGGAATTTTTTTTTTTCAGATGAGATCCTGTTCTCGGCAGTGTAGTTGTTGTTGTGAAGGTAATGTTAAGGTAATACTTATTTTTTCATAGCAAAAAGACGGTTTAATTTGATATATTTAAGAAGCGAATATAAGAAGAATTCTACGTTCGCTTCTGGGCTTTGCTTATTCCATATTAGTCTTCATCAGGCGATCCTCAGCCACCTCGCTGTCTCGGGTCTTAAGGCGTTTCCTGGGTAACCTCACTGGGGTCTGAAGCTGCGATGTTTTCTGGCCTACTCAACCATGTCTTGACTTGGAACAGGCCGCAACGATTTCTTAACTATAAAGTGGTTGTTTTCATATTCCTCGTTCATATTATGGAATGCCTGTTCATCATAGCTTCGAATTGCTGGGTATATCGCAATGCTTATAAACATCTGGAGACGTCAGCATTCATGGCTTGACATTTCGGGGTCTCCGGGATGTTTATGTTTAATGTGCAGCTAATCGCGTGCCAAACTCGCCATTTCCTAACAATCGTTTCGTTGGAGTGTTTGCTTGAGTGCTTAAGCCACTTGGCGAGCGCTCTCAAAGCTGCTTGGTTGTTCATTACGGTAAAAGTATCCGTGCTTTCAAGGGAACATCGATTAGACAGATGTACGTTTCCGCCTGTGTTGGGCCCTGCGGCACTGTGCGGTTGGTATCTCGGGAGGTGTCTCATCCGCTGAAAATGTGGAATTTCATTTTTACAAGATGTCTCTGTTTAACCTTTTTGTGCGATCTCCGAATATTATCCACACCTCACTTCAACATCGATATACATATAAAAACAATAAGGTCCATCTGACCACGTGTTTGTCGTGATCTGGTTGTGAACGCAGAGAGCATTGATCAACATTTTGTGGTCTGTATCTTGATATATTTTTCAATTGAATTTTGCTAATTTCCCTCATGAATTCCTCTTTCAAATAACTCTGTTTGAAGGTCAATCTTTGTGTTTGTCGTTTTTAAGTATTTTATGAATGTGTACGTATGCAAACTATTACCATAACGTGTGTGTGTGTGTGTGTGTGTGTGTGTGTGTGTGTGTGTGTGTGTGTGTGTGTGTGTGTGTGTGTGTGTGTGTGTGTGTGTGTATATGGGGTTTCAGAATGTGGAATGGAGTTCTCCAAGGGCAGGCTCAAAGTACCCACCTTCATTTCGGTAAGGGGTCACGATTCATGGACCAAGCTGTGATGTTTTCTGTTTTCAAAGTTTTGTGCCGAGGGCTTTCTTCAGGATCATTACTGAGCCCAGGACGGCTTCAAACTGCAGTTAATTTGTAGTGATATTCCCAGGGATGTTTTAGAAATATCTTTGTGAGGTTCTTCATCATCACTGGTACAACTTTGGCATTCTTCAGCTTCCAGGATCTTTTCACTTCATGCTTGAGGTCTTGGCATTTGGTCATTTTCTTGATTTCTGCATTGTTAGTACAAAATCACCAATATTAACACCTCAATTAGCAAAGCCTTCTCTCTTTTTTTTTGTGCCTCAGTATCATATCTGGTCGCAATGCTTTATTTTTGATGTTCACGCCTGATGGGATCATAAGGTCGTACGTGAACTTTCATTGTTTTCAGGAATTGCTTTTGGTTCATTTTCCCACCAATTTTCTGGAACTGGAATATCAAAATTTTTGCAGATGTGCCAGTGGATTACTTTACAAACCCTGTTGTCTTTGTGTGTACAGCTGTTCTGACACATTTGTTTGTTTTTTCTTTTTTCGTATTCGGTCACTAAGCGTAATACCCTCTCCCACCTGGAGTAGCGCTACACAATACACATTTACACAGATAATTTGCATTGCCCCTTCCCCCACTCACCCCCCCCTCCACCAAGACCACCGGGGCAAATATAAAAATACCCCTATCCTATGGAGTAAGTCTGGATGTGATTTTTGGCTCTGATCCGAAAATCATTTGACATGCCACAGACCGAGATATCATTGCATTTTGATTTGATGTACCACACTCTTAAGAGTGATGGTGCTACCAAACCAGTTTTTTGGCAAGCGTTATACTGGGTGGTTTGCCATTGCCTTCCCAGCGTTTTGTCCATACATTAGCACTGCTATGTTGAGTGGCAAACAGGTAAGCAGCTTGAAAGGAAGCGGCACGCACCATTTTCTAAATAAAGCCTTTGGCATGACTCGACCGGGGTTTGAACCACCGACCTCCCAGAATCGGAGCAAACGCTCGAACCGTTACAACACTGAGTCTGGTTATCATTGCATACATGTGTCGAATATGAAGGAAATGAGTCCAGTCATTTTCGATGAGAGGATTTGGATGGACGTACTCACGCCCGCATTGATGCAATGGCCTTTAAAACACAGGTCCTTTGCTGAGATGACATCATGACACTCGTGAAAAATGCAGATGAAAGGGAAGGTTATGTTTATGGGATATAATGTTAGAAGGTGAGGGAAATGCTGTCGATATTGGAATGTGTGATTAACCAAATGACGAAATAATTTGTTGTGTGTGTGTGTGTGTGTGTGTGTGTGTGTGTGTGTGTGTGTGTGTGTGTGTGTGTGTGCATTTAATAATGTA
>NC_140965.1:34256352-34283852 GCF_056783735.1 Eptatretus burgeri
ATGGGATCCAGAGCACCAGGAATGCCATGTGGGCATATACGGGGGAGTAGCCTGGAAGGGCACTCTCTGCGTTCATAGGGAGCAGGTAGGCTCGGAGATAGCCTCAGGGCCCCAGGCTGCCGTAGTTTGAGTTCGGCAGATGGAAGTCCCTGCCAGTTGAGCCACGCTGCCCGGCTACGAAATTGTGCAAGGGTACGAGAAAATTTGCGGGCAGGGCCCAAATTGATAATGGACACCAACACAGGTGACGGGAATCATGGTTTTCGAACCAATAGTTTAAAAAGACAGGTGTGTTGAAAAGCCCCGTGGATAGTTTAAAGTTCAATAAATGCTAGGATAGATAGGAAATGTACCCCTTCGCAACATCCATCCCTTCGCTCTCTGTCGGCCACTGGACTCACTTTGGGAAGATTGCTGAACTCTGTGGAGGCTATTCTGAGGCTATGTTGGGCCTCGAGGCAGGACACTAGTCTCTTCCCTTAGTCCCCTCAGAAAGGATTTTGGGGGTTGGGAGTAGGCTAGGTTAACAGGATAGGTTAGCCGGACAAAGACAATAAGAGGGTTCGGGACAAGCAATTATAAAAGAAACAAGCTCAAATGAGCTAAGATCCTCGTCCTCTTAATGATGACGTCATAAAAACGAATATGACGTCATTGTGATGTATCAGGTTTGCGATAAATTATCTGTGCTAATGCCAGGCTTGATTCCTGCAAACAAAATTCAAACAGCTTGCCTAGTTTCGGAGATAATGGTATAGGCGATTTCCATTAGCGGCGATATTATGACGTCGACTTTTTTTCTAGGAAGAATTTCCAAAATCGGAGATGGTTACTGCCTGCGCATGGGCTTTCTGCTTATACATGGCAAGTTTCACGAAGATCCGATAAACTCTGGGTTGTGAAACAAAAAATAGGAATGACGTCATAGTGATGTATCATATGCGCGGTAATTCATTTCTGCTAATGCCCTGTTCGATTCCCACAAACAGAATTCAAAAAGCTTGCCAAGTTTCGGAGATAATTTTTTAGGCGATTTCCATTGGCGGAGATATTTTGACGTCAGAACTTTTTTTTCTCTGAGGAATTTTCAAAATCGGAGATGGTTACTGTCTGCGCAGGGTATTTTTACATATATATGCCAAGTTTCAGGAAGTTTCGATGAAAACTGGAGGCTGTGAAACAAAAAAGTCCACAAGAACAACAACGTGACTAAGACTTAGAGATCCTCCACGTGGATCTACAAATAAATAAATAAATAAAAAGGGGGAAGTCTAAATTTTGTTGTTGCAAACTAAGGGAGTGGGTATGGACAAAGACAGGCAAAGGCGATAGGTTAGGGGGAGACGGTAGGTCCGAACCCGTTTCTGGACTGGCTGGCACCACCGCACTCCCTCCACAGAACCTCACGGACCAGACCAACGGCCTGCCAGCTACATATGCTGGCCTATTTGTGCTACACCTCCTGGTCTGCATTCGCCATGCCTTATTTGCCTGCCTTTGCCTTGACCCCATGCCTGCTGCCCTTGTTGCATTTGCCCCTGTGTCATCATCACAACCATGTGCGCCAGGACCATCTTCAGGTATTTGCAAGGACTGCCCTGCAGGCAGCCACACCACGAGGACTGCGTTTGCGCAGCACATGCATCCATTCTTTTTGTGTTCATTCCTGTACCAATGACTTTTCTCTTCCCACAGATCACAGGTCCTGGGCCATGGTTAGTGTAAATAGATAAATTAGAATTGTAAATAAGTTCTTAACCCACCTGTGTGTTTGTCTAGCGCCGGCAATCTTAGTTAAGTTGTCTGAGCGAGTCTGATAGTTTAGTTACGCAGCGCACTAGGTTATTTATTTTTGGGACATGTATAAAAATGTCGCACTCAGGGATCCATAGGCAAAACGTACGAGGGGAAAAACCTACACATGCATTTTTGACGACTTGGGACGAGTCTGTAAAAAGGGGAGGGGGTAGTGTTACGAATTTGGAAGTCATTTGCACACAAACAGACAGCAGTCCCTAAGCTTAGTTATTTCGATAAGTATGTGTTTATAGTAAGAATCCTTCCATCTGTCTAATGGGAATTTCGTGTGTGCGCTATGAG
Source organism: Eptatretus burgeri (assembly GCF_056783735.1). Taxonomy (NCBI): domain Eukaryota; kingdom Metazoa; phylum Chordata; class Myxini; order Myxiniformes; family Myxinidae; genus Eptatretus; species Eptatretus burgeri. Next base: position 34,258,453 of record NC_140965.1, read on the forward strand.
TTATTTTATAGTTAGGTTATTACATCTCACCACCTGCCCATCACACTCCATCAGCATCGTTGGCTGCTGGTCCCTTGACTTGCCGAGAGGGGGGGCCTCGCGGTCCCAGTCCTCGGCTTCCACGAACGTTCCACACGCAATGGGGCTTCACCACCATCCGCCTTCCTCAAACACGCGTGGAGGGAGGGGCGGCTTTCTCCCATCATGGCCGAAACCCTTGCCCAGGAAGGCTGTGCCCATAGGATCGTGGCCAATTAGAGGCGAACAGCAAGGTGTGCTGACCAAGGCCCCTCCCCACTAAGGGAGGTCCATAGAGTTCCAGAGACGCTCTGAGGCGTTGTTGGTGGAAAAACGTGAGTGGTGTGGACAGAAGGTCGTTGTCGTTGGCACGAGGAGTTCTGTGGACCCCAACGATTCACCACCCGGCTCCACCACGAACCACGAGTCCCCCACGTTCGACTGGGGATCGGACCGACGACCTTTGTCAGGTGCCGCATCATGGAGCATGCCTTCCCTCCGACGACCAGGTACAAGCCGAGCCCTGGTCCCCAGCTCGCCTTTCCCTTCTGAGCTGAGGGACCGAATAAAGACCCCACGGGGTCCAGTGTGTGTGTGTGTGTGTGTGTGTGTGTGTGTGTGTGTGTGTGTGTGTGTGTGTGTGTGTGTGTGTGTGTGTGTGTGTGTGTGTGTCACCAGTCTGATAAGCAGGACTGGATTTAGGCATGGGCAAGCTGGGCAGTTGCCCAGGGGCCTCCACAACCAGAGGGCCTCCACATATTTCATGAAAAAAAAATTGTAAGGAAAAATGTATTTGAGTGCCTGAATGGTAGTTGGTAGTTAGTGGAACAGATATAAGATATTCATCTTATCTCATTCTCTATTTTATATAGAAGTTCAGATTCTTTGTTCTTGAAAAATATACTTTATGGATGACTGTAAATATGTCTTGTCACCTTTTTAGTATTCTAAGGTAGGGTGGGCCTCCACTACTGAAGGCTGCCCAGGGGCCACCACATGTCTAAATCCGGCCCTGCTGATAAGTTGAATTGTTTAAGTGTTTTCTTTTCATTGTACATTGCATTTTATTCGTGATTAATTCTGCTCTATCTCCCTCCCTTATAAATAAACCCTCTTGTTAAATGTTCCAGTTCGTTGCCAGTGTTTTCTTTCATTGACCCAGCACGGTGCGTATTGACAATTGGTGAGACCGTTTGGGTTGGTAAGTTGTCATTGGGACTGGCGCGGCTCTGGGAACTCCCGCTTGGTACGCCGGACCCGAGTCGGTACACGCGACTTGTTTCGGACAGGGTCGGCCGAGGGTGTGGTTTCCCCGGTAGCTAGACTGCGTGAGAACTGAGGTAAATTGGAATAGACAAGTGGACCCTACCTCACGCCATCAAAATATTGGCGACCACGGTCCTTTGAGTGACCCGTGACCTTTCGGACTTATCTGAGAGTCACGACCTAAATTCCGGGTGTTCGGTGGGAGACGACTCTACTGCTCCACCGAGTGGTCGTTTATTGCCACCGAACCCGGGCCCACAACAGTACAGCTGTTAAATCAATAGCAAATTATATATTCGCTATGTCCTCATTGTTCATCGTTTTTGTGCTCACTCACTAGCTCCCTGTCTATTGGGATTTCTAAATTATTGCAGTCCTCCTTGCTCGTTTAGAAACATTGGTTTGTTACTTACGAAATCTAAAGATTTCGTAAGTATATTGATGACTTCCATCCTCTGTTTGTGTGTTTGGTTGTTTGTAGGCACGATAACTCGAGAACGGAAGAAGCTACCAATGTCAAATTACACCACGTGATTCAGGAGGGTGATGGCTCGCGCTGATTAGATTTTGGTCAAAATCGGTCAAAGGTCAAGGTCACAGTGAGGTCAAACATTCGATTTTTGATGGTTTGGTACAGAATAATCGTAGAAACTTCTGGTTTGCGTCGCTACCTTCTCAGGAGACAGCTTTTATTAGACAAGGTCAGAGGTCAAGTTGACGATTTCGTAAGTACCAGTCTATGACTGCTTGTTTTAATATTAATGATTTGCCCTAACACATGTTTTTGAAAGACAAGTATATTTTTACATAGTAATGGCCTTTCTATTTCCTTCACTTTCTTTCTTTTTCTCTCCCTCTCTCTTGCATATTTTTATTTTTGATGCATATTAATTGACTGCACTGTCCTGTCAATGTCAACATTTGTTTGAATTGCCATTGTTGTTTTCTTTTGTTGTTATCACAATTATGCTTTTGTGATAGCAATTATTCTGTGTTAGTTTGACAATTATACCTTCTTTGAATAGTATTTACACGAAACGATTTCAAACAAGTGTTTCTGTTTTTTAATAACTTGTCAAGTGTATTTTATATTAGTAGCATATCTTTGTAACTTTTTTTTTATTTTTTACATTGATCACTTGACTTTTAAGTCTTCTGACTTTAGTCATATCTTAATTCGATTGAATAAAATAATTCGATTGAATAAAAAATTGAATTGAATTGAATCGCACATCATTGAAACGAGTAACAACACTGCAATTACTCTTTATGAGAGCTTTGAAGCGCTCCAAAGGATTTGGCAATCGCACCAACACACCATCTTTGACGTCGACACCATCACAGCCACCCTCGCTCACAATATCCGGTCGCAGGCCTTCATAATCATCAACTAGTGCTGAAGACGAGGAGCGAATGGGTTTAATCAACTCGGGTGCATCCACCACCGCCTAATAATTAGGGAAAACATATGAGCACTGTGAGTATATATTTATTCGCATTTATTATTCGTTATTTCACTTATTTGTCAAATTCTTGTACATCTGACAGAACGGTGAAACTTAAGGCCCAGTCTCACCTTGACGTTTTAGCCAGCTTATGCCGTTTTTTGGAAAATTTGTCTAAAACGCTGGTACACGTCGAATACGTTATGGGTAAGTTTTGATAACATTGAGAGCACGCTGAAAAACACTGCCATACGTCGTTGTACGCTGGCTTTAAACGTTGAACTTTTGGGTTTTCCTCGAATTTTTTCATGCTTGAAATTTTACGACGTATGCGGCGTATGACTCACACGTTCCGCTACGCTGGCCATAAGTTGTAGGCACGTTATGCGATCGTTGACACACGTTGAAACACGTAACTTGTAAGTTACTCATCAGTCGAAACACGTCGAGGTAATGTTTAGCGTACCCGAAACTTATTTCTAACCTATGAGTAACGTTTTGTAAGCACGCTACACGAACGTTGTTCACACTTTGCAACACGTTACTTGAAAGTACTACTACTACTACTACTACTACTACTACTACTACTACTACTAACATCGACATTACTAAATTCTCTCGAACTACTACCACTTACCAACATCGACATCACTAAATTCTCTCGAACTACTAGTACTGCTGCTACTACTACTACTACTACTACTACTACTACTACTACTACTACTACTACTAATAACATCGACATCACTAAATTCTCTCGAACTACTACTACTGCTACTGCCACTGCTACTGACATTGACATCTACTCAACATGGAGTTTGGAACACTGACGGGTTCCTCTTGTGAAGCCCATTTGTATATACCAATTCCCCTAAACGCTGCCAATACGCCATTATACGGTAGCTGTAAGTTAGAAACACGTTCAGTAAGTTATGTGATCGTCCGGAAGACGTCAATCAAATTTGTCTACATACGCCAATGTGCGTTTGAGATACGTTACACATAGGTTCAAAGCACGTTACTAATATGTTCAAAGCACGTTACTCGTAGGTTACAAATTAAGTTTCGGGTATGCTAAACATTACCTCGACGTGTTTTGACTTATGAGTAACTTACAAGTATCGTGTGGCAGGTCAGGTCAGGTATGGGAGCATGTGCCAGAACAGCGCGTCGCTGCGTCCACTTTCCGCCGGTACTCCAAGGGCCTCCGTCTGGCCATCCCCCAGGCAGATGCCAGGCCCATCCCCATCTCCTTGAGATGATGGTCAACCTGCTGCAACCATGAGGTATATGGTCGGCCCACTGGCCTCCTCCACTCATGAGACTCCCTCGCTGAGCGAATCTGGTGAGCAGGATCAGCGTCAGGAAAACGAGCCACATGTCCATACAGCCGCAACTGACGCTCACGGACTATGCAGGTAACAAATCTCATCCGAGTCTCTCTCAGCAACCGCTCGTTGGACACAAAATCCGACCAGCGATAGCCAAGGATTCTCCGAAGACACCTGGTACCAAAGGAATTAAGTCTCCGTCTCAGATCCTTGGTCAGAGTCCAAGTCTCGCACCCATAGAGCAAGACTGGAAGTACCAAGGACCTGAAGACTCGGACTTTCGTCCTCCCGCACAGGTACCGGCAGCGCCACACCCCATGATCCAGTGAATCCATGACTCCCCAGGCCCGACCCAGACGTCTATTGACCTCGCAGCCAGCAGAGACATGAATATCACTGCCAAGGTAAGTGAATCTCTCCACGACCTCAACATCCTCACCACAAACAGACACAGACAGGACAGCAGCATCCAAGATGTCACGGAAAGCCTGGATCTTAGTTTTGACCCAAGAAACCCGTAATCCCAGCGGCTCCGACTCCTCATTCAGCACCTCGAGGGCCCCCAAAAGGATGTCTAAAGTCTCCGCAAAGATGACTGCATCGTCTGCAAAATCAATGTCCGAGATCTTGACATTCCCAAACTATGCACCACAACTTGATCTCTCCGACATCCTCCCTAAAATCCAGTCCATACAAGTGCTGAAAAATGTGAGGGCAAGTACACATCCCTGACGAACTCCAGTAACAACTGGAAATAAGTCAGAGGTGGTACCACCACACTTCACAGCACTCTCAGTACCAGAGTAGAGTTCAGACATCAGATCGATCAGTTTTGGTGGCACCCCACGAAGACCAAGAATCCTCCAGAGGACATCCCGATTCACTGAATCGAACGCTTTACAGAGAGCAACATAGGCTGCAAGCAGCCCCTGCCGAAACTCGCGTCTGCGTTCGGTGAGGACACGAAGGGCAAGGATACGGTCAATCGTTGACCTCTTTGGTGTAAAGCCTGACTGCTCTGGACGCTGGTGCTCAAGCAGATGGTGGCGAAGCCTATCAAGAATTATCCGAGCATAGACCTTGCCCGGCATTGAGAGCAGCGTCACCCCTCGGTAGTTGTTGCAGTCTTGGCGATCACCCTTCCCTTTCCAGAGAGGGACAACAAGGCCCCTCTTCCAGTCAGTTAGGATGATGCCTGTGTTCCAGGCAGAGCACAAAACTGCATGCAACGATACAAGTGCAGCATTTCCACCAGCTTTGAGAAGTTCGGCATGGATGCCACAGATCCCTGGAGCTTTGCCCCGTTTCAACTGGTTCACCGCAGCCCGTGTTTCCACAAGCGAAGGTGGACCACAGTTGATTCGAGGGTCAGCAACAGGGATTGTAACACCCTTGACGTCCAACTCGACAGCTGGGGGATCAGCCTGGTACAACCGCTCAAAGTAACCGGCCCAGCGGGCCTTCACTTCAGACTCCTCTGTCAAGAGCCTACCACTCTCTGCTCGAACTGCAGTGCTCCGAGGGATGGGCTTGGATGAACGTAATGCGCGAATTCCCCTGTAAGCGGGACGAGAATCACCTGTCCACAGGTGATGCTCTACCCCCTCACAGATTCCTCGCACATAGGCCTCCTTGTCCACCCTCAGTGCACGTACAGTTTTACGCCTCAGCTCCCTGAACAGCTCAGCTCTGCCATTCAGCCTGGCCCTGCGACTCTGGTCAATGGTATCCAGTGTCCCTTGAGAGACAAAATTCTTCTTTGCCCTGCGGTGAGTTCCAAGTCATCCACCGGCAACATCAAGGACGGTGGTCTTGAAGGCGCTCCACAACTCTTCAGGACCCCCCAAAGCACCCAGACCCCCCCAAGTGTCCACTCAGCCTGTTCGCAAACTCCTCAGCTACTCTCTCATCCCTGAGCTTGGCAACATCCAGCCTCGGCTGGGATGGTACCATTCTCCAGGATTTAAGGTGCAACTTCAGAGTTGCTACAACAAGCCTGTGGTCAGTATTGAGGAACTGAGCACTCCGGTAGACCCTGCAGTTCTAGATCATCCTCCAACGACCGTCAATGAGGACATGGTCAATCTCCTTTGCCACACCGCCAGCGTTGGCTTTGCAGAGATCAACATAGGCTGCTTTACATACAGAGATCAACATAGGCTGATCAACATAGGCTTTACAGAGATCAACGTGTGGCCGACGTGTGTAAACGATTGCAGAGCGTGCCGAGAACTTATGCCAGCGTATGTGGAACTTGTGAGCCATACGTCTAGTACGTCGTAAAATTTTCAGTATGCTTGAAATTTCACGACGTACTAGACGTACCACGTAATATGCTCGCGTACTTCATTGTTTTTCATCGTGATCCTAACGTATACACAACTTACCCATACCGTATTTGACGTGTCGCAGCGTTTTAGACACATTTTTCATAGGTCGGCATACGCTGGCTAAATCGTCAAGGTGTGACTGTGATGTTGACACTTCCAATTTTCAGGCGGTTATGATTTAAATCGGTGTGTGGCAGGTTTTTAACAGAGAACGCCACGAGTTCGTCGGCGATACGTGCAGCGCGCTATGACTAAGTTAAACTATCGTTGGGCATAGGTTGTGAACGCCGACAACAGGCTAAGCATTCGTTGGTATAAGTTATCTATAAGACAACGAAACGTTCTGTGTACGTTACTAATACGTTATGCATGTGACCAACACGTTATGAATACGACCAAAACTTTAAAAAAAAACTCAAAACTTCAGCGTACGCCAACGTTTTACATGCATTTTTATACGTTGCCATTCCTGGCTAAAACGTCAAGGTGTGACTGGGCCTTTATTAATACTAATAAAGGTCAAACAACTGCAATGTAATTTTCCTCTATGATAATTATTGTGAAATATTTATGAACGAGTTTCAGAATAATTATTGGAGTAAAATTTGTCATTTTCCATTTCTCCAAAAAATTCATTCCAATGAAAAGTGCAAGGTCCCAACTCCCAACCCATTTTTAGGTCATCTCGGTAGAGCCGTCCGTACGTCCGTCAACAATTTTTCTTTCCGATTTTGATGAAACTTAGTATGTGGGTAGAGGTCGTTGCACAACGATATAACTTTTGTCTGGGTTCAAGGTCAGGGACGAGGTCACGTAAGTTATAAAAATCGCCATTTTCAAAACCTATCTCGTCTGCCATTCTACAAGATATTCGGCAACTGTTTATTGATTATGATAGTAAAAAATATTATCTTGTATCTGACCGGACAGATTTTTGAATTTCCTTCCCGTTTGATCGTCATGTGATCTGGAAGATGGCCAAAAACGCCGATGCGATTCGCCAAGAAGGAAGGAAGGAGAAATGAAATATAAATATAAAACACATTTTTAGCCTTTTATATTTATACATTTTCTGCCGAAGGTGCAAAAGTTTCATAACCCGAAATGTAAACGTCGGCATTTATTTTCAAAATAAAATTTCGTGCTCGCGCGCCAAAATGCCGAGTCATCTTTAACCAAACTGCGTAGTAGAACTGCGCAGTAGTTCGGTCATGGCGTCTGAGCAGTGGCCAGCGTGGTTCAGATTGACTGTGGTTTCTGGAGCGAAGGTGATTGTTAAGAAGTATGTCGGCGGTATAAATTCGAGTGACTGTATTGGTGATTTAATCACGCAACATCTTGACAACGAATATTCTGGCCGAACGATTGCATCAATTCAGTGCATCAGCAGGGATGATTCGCAGGCTTCTCTCGATCGTGCCGATATCTAACATAATCACCGGCGGACATCGGGCTGTGGGCTGTGGGGCGAGGCCACGGATCCCGGATGAGGGGATAAGTGATAAATTATGCCACATGCTTCGGGCTGAGTAATATATCAATGAGTACATTCCATAATTAATTAATTAATCTGGCATACAAAATGTTTTTTCATTCCTGACATGTTACTTTGTGCAGTGTCACAAAACTTCTGTGGAATTAATAATTAATGAATTTGCGAGCTCTAACGATTTTTCAAACCTCAATATCTCTATAAATACTTGACCAATTTTCATTCTGAAAGTTGCATTATAATCAGTGAAGAATAATCTACAGGATTATCATAATCTCCGAGAGCTAAGCCTATTTTTTCATTTAATTTTCTACAACCGGAAGTGAAATGTCACCAGAGAGTGGACGGACCGGAAAACCACGTATTACACTTACTGGTGATTCTGATGTGTTAATCCGGGTACTAAATGAACAATACATATTTATTACTTATGTCATTAGTAGTATTATCCTAGTGTATCTCTATGAACTATTTCAATCTAAACGGTTAGTTTGGACTGTTTCACGGTTACCTGAACTGAACATTGAGAACTTGTGGTATAATAGAGATGACCGTCACCCCCACACGGGGGTAATTTTTATGTTAGAATGGGACTTAATGATATAATAAAACATGAGTGTCTGTACGTCTGTCTGTCCCCAAACTACTCAGTTTTGGGGCTGGTCCTGCCAAACCTTCTGTGAAAACCTTTGAGACTTTCACTCCTCAGACAACTATCTGACTCTCTTGAACAGTACTTCAACCACCTTTTCCTTCCACCTTTTTGTCTCGACTCTGCCAGGCATTTTGTAACCGCTCCCTTGTGTCTTCTCCCACATCCGCGTTTTGTAATCCAGCCACTGATTGGCTGGTGCTCTGCCATCCAATCATCACGATTGGCTGCAGGAACGGGGGGGGGGGCGGTGGCGGGAAGGGGAGGGGAGGGGAGGGGGAACCGCTGTTTCCTCGTTCGCATGTTACACTACAACAGGCACCGTGCTTTGGTGTATTCCATTAAAGCATTTGCCAGATGAATTTGTGTGGTTCATGGAGTGAATCTTGGATGTGGTTCGAGTCTGTAGAGTTTATAAGTGCTTGAGAATTAGAAGTGTTAAAGAAGTGACTTTGAAAATGAGGAAAAGAACAATGGGATAACTCCAACTCCACTTGCAACGCATCTTTCCTTTCCACTGACACAATGGGAGAAGTAATTTAGTAACTTGCAAAACGCCATACTGCAGAGATAACTAGATGAGGGCTCCCTTGTGTGTTTGTATGTGCGTACCTGGTGTCACCGAAAAATGTCACTATCATTTTGCTTGCAGAATAGATGAGGTTTGTGGATGGAACACCATACTATGTGCTTTATAGCTCATGCTGCATGAAATGGAATATCTTGGTACATCGGTCAATGTGCTGTTGTACATTAGTTCATTCAAACAGTACAACAATCACCACCTCGATATCCTCCTGGCTTTGGATCCCCAATTTCCCTCGGGTTTTTATTTTTATTTTTTTACAGGAGTAAGGCTCATGGAAGAGCAAGGTCAAACTGCTAGTGGGACAAACATCAAGGAGAATAATGAACAGGAATACAGGAGAAAGCATTACTTCTTTCATATGCAGCACAAAGCTGTGGGATAGCATCACTGCCAAGAGTGTGCTGATCCAATACCCTCTGTAGGTTACGGCAGGAATTTATAACTTGTTCAGGGTGCTGGTAATAGCTCGCTTACTCTTCGTGAAGGCCACGATGGGATCTTTAACAGCCACCAACTAATCGTGGCAGACGGGATGCCCAGCTTAACGTCCATCCGAGAGACGACATACACATTGATGAATAACACTGCCTGTGAAACATTGAGATGACAGTTTATACCTTGGTCAGGATTCGAACCCAGGCCGGAAGGCTAAGAGGCAAGTTTGCATATGTCTTGGTCATCTGTCAGCCCAGGAGGAAACATTGAAACAAGTAAATAAAATGGTTGAGTTGGGAAAGGTTAATAGGGGTTATAAAGATCATGGGTCAGAATTGAGGATGATAAGAGAGTGGGATGCAATGCTTGCTTGAAGTGCTGGAGGAAAGAGTGAGTCAGAACAGCCTGTGAATGGTGATTCCATAGATGGGAGAAGTGAGGATTAAAAGAGGGATTTTGTGGGAAGTAAAGAGGAAATCCCCCCCAAAAATGGGGATTTTTGTTGCAACTTCAATAATGTTGAGGACTTGAGACACAATGACCTTTAATTTTCCCATCACCTCGACCTGTCCCCTTCCCCCTACCTGACTCGGACCAATGTTAACCTTTCTTCCAATCAGGTATATTTTTATCCTTATCCCAGCAAGTACAAATATATCCAGTTGTGATCTCACTTTCTTCCTATGATATTATGAGACTTCAAACAGGTTTCAACTAAATAATATCATAGAATGGTAAACCAGGAAGGTTGAAACACGAACCAGAAACCTTTCTTCCAGATAATGTCAATGAACGAGCGCAAGTTGCGATTCACCTTCGATTACCCTGATTGAGACGACTAATGTCCTTGTAATTCTTGTTAAAGTGAACCGACGTCATGAACGAGTAATTCATGTCAAAGCAAAGTAAACTTGCTGCCTTCGCCTATGCATCGAAAACACTTATCAGAAACTTTTCTTCCAGTAAATCAGATACAAGATTCATGAACTGGAACATGTTGAGAATTACCTTGGGATAAACAGTTCAGATTAGTGGTCTCAGATTTTTCCATTCATGAAGATATCATTTTGCTTGTAGCAGAGACTTGGATTGTGGATCAAACACCGTACCATATGCCTTACAGCTCATGCTGTATGAAATGGATGACCGTGGTACAATGGTCAATATGAGGTGTTGAGTTATCTCATATAGTACAGCAATCACCACCTCTCTTTGTCCTCCCAGCTTTGGATCCATAATTCACCTTTTTCTTTTTACTTTTGAGGAACGAGGCTCGTGGAAGAATGAGGTAGAATTGACAATGGGGCAAACATAAAAGGAAACAACAAACATGAATATAGGAGAGAGAGGAAGGGAGGAAACGGTGAAAGTTACAAGTAAAACAGTTGAGTTAGGAAGAGTTAATGGGGGGGCAATAAAGATCATGAGTTAGAATTGGGGATGACTACTGGAGGTGGTGGTGCAATGCTTGCTTGAAGCCCTGGAGGAAAGAGTGAGGCAGAACAACCTATGGAAGTTGGTTCCATAGATGGGAGAAGTGAAGATTAAAAGAGGAATTTGTGGAAAATAAAGAAGAAATCCCCCATAAAAATGGGGATTTTTGGTGCAACTTCAAGAATGTTGTGGACTTCAGAAACAGTGACCTTTAATTTTCCCATCACTTCAACCTGTCCCTTGTCCCCTGCTCCCCATCTAACTAGGACCAATGTTAAGACGTCTTTCAGTTGGGTATCGTTTATCCTTATCCCTAGTAAGTACAAATGTATTCAGTTAATGTCTCACTTTCTTCCTCTGAAATTATCAGACTTCAAACAGTGTTCAGCAAAACAATATCATAGAATGGTAAACCAGGAAGGATGAAACACTAATCAGAAACTTTTCTTCCAGTGACACCAAGATAATATCAATGGACGAATGCAAGTTGTAATTACCTTTGATTACCTGGGTTGAGACGACTAGTGTCCTGGTAATTCATGTTAAAGTCAACTAACGTCTCCTAATGTGTCCTCCATGTGGTTTTACATGCTTCAAAATAGGCCTTAAATCACTGGAAAAGAAAAATCTTTGGAAGATTCATAAAAATTAAAAAACATGCTGCTTATACATGAGAATATCAATTTCTATTGTGAGAAGTATTCACTGTGCACGATTGGTTTGCTCCTGACCACGATGTCGGCCAAAACTCTGGGCAACACTTGATCCAAATTGCAGGCTCAACACAGAAAGTGTTTCCCACACACTAAAATTAAGTTGGAGGTCGCTTAGTCTTTTTCCACCTCATCTGATCTTGCTACTTTCGCCTGTTCATCGAATCACTATTTATTCCCAGTCCCTGCTCCTTGCCTAAGAGAGTGACTGTAGCTTGTTTCTGTTGAACACAACTTTTCCATCCTGTTGATATCACCAAAACGATTAGTCCTTCAAGCCATGATAGAGTTCTTTTTATTTTTGCTGATATGCTATCTCAAAGAGCATAGGCAAGAAAAGAATTGGGTATAGTTGGAAAAATAAATCTATAAAGGAAACATCGAACCTATAAATTTTTCCTGGACAGTACGATGTGGTCAAAATGTTGGACGTGAGCGTTTGGCCAAGCGACAAGTCCATTGGAGAGAAATGCCTCGTTTTCTTACTCGCATAAAATCAGTTTATTTGTTTTTGACTCTTATTTTGATGAAAATGTAATTATTAACACCACTGTGCAAAAGAGAAATGTTCCATAAAATAATTTTAAAACATAAACGAGACAGAGAGAGAGAGAGAGACAGAGACAGAGACAGAGACAGAGACAGAGACAGAGACAGAGACAGAGACAGAGACAGAGACAGAGACAGACAGAGACACAGACAGACAGAGACAGAGAGAGAGAGAGAGAGAGAGAGAGAGAGACACAGAGAGAGAGAGAGAGAGACACAGAGAGAGAGAGACACAGAGAGAGAGAGACACAGAGAGAGAGAGACACAGAGAGAGAGAGACACAGAGAGAGAGAGACACAGAGAGAGAGAGACACAGAGAGAGAGACACAGAGAGACAGAGACACAGAGACACAGAGACACAGTGGGAGAGAGACACAGAGAGAGAGAGACACAGTGAGAGAGACGCAGAGAGAGAGACAGACAGAGACAGACAGAGACAGACAGAGACAGACAGAGACAGACAGAGACAGACAGAGACAGAGACAGAGACAGAGACAGAGACAGAGACAGAGACAGACAGAGACACAGACAGAGACACAGACAGACAGAGACACAGACAGACAGAGACAGAGAGACAGACAGACACAGAGACAGACAGAGACACAGACAGACAGAGACAGAGAGACAGACAGACACAGAGAGACAGACAGACACAGAGAGACAGACAGACACAGAGAGACAGACAGACACAGAGAGACAGACAGACACAGAGAGACAGACAGACACAGAGAGACAGACAGACACAGAGAGACAGACAGACACAGAGAGACAGACACACACAGAGAGACAGACAGACACAGAGAGACAGACAGACACAGAGACAGACAGACACAGAGACAGACAGACACAGAGAGACAGACAGACACAGAGAGACAGACAGACACAGAGACAGACAGACACAGAGAGACAGAGAGAGACAGACAGAGAGACACAGGCCACTCAATTTAATGTTCTTACTCTTGTACCTCAGCCACAAGATGTATATGTTCTGTTTCACAAGATGTATATGTATATGTATATTGGGCATAAACTAAAGGTGTTCATCTTGTGTCAACAATCACTCTATGTAATAAACTTGTGATTCCAAAGTTGAACTTCTGATTAAATAAATGCTGAATAAGCAGTAACCATTGAAAACAAAAAATGACAAGAGGATAACAGATAATGCAACCTGAAAACATAATGCCTTCGTCAACAGAGGCATCTTCTTATTTCAGCTGCTCCCGTTAGGGGGTCGCCACAGCGGATCATCCATTATGATCCGCATCATGATTTGGCACAGGTTTTACGCCGGATGCCCTTCCTGACGCAACCCTGGTCGCCTCTTACGACACAGGGATATGGTACACCTATTCTAACTGGGGCATATACTGGGCCCAGTACACTGGTACTCACTTCGCCGACCTCGGAAGGATGACAGGCTGAGTCAACCTCCTGGTGTGTATTAATTCAAGCGGCCAACGGGGCTTGAACTCAGGACCTTTTGGATCCCAAGCCGCTACCCTAACCACTACGCCAACACCAGGCTTCAACACCATGAAAATGCCAAAATCAAATCTTACAGGCAGTGAAAGTGATACAATTAAATAAATCAGACTCAAGCAGCTTTGCTTCCCTCTGGTGGCACACATGAACAACGAGCAATTGTTGCACAGGATTAATGAATGTACATGTTGACAGACTCCAGATATCCAGCTCACAATTTGCAGAATGTGCTGTCCTGTTCACACATAATAATATTATTTGGTGAGGGTTATATTAAAAGGAAATGGAGGGAATGGTGTGGGTTTGATTGATGCCAACAGCGTTTTTAGGCCTCTGTAGCTGAAGGTAATCCGTTCTCGTTTATTTATTTATTTTTGTTAATGTTACCATGATAACTTGTGAACCACTGAAGGGATTCCAACCAAATTTGGTAGAAGTCGAGACTAATACAAAAAGATGACCTGATTACATTTTGGGTTCAAAAGGTCAAAGGGCATGTGACGTTTAATATAAAATCATTTTGGTGCCACATTTTTTGGCTAAGTTTCAACTTTTTCCTTGGTGCAGTTTGAGAGATACTATACAGAGGTGCAAAGTTTTTTTTCCGAAATGGCTACCACACCACGTGACGTATGACATCATAATTATCTTGAAAACATTCTGCGTGATTATTCACACTATGGTGAAAAATTCGTCTAAATTCGACAAGCAGTTGCAGAGAAAAACAGAAAAGTACTGTGCGGACAGACAGACAGAAATAAACAAACAAACGGACCCAAACGCAATACCCTCTCCTTCGGCAAGGGTAACGAGAATGGCACTCAATAGAGCACATATCTCCACCAGGCTGAACAGCTTACATATTGTATCCCATTGATGGGCCAGATCTGTATCCAGACCTGAACCAAAATATCAGCTTGTTCTTGTCACCTAACAACTCATCCAAGTTTTGTCTTAATCCACCAATTACTTTTTGAATAAAATCATGCTATATATCGTTTTGCCCCCATCTCACAATGGTGAAGAATTACTTTAAAAAATTGTATCCGGATCCCAATCTTCACTAAAATCTTATCAATTCGTCCTGGTCACACACTCAACATATCCACCAAGTTTTGTCTGAATCTATCCACAACTTTTTGAGATATCAAGTTATGTATCGTTTTTAGCCCGATCTCTCAAAAGTGAAGAATCACTTAAAAAATATTGTAATATCCAGAACTCAGGACCCCAAAATCTTAAGCCAGTCACCGTCACCATTAAGCCAACACCAAACTTCAGATTTTCAGTACTTCAACTTAAATAAAGGTTTAATGGGGTGGTGCACAAGGGTGGTATTCAGGACAACTTCAATAGCACTAAACTTCTGGGTTCTTTTTTATTTCAACAATTGTTAAAATCATTATTTTATGAAAACATAAGTACTGTACTGTACTGTATAAGCTTGAACACTATGTGGAGCATCGTGTTCTATGAACTCTCGTTCATACCGTGCTGGTATCCCGTGCTTTTTGTGCCGTCCAAGCTTGCCTTGTTTTGGTTCAGTCCATTTCTTGAGAATCCAATGAGAATAACAACAAAATAAAAGCAAGTTGTTTAAGCTTAAGCACCACGAAATATTTTATCATAACCTTATTAAATGTCTTTTAAATATCTGCTGATAAAAGGTTTGCTGCATTCTTCAATGAGTGTTGATCAAGTCTTGGGGCCAAAATGTTTTCCGAAGGAACGCATCGCCGATTAGTTCATGGAAGTTAATGGGAAAATGGTGTTCGATACAAGGAATTTTGCTTTATGTACAACTTTTCAAGAATGCTTCCATAAATCGAGGGAATTGTAAATGCAGGTTTCCTGAAATATTAGAACCAATTTGTCTTGACTCAAATGGGAAAGTAGAGGGGGGTTAAAAGAAATTCTTTCATGCATCCCATCATCATCAACCCATAACACTGTGCTGACAAGTACCACAAAGAAGGAAAACACTTGACACAGACACAATTCAGGTATTTCAAATGCAGCAGACTCCCATAAACATCTGATACAAATTTTAGAAACTGAACAGAAATTTTATTTTTCGCTTTCACGTTGAATTCCACGAAGGACCTTCGACTGAATAGTGTTCCACCCTTCTCTTTCCTGCAGTGGATACGAATACTGCAAATTTGCGTGGAATGTAGACCTTGATGTCATTTTCACCTGTGCTCCGTTACCTTTGTTGAACACAGTGCATTTGGCTAGTCTCATGGTTTCCTGTGTACGGTATCCATATTTTGCTTCAAAATGAGTTTGAAGAGGAAGCAAGTGCATGTTGAAGGCTTGGTAATTGAGGAGAAATCTGGCCTATAAGGATGGAGCATGCATAACCTGTCGGTGTTTGAGAATAGAAAAAGGAAAATGGAAACAAATCGAAAAGGAAGGCTAAATGTGTTTGGCGTGCCAGATATAGACGGATGGAGATTTTAGATCTGATCCATGTCTATCGGTTTTCTGTTGGTCAACAAATCAATTTCCTTTTATAGCGTTGCTTTAAGGACTGTCGAATGTTATTTTCATGTCTATACCCTTTTGCTTGAAGCATACAATAATGTAGCACATTGCTGACAAACTTACCTCACTAACAAAGAACCATTCACATCTATCAGACTCCCTCTAAGCCTGGTGTTGGCTTGGGTGGCTGGCTTGGGATCTTAGGCTCCTGAGTTTGAGCCTTGTTATCCACTGAATTAAAAGCTGGGGTTGACTCAGCATGTCATTCTTTCAAGGTTGGCTAAATGAGTACCAGCATACTGGGAGAGGGGCACAACGTCAGTGGCATCGTCACGCCCCAACAACATGATAGCTACCTGGCAGGCAAGCTGCCATATGCAAGAAGACTCCCTCTATGGAAACAACACAGTGACATTGCTTCGTGTCTGTGTGCCAAAAAGGACAAACAGAATTTTACTCAAGGTTTAATACCATTGCAAGTTCAAATCCTCGTCCTTGGCAATCTGAATTCCCAGATTGGTAGTGACTTCAGAAACTATGGACCTGCCTTGAGTAAATTTGGAAAACGAAGTGCAATGCAAATGGAGAGGTTTAACTCGGCTTTTGCATTCTACAGCTTTATATCACAAACACCTACTTCCACCAACCTGATAAGCACTATTACACTTGGAAAAACCCCAAAATCCAAATACTGCCATCCCCTTGATTAGATTCTCTCACGGCAGAATGGCATGAAAGATATTCTTCACACCAGAGCCGTGCATAGCCCTGAATGCTTGACAGATCACTTCCTTGCAAAAACTTCCTGCGACTTTCAAGTCTTCATACCGAGAAAAAGGACAGCTCTAATGAGACTAATAGCTCAAGTTCTTGGAGACTTGAGCTCAATACTGGACTTTTGAAATGAGCAAATCTGCCCCCAGAGTGCTCGGCCCCATACGCAGAAACCCCTGGACATAGTGATCTTTGGGAATGTGAACTGCTATTGTACGTGTGTGACAGGTACTTTTTTTTTTTTATTTTTTTTTTTTTTTTTTGTATACCTTGGTCGAGGCTCGTATGAGAGCTAACACACAACTCACAGCAAGGAGGCATGAGACAAGAGGGGTGGGAGTGGAAGGGACAAAACATTGGGGAACAGACACAGGTGAACTGTGGAAGGGAGAGGGATGGCGATGGGACGGGGAATATGGCGAGGAGAAGATGGACATTACAGGGACTTTCAAGAAGGAAAGCAGGAGAACTATTCTTGGCTATTTTCCAACTATTCTTGGCTTGTTTTAGCTTTGTGAGCCATTTTGTGTAACAAACCCTGAGAGAAAGTTGGGGGTGTCTGCACAACAAAAGAGTTTGTGAGAGTATTCGTATCTGGTTTGGGTGCTTCTAAATACTGATGGGCAGGTCATATGAATGAATACGGTAAGTTTGAAATCAACTTTTAAAATTATATTTACTATTAATCACATCGGGGAGTGGGAGGGGGGAGCTGTGAGAGCTGTTATATTAATTCAGAGACAAAGTACTGTTCAACGGCAGGTCTGTTTTCCGATTCATGTTCAAAATATAACATTCAATTTAAATCAAGTTGTTCCTCCATCATAAACTGATGTTTGTGGACAGAGAGATGGACAGACATGAACCAAATGCTTAACACCACTTTTTGTGTCCTGTACGTTGGGTAAGCAAGTTATTTCTAACCACACACTCACCCACTAACCAATATAAATGCTTCGTATATTTCAGGTGGGTTACAAAACTGAAATTTGCCAGTGGTGCAACTCGAAGCCTGAAACCCAGAAAAAAAAAAACTCTCCGTAAACGAAAATATGTGGAAGCAAGTGGGTTGCTGGAGCCTTGCTCCCTTGTTTGGGAGAGTGGCTGAGTTTGGTCTACGTCATATGTCACTCGCCAAGGCTGGGTAGGGG
The DNA here is from genome assembly GCF_056783735.1 of Eptatretus burgeri. Classification (NCBI taxonomy): domain Eukaryota; kingdom Metazoa; phylum Chordata; class Myxini; order Myxiniformes; family Myxinidae; genus Eptatretus; species Eptatretus burgeri. Next base: position 34,276,604 of record NC_140965.1, read on the forward strand.
CAGAGCTTGGGTTGCACATTAACAAAAAAAAAACATTCAAACTGTTAAAATCATTTAAATAAAGAATGATTGTTTTTTTTTTTTTTTAATCGGCTTGCACCGGACCGGAGTTGGGGGAGGGGGTTAAATCTGATGTGGACAGGTTAGGTGTGGTGGTGCAGAATCTCGATGGTGCAGAATGCATGCACTTGTAACATACAAAATGCCAAAATATAACCCATAAAAATACGTAATTTCATTTTGGTCGATGTTGTGAAAATTTAACTTTTGCAAGTCAGCACTTACCTCATTCTTACAAAACCATTCTCATTTAAACAAATCAGCTATCCCAAATTACACAACTCTTCCTGGCTAACTGTTTCATATCAATTACCTTGTGCAAACACATTTCTTAATCGTTACTTCAAACGGTTTCTCTTACTTCTGTCCTCAATGAGTCACCAGACTTCAAAATAAGATGAAAAAAAACAAACAAACAAAAAAAAAACCTTCCATCAAATCAATCAATCAATCTTAATGCTGCAACTACTGGGGTGCCTCTTCACGTTAGTTGTACTCCCCTTTCCAACCAAACACAAGTCGGGTACCAAATCTTCCACATTCTTCCCTGCTGCCTGGATTTGTCAAGGCAACGCGGTCAAAGTCAGTGCCAATCGATCCCCATGGACCGGCCCCAGCCCCTTCCCTTTTTCTCTCTGTCTGTCTGTCCCTCACTCACTCACTGTCATTCTGTCCTGGCCTTGACTTTGTGAAGGCAGGGGTACACCATCCTGGATGTGGGGGATCTCAGGGTCGCTCCTGGGAGATCGATTGGCTGTGTCCGTGTTGCGGGCTTGTTCGAGAGAACTGTCCGGTGCTATAAAACAACTAAAGGGTACTCGGTAGAGAGCGTACCTCCGCTACGCAATGCCTGATCCACAAGAACATATCAGGCCTGTTACATTATTGAAATATCATGCTATGCAGGACTATATCGTTTTTGGCCCTATCTCAAATCACTTTAAAGATGAAGAATGGTGATCAGGCCTTCACCTTTAAAGGTGAAGAATCACTTTAAAGATAAAATAATTATTGTATCCAGATCCGGATTTGGATCTTCACCAAAATCTAAACAATTTGTCCTTTCCACACACCCAACATGTCCACCAAGTTTCATCCGAATCTGTATACAACTTTTTGAGATATCATGCTATATATCGTTTTTGAGCCCGATCTCTCAATGGTGAAGAATCACTTAAAAATTATGATATCTGGATCCAGATTTTCACCAAAATTGAATCAATTCTTCCTTGTCACAAACCCAACAAGTCCACCAAGTTTCAGCCGAATCTGTCTACAACTTTGAGATAATGCACTATATATTGGTTTTTTTTTTTTTTTGTATACCTTGGTCGAGGCTCGTATGAGAGCAAACACACAACTCACAGCAAGGAGGCATGATACAAGAGGGGCGGGAGTGGAAGGGACAAAACAGTGGGGAACAGACACATTAGGTGAACTGTGGAAGGGAGAGGGATGGGGATGGGACGGGGAACATAGCGAAGAGAAGAAGGACATTTCAGGGACTTTCAGGAAGGAAAGCAGGAGAAATGAAGGAAGTGGGCTTGGGTGGATTATTGGGGGTAGAAAAGATCGAGGATTTGGATGTGGGAAGATAAGAGGTGGTGGTGAACAGCTGTTTTGAAAGCCTGGAGGGAAGAATGGGAAAGAATAGAGTGAGGAAGTTTATTCCAAAGGCGGGAAAAAAGAGGAATGAAAGAGTGAAGATGAGCAGTGATTCGTGATTTTGGTAGTTTTACCAGAAGGGGGTTGTTGGCGGACCTTGAGCGCCCTGTGGAAATGTGGTGGGGACAAATCGCAGAGAGAGCAGGGGGGGCAGGGCTGGAGAGGAGTCGGTAGAAGACAGAAAGACCACCGACCAACCTGCGGTGATTGAGTGAGAGGCCCAAAGACTCAGCTTCATTGCGGGAGATGCCGATGATCTTAAATGCCCTGGTTTCGACAGCGTTAAGCTGAGAAAGGTGGGAGGCAGGAGCACCAGCCCAGAGGGGAGAGCAGTACTCCATCAGGCTACGGACAAAAGCTTTGTAAGTGGTCAGGAGCTCAAGAGGACCGAGGAAGGACTTAGCACGACGGAGGATTCCCAGTCGGCGACTGGCTTTTGAGGCGAGGTTGGAAATGTGACTTACCCAGGAAAGGTCATGGCAGATAGTGAGACCTAGAAGCTTGAAAGAAAAGACTTCTTCCAGAGGATTGTTGAGAAAGTGGATGGGGGGGTTTTGTAAACGGTCCTTTCGAAGAGACATAGTGAGAGTGTGAGATTTGTCTGGATTGAAAGACATGTTCCACGTGTTGGACCAGTTTGTGATTTTATCCAGATCTGCAGTGAGCGAAGAAGCTGCTGCTTGCCGGTCTGAGGGATGACAGATGGTACGGCAGAGGGTGGAGTCGTCGGCAAAGAGAAATAGAGGATTTTCCAGAGAGTCCGAGAGATCATTGATGAAAACCAGAAAAAGAACAGGGCCCAGAACGCTACCTTGAGGAACTCCAGCCTGCACAGGAAGAGGGGATGAAAGAACTCCATTTAGGGCCACACGTTGACTGCGACAGGAGAGGAAGTCTGCGAGCCATGAGTGGAGATGGCCTTGAATACCATGGGAAGAGAGTTTGGTGAGTAGGGCAGGGTGCCAGACTGTGTCAAAAGCACGTGATATGTCCAGGGATACGGCTCGGATTTCCTGTCTGGCATTGAGGACCTCCATCCATTGATGGGAGAGCAGAAGCAGCATATCCAGGGTAGAGTGACCTGGTCTGAAACCAAATTGATGATTGGAAATCAAGCCATTGGAGAAGAGGAAAGATTTCATATCTGAAGCGATGATGGATTCCATCACCTTGCTGATGATTGGGAGAAGGCTGATTGGTCTGTAGTTATAGGGATCTGTTTTTGCACCTTTTTATGCAGGGCAGTGATGTTAGCAGATTTCCAAGCAGATGGCAGATGACCTTGGGCAAATGAGAGGGTGAATAGAACAGAGAGAGGGTGAGAAAGAGCAGAAGAGCAGGCTTTGAGGACACGTGGGCTGATGCCGTGGGCTGATGCCGTGGGCTGATGCCGTGGGACACGTGGGCTGATGCCGTGGGACTATATATTGTTTTTGGTCTGATCTCTCGATGGTGAATAAAAAAAATCATTAAAAAAAATTCTAGTCGTCGGATCCAGATCCGGATCTTCACGAAAATCTAATCAGTTCGGCCTTGTCACACTCCTAACCTGTTCACAAAATTTCATCCATATCCGTGCACAACTTTTTGAGATATCCTGCAGACACACAAACAAACAAACAGACACAGACTATATATTAGTCCATTTGTGAAAACATAACCTTCTTCACCTTCGGAGGCAGAGGTAATAACGTTAATGGTTCTATCACATCCCCACGTAATATTTTGTTTTCTAAAGTAAACACTTTTCTTTCTGAACCTTTCCTTTTAACCAAGATTTACCAGTCCCAAAACCATCCGAATTGCTCAACTGAAACCTTTCTTATGCTCGTACAACAGAACGATCATAACTGAACAATATTCTAGATGCAATCTAACCATAGTTTCATGCAATGTTCGAACCACTTTCTCTCGACTCAAATATAATGCTCTTTATGAGGTGCATCCAAAAATTATAGTTATTCGACTGAACCTTTGAGGAGTCGCACTTGACAAGCCCACCTTTACTTTTTGTCCAAACAATGTTTGCATTCAGCACTTCGCTTAGAACCACTGCGCCTGAATTTTGTGATAAATAATATTAGTTCTCTTGTTGCACTAACATCCTGGGAGCATATGGATTTATAGACCACATATGCTGCATGGATAACATGGTCAACTTCATTTTGTCTTTAATACCCCAGCCACTTCAATTTGACCTTTATCCTTCAGATGCATTTGGCAGTGATATTCACAGGCATGATTTGAACTGAATGGCCTTCAACCTGTGCTATATTTTCATTTGAACTTTTGTTGTGAAATTGTTTTTCTATTCATGATGTCAGTTAAAATTAGGGCGTTCTGAATGAATTAAAAAAAATTAGTTGATTAAATTTTTAAAAAACCTCAGGTCTTTCCATTTGAACACGACTATTCAGCCAATCACATAACACAAATAATCACAGGCAGTAGTTTTGATTGTTTTTTTTTTTTAATGTCTTTGCAAGGGCTTTTGTTGTAATTGCTGGAGAACATGCATTGTCCACATGCATTTTGGGAAATACAGGCTTTAGGAAACGCAAAATTAATCGCAAATATTCCAAAGGTAATATTGCCCAAATGTCTTGTTTCAATTGATGTTAATAATTGTGAACACAGATATAAATCCCAGGTAGCAATCTTTATTTTCACATTAGACGTTGAATTTTATCGAAAGATCATCAGGAAATTGCTTCATTGCGAAAACCAAAGTTAAACCACGTGCGTAGTCTGCAGTGCATGGCCAAGGCTTAACAGTACAAGTTATGATTATGAATCATAATCATACCACATGGATTGTGGGTCCACCCCTTCTCTCCCTTAATCCTCATACTTTCAAAACAAAACAAAAAAAAATTACAAAAACAAATATAAATTTTAAAGTACAGTTACAACATTGTTTGTAAAGAAATCCGATTCGGACCTTTCAGCGGCAGGTAAATCCATAAAGCAAGTGGAGAAAACAATCGTGAGCAAGTTTGCACCAAAGAAGTTGATCGATTAAAAATAATAAAGATAATAATATTAATAATAATAATAATAATGTAATAATAATTATCAGCACCAAATCGAAAAATATGCACCAAATGCATACTTGATTTGTTGAACAAAATGCAAATGCAGTAAAATCAGTGGAAGTGTCAGAGAGGATGACGGGGGTTGGGAGGAGGGATAAACTACTCACTCCATGTCTTTTAAGCAATATGCATCAAGACGCAAGCAGACATTTTCATTTACAAAGCAGCTGTGTTGGCTGGAATCAGTTTGAATGTAAAGGGTTGAAGTGCGTGGAGACGACTTTTACTATTGTGGTCTTGAAGGGATGGATGGAGGCCGCCTAGGTTGATGGAAAATAAGAAAACAGAGAATGACAATTATTTAACGACAGGTTTTGACTTTCAATTAGATTTACAGTAAAATGCTCTTGGGCTAACTCTATGGGACAGCAAAAATTGCACATTGCATCTTCAAATTACACCCAGCCCACACAACACTTTAAAATAAATAAATACAACAAATAATTAAAACTCCGACTAATTTTACAAATAATTATTGAGAACAATTTTGTTGTCCCCCAAATAATTATGTTGCGTGGCCTTTTAAACCTACATATGTAAATGTATATGTATAATTTATATTTACACTGGAGGCAACTGTACTTTCACATGAATTACAGACAGAGACAATGGACAAATCAGAGTATATAGTATTTGAACCTAGGATCCCAGAATGATAATAATCCTTACTATAATTCATGGACCGGTGTGTGTGACGCTACTCCTCCTACAGTTGTGGGATGATTACATCCAGACTTGTTACATAGGATCAGCATGACCCCAATTAGTGCGAAGGGTGAAGGGGTGCACTATTATTACCGATATATGGTTGTTTGTACATGCTCGATCCTTTTTAAATACCAAGCATAAAGCAAGTAAGCAGCACGTACCATTTTAAAGACTTTGGTATGACTCAGCCAGGGTTTGAACTATGGACCTCCCAGACTCAGAGCAGATACGCTAACCATGAAGCCACCGAGAACAGTAAAATCAATGAGTGAAGTCAACGTCGTTTGTATACAGCACAAGGCTGCAGTGTAGCATCATTTGCTGAGGATGTGGCTGTGCCGCTGATGCAATGCCCTCTGCTGGTGAGAGCAGGAATTTGGAATTTGGCCATGGTGTTGGCAATAGCTCACTTACTCTTTGATATTCAACAACTAATGTTGGCAGACAGGACGCCCCGTTTAACATCCATCCGAGGGACGGCACATATTGATGAATCACCCTGCCTGTAAAACACCGGGATGAGGGTTTATAATAGCTGGGTCAGGATTCAAACCCAGGCAAGACAGCTTAGAGTAGAGTGTGCCTACCTCTAGGCAATCCTGCCAGCAGATAAAGTGAAGTCGTCATATGGGTTTATAGAGGCCAACCGTGGTTGATGTAGCGGTACTCAAAAATGTGACAGTCGTCGTAGAAACAATAAGGCAAGACAAATAGCAGTCACAAACAAGAAAAGGACGAGTACAAACATCTGGTACAGCTTTATTTTCAGAGCAGTGAGTGAACACCAAGTACAACAGACTGTATATATGCTTTTCATTTTTAGTGCATGATACCATAAATATACTTTATACGGTAAATAACATTATTGCTCAGGGCCTTGTGATGGACAAAATAATCCTCACAGTAAGCTTATGTGCAAAATCACATTCATATTCGTTCTTAACATTGGAATTGTCACATTCTCTTGTTATGATAGTTTTTAGAGAAGTAACAATGTGTCAACTGCTCACAAGTAAAAACAGATTGCTCCCATCTAAAAACACACTCAGATGTTGCGATATAAACACAGGGATAAAGAGACCATTTCACAGTTATGAAGATATTTTCATCCTGTAGTTGTTGCACAAGAACATGGATGGATATAGCTCGATTTGAAAATTATCAACAAGAACTTTAGAATCATTCAATCTTGTACAACATATCATGTCTGTGGTGTCGAACTATGAGGTATTGTCATTCTGAAGGAAGCTTTTGAGCGTCGATTGCTACTATAGCATAATTAAAGCTCTCCAAAATCTATTAAATAAACAGAAGTAATCTAGGATGTACTGAAATACATTAACGAGCAACATCGCTCAACAGAGCTTTGAAGCACCGATTCATTAGCCCCTCCGCCCACATAGTTTCACAATCACTTCTGTGATTGTCTGTTTGTTCAGGCCATAACTTTTTTTCACCATTTGAGCTTTCGTCAAATTTTCAACAAATGTTAATAAGAATATTGGGAAACGCAATTAACAATTGGGTCAAAATCTCGAAGGGAAAAGTCACAGTAAGAAATAGGCCTCATGAGCCTGTCTGCCGCGCATCAGTGCGAGATGACAGGGTTTAAAAAAACAAAAAAATGTTTCAGCGTTTATTTATTTATTTACCATTTGAGCTTCAGTGTGTCTGTCCAGGCCAGAATTTATTTTTATTTTTTTACTCTTTGAGCTTTTGTC
>NC_140965.1:34291352-34303852 GCF_056783735.1 Eptatretus burgeri
AAGCTGACTCCAATGATAATTGAGGTAACACCGGTCAACGAGCGTATGAGACGAAGGATTCGTCACTCCTTAGGTGTCATTTCCCTGGTCTCTGTTTATGCTCTGACTGAGGTGAGTGATCTCACTGTGAAGGACACATTCTACGCCACGCTTGAGTCTGTGGTTGATCAGTGCCACAGACGAGATACACTTCTAGTCTTAGGGGATTTCAATGCATCGACTGGAACTGAAAGGGATGGTTATGAGACGTGTGTTGGTCGCCATGGGTCTGGAACTATGAACCAGAATAGCACTAAGTTCTTTGACTTTGCAAGAAGTCATGGACTTAGGGTGGCCGGTTCATGGTTTCAGTGCCCACAAGCTCATCAATGGACTTGGTATTCCAACACTGGCGGTGTGGCAAAGGAGATTGATCATGTCCTCGTTGATGGTCGCTGGAGGATGATCCAGAACTGCAGGGTCTACCGGAGTGCTCAGTTCCTCAATGCTGACCACCGGCTTGTTGTAGCAACTCTGAAGTTGCACCTTAAATCCAGGAGAATGGTACCATGTCAGGCTAGGCTGGATCTTGGCAAGTTCAAGGATGAGATGGTGGCTGAGGAATTTGCGAACAGGCTGAGTGGAGATTTGAGGAGTCTGGGTGTTTTGGGAGGCCCTGAAGAGTTGTGGAGTGCCTTCAAGACCACCGTCCTTGATGTTGCCAGTGGATGTCTTGGAACTCACCGCAGGGCAAAGAAGAATTTTGTCTCTCAAGGTACACTGGATACCATTGACCAGAGTCGCAGGGCCAGGCTTAATGGCAGAACTGAGCTGTTCAAAGAGTTGAGGCATAAAACTGTGCATCCAGTGAGGGTGGACAAGGAGGTCTATGTGCAAGGAATCTGTGAGGGGGTAGAGCATCATCACCTGTGGTCAAGTGATTATTGTCTTGCTTACAGGTGAATTCACACATTGCACTCCTTCATGCCAGCCCCTTGGTGGACTGCAGTTAGAGCAGAGGGTGGTGGGCTCTTGACAGAGGAGTCCGAAGTGAATGCCTGCTGGGCCGGTTACTTTGAGCAGTTGTACCAGGCTGATCCACCAGCTGTCGAGTTGGATGTCAGTGGTGTTGCTATCCCAATTGCTGACCCTCCAATTAACTGCTATCCACCTTCATTTGTGGAAACGCGGGCTGCAGTGAACCGGTTGAAATGGGGAAAGCTCTTGAGATCTGTGGCGTCCATGCTGAACTTATCACGGTTGGTGAAAATGCTGTACTCATGTTGTTGCATGCAGTTCAGTGCTCTGCCTGGAACACAGGCATCATCCAAACTGACTGGAAGAGGGGCCTTGTTCTCCCTCTCTGGAAAGGAAGGGTGATCACAAGGACTGCAACAACTACTGAGGGGTGATGCTGCTCTCAGTGCAGGGCAAAGTCTTTGCTCGGATAATTCTTGATCGGGTTCTCCATCTGCTTGAGCACCAGCGCCAGAGTAGTCAGGCTTTACACCAAAGAGGTCAACGATTGACTGTATCCTTTCCCTTTGGGTCCTCACTGAACGCAGATGAGAGTTTCGGCAGGGGCTGCTTGCAGCCTATGTTGATCTCTGTAAAGCGTTCAATTCAGTGAATTGGGATACCCTCTGGTAGATTCTTGGTCTTCCTGGGGTGCCACCAAAACTGATCAATCTGACGTCTGAACTATACTCTGGTATTGAGAGTGCTGTGCGATTTGGTGATACCATCTCTGACTTGACACCGAAGGTGAAGGAGGTTATGTTTTCACCCCTTTCTTTCTGTTTGTCTCTGTACAGGATATCTAAAAAAGTTGTGGACGGATCCAGATGAAATTTTGTGGACAGGTTCGGTGTGTGACAAGGACAAAATGATTAGATTTGGGTGAAGATCCGGATCCGGATCCAACTACGAGAATTGTAAAGCGATTCTTCACCATTGAGAGATAGATGGGGTTCAAAAACGATGTATATTATGATATTTCAAAAATGTATTGGGCCAGATATGTTCCCATGGAGCAGGCATCACAGGGCGGAGGTATGCCTTCTACCTAGTGCCATTCTAGTTTCCAGTTGTTACTGGAGTTCGTCAGGGATGTGTATTGGCCCCTACATTTTTCAGTGCAAATATGAACTAGATTCTGGGGAGGATGTCAGAGTGATCACGCTGCAGTGCCATGTTTGGGTATGTCAAGATCTCTGACCTTGATTTCGCAGATGATGCAGTCATCTTTGAGAAGTCTCTGGATATCCTTTTGGGGGCTCTTGAGGTGCTGAGTGAGGAGTCAAAGCCACTGGGATTACGGGTTTCCTGGGTCAACACTAAGATCCAGGCTTTCAACAACATCTTGGATGCTGCTATCTTGTCTGTACCTGTTTGTGGTGATGTTGAGGTCAGGGAGAGATTCACTTTCCTTGGAAGTGATATTCATGTCTCTGCTGGCTGTGAGCCAGAGGTGAACAGATGTCTGGGTCGGACCTGGAGAGTCATGGATTCACTGGATCATGGGGTGTGGCGCTGTTGGTACCTGTGCATGAGGACAAAAGTCCAAGTCTTCATTTTCCTGATGCTGATCTTGTTCACCAGATTCTCTCAGAGAGGAGGCCAACTGAGTGGAGGAGGCAATGGGCCGACCATATACCTCGTGGTTGCAGCAGGTTGATTAGCATCTCAAGGAGATGGGGATGAGCCAGGCATCTGCCTAGGGGATGGCCAGACAGAGACCCCTGGAGTACCGGTGGAAAGTGGATGCAGCGACGTGCTGCTCCAGCACATGCTCCCATACCTAACATGACCTGACCCAGTTTGAGAACGATTTGCATTCCTGGACCCTGTTCTCTAAGCGACATGGTTCTCAAACCGGAACACTCAAATTTGATTGAAACATACATATATATATACATATATACATATATACACACACACACACATATATACACACACACACACACACACACACACACACACATATATACACACACACACACACACACACACACACACACACACACACACACACACACACACACACACACACACACACACACACACACACACACACACACACCATATTAAATCGGTCCAACAATGAAAATAGTCATTACGGAGAATTAAAAACCATAAAAAGTGTCATAACGTTATTATTAAAGTAATTATATAAAGTACGAACAGCACAATAATACATACATATGGGCATAAAACAGCACAAAGGAACTTGAATAAATCTAAATATACATCAATCAGCCAGTCATGGGGACAGAATTATGTTCTTTGTAGTGGATGTTCTCAAACCAAAAATTGTTAAACCAAGAGTTGTCTGTAATACAAGCTGTTCACATGGATACCAAATTTATGCAAAAGAAATCCATTTTTGGAGAAGTTTCCAGATCAGATCAGACACTTGTTCTTGTTTTGCATGCAGCCTGTGGTTGCTGGTTGCATCATTTTTTTTGGAAGCGCAGTTGTGCTGCTGATGCAGTGCTTATGTTACCAGAAAGTTGGTACTCATTTTGCTGACCTTAGAATGATGACAAGCCTAAACAACACCAGATGGGATGATTCAGCCTAAGTCACATTTTCCACGGTGGCCGTGGGGTCTCCAAAATCTATGGCCACTAGCAATTATACGGCGGCCGCAGTATTTCCACAGCCACACAATGTAGCAGTCACATATGTTTTTATTTTTCGGGGAGCCACACGGGGTATTTATAAATTGTGGAGACCGAAAACGTGGGGTTGCCGTACGGTCTTTGATTTGATGTCGCACGGTGACCTTAGGGCGTTCCTGCGGCGGCCATAGAATTTTCAAGGCAGACGTAAGGTAGCCTCTCGGTGCCCGCAAGGTGACTGCAGGGGGGGCCCTAAGGCAAACGTGCGGCTAGACGGATGGTAACGAATGGGTCAATTTTTTTTTAACCAGTTCTTTTGCTTCGGCTTGTCGAATTGCTACGGCGAACGTAGAAATGAAAAAAGTTATAACTCCGGGTTATAATTCCACGGCGACCCCTACCGCCTGTAAAAGATAGCCAAATGGCGTAGGGCCACCCTGAGGCCACCGCAGAAACTCTGCGGCCGCCGCACGTTTCTGTCAATTCAGAGGGCGTACGGCCGCCGTATCTTCGCCGTAGAGCAAATGTGACTTAGGCCTAAACGACACAACAGGAACTCAAAATCAAGACCAAAGATCTTAAGCCAGCCACCTTAACTATTAAGCCAACACCAGGCTTTCAGATCAGACAATGAAGAAAGCAATGCTTAACAGTTTAACTTGCCACCCGTATTTTCATACCACTACATACCGAGAGAAGTAAAAGGAAAAACTACAACTAATAAAAATATCAATAGGCACTACCCTTCATCGCCTCCAACAAATGCACTCCAATAATTAAAGAAAAATAATGCAGCAGCGAGATGGAGACATAAGAGAGGTAAAAGTGAAATGCCACAATAAGTTGTGTCCGGACATGACTGTGTCCAAAATTGGATCATCACCCGATATCGATCCAACCAATCAATTTGGTAGACTAGGCTGGACTTGAACAGTATATGAATGCAGCACATTTAAATCTGATTACTCTATTTCCAGGAGTCAAGTTCGATGGCAGTGTACAAAGCTTCGTTGAAAATCAAAGTGCTCACTATTACACCAGTGAGTCATGTACAATTCAAAATCAGCTTTAGATGTGCTGCATTCAGAAATATGTAGCGATGAGATTAAAAGGTCAGATTTTAAGCAATTAATTTTTCAAAAAAAGATTTCTACAATTTTTACAACTATTCCCGACTTAATTTATTGGAATGTTGTGTTACACCACCACACACAAAACAAATCAAAAAAATATACGACAGAGCATTTAACACAAGCCTCACCAGAGTATTGGTCTAGGATGCCAGGGGATCCCTTTCACACACTGGGGGTGCTATAATAAAGTAGGCCATCCGGCGCTTTAATAAAGGAAATCTGCGTGCAAACACACACACTCACACCTATCTGGATTAAATTAGTTGTGCAATAATTTTACATGATTTGGGGGTGGGGTCCTTGATAAACAAACCATCCTGACTTTTCTCAGTCCCAAAATCTCGGTGTGATTGAGCTTGTCAAATGTTAAACCACTATCACAGTCAAATGGAGTAAAAATAAAACAATAACTGGGCCTTTACGTGCGTACGCGTGTTAAGCTCTAGTTGAAATTGCTATCGGGCAGGCGAGGGGCCACAGGGCGTGATGGAGATGGTGGGGGACGACGACTGTCCAGGAAAGCAAGAGCAAGCAGAAAGGCAAAGCCCGCAGCAGGGGAAAGGTGGAAAAAGGCAGAGAGCAAGATTAGTTTGGTTAGCAAAGTTCAGAATGTTAGGGCAAAAAAAAAAACAGAGGCAAATGGAAAATAACGATAATATAAATGATAAATAAAAACAATCAAAGCATTTGTAGTCTAGTTTCTTGGACGAATATCAACACAGACGACAAATGCACCAGTAGAACAAAAAAGAAAAAAACAAATCTGAAATATCAGGCACCATATTCGGAATAATAGCAAGATCCAGGGATACAGGGGCTAAATAAATGGTCGTCTTCTCCCAAGAACAGCCGACAATGTACCTATTGGACTTTCACCCACGCCTCCAAAAAGAAATCGAAAGAAATGGTTTCGAAACATTACAGCAATTTATTTTTCAATTTAAACTGCTCAAACATGCAGAAACGTTTGTGGCAAAAACAGGGTTAAGCAAGTAGAAACTTCAGCAAGGCATAATTATTTATGCATTCAATATATGTAGCAAAATGAATGCGTGTATTGCAGAACAGTAATATGTGCATGTTAATTGTTTCCAATTTGCATGTTTCAACAGTTTCCTTTTCTTGGTTTACACAAATTGAACACCCACACACTTCATTTCCATTCAAGGCATCGCGACTCACTTGCCTCAACAATGCTCAATTTTACAACAAACACTACATTTTGTACATAGACGTCAGAATGCAGTATTTGGGCGATTGATTCTGCAATTCTCTTACAATTATTGTCCATCCTATTATCCTGCTCAAATTATTGCGATTCAAATTAAATGATTCCAAAAAATATATATATATACATAACATGATACATATGTTCATTGTCTGAACTTTCCACATTCATCAATGTCTGGCTATTCACAGGATGACAGGTACAAATCAACATGCATCATCACATGCCACATTTCATGATGCAATGATAATAAGGAAAGTATCAGGCCAAAACATGTGCTCAGATAATAATAAAAGCTTTTTTTCTTATTATCATCGATTATGTATCCTGGATATCAAAATGATTTTTGTTTGTTTTTGATGTCTCTAGGCAAATTTAGTGCCTTTATCGTAATGTTTCGTCAAGGAAATCAGGAACACGCCAACACGCACAAATGGCAGTGCTTGATAAATGATAGCCTCTCTCTCCGACTCTTAAAGAAAAGTTAGCATCAAATTAAACCTGCACCAACACAATTCTGCAAAAAATGATTCCACTTGCAGACAGTATTACAAATGCCACATTTCGACAAAGCATGCTTTATTAAAGTGTAATGTGAATGAAAAACTTTCCCCGATTAATATGAAACATTTTAAAGAAAACCTATTGACAAAATTTTCAAAACATACTTTCATGCATCAAAAAAAAAACACTTTTTTTTCCCCCTTTTCTCAATCCTCATAGCTGTTCCTTACAATATATTATTTAATGTGGAATCTCCAAAGGATCTATCTCCTCCAAAAGCAAGTTTCCAAAATGGCAACACACCTCATACTCCCACCAAAAAAACAAAATGGTTATGATTCACAGGAACAATAATAAATCTGAGAATTGGGCCAAGCTCGTGTGATCATAATTTGGCATTTGAAATGCATGCATTGCATTTAAGAATCATTTGGAGCAATTGATGTGAAGACAAATTTCACGAAATATTAACAAGACATTCTGTCATGCTTTGTTCTTTGTGAACAATCATTTAAATTTGACTCAACAATTTCCTCCACACAACACCACACCACATTTTCATGACCTATTCTTCAGAATAAATGGTCAAACACAAATTTGGTATCGAACGTACATTAAGAACTCATAATGTTTGACATTCAAGGCATTTGGATGCAAAAAATAAAACAAATTATGATTTTAAAAAATCGAACTTACATTAAGTACTCATAATGTTTGGCATACAAGGCATTTGGATGCAAAAAATAAAACAAATTACGATTTAAAAAAAGCAAAAAAAAAAAAAACATCGGACTATTTATGAGAAACATTTGTCAACATATGCACAGATTGGGGGGAGGGGAACCATTCTTTGCAGATCTTCAAAATGGAGTAAAGACAGCATAACTCGAACAGGCATTATAAGCACAGGCTGAAGGAATCAATGGTCAAGATGACGATTTTTACATCAAAAATCAATGAGGTTTTGGTTGCCTGGAGGCACGTTAGGGGGTCGCCGGGGAATTGCAGGGGGGGGACGGCTGACAGAAGGTGGCAGCACACTGGGAGGGGCACGGATGATTGTTGGTTGACTCTGATTCTGGCCAAATGATGGAGGGAAGGAAGCACTGAGCACAAATGATCAAATAAAGAATGGGGTGGGAGTGGGGGGATGAAAAAGAGGGAGAACATGCATCCATCAAAATTATTCCCCAAACAAATGTATTTAAATGTTATTATTCTCATAAGGGGTCAAAAAGAAAGCAAAGAAACTTATGACAAAGTATAAGCAAGTCCACAAGAGGCAAGAAGAATCATTGAAGGGGGAGGAGGTGGGGAAGCAAAACAAGATAAAATGTCCAAAAATAATTGAGCTAATAATTGCAATAGCTGGTGCCACGAACAATAAACAAAATGAAACAATAGGTCATAGACCGGTGCTTGTGAAATTGGTCGCTGCGACCTTGCCCTAGGGACCTCAAAAAGGACAGACTTCTAGCTTTTGATTCACGAACCAATATGCAAAGTTTGTTCAAATTTCAAGTCAATCAGATGACAAGACGATTTTATGTGATCTTGACCTTTGACTGTTTGACCTTAAAAAATTAAAAGCCTTCCAGCTTTTAACCATCTCTACCAGGTGGTTAAGTATTGTGAACATCGATATCAAATCGCAATCTGTATGCAACTGACAAACAGACAAACAAAGACAGAACAAAAGAACAGCCAGACCAATATCTATACCAATAAATGTGTGTGTCCTCCATAACTCCAAAACCATAAAACCTAGCAGCCTGAAGCATTGCATGCATACTAAGGGATCTCCAAGGGAGTATACGAGTGGAAATTGGGTGTTTGGGTTTACTAAAACACCCCTGTTGAAGATAATTAACAGCCTTATTTAATTACATCCTTTATCAGGCACATATTCGATCACCTCACTGGTGTCTTCAGGCGCATCCTGATTACCTCGCTCTGGTCTTAATTCGCCATGTTTTTTGGCCTGCTCAACCATACTTTGACTTGGAACAGGCTGCAACTATTTCATCAGCAAAGCGACGGGTTGCATTTGCTAGCACTTACTAATCTTCGATTTTACAAGTAACAAACAGACAATACAAAGGTCATATTGTCTTGCTAATACACAAATGGAATGCAGGGTAATTGTAAACAAACATGGTGGCAAATATTTACACAACAGATAAAATAAATTCAAGTTTAATTTTTTTTTCTGAATGAATTGCTTATTCTCACCACCCCTCCCCCCTTAATCCCACCTCAGCCATCTTCCTATTTTCCCCCACCCTTTTACTGCCAACGAATCTAACAATAAAAACCAGGATGCAGATTTTCAAGAGTACAAAAATGGTACAAAATTATTTTGGTTAATGTCAAGCTCGACTGTTGCTACATACTTCACACAGTTCGAAAGTTTGAGAAAGTAAATAATTACAAAGTAGGGTATAATAACCATGGTTGCAAATGAGGGAGGAATAGTGGGATGGTTGCCAACAAAATATGAAGATAAATTATGGGAACCAGGCAAATTGAAGCAAAGGAGGGTCACAATTCATACCTGGGCACATTTGGTGGAGCACGATTGGGCCGAGATGGCACTTGTGGTGGAGCAAACGGGTCTCCTGCTTGTGGGGGGTTAAGTGAGCCCGGGCGCGTTGGAACCGGGGGACCACCAGCCAGAGGCCCTATAGGAGCGGCTGCACCCGTTACGTTGGATCCACTGGAAGGGCCACGTGATGTTGGACGCCCCGGCATGTGGACAGAAACAGGTCGGTGGCCAGGTGTCGGACTAACGGGAGGTCTGAAGTTAGACCGATACCGGAAATGATGCATGAAGGATGAAGAGAGCAAGGAAAAGGAAGGAGCAGCCAGAATAAAGATGGTTAGTAGAAAATGCTGCACAAATGCAATAAATTTTGCCAACATTAGAAAGAGGTTGTTAGCTTGCAAGTTACCAAAGCATTCTTATTAATCATCTCAATTGCAGTGAGGTTTTTTTTTCAAAAGAGGAACCGAACAGTTCACCTGCTTAAGTTCAAAGGATTGTTCCCAAGTAACCAAGTAACCAAGTAGCAAATTGCATTCATAGGTTTAAAAAAACAAAAACTCGTGCCAGTTCAAAGATAATTCAAGGGCTCCTGACACCTCATACAAACTATACCTTTTCAACTTATATAAAGAGAACTGAACATTAAAACAAAATGCATTTCAAAGAATGGTGATCTGCGCACAAATAGTAAATGATGAGGGATGCAATCAAAAGTTATTGTGGAGCACAACTTTTAGAGGTCATTAATGAGCGAACTTGGTCTGTGACTAAATAATAGCAATGTCACTACTTTCCATAGCTGACTTGAGTTTAAACATCTTGATATTTTCAAGTTGGTGTGTAACATGAAAGCAAAAGATATTCCCAATTGTTTTCCACTGGTGTGATCTAATTATTGAAACCAAAAAAAGGTTACGGTGAAGCTTTACTATTTCTTTTTTTATTCAGTCAATTATTCGAGCCAAATTATTTAAAGGCTAACATTGACTGATTAAAACAAATAAAAAAGCTATTTTGTCAGTCATTCTCATGAGTTCTAGTTCAAACACTAGGATACATCAAAATCATACACAAAATATTTTACCTTCATTAAAACTTCCACGTCAATATACACCAACGTGGGTTTGTATTACGACATCACAGGCCCGAGTCCGACGTTCCGTGATTGTCACGAGTGATATTGAATTGTTAAACAATTTTAACCACAGCGATTGCAGTTAAATTTAAATACAGTAATCTTAAAGTAAATATGAGTTCCCTCACAAGGACTTCAACAAAGGCCTGTGCAATGGTTGGCAACCTGTGGTTGTTCATGCTCGATCCTTTTTAAACGCTGAGCACCAAGCAAGTAAGCAGCACGTATCATTTTTTTAAAGTCTTTGGTACGACTCTGCCGGGGTTCGAAGCACGGACCGCCCAGACTCTGAACAGAAGCTCAAAACATTAGACTGCCGAGTCTGGTTAAAGCAGTCTACCTTTTCTTGACATTGTTATGCAGTTTCACAAAGTCATGATAATGAGACCTAAAAACCCTGGCTCAAGTTCTCTTGGTAAGGCTGAAAAGTATCACTTTTGAATTCAGTGGCTCTCATCAGTCCCAAAACACGAACTCATTAGCCACCAGTTGCTTACTCGGCTTGGCATTAAATATAGATATGATGGAAATGGGTGTATGCCTTGATAAGCCATATGCACATCATCTTCGTTCGTATGCAGCAAAAGACAGCGGGGTAGGGGTAGCATCACTAGCTGAGGGTGCCGCTGTGCCGCTGATGCAATGCACTCTCTGCTGGTTATGGCAGGAATTTGTAATTTAGTCATGGTGCTGGCAATAGCTCGCCTACTCTTTGCAAATAACACCATGGGATCTTTAATATCCACCAACTAATGATGGCAGACAGGACGCCCGTTTAACGTCCATCCGAGGGACTGCACACGCATTGATGACTTATCCTGCCAGGGAAACACTAGGATGACAGTTTATAGCTGGGTTATGATTCAAACCCAGACTAGACAGCTTAGAGGCGAGTGTGTGTACCTCTAGGGCACCTTGTCAGCCTTTCTGCAAATACATCGATCAAACAAATTCTTACTCTTGAGACTCGAATTTATGACTACAGCAAATTATCTTTAAAATGAATAACCTTTGACATAATCTGACAAGATAATTGCAAATAAATTTTTCACATTTTACAAGCATCTATTCTAAAAATTTTGCTTTCATTTTAAATTAAAATCAATCTAAAAGTAGACCGTTTATTTTAAATCGAATCGACTGTACTTTGTTTTATATATCAAACTAGTTCCCGCTTGTAAACATTCATGTAATCTACATGTGTCTCTGATAAAAGTACAACTTCAACATGCATTTTCCACAAAATTAAAAGCTAAACTTTTGCTTCATGCAAACCATTGCATATATTAGGGGTCCTTTGATTGTTAGATGCAAAGAGAGGGAAAGAAAGAGGAAGCAAAGACGAAACATTCAGGGTCAAACCTGTGGCTAGAGGAAGTTTGAAGCCAGGAGTCGTCAACAGGTGGTGGCAATGGTGTGGTCACAGTGCCAACATTGACGTCACCAATTATACTAAGGGCTTCCTTTAATGCATGGTACATACGCAGGACCTCCTCGCGATGCTGTGCCAGTTCTGGGGATTCCTCCATTAGGCTTTCCTGGTCGATGGTGAGATGTGCCAACAGCTCCGAGTGTATAAATTCCTTCGTCTGCCATGAGAAAACACTGCTATTACTCAACTTCAAAAAAAACATTCCGTAGGCAAGACAGAATAGCTTACACCTGCACCCCTGATCAAATTTATACATCTTTTATATTGTGCTTCGGCACAAAAATATGCGACGAGTGCAAGATTGAAAACTAGATACCTGCGATCACAAAGCAATCACGAAGGGTAAGGTCAGCGTTAGGTCCACAATCCAATGAGGCCATATTTTCAGACCACCATATGACCTTGACCATCAATGTTTAGGGGCAGGGTGTAAATTAAGAAAATGTGTCCCCATTTACAATGTATCCATAAAACTGATCATGAAAATCTGAGGAAAATTATTCAAGTTGTGATCAAAAAAAATAAAAATAATAATAATAATTAAAAAAAAAAGTAGGTCAAAGACACAAATCAAACCTCAGGTGCACAACTTCAATGTAGGTACAATATTACGATGCAAGAACAGCTTGGAAGGCCAAGCAGTCTTTGAGATTCCGCATGAAGTAGCAAAATTGAACAACGACAATTTTTTTCCAGACCATCATTTGGCCTTGACCTTTAACCTGGAGGGATATGATGTAAATGAAGCGTAAATGCAGCTTACTCTTGGCTATCTTGCAAGGGCAATGTTGTTCTGATCGGACAAGCCTTAGTCAAGTTATGGTGGAAAAAAGAAAAAAAAAATTCGAAATGTTTATTATTCGGTCAGAACCTTAAAAATGAGGTCGAGGTAAAAAAAAAAATATCAACCCCGCATACTTT
>NC_140965.1:34332408-34337408 GCF_056783735.1 Eptatretus burgeri
CTTCAAAGACAAAATTATGGCTGTCAGCCTTAGCATGAGCAGAACCTTTCTTCAAGAGTGAAGGAACATACGAGACTGGATGATGGACACACCCCACAAATGGACGATGGGCACGCTCCACAAACGGATTACGGACACGCTCCACAAACGGACGACCAACTGCCAACAAGTTTTGTGGATGGTGAATGGTCTACAAAGATTGGGACCTCAGGTGGGCCTAATGCCAAATTTTGGTGCACCTGATGATGGCAAAACAATGGTTACGAGCTATGTAGAGTGACTGCACATTCCCATCAGTAAGGATGGTTTTCCAGGATGAAAAAGCAATCTGCTTTCTGGAAATTTTCTCACTGCATGAATCGTTGTACCAGAGATGACATATTGGGTGGGATAGCTAGAGGCATTGGGCTGCCACCTCCACACCATCAGATGCTGATTCTGCCTGGGAGTGCTTTCCCAAAAGCCTACGTTCTTTCATGCACCAGCTTATCCCATCCACATTCTCAGCCATTGTACACAATCCTATGGTGAGGCTATTGCTGTCAAGGAGCTTTGCTTTTTAAACATTGAAGGCTTTCCTGAGTGCAGGCAACTTTACCATCCATACTCTGTAAGGTTCACAAAAAGTGTGCATCTAGCCTGAGGTGAGCGAGACAACATCTTGATAATATAAAATAACAAACTATCCAATCATTATCCTTTCTTAAATTTTTGATGGCACCTTGTCACGTCTGTCTCAGGTGTTTGTTCCCTCTCTTTCCATCTTTCAAACAGTCTGATCTCGAACCACCAGTTTAGACTCCATCCCAGTCACTCAACTATCGACGTGCTGCAAATAGTTAGAGGTGCCAAACGTTGAAAAATAGGTTAAGACTGTATCAGTATAAATTTTGCAAGTATGTGACAGTCCGGCATCCGGCACCGGTTGTCAATCTCATCTGCAGCATAAAAGTCTCCCTCGCTTTATGACTTCCTCCACTCTCTGATGCTCTGGAAAACACTCTCGTCTTTTTGCAGAAGACTTTGAATTGTGTTTTACAGCAACACATCCCACTGACAGGCAGACGACAGCTTCGCCAATCTCTGCTGAGCTGCAATACATCACATTCAAATCTGATAAATAAAACGAGTCTTTCAATCCTGGCAAATCTCATCCTTACCAACACAACATAAGGATTGTAAAACGAACCCAACCATCTCTTTCGTTGACTGGCCACTAAAAAGGGATCTCTTGAACTTCGAGGTCTCACTATGACCAATGACCTCTCTTGGGCTGACCATTTAGCAAGGATGGTCTCCAAAGACAGCCATAGACTGGTCATCCATCACCTAGCCAAAATTCCAAATTCCTGCTCAAGCCTTGCATTCCCCCTGTCCCAAAGCAACGAAGTGTAAATTTTCAAAATTGAATCTTCACCATTAATAAATAGGGCCCAAAAACTATATATAGCACAAAATCTAAACAAGTTGTGGCCGTATTCGGATGAAACGTGGTGGACAGGTTGGGTGTGTGACAAGGAAGAACCGATTCGATTTTGGTGAAGATCCGAATATGGATTCGAGATTAAAAATTTTTTTTTTTTTTTTACAAGTAATTCTTCACTATTGAGAAATGGGGCCAAAAACGACATTTCGCACTATAGGGTGTCCCAAAAAAATATACAACTTTTAAAATGCTTCGTTTGATCCTAAAAAAAAAAGCAGTAATTTTGTCACCAATGCTTCATTTCTTGTTGCAGAGACCCTGAAGTTTCTTTTGATACCAAGCAAGCACCAGAAAAATGCCAAGACTGACCGTACAACAACGGACCAAAATTGTTGAACTTTGGCACCAGACGAAAAGTGTCATACAGGTGCAACGTGTTTACTCGAGACATTTCGGTATCCACTTGTGCCATGCACCAAACTTTCGGATAATAAAGTGCACCATCGCAAGGTTTACCAATGTGGGAACCATCTGTGACCTTCACAAGGGTCACAGTGGTCAGAAGAGGACAGGTCGTAGTGAAGAAAATGTGGAAATGGTGAGACAGGCGGTCGTTGAGAGTCCAAAAAAATCGATTCGACAACTTTCTGCCGAGACAAACATTCATAAGAGCACCGTTCAGAGGATCCTTCGCCAAGACATTCATGCCTTTCCATACGAAATTCAAACGGAAATGGTGCTTACTGATTCAACAGAAACGAAAACGACTAGAATTTGCAAATTGGTTCTCAGGAAAGTTGGAGGACGATGCAGACTTCCTCAAAAAACTTCACATGACGGACGAATGCCATGCTCACTTGTCCGGGGAGGTAAACAAGCAAAACTTTCGGTACTGGGGAACTGAAAATCCTGGTAATGCATCAACTGAACTGGTGCCTCGATCTGATCTCAAAGTCACCACATGGGTGGCGGTTGGTTGGTATGGGATAATTGGTCCATACTTCTTTGAAGATGACCAGGGACGCACTTGCACGGTAAACCAGAGGAACTATCGCGAAATGATTCAGGAATTCTATCTGCCTGAGCTACGTACTCAGGCCCGTAGGAGAAACAACCTGATCCAGATGAGAACCAAGTGGTTCCAGCAGGATGGGGCGCCGCCCCATACAGCTAGGCAAGCAAGGCGTTTTCTCAACCAACATCTTGAGGGCCACTTTATCTCCCTCTACGAAGACGTTGAGTGGCCACCGTATTCCCCTGACCTTACTCCTCCAAACTTCTTCTTGTGGGGGGTATCTCAAGGACAGGATCTATGGAAACCCTTGGCCTCAGACTTGATCAGCTGAAGGAAAGCATCCACCGAGAAATCCAGAACATTCCTCAGGAAACGTTTCCCAAAGTGATGGAGAACATGACAACGCGTTTGTAGGCAGTGATCGGACAACGTGGAGCCTACGTCGAACATGTGGTCTAAAAGAAAACGACGATTTTATACCAAAATTTAAATTTTGGTGCCAATTTTGACATTGGTACAATAAACTTCAACCTTTCAGCTTTCTATCCAGCCATATATCTTTTTTTAAAAATATATATGTTATGACCATCCTCTTTGCAGATGAAAAGTTGTATTTTTTTTGGGACACCCTGTATATCTCAAAAAAAGTTGTGAATGGATGACAAAACTTGGTGGATGAGTTTGTTTGATGACGAGAACAAGCCAATTAGATTTTAGTTCAGGTCTGGATACAGATCTGACCTATCAGTGAGATACAAAGCATCAACCGTTCAGCCTGGCGGAGGTATGTGCTCAACTGAGTGCCGTTATAGTTTATAAATGTGAACCCAATGTCACTTATTTTGGTGTGCACATGGTTGAGGCTCATGGAAGAGCGAGAGCAGAAAGTAATGGAACAATGTTGTCATTTTACTCTCTGTCCCTTCACTCTTCCAGAAGCTATAGACTTTTTATACAAAACTGATTTTAACTGACAACAACCAGAACATGAGTTGCAAGTGACAAGACTCAAAAGTATGACTTCCACAAAACAAAACACCAGCTTCAAACCCCAAAAACAATCTTGTTCTTGGCAACATCTATGCAAGAGATGAAGCCAACTTTCAACGAGAGTGACGTCGATGGTGCGCCTTCACAAATTCCCACCTAAAGCAAAGTTGGAAGATGGCAAATAGTTCCACCAGGAACGACCCAAAATCAAATTTTGAGTTTCCCACCCCACCCCCCCCCCATTTTGATCCATGTGACCCTGAGTCCCCACCCCCTTGGGCATTCACCTGGGGTCAAATCCAAAAAATCATTACATATTTCATGCATCCTCCAATGTTGATTGCACATACAAAGTTTCATTAAAAATGTTTCTAAATGTGCCCGTAATCACATTTTGTTGGTTGACCTTTTGACCCCACCCCAGGGGGTGAGGCCAAAACCATACTGCTCCTGCGATTTCTTGCCATGTGGTGATCATATCTATCAAGTTTGGTGAATTTCTGCCCAACCGTTGTGGAGTCTAAAATCGCATGATGGACAGAGCCGATTACAATATCCCCCCTGTTTTTCTCAAAAAGCGTGTGGATAACAATGAAACTACTGCAACTTGCTTGCTGTGATTTAAAGGTAACAGAGTTTTTCTGCTTAATGTCACAAACGTTGCTTGTGACTTCGTAAATGCAATAAAAAAATTGAAAAACAACAGCATTGATGCACAAATCGTTACATCAACAGAATCTCAAGTGACATGCAACATCACACACAGAAACAAATGCATTGAAGCTCCAACATTATATACATTTAGGAAGAGAAATTGTTTGTTGTTTTTTTGACATTGGCAATAACATCAAAAATTATTTTGGTGTGCCACAGTAAAATGTCCTTCAATACCTGGAATGCTGTGCAAGAAAATAAATGAAGTACAACTGCAGTCCAAATCCAATGGATATTAAACAGAGCATGCAGATGTGTGCAACAAGTTATGAAAGACGAGTTACAGAAAACAAGCACATTTCTATTCAAATAATATGCAACACGAGTTTATGTCACTCATCAACAATGTGTGAACATGCAACTCCTTCAAGAGAGAAATGTACCTTTCACTTGTGCCTTGCCATCCACGGAATGAATCCTGCCTTCATGTGGGATGCAATTTGGTGCTCCAGCCAAACTCCCTAGTTCATATTGATCATGAGTGGTGAATGGACTTTGATGTGTGATCATATTTCCTCCCCCCTGCACACGTTGTGTTGTTTGCCCTTCATATCCGAAGAAGGCCATTCAGATGAACGATCAAAACGACTCGGTGAATTTCCTTACAATGCTGAAGCTGAGTGGGTTGGCAGAATGACCTAGACTGGAAGTACGCACACCAGCCTCTAAGCTATCTCGCCTGGGATTGCATCTCAGCCCAGATATAAACTGTCATCTTGGTATTTCACAGGCAGCGTGCTGAATGCGTGTGTCGTCCCTCAGATAGACGTTCACCTGGGCGTCCCATGTGTCAGCATTCGTTGGTGTACGTTAAAGATCCTACGGTGTCCTTAATGAAGAGTACGCGAGCAATTG
>NC_140965.1:34342408-34359908 GCF_056783735.1 Eptatretus burgeri
TCTTGGATTATCGACTTCCTCCACTCTCGTAACCAACGGCTCTCAACGGGATCCCCTCATCTCCTCTCCCTGTCAAGGCTGTAGTAATCGAAGGCAATGTTTTAGGCCCCATATTATTCCTCATCTTCATCAATGATCTCACCGACTGGAAAAATCCTCTTTATCTCTTTGCTGACTCCTCCACACTCTGCCATGACATCTCCCATCCTTCTGACAGATAGAGGCAGCAGGCTCTCCCCTCTCCTCAAACCTTGACAAAAATCACAAACTGGTCAAACACAATTTTGCTTATGTATCCATATTGTCCACCATTTGCATTCTTCCTTACCCCTCATAGTTACTTGCATCCCTTGTTTGTCGTCTGTCTACTTCCTCCCTCCACCCTGCTGTTGGTTTTTCCCCCTTCTCCTGCTGTACCCTGTTTTGTTGGGTCTTGATTTTTTTTTCTGTCATTACTCTTCTACAAGCCTAGACCATCTAAAAAATAAAAATAGTCATAAATAAATAAATAAATAAACAAACATTATAAAACAGTGACCTGGCATTTGCAGGATTTTACAGGAACGCGGTCCACATGAATCGCGGGGTCCGACTATGTAATGAAAGTACAAAAATTTTCATGAGGCATAAATTAGCTACTTCCAAAGTTGGAGCTAAAATTAAAAAATAAAAACATCCAAGATGTCATGGCATGAGCCTTCTCACACTATTCAGCCACAAAAATGTCAAGCATCTTCTGGAAACATGGATTTCATAAAACAATACATTCGAGTGCAAAATAAAATATGAAACAGCATTTTTAGATATCCCAAAGTCAAAGTGTCAACAAGATAAACAAGAAGTTTGAGCAATGACTTCAATGCCAGACAGTTCTGCAACCAAAATGTTGCTTTATAATAAACAGAGCAGCCAACACAGGCTTGCTTTGCACTCAAGCGAGTACCAGTTAATGCCAGGACATAGTGATCAGTGATGCATATGATCCACATGTGATCTTTGCTTTCAAAGCCATTGTGGTATGGCTGGATCTGAGAATAATAACTAGCTCAAAGTATATTCTCATCGAAATGCTCGCCATCACACTGCAATCCCAAAGAGATTTTGGTCTTTGTACGTGTACGTGAACGACTCGACTTCTCGCACTTAACACACTGAGAATGAGATGCAGCATTGGCAGGGATGAACATCTTTATTCAAGTCGAAACTCCTTGCCTGGAACTATCTCTGGAGCAGGCCATCCTGTCTCTCCAGAGCAACAGCTACGTGCCTGGTTGGCAAGAGCTTCACGCACCAACCACCACTGCTCCCACTCCACCCCCCCCACCCCTACCAAACCTAGTGGTGGGGTCAAGCATTTCCCATCGCATAAAGGGAAGTTAAAAGAACATCAAGAATGGAGCCACAAGAAAGAACGAGCGAGTTCATAAAACATGATACCCCATGCAGTGCTCAAGTTTATACTTCAATTTGATTTAAAAGATTGTTAAAAAAATTCTGGAAGTCTAGTGATATGGAAGCAGTGTAAAGTAATGCAAGACCACCCGATTTCACATGTCCAAGTACTGCAAGACAAAGGTTTTGGAAGTGACAAGAATGTGATTTGTGTTCGACAGTGTTCAAGTACATAATTAAATTTAAATAAAATAAAGATTTTAAGAGTTGTAGAAATAAATATATTCCAAAATTTACCACCGTTTTACACAGTGTGTATATATATATATATATATATATACACACATATATATATATATATATATATATATATATATACACACATATATACATACATATATACATACATACATATATACATACATACATATACATACACACACACACACACACACACACACACACACACACACACACACACACACACACACACACACACACACACACACACACACACACACACACACACACACACACACACACACACACACACACACACACACACACACAGTGGGGAGAACAAGTATTTGATACACTGCCGATTTTGCAGGTTTTCCCACTTACAAAGCACGTAGAGGTCTGTAATTTTTAGCTGCCTGTTCCAAGAACAGAGAGCTACAGCGATACCCCCGGCGTGAGCGTCAGCGTGAAAATGTTAAATTTTTTGATGCAAGTTATTTTTAACCTCCGCCATCGAAGATCGGAGGTTACTGTTTTCACCCCTTTCTGTGTTTGTTATCTTGCCAAAACGAAGTTTTTGCAATATACGTTAGTCAGCTTGCATGTTTTTTTTTTTGTTTGTTTGTTTTTTTGTCTGTAATCACGTATAAAAAATTCTGCAGAGCACAGTTATCATTGGAAATTTTTGTAACTTCGCATATCAGAGTCCTATTGAGGTCCCTTTCAGCGCATAAAATTTTCAAGGTCAAGGTCAAAGGAAAATTTTATTTCCTCAGTTCTCATCAAAATATCGATATTTCATGAACAATGGTCCTGAAGAGATACCATTAACCGTACGAAAATATAATAGTCAAGATCAAAGGTCAAGGTCACAAAAAGGTCAAGCATCAAGGTCGACGAAACCCTTATTTTTTGAGTAACTTTAATCGAATAAATAAGTCACTCATGTTCACATTTTGGCAAGATACTGGTCACCCTGGGGGTGACATTGGTTTTTTTTTTGTTACTTATCACTTCCGTTTCTGTTTGTTTGTTTGTTTGTTTGTGTGTTTGTTTGTGTGTTTGTTATTTACGAAATCTAAAGATTTCGTAAGTATATTGATGACTTCCATTTCTGTTTGTTTGTTAGTTTGTTAGTTTGTTAGTTAGTAGGCACGATAACTCGAGAACGGAAGAAGCTACCAATGTCAAATTACACCACGTGATTCAGGAGGGTGATGGCGAGTGCTGATTAGATTTTGGTCAAAATCGGCCAAAGGTCAAGGTCACAGTGAGGTCAAACATAATTCCATAAATTCACGTGGAGAAATGGAGTATTTTTGCTTCGCTCGACATTACGAGTTCATTTTAACTTCGATTTTAATTTTGTCTTCGGTTTTTGTGATCGCTTAAGACGCTTAAAACTCGGTTGTAGAAATTCTGGTAAAAATCAGATGTTTTGGAGACGTTTTAAGATTGTATAAAAAATATTTCACTCGACGCGTCACGGGTCGTCCCATGATGCAGTGCGCTCGAGCAGACGCGTCGTTGAGTTACGTTAAAGTAAAATTGCGTGGAGAAATGGAGATTTTTGCTTCGGTCGACATTACGATTTTTGATGGTTTGATACAGAATCATCGTAGAAACTTCTGGTTTGCGTCGCTACCTTCTCTAGAGACAGCTTTTATTAGACAAGGTCAGAGGTCAAGTTGACGATTTCGTAAGTACCAGTCTATGACTGCTTGTTTGTTTGTTTGTAGGCACGATAACTTGAGAAGGGAAGAAGCTACGAATGTCAAATTACACCACGTGATTCAGGAGGGTGGTGGCTAGCGCTGATTAGATTTTGGTCAAAATCGGTCAAAGTTCAAGGTCACAGTGAGGTCAGACATCCAAAACATTCGATTTTTGATGGTTTGGTGCAGAATCATCGTAGAAACTTCTGGTTTGCGTTGCTACCTTCTCTGGAGACAGCTTTTATTAGACAAGGTCAGAGGTCAAGTTGACGATTTCGTAAGTACCAGTCTGTGACTGCTTGTTTGTTTGTTATCTTGCCAAAACGAAGTTTTTGCAAGATATGCGAGTCAGCTTGTATGTTTTTTTTGTTTGTCTGTAATCACGTATAAATCACTCTGCAGAGCACAGTTATCATTGGAAATTTTTGTAACTATGCATATCAGAGGCCTATAGAGGTCCCTTTCAGCGCATAAAATTTTGAAGTTCAAGGTCAAAGGTCAAGGTCACTTTGTCGCAAATCAGGGGAGTAGACGAAACCCTTATTTTTTGAGTAATTTTGATCGGATCGTCTTCAAACTTCATGGGAATATAGTGCATGGTCTGCCGCTCAGCTGATTAATTTTTGGTGGCGATTGGCCTTGACCTTCATGGTTAGCGCCTAAGGTCAAACATATTTGACCCCAAGGTCAAATTTTCAAGTTTTAGGAACCATATCGTGTAGTACCTCAAATTGAACACCTCGATGAGTGCTTTCTAGATATGTCAAGCTTGAGACATTACGACGTCATTTGGTGACGTTATGAGGCAAACGCATATTTTTCATGGTTACTCTCTAGAACGATTCTCATCGGAATCTCTCGTAGGCAGATATTCCTCAAGGAGTCGCTCCTGGTGGAGAGCAGCTCTGTTCACCTCAGTGTGACCTTAAAGAAGTCACACGTGGTCACCTTTTGGCAAGATATGGGTCACCCTGCGGGTGACATTGGTTTATTTTTATTACTTACGAAATCTAAAGATTTCGTAAGTATATTGATGCCTTCCGTTTCTGTTTGTTTGTTTGTTTGTTAGTTCGTTAGTTTGTTTGTTTGTAGGCACGTAACTCGAGAAAGGAAGAAGCTACCAATGTCAAATTATACCACGTGATTCAGGAGGGTGATGGCTAGTGCTGATTCGATTTTGGTCAAAGGTCAAGGTCACAGTGAGGTCAAATATTCGATTTTTGATGGTTTGGTACAGATAACTCGAGAATGGAAGAAGCTACCAATGTCAAATTACACCACGTGATTCAGGAGGGTGATGGCTAGTGCTGATTATATTTTGGTCAAACTCTGTCAAAGGTCAAGGTCACAGTGAGGTCAAAAATTCAATTTTTGATGGTTTGGTACAGAATCATGGTAGAAACTTCTGGTTTGCGTCGCTACCTTCTCCAGAGACAGCATTTATTAGACAAAGTCAGAGGTCAAGTTGACGATTTCGTAAGTACCAGTCGATGACTGCTTGTTTGTTTGTTTGTTTGTAGGCACGATAACTCGAGAACGGAAGAAGATACCAATGTCAAATTACACCACGTGATTCAGGAGGGTGATGGCTAGTGCTGATTAGATTTTGGTCAAGATCGGTCAAAGGTCAAGGTCACAGTGAGGTGAAATATTCGATTTTTGATGGTTTGGTACAGATAACTCGCGAACGGAAGAAGCTACCAATGTCAAATTACACCACGTGATTCAGGAGGGTGATGGCTAGTGCTGATTAGATTTTGGTCAAAGGTCAAGGTCACAGTGAGGTCAAACATCCAAAAAATGATAACTCGTGAAAAGTTACCACAGGTATTGTTGACCGAGCGTGAGTTTGGAAGATCGAGGTAAGTTCGGCGGAATTTGTGTCAATTCGTCGAGTTACGGCTGTTTTAAAAATTTCAGTGTTATAAAATAATATTAAATAATTCCGTAAATTCATGTGTAGAAATGGAGTATTTTTGCTTCGGTCGACGTTACGAGTTCGTTTTAACTTCGATTTTAATTTTGTCTTCGGTTTTTGCGAACGCTTAGGACGCTTAACACTCGGTTGTCGAAATTATGGTAAAAATCAGATGTTTTGGAGACGTTTTAAGATTGTATAAAAATATTTCACCCGTCGCGTCATGGCTTGTCATGTGGCGCAGCACGCTCGAGCAGACACGTCGTTGAGTCACGTAAAGGTTTTGCGTGTGCGCGCTGACGTCATCGCGCTCGCCCCGGCGCCCTTTCGAGTTGGGGGAGGCCGTCGAGTGTGACCTTTACATTACGTTAATCCGTGGTAACTCGAGACCAGAAGAAGCTACCAATGTCAAATTACACCACGTGATTCAGGAGGGTGATGGCTAGCGCCGATTAGATTTAGGTCAAAAATCGGTCAAAGGCCAAGGTCACAGTGAGGTCAAACATCAAAAAAAATTATAACTCGAAACTGGAAGAAGCTACCAATGTCAAATTACACCACGTGATTCAGGAGGGTGACTGCTAGCGCTGCTTAGATTTTGGTCAAAATCAGTCAAAGCTCAAGGTCACAGTGAGGTTAAACATTCGATTTTTGATGGTTTGGTTCAGAATCATCGTAAAAACTTCTGGTTTGAGTCGCTTCCTTCTCGAGAGACAGCTTTTATTAGACAAGGTCAGAGTTTAAGTTGACGATTTCATAAGTACCAGTCTATGACTGCTTGTTTGTTTGTTTGTGTGTTTGTTTTTCGGCACGATAACTCGAGAACGGAAGAAGCTACCAATGTCAAATTACACCATGTGATTTAGGACGGTGATGGCTAGCGCTGATTAGATTTTGGTCAAAATCGGTCAAAGGTCAAGGTCACAGTGAGGTCAAACATTCAATTTTTGATGGTTTGGTACAGAATCATCGTAGAAACTTGTGGTTTGCGTCGCTACCTTCTCTCGAGACAGCTTTTATTGGACAAAGTCAGAGGTCAAGTTGACGATTTCGTAAGTACCAGTCTATGACAGCTTGTTTATTTATTTATTTGTTTTTTGTGAATACGTTTACAGAGAGAGGGACGAGAGAGGAGGGGAGAGAGGAGGGGGAAAGAGGGGGGAGAGAGGAGGGCAAGAGAGGGGGGAGAGAGGAGGGCAAGAGAGGGGGGAGAGGAGGGCAAGAGAGGGGGAGAGAGGGGGCGAGAGTGGCGATGAGAGAGGAGGGGGAGAGAGGAGGAGGGAGAGAGGAGGGGGCAGACTAGGGGGGAGCGAGGGGGGCGAGAGAGGGGGCGTCACAATTCTTCGTTTGATATGACGTCACAATTGACGCTGGGGACCTGAGTATGTTTCCCAGGTGTTTCCCAAGTTATGGCCATTTATGATACGGTTGGTCCGATCGAATTGAAAAAATGCCCCAATCCAGTCGTCGTTTACGAGAGCGAAGGAACGAAGCTGCACATACTGGCACGCCTCACCCACGAGAGAGGGTACTGACACGAGAGAGAGGGGGAGAGGGGGGTGAGGGGGGAGGGTGAAAAAATGCCCCAATCCAGTCGTCGTTTACGCACCTACGGGCCCGCACTAGTTCACATCAATAATCTCTGACCCACACTGAACCTTTCCCATTTTGTTCCCCCCTCTCCCATTTGTTACATTTCTCCTTATGCAGGTCCAGCCTCAATATCCTTTGGTTGTATGTGAACCGGCTGTCCTTTGTTATTCACCTCCTTTATAAACACAGACTTGTAGAAAAAAAGAAAAGCAACTGGTCTCAGGAAAATTACCAAGCCACAAGAAGACTGTTGGTTAAAAAAACACAAACCCATATAGCTCACAAATAACCTTCAGCAAGGGGATAATCAGACTGCTGCACCTGATTTTTTATTTTTTTAAGACAATGGCACTTCATCGATTGGGGTCGACTCTAAGTCCTCAGAGCAACATCTGAAAAATGCAATGCTGCCCCACATACTTCAAACCAGACAAAAGTGGAAAATGCTAATTTTCTGAATTGGTCTGAACATTATATCCTCTTATAATCAATATCTAACAAGCTGTGTGTGGCCTCAGTACTGGCAGAAAAGAAAATATTCACCAGAGAAATATATATGGAAACTGACCCCAATGTCTGAAATTAGAACAGTTAACCAAGTGTCGCTTTTAAAAGGTAAGCAGGAAGCTCCACAACATTAGAATTGCAAAAGAGCAATTCCTGACTGCTGGGGATCAAACCCATAACCAAAGAGCTCACATGTGAGTATGCCAACACACAAGTAGTCCACCCCACCCCCTCTTCCATTTCTTTCCCCCTACTCTCCCCTTTTCCAGAAACAAGTAGCTCATTGTTTCATTCCTACAGGAGGAAAATAGGTTTGGCAGATTCTGCAGAAGCATGTCTTACCTTTGCTCGGTATTGAAAAGAGCAAAGTTGTGCTTGCTTGACATGAAGCCCTTCTCAAGATCACGTATTTGCAAATTGTCTAGAGGAAGCATATACTTCTTCTCCTTCTCCTGCAAGGAACACAATCACACAACAATGATGACAAATCACAATCAGTGTTTGTTGGTTACAGGTGTTTGATAAGTCAAAACTGGAAATTTAGTGTGTCTATTTGTAAACCAGTTGAGCTATAAAATTATATTTCCATTGGATACTAACTCAAAGCCCTGGACCACTACCACACACACAAATTAACTTATATTTTAATACCAGAGTGTTTATTAGTGCAAAAATCACATGGTAGGTCAGAAAAGTACATGAACACCTCATATTATATTGAACCAGGATGGCCTTGAGGTGTGCACATTTGCCTCGAAGCAGTCTAGTCTGGGTTTGAATACCGATTCAGCTATAAACTGTCATCCAAGCATTTCACAGGCAGGTTAAGTGCGTGCCGTCCCTCGGATGGACGTTAAACTGGCGTCCCGTCTGCTAGTATTAGTTGGTGGACGTTAAAGATCCCACTGTCCTTCGTGAAGAGTAGGCGAGCTATCGCCGGCACCATGAACAAATTCCGGATTCCTACTAACTACTGCTGGGAGAAGGATGGCAAACCACCCAACACAATCCCAGGCCAATAAACAGTTTCAGTAGAACAAACGTTATGCAACAGAGCATGGTACATCAGATCGGATTATATCACATTTATCAGAAGTTACCTTTGCACCTACACCACCCCCTTCTCCTTCCCCTTTTATAAATAAATAAATAAACCTTTAAAATACAACAATGAAAAAAATGACAGTGAAGTTTTCCTTTGTTTCAAGAATTCACCAAGATAGGATTTTAACTTACAAAAGGCCAGAGCATACACTATCCTTGTAAAAACAAATTTTCCAGGCAGAGGTTCAGCAGTGAGGTCCAGCTCAGTAGTTTGAATGGGATATCAATAGAAGGGAGAGAAGTTGAGGTGGTGGCGATGATACAGAAAAGGACGTTAGACGTGTTGTGTGCTCAGAAGACCAGATGGAAAGGGAACATGGCGAGGAGGTTGATAGGATGGTACAAGCTATTGCACATGGGAGAGGATGGAAGGAGTAATGGTGTGGGAATAATAGCATCGGAAGAGATCAGCAATGAGCTGATCAGAGTGGAAAGATGGGAGGGATGGATAATTATGACATGGTTGGTAATAGAGGCAAATTGCGTGTTTTATGTCAGTATATGGACCACAAACAGGAAAGGCAGAGAAGCAAGATTTCAGGGATGCACTGGAGAGGACGATGGGAATGGTTGAGCTGCATGTGATGCTGTGCATTGCAGAGAACTTCAACACGCACATTGGGGTAGCAGAACCGGGTGAAGAGGAATTTGCTGGTAAATTTGGGAAGGAGAAATATAGAGGGTCAGGAGCTAGTGGAAAGGAATGAGATGGCCATAGCTGGTTCGTTCTTTCAGAAATGGGACAGTCACAAAAAAATTACTGATTGGAGTAGACAGCATATAATGGAACAGGATTTGTTGCTCGTGAGGAAGCGACAGTTGGGGAGGATCAAAGACTGTATTAGGCGGTGGTGGGAGAGCAAATCACCACAAAGCAAAAGCTGGTGGTGTTTGTTATATGCATGATGAAAAGGAGGGACGTTAAGAGCAGGTGTCAGAAAATAAGGTGGGGGAAGTGCAGGGACAACGTTGCCATAGAGTACAAGGACAGGCCGAGGGCCAGGTATGAGAAACTTAGCAAAGAAGCCAAAGGCTTGGAAGAAGTACAGAGATGTTGTGTGATTGTGTTTAGGAGAACTTCAGAAGTTTTGTGTGGAAGGACATCAGGAAAGGGTGCATCATCTAGGAATAGAAAACAGGTATGGTGAACGGAGGAAGTAGAGAAGGTATTTGGTGAAAGGAGGGAGGCTTGGAAGAGGATAGAGAAGATCAAGGAAAGTGGGGGACTACCAGATACAGGGTTGCTGTATCTGTATTGGCAAAATAAGAAAGCAACAAGGAGCGCTGTGGACAAGACGAAGAATGATATGGAAGAGGAGGTGCACACCAATTTGGAAGAGGATGGTGGGAAGATGATCTATAAATTCACTTGTGAGAGGGATTAGAATAGTCAGGACATGGGGTGGAGAAGGCCAGTGTTTAAGGATGGTGGTGGGAGGCATGTCATAGAGAAGGGGCAGTATTGAAGGTATGGGAATGATATTTCAAGGAGCTGTTGAACCGGGGAGGATGCATCAACGACCTGGAGCTTCCGTGTTATGGAGAGGGGAAAGGAAAGGAAAGTAAAAAGGATGAAGAAGGGAAGACCACCAGGTATTGATGAGGTGTGCACAGATCTGCTAATTGCAGTGGGAGAAGTCAGTCAGTTGGACGAAGTGACTGTAGAGTGTGGAGATGAATATTGGCGAAGAGCAACAGGGAGTTAGAAAGGGTAGGGGCAGGGTGAGCGGTAGGGGTGTTTATGCTGAGAAGAGTTTGGAGGTGCAAGGTGAAATGGTATTGGGATTCATGGACCTGGAGAAGGCCTATGACACTGTCCCGAGATAGATGATGATGGTGACACTGAGATGAATGGGAGTGCCGGAAGCAGAAGTTCGGTTGGTGTACAAGGATGTACAAGGGAATGAAGAGAAGAATTTTGGTTGGTTCTAGAATATTGAAGGAGTCCAGCGTGAACATTGGTTTGAGGCAAGGAAGCACTCTCAGCCCAATCATGTTTATCACGGTGATGGAGCTGGTAAGCATTAGGGTAAAAATGAAGGTTATTCTTGGGAGGATGTTACATGTGGATGATCTGACTGTTGTGGCAGAGAGTAAGCAGAAGATGCAAGAGGTACTGAAGGAGTGGAAGGAGGAATTCGGGAAGCATGGGCTGAAGAGGAGCATGTAGAAGATGGAGGTGATGTGTCAGGGAGCAGAGAAAAATAACTGAATATTAGGTTTGAGGGGAAGGAGATCAGACAGGGAAATAGGTTTGAGTATCTGGGGTGTGGTGAGGGGTGGTGGGACAGTGAATGGTAGGTCAGAGGCAGAGGTGCGGAGGATTCAGGTAGCTGCGAATGCATGGCGGAGGGTGGAGTGGTTAATGGCAGACAGAAAAATATCAAGGAAATTCAAAGGGAAAGATCTGATTTATTGTGTAACGCCGGCCTACCTTTACAGTCAGGAGACTGTCAATGTCACGGAGAGACAACAGGGTATGCAGGCCTACGAGAACAACTGGGTCAGGATTATTGCACGAGTGGAGAGAGAGAGTGAATAAGAGGAGGATGGATGAACTGAGGGAGGAGGTTGGTGTGCAAATAAGCTTGACAGGGAAATTGGTAAAGAATTCTGAAGTGGGCTGGTCACGTGGTGCAGATGGGGGAAGAAAGAACGGTAAAGAGTGGATAGGTTGAGAGAGCAAGGTAGAAGGAAAATAAGTAGACTGGTTGAGATGGGAATATTGTATGAGGAGGGTGGTTGGAGAGGGAAGAGAGTTGGAAGAGGAGAGTGGGTAGAGGAGGAGTACCGTTGTCAGGGCAGGGCAGAGACTGGTACCATTAGACCTCGCCCCTTATAGAGGGAAGAGAAGGAGAAAAGAATTGGAAGATAATTTTCCCCACTGATGTTATGTACATATACATTTTGAGACAGAGGCTCATGGAAGAGTTTGATAACATAAAAACAGCAATGGAACACAGGGAGTTGGCACACAAGAAAGCATTAGATATGGGGCAGGAACGAACCCAGGCAGCACAAGGAGGGACATACAGATAGGACAAGGGAACAAGTAGGTAGACAGGAAAAGCTGACCAAAAAGGGTAAATGTTGAAATATGCAGGTGAATCGGAGAGGAGTGTCGGTGAGAAAGGAAAATAAACGATATGGAATATTGGCCTGATATAACTGTTGATTGGACTGAGGAAGCCGGCTGTGAAGCTGGTGAAACGTCGCCGAGACCGGGTCTGCTCTTGCTTATTGCTCAAATTAGTGCAGTCGATCAAGTTTACTTTTGGTTGGAAGCACCTATTTCTTTAAAATGTGCAATCCCAATCTTTTATACAATAATACGCACACATACAGTTTTCGGAAACTTCAGGGAGGCACATACCAACACATAAGAGCCCCAGTGTAGTTATCTCTGTAGCGAAAATACCTTTCTCCTCACAGCAGTGGAAAGGGAAAATGCATTGCGTTTGTGTAGAAAATTCAAACCACGTTGTGACTTTTTTTTCCATCTAAATTCGTTCATGCTCTCTCACTCTCATATTCAACAAACGGTACAAGGAGAATCCATGAAAGCAGCACAAAGGACCACAGATCCATGCAGCTGGGTGGGGGGGGGGCAGTTGGGGGGACTCCACCAAAAAGGCCCCAACTGCCTCCACCCCCTCCCTGATTGCCAGTGGCACCACAAGAGCTGGACGTAACCAATGAGCGACGCCAAGATATGGGGCCGAACTGGCAAATGAGGAGACAGAACTAGAAAATTTCAACGGCCACAAGACGGGCCTCAGACACAAAGGCAGCGTTCGGGAGTGCAGCGAGGAAGACACTCAGTCCCCAAGCCACGCCTCTACAAGTCGGGAGATTTTGAGAAAAGAGTTGTTGGCACGTCTGGGACCGGAGAAGAGAAAGCTGACTGGAGGGCTGGTGTAACGTGCCAAGCTGTTACGTGCCGAGCGAGCGAGGTTCCAGGCAGGGAACGAATCCGGCCTGTGGAGAATTCCCGGACGCATTGGCACACACATACTGACTTATGCTGTCTGTTTCTTACTTTCCCTAAATATATTCGTCCCATTTGAATGCACGGAGCATCAACAAAAAGCCCTTGTCCTTTTCAGGGTGGGCTCACTGACTTGCACTTCATGCTTTCCTCCAAGACATGCATTCACCTATCCTTACACTCTATACCCCCCTCTCCTTTCTCTCCTCCCCTCTTTTCTCTGGGACCAATGTAAGCCGACAAGCTTGCATCTGGTGAGCGAGAGGCTGACCCTACGCCTCAAAAACTTTTCTCTTGCTCTCTCTGTACCCTTTTCTTTCTTC
This sequence comes from Eptatretus burgeri, assembly GCF_056783735.1. NCBI lineage: Eukaryota > Metazoa > Chordata > Myxini > Myxiniformes > Myxinidae > Eptatretus > Eptatretus burgeri. The sequence continues at coordinate 34,355,189 of NC_140965.1, forward strand.
ATTTCTCCTGATAATTGAGGAACCTGTGATTAAGTGACTAAGAATGGGCTTTTGTGTTGAGGGAAAGAGTTTTCCTTCTGTGACACTGCTTGTAAATACGTGCTTCTTGTGGAACTGCACAAATAATTTCCCAAACTGCCCCCCATTGTCCTTTTCCATTGGTTGAGTGACTGTTGACAAGTTCTGCCCCACCATTAGCCAACGTTCCACTTACGGTATCGCTCGGCCGTTTTGATCAATAGCAGTGGAGCGTTGGGAAGCACAGTCCTTGTCTGAGGTGATTAATTTGCCAGGAAGGTAAAGCGGGTTTTGTACGCTGGACCCCACCTAAATTAAGCATCTCAGATGGTGTCTGTGATTAACCCGCCACACTAAAAAAATTCTAAAAACATGTTTTCAATTTTGTCATGTGGTGTTTTGTGTGCATTAGTGACAATTTTTTTTTTTAATTGAATCCATTTTAAATTCAGGCTGTAACACAACAAAATGTGAAAAAGTCAACGGGTGTGAATACTTTTCTGAAGGCACTCTATGTATGGATAGTTGTTGCATGTTGCATACATGTTCAATATCTTGTATTCCAAAGAAGAAGGATGCATGTTTTTTTTTTGGTTTTTGTAGGACAACTATTTTTGTCTGGGGTAGAAGACAAAGTTGGAAATGGTTCTTGAGACATTCAACTGGAATATATTAAGCTCAGCTTTGTGACCAAAACGGTAAAGCGCTCCCCCACCTTAGGAGCTTGAGCATAACAAGAGCCGCAGGATAACGAGGTGGAGTTAAACGTGAAACACAAAGGAATCAACCATGACCTTGGTTAAGCAAGATCTCAGAGGCGAGGATGAAATTGAGAAGCAGATAAAATGTGCATGGCGAGACTGTTGATAGCACAAGAGCTCAAATCCAGACATGTGCAAACTTTCCATCGGTGCATTAGCCACCTGACTCAGTGCCCAGCAGCCGCAAAAGACTGTCCACTCCATTTCACATTCATTTCCTGTCCAAATATCTTTAATTCTCTGCAAGGACCTCAGAGTTTTCTTTTATCAGGTTATGACCAACAGCAAGAAAAATCAATGATATTTGATATTTAGTATGGCCACACCATAAGAACCTTGTTCCATTCAACAGGGCTGCATTTGAGTCTTGATTTAAATAACAATTTTTTTATTTATTCCTCCAGCATAGTTTAGCACGATGCAAGTACAATCTCTTCTACTTTGTCATATACCTCACTGGTCTACTTGCTCAAGCTGAGCTATTTTTCCTTCCCCAAACGTATCCCTCCCCCCCCACCACCACCCCCAAACCCCCCGTCTGCATTCCTACAGTCTGATCCAGCAGGAATCGTGGAACTCACGTGCTCCTGCCCTCCATAACTCTGACATCCCCACACCCCAATCGTCTACTCACTTCCTGTTAGTTTCAAATGCTTTGTCTAATCTTTCATTGAAACTTTTGCTAATACAGATGAAAAAGGAACAGGAAACACATGCCCCATTCGAAGCACCATGAATCAGCAAAATGCAGGAAAATATCCACAAAACTTCCCCAGTTGCATTTTCAGCAAGGATATATCGTTGTCCCGGCATAAAGCAGAAGGCATTATTGCAAATGATTGTTTTTTTTAAATGTCCAGAGACTGTGTGAATGGTCACAAGGGTGAGCGTGTGAGAGGACTCGGACACTAATCATCTCAAGACATGTTTTGGAGCCGTGTAAACAAAGCTAGATGGAATGCCATCATAGTTGGGCTACGTTTTATGTGATAAAGGCAAGGCTGCCCTCCATTGTATACACAAAATACTTCTGCAAAAATGCTGCATACAAAATATCCAGGAAACAGAAGAAAAAGACAACAATCCAGTTTCTTTATGCCTTGCAACTCGAGGAAAATAGGGGGTTAGGTTTTCAAGCTTGGGACTTGAACATCTGGAAGCCATTATTTGTGAACAGCCTGCCAAACACAAGGCTCACTTGGGCTGCTTCAAGATTGCTGCTTCTCCCCTTGAGGGGAGGTGGAGGGGAAAAAAAACGGGGATGTGGGGGGACGGGTGAGAACAGAGGAAAAAACGGAGAGAATAAAAAAAAAAATTTTGAAGAGAGAGAGGAATGAAGAGAGGAGAGAAGAGGGAGGAAATGGCTTGGAACATGAAGTTTGTGATTGGCCACGCAAGCACTGACAAGCTTCCTCTAAAAGTCTTTTCCAGCATCACGAGCCCCCACTCACTCACACCAACTTTTTATACACAAGCCGACCAAACTCTCAGAAAACCATGTAGGATTTAACCCATTGTGTGTGGACCACAAAAAAAGAAAAATTGGAAATTGGAACATTTTTCGTACTATTTGGAATATAGTTCACATTCTTGGTGGAAACAGACATATCTAGCAAGGAAGAAAAACAAAAATCACAACTTTTAACAAAAAAAGAGAGTTGATAAAAACAACAGGTCAAATTATGCAATTGAAAAATGAATGTACAAAAAATAACGTCTAAGAAATGTTTCATGAGAAGGAAAAGAATCAGCAGAACACAGCAAATGTCACATTTGGCAATGGCAGCTTGGTGGACTAAGGGTTAACTCCAGCACATCAGGAGCCAATCAGCTCGGGTCTGCCACGTTGCTGAGCCTCCCATCTGTGGAGTCTACCGAGTGCGCTGGCCAAGCAAGACTTCTACGGCAGCATCGTAGAGGTGCACAGGCTACAGAGTGACGACAATGGGCCCTCCAGTTACAAGTTCATCGAGCTGGGTAAAAAAGCATCACTGCTGTGGGACGTTTTTCTCCCTTGGTTCTTCTATGGCGACAGTCTTCATTCATCCATCAAGTGTGGCAGAAGAAGAGGATGGCAGCTGAGCGACGCACAAAGTAAGGAATAAATTTTGTGCCTCCTCGTCTGCCCAGTGTTCAGACTACCTGTTCAGGAGGTTGTTGTTGTACAGTAGTCTGCACATTGGTTAGACTGGGCATGGCTGAGCATCACAGAGCCTGAAAAGCTTCCAACTTTGACTCCAAAAAAAAAAAAAGTACCAAGGTCTCTTCTGTCGCTTCCTTCATTCTTCCCTTCCCGTCTTACAGTTCCTCCAAAATGAAAAGATAAAGTACAACTGATAACTACGGAAGGAAAAGTAAAGTAAAATACCTGAAAATTTATGATAAATCAAAAAAAAAATTTCTAAACTTTTATAAAGAATGCACTAGCTTTGATTGCATTTCCAAAGACTTCAGTAATTTGCTTGTTATAACAATGCTGGAATATATTATACAATAGTGTGTGCACAATAAAAGTTTGGAATGAAACTTGTATAGAGTATTGTGTTTTTTTTTTGTTTTTTTTTCTTTTAATAAACATACCAATGATGTAAATGCTTGGACCTGTAATAATACAGCAAGGGAAGCAGTGCCCAGTTTAAGGTGGTATATTGTCTTTCCAATTGAACAGACACCAGTCACTTCAAGTCATAAATTAGCCTCAGAACCCACCTGCCACCTTGACTGGGATGTCGATGTAACCAACGTGGACAGTGAACACAAAACAACTTGCATTATATCCAACCTATTGTAAACACTCATCTACTTTTATCAAAAGCAATGTGGAGTTGGCACAGTTCACCCAAGTTTAACTGAACTCAGTTTGTACCTACATTCAAGTGCGAGTTTAATGAAATGCTTTGGATAAAGTGTATATTAAAAATAATTAAATAAACAATAAAAAAATTATTTGTATTACTTTATAAAAATTTCCCCACCAATATCAAGTAAATAATCTCAGCAATTGGAAGCAATAACTATACCATCTTTTGATGTACACAGATAATATTATCATCATAATCTTCATCTTGCGGCCAAAGCCAAGACTTTCAAAACTTTGGGCAGTCCATAGATAATATGATAAACTTCTGACTACAAAATGCAATTTTGAAGAAATTACATCAAAATGAATAAAAGGTAGTTTGAATGACATTTTAAGTTAAAAAAAAAAAGCAAACTTCACTCTTTCCTCCCACCCCACACTAAAAAATAAATAAATAAATAAATGGAAGGGGGAGCCTTTTCAATCACCCTTCAACCCCTCTTGTAGTCTTATCTGGAATTGGTAGCTGAAGACTTTTCAGCTACCATGGTAAAGAGTGCCTGCCTGCCACTGTCATTGGCCATTCATACTTTGGACTGTTAGCAGAAGTCTGAAGATTTAGTTTCTCAGGGCGGGTTTATTATCAGCAATTCTGATGGCCATGGGGTAAAAGATGCCCAGCCACAGTCCACCTTGAGCAGTTAACACAGAGAAAAAAGTAAACTATAGACTCCCAGCAAGAATACAAGATTTTTACGTTTGATTTATCAAAGCCAAGCTCTGAATATCCTGAAGCCAGGACTATGGCAAAGAAAGGGAATAATTTGACCTAAAAAATGATATATTCTTGGAAAATGTCATGCAGGGAATGCAAGAAAACGTATTAGTATATGCACTTGGACTCCCAGTCGAGCCCTGATCCCCAAACACAAGGGTAATGCACTCCGAGACAGGACCAAGTCGTCAACCGACTGCGCTGGAATGTTTCTCCCCTGGCAACTTTCATGGGGGGCAGAGAAACGAAGTGGACACATCTGGGAAGCATTTACATCACGACTGCCAGAGCCGTAGAGGCTTTGGGTAGGCCAGACTGACTTTGGAGGGTGGAGGTAAAGGGGGGGGGTTGGTGGGAGATGGGGGA
>NC_140965.1:34367408-34472408 GCF_056783735.1 Eptatretus burgeri
TGATGTCAACAGTGCTGACAGAGTTATAGTTCTTTTCTCCAACATTTTTTTGGGGGGGCGGGGGGGGGGTTGGAAATCACTTAAAACATGTAGAAATGCAAAAAAAGAAATCAAAATTTTGTTGAAAAAAAAGTTGCAAAAAATGTTATTTTTCTCTAACAATTTTTTTTGGGGGGGGGTTGGAAATCACTTAAAACATGTAGAAATGCAAAAAATATATATTATTTTTCTCTAACAATTTTTTTTGGGGGGGGTAACAATTTATTTTTTGGGGGGGGACCATGTCCAAAATCTAATGGGATGATCCTTGGACCATACCTAACCCCTCCACCAAGTTTCGTCGAAATCCGTTGAGTTTTTCCGTAATACTTTTCACACACAAACAAACAAACAAACAAACTAGAGGGGGAGCACTCGGTAGAGTGCAAAACCTCCGCCGCCAATACTGCTAGGTCACTCAAGTGAACCTGATATCCTATTCATTCAATTTGACATCAACAGTGCTCACAGAGTTATAGTTTGCAACTTTCCCTTTTAACTTTTACATACTCAATTCATTCGTCATAACGAGATTCCTTGAGAGAGAAATTGATTTTACGTGGGTATATCCACCTGAAGTTCCAAAATCAGCCGCAATTATAATTTTGGCATGTTTTTTGTTGGAAATCACTTATAACATGTAAAAATGCAAAAAAAAAAAAATAATATATCGAAATTTTGTGGAAAAAAAAGTTGCAAAATTTTTTTCTCTAACAATTTTTTTTTGGGGGGGGGGGGTTGGAAATCACTTAAAACATGTAGAAATGCAAAAAAAAAAAAAATTCAAATATTTTTTCAAAATGGCCACCATAGCGGCCATATTGGATTTTGGACCAAGTCCAAAATCTAATGGCATGATCCTTGGACCATACCTAATCCCCCCTACCCTAGTTTCGTCGAAATCCGTCGAGGAGTTTTTCCGTAATACTATTCACAAACAAACAAACAAATAAGGTCACACTGAGGTTAACACAGCACCAGGAGCGACCCCTTGAGGAATATCTGCCTACGAGAGATTCCGATGAGAATCGTTCTACAGAGTAACCATGAAAAATATGCGTTTGCCTCATAACGTCACCAAATGACGTCATAATGTCTCAAGCTTGACATATCTAGAAAGCACTCATCGAGGTGTTCAATTTGAGGTACTGCATGATATGGTTCCTAAAAATTGAAAATTTGACCTTGGGGTCAAATATGTTTGACCTTAGGTGCTAACCATGAAGGTCAAGGCCAATCGCCACCAAAAATTAATCAGCTGAGCGCCAGACCATGAACTATATTCCCATGAAGTTTGAAGACGATCCGATCAAAATTACTCAAAAAAATAAGGGTTTCGTCGACTCCCCTGATTTACGACAAAGTGACCTTGACCTTTGACCTTGACCTTCAAAATTTTATGCGCTGAAAGGGACCTCTATAGGCCTCTGATATGCGAAGTTACAAAAATTTCCAATGATAACTGTGCTCTGCAGAGTGATTTATACGTGATTACAGACACAAAAAAAACAAACAAACAAAAAAAAAAAAAAAAAAAACATATGAAGGTCTAGGCCAATCGCCACCAAAAATTAATCAGTTGAGCGCCAGACCATGAACTTTGAAGACGATCCGATCAAAATTACTCAAAAAATAAGGGTTTCGTCGACTCCCCTGATTTGCAACAAAGTGACCTTGACCTTTGACCTTCAAATTTTATGCGCTGAAAGGGACCTCTATAGGCCTCTGATATGTGAAGTTACAAAAATTTCCAATGATAACTGTGCTCTGCAGAATTTTTTATGCGTGATTACAGACAAACAAAAAAATAAATAAATAAATAAATAAAACATACAAGCTGACTTACATATCTTGCAAAAACTTCGTTTTGGCAAGATAACAAACAAACAGAAAGGGGTGAAAACAGTAACCTCCGATCTTCGATGGCAGAGGTTAACAAACAAACAAACAGAAAGGGGTGAAAACAGTAACCTCCGATCTTCGATGGCGGAGGTTAAAAATGAAGAAGGTTGTAGAGTCAGAGAATATAAGGAAGTCGAGGTTTTGTTCACCTGCTTGGCATTTCCATCAAAGTCGTTGATTTATGAACTTGTGCTTCCAGGTTCAAATCCAATATACTGTACTGATCATATCTATCTACTATTCCATCTCCTGCAAGTGAAATTTGCAGACATATCTGCAGGACCCTTGGTCATCAATAAGCATACAGCAAATATAAACACAGGTATATATATATATATATATATATATATATATATATATATATATATATATATATATCTATATATATATATATATATATATATATTTATATATATAAATTTTTTTAAAGAAAAAAAGTGTGCCAGTAATTATTTTATTCATGGTGGTCGTATGGCAGCTTAGCTGTCGGGGTAGCTATCATTTCTTTAAGCGCGACTGTGTCGCTGATGCAGTGCCCCTCTACCATTACACACACTGGCACTGGTACTCATTTTGCCGACCTCAGAAGGATGACAGGCTGAGTCAACCCCCTGGTGTATTAATTCAGCCACGGACGGGGCTTGAACTCAGGACCCTAGGATCCCAAGCCGCCCCCCTAACCAGTGAACCAACACCAGGCTCATTTTATTCATAAAGGCCAGGGTGGCCACTGTGCTTACCTCTTCACCCTTGTACCAAGAGAGGTTCTCAGCAGTAAGGATGAACCAGTACTCCTTGGACCCTCCTTTCATGATGCTGATGTTGTGGATAGTGAGCCAACCTTTGCGAATCACCTGCAAATAGAGTCAAAACAGATTTTTTTAATTGCATTTTTATTTTAAAATGCATACATACATACATCTAAATAAGCAGCCACAAAAAAGCCACACATTTTTACCCATGTTTGCAAAAATGTAAACATGGCTTCATCAATTCAAGGGAAATGGGTCAAGATGAAGTGTGGAATTTTAAGAAAATTTGAGTGATAGAAGACAGGAGAATGACTGATGGAAAATCGATCATGGTTTGGTAATGAACTAGTCTGCAGGGTTTCACAAAAAAAAGAAAAAGAAAAAAAAAAGACACCTTTTTTAAATACAAGAGTAGAACAATAGGGGAAAGCATATCAACAGACAAAATGGGACAAATGGAAAAAGTGTGACAAACAAACATGCATCACAACACAAGGCAAGGAATTGTAGAAGGGTGATAACTGCGTCTCAGCAGGTGTCATCGTCATTGTTGTACAACCCCAGACAGTTCTCTCGAAACGGCTCGCGGCATGGAGACAACCAATCAATCTCCCAGGAGAGAACCGGAGGTCCCTACATTCAAGATGGTGTACCTCCGCTTTCATGAAGCCAGGGCCACAAAAAAGTGGGAAAGAGATTTTGCCCCCAATTTGCATTGGGGGTTGCAACCACCACGAATAGGCATCCCCATTAGTTGCAGCAGGTGTAGGAAAGCTCAGTAATATATTACTATTTTCAAGTGTTGGAAAGAGCTCGTGACAATTGATTCAGGAAGTTTCACAGGTGAGGAAAAGAAGAAAGAAATATACCATCAGAGATGGGGAATCTCCCACCATTGAATGAAAAAGGTCATACATATTCCAGATAATGAGGGAGGTGAATTGGAAACAAGACACCATTTGGTCATCATCTCGAAAAAGTTCCCCAGGGGTGAGGAACGTAGTAACCAAAAATAATTGAAATCAGATAAGCGGTTTTCCATTTATTACAAAAAACATTTTTTTCAAGATGACCGCCCCAGTTGGCCATCTTGGATCCGGCCACGCCCAAAATCAATAGGGTTCTTCCTTTTCAGGTGGTACATGTGTGACCCAAATTTCAAATCGATATGGGGAACAGTTTATGAGTTATCGCACTCACAGCTATAAATGTGGACGCCAGGACGGACGGACGGACAGCCGGACGACCTGGGTGACAACAATATCCCCCTTCTGCCACGCGGCGGGGGATAAAAAAAGAAAAAAAAGAAAAATGTACAATTGCACATTATCACAAAAGCCTCGTCTATGATGAAAGAAAGATAAGACTTGTGCTTCTGTCCATTTATGGGCGATGTCAACAATGTTGAACTTTAGATTCAACAGAATTCAGAAAAGACTAATGCATTGCAAGGGCACAAATCTATCGGGGAGAGCAGTTACCTCCGTTGGGCAACAAATTAAATTTTTGGCCTTGCAGTTCCGATCTTTCAAGAAATGATTTGGAATGACGGAAGATCGCCAAGCTGACCACAGACTGAACATATTGTCAGAACAGAAGTTATGGATGATGGTGAGGCTGAGAACTTCAAAAGGCTGAACCTTTTCAAATGGCTGATTAGTTTGATATTCCTTCTGGAATGACAGGGTGATACTGAGATTTGCCAGGATTGAAAGACGTGGTCCAATTGTCACACCAGGATAAAACACATTCCAGATCAGCAGAAAACGACAACTTTTGCCTGCCAGTGGGATGGGGTACTATCTGACAATGTGAAGTCATTTGCAAAAGATAATTTTTCAGAGCATTGGAGAGGTCATTTCTGTTGATGAGGAACGAGACTGGGCCCAGGACTCCACTGGGAGAGTACTGATTAGGGTTCCATTAATTATTCATTCGTTGGCTATCACTCACAAGTGAGTACAAGTCTTCAGATAAAGTGCAAAATGTTGATTTTAGTGAGTTTTTAAAGTGATTGAATAGACTAATCCAATACCCTCATATCCTGTCACAATGTGGACAAATACTTCTTGGCGGAGGAGTTGGTCCTGGGTTGGAGAGTGTGTATGTATGTATATATGTATATATATATATATATATATATATATATATATATATATATATATATATATATATATATATATATATATATATATATATATATATATATATATATATATATATATATATATATAAAGACACACGTGTTGCAGTTCTACAAAACCACATGCCAAGGCAATGGCACCCAACATACAGTGAACCCCAGGCAGTTATTTCGTAAATCTTCGTGCAGTCAGACCTTCCCTCATGTCTCGTGGGTTAACGGGATGAAGTACGTTGCGTGGATCTAATACCTCGGTCTATTGACGATATCTCTATCTTCTATTCTGATTTCCATTCCAACCCTTTCCTTTTAGCCATGGTACAAATCAAGCAAGTAAGCAAACACACCATGACATATATATATATATACATATATATATATATATATATATATATATATATATATATATATATATATATATATATATATATATATATATATATGTATATATATATATATATATATATATATATATATATATATATATATATATATATATATATATATATATATATATATATATATATATATATATATATATATATATATATATATATATATATATATATAGCGAGCTCACAATAGCAAGTAGCCTCCTGTGGCTTGGAATCAACAGAAGCACGATAGATAGTGTATAGCACATGCATGGCGCACCATTATTTCATTCAAATCTGCGCGTCAATTTCTAACCGGCATCTCACCTTGCTCACCAAAACCTCACCACTTCGACTACCAACACCTCCCACATGGGAAAAAAATATTCCCACACCCCCTTGTGCCTCTGCATCACTACAATTCACCACTAAACAGAGGAGTACTGCACAACTTGGGCTGTCTTCGGACGATGCGAAGCGGGGCCGAGCAACGGACGTTAATAGCTTGACCGCATCTCACCAGGGATGTACCGGGTGAGCACGCAGGATTGATATGACCCTCGTCCAGTCGCCAGAACACGGCAAGACAGGGGCGGCGAAGAAGGGCGATCTGGGAGTTTGGTGCAGGGCCCAGGTGTGTATTTTGGCTCATCAGAGGGGGGTGGTGGGTGTGCATTGCTATTCAGCATTCAGACTGCACTCAGAGCACGTTCATGGTCAGGGTGTCAGCTCATACCCGATGTTGAATCAGGAGCTCTGGGCTGTGACAAGCCAGATGGGCAAATGAGACCGTTTCGGGCTGTGGGAGCCTGGCAGGGCATGGCTAGGGCCGCTGTGGCCCAATAGAGGAGCAGGATTCGGGTCACAGCATGTCGCTTTCGGGTCGTCACCCCACCCTTCGCCCAGGGCTTATAAAGGGCAGAGTGTGAGATTGCTCACCCTCTGCTTCACCCTCTTCTTCTCTGCTCCTCTCGGCTCTGTGTTGGCTGTTTCTTGTTGTCTCTGCTCTTTCCTGCTTTGTGTGCGACCGAGACATTCTTCTTATTGAGGACCAGTGCGGAGCGCACGTTGCCACGAGCCCTGGCAAAATTACTAAGCCAGAGATAACGCAACAACTCTCGAGGTGGGAACGCTCAAGTGAAGGTATACGCCACACTCACAGACCGATGCACGATTAGGTTAGGGATTTGTCACCTCACGCATCGTCTCTCCCCTCCCTCTTTCCAACCCTAGATCTCGTCACCTTTGGAAGCACAAAATAGCAGACTTACTGACTTGCAATCCCATTTTCCTCTGGCACGACCCCCCCCCCCATATTGCACTACAGCAAACCTCACACTCCCACACCTTAGACACCAGTATTCCTCCCCCCTACGTCTCCTTAAGCATATGGGTTGCGTTGGTCGGCCGACCGCGCTAGGGATTGCGAGGCCATTTGTCCCCATCTGCTCTTTCTTTTTAACGATATCTAATCTTCCTCGGGTTTGTGTGTGTATGTGATGGTGCCCGTCGTAGTACAAGTTAACGTTGTAGAAGTTCCAATGGGATAAGTCTGCTCTGTCTGCTTTTGTAAATTGCTTGCCTTTTGTCACACTCCACAAATTCCTTGCTATCCTCTGCTGTACATACGTTGGCGGTTCTGGGAACCGCATCCCTCCAAAGCAATAGCAACCATCATACAGTGGTCCCTTGACAGTTATTCCATTAATATATGTTCAGACAAACCCTTCCCTTTTGTGTCGTGGAACAACGGGACAGTGCATTGTGTAAACTTCATAGCTAGGTCTGATTAAATCTCTGCCCTCATTCCTATTCTTTTTTCTACTCTTATTCCTGAGGTAAATCCCAGCCACGTGCAACCTTCGCTGTGAGATGGGTCCTAAGCGAAGGCCAAGCAGGCATTACACCAGACACCCCTCTGCAGAAATCACAGCCTGCCAAACGCACGTGCAGTGGTAATTTCCACCCTCTGGACAGAAAGTGCACCTTACATGACGCCCTTGTACAGAAATCGCAGCCTGTCAAACTCACGTGCAGCGACAATTTACAAACACGTCCCGAGGAGATGTAAGAAATGGCACCCTACATGCTGGCAACTTGCAAAGTGCACATGGCCACGCCCTTTCCAAACTCTCCATTAATAATTATATCCAATCCTTTCCCTCAATTCCCTGACACAGATCAGGGCTGGCACCGTGCATCCCACCGCCTCTGATGACCGTGAACACCATGCTCGATGGTGGGCAGACCGGCACGCTGGCCACATGCTTAATGGCGGACCCGCGCACACTGTACAGGGCATGCTTAATGGCGGACGGACCCATGTGCTGACCACGTGGAGAATGGAGGACACGCACGCACTGTACGGGGCATGGTCGATGGTAGGCGAATTACTATTTTCCTGTCTGCTCATTATCAACAACTTACCAATTCGCCTGCTGACTCTGCCTTCTTCACCACCTTCTCCACCAATTTGCCTGCTGACCCCGCCTTCACCGCCTCGTCATCTCTCTCCACTCAAGTCCCTCCCTGCACGCCCGACGGTCAGTCTCATTCACTGGACCGACGCTAGCTGCACGAAGTGCCACGAAGAAAGAGATGATGCACCGGCTGTCAGGGAGGTATCGCCCAACAGAGCACCCCCCCACCCCCCCAAAATGTATTGGTGGTGCGATCGGGCAATCGTGCAAGGTATTGAGAGACAATTAGCCTCATCTCCTCTCCTTTTTCTCTTCATCAACTCCTCTTCATCGGTGTGTGTGTGTGTGTGTGTGTGTGTGTGTGTGTGTGTGTGTGTGTGTGTGTGTGTGTGTGTGTGTGTGTGTGTGTGTGTGTGTGTGTGCGTGTGCGTGCGCACATGTATCCTGGCGCCTGTCTTCGCTTAAGTTAAGAGTGTAGAATAATTATATCGGGATAACTCTGCTCTGCTCTGTGTCTGCTTTTGCAAGTTGCTTGTATATTTCCGCACCTTTCACTTTTCTTGCTGTCCCTGCTCCAGACAACAATAAACAACATTCACTGTGCCACATATCTTTCCTCGCCTGCCTGTTAATAAATCCTTTGTAGAAATGTTTCCAACTCGTTTTCGTCTTTTCCTTCATTGATGCAGGTCAGGTCAGGTATGGGAGCATGTGCCAGAACAGCGCGTCGCTGCATCCACTTTCCGCCGGTACTCCAGGGGCCTCCGTCTGGCATCCCCCAAAATCCGACCAGCGATAGCCAAGGATTCTCCGAAGACACCTGGTACCAAAGGAATTAAGTCTCCGTCTCAGATCCTTGGTCAGAGTCCAAGTCTCGCATCCATAGAGCAAGACTGGAAGGACCAAGGACCTGAAGACTCGGACTTTCGTTCTCCCACACAGGTACCGGCAGCGCCACACCCATGATCCAGTGAATCCATGACTCCCCAGGCCCGACCCAGACGTCTATTGACCTCTTTACTCACAGCCAGCAGAGACATGAATATCACTGCCAAGGTAACTGAATCTCTCCACGACCTCAACATCCTCACCACAAACAGGCACAGACAGGACAGCAGCATCCAAGATGTCATTGAAAGCCTGGATCTTAGTTTTGACCCAAGAAACCCGTAATCCCAGTGGCTCCGGCTCCTCATTCAGCACCTCAAGGGCCCCCAAAAGGATATCTAAAGTCTCCGCAAAGATGACTAAATCTCGGACCTTGATTTCGCAGATGATGCAGACATTCCCAAACGATGCACCGCAGCTTGATCTTTCCGACATCCTCCCTTAAATCCAGTCCATACAAGTGCTGAAAAGTGTGGGGGCCAGTACACACCCCTGACGAACTCCAGTAACAACTGGAAATAAGTCAGAGATGGTACCACCACACTTCACAGCACTCTCAGTACCAGAGTAGAGTTCATACATCAGATCGATCAGTTTTGGTGGCACCCCACGAAGACCAAGAATCCTCCAGAGGGCATCTCAATTCACTGAATCGAACGCTTTACAGAGATCAACATAGGCTGTAAGCAGCCCCTGCCGAAACTCTCATCTGCGTTCGGTGAGGACAAGAAGAGCAAGGATACGGTCAATCATTGACCTCTTTGGTGTAAAGGCTGACTGCTCTGGACGCTGGTGCTCAAGCAGATGGTGGCGAACCCTATCAAGAATTATCCGAGCAAAGACCTTGCCCAGCACGGAGAGCAGCGTCACCCCTCGGTAGTTGTTGCAGTCTTGGCGATCACCCTTCCCTTTCCAGAGAGGGACAAGGCCCCTCTTCCAATCAGTTGAGATGATGCCTTATGTTCCAGGCAGAGCACAAAACTGCATGCAACGACACGAGTGCAGCATTTCCACCAGCCTTGAGAAGTTCAGCATGGATGCCAGATCCCTGGAGCTTTACCGTTTCAACCGGTTCACCGCAGCCCGTGTTTCCACAAGCGAAGGTGGACCACAATTGATTGGAGGGTCAGCAACAGGGATTGTAACACCATTGACATCCAACTCGACAGCTCGTGGATCAGCCTGGTACAACCGCTCAAAGTAACCGGCCCAGCGGGCCTTCACTTCAGACTCCTCTGTTAAGAGCCTACCACTCTCTGCTCTAACTGCAGTGCTCCGAGGGATGGGCTTGGATGAACGCAATGCACGAATTCCCCTGAAAGCGGGATGAGAATCACCTGTCCACAGGTGATGCGCTACTCCCTCACAGATTCCTCGCACATAGGCCTCCTTGTCCACCCTTAGTGCACGTACAGTTTTATGCCTCAGCTCCCTAAACAGTTCAGCTCTGCCATTCAGCCCGGCCCTGCGACTCTGGTCAATGGTATCCAGTGTCCCTTGAGAGACAAAATTCTTCTTTGCCCTGCGGTGAGTTCCAAGACATCCACCGGCAACATCAAGGACGGTGGTCTTGAAGGTAATCCACAACTCTTCAGGACCCCCCAAAGCACCCAGACACCCCAAATGTCCACTCAGCCTGTTCGCAAACTCCTCAGCTGCTCTCTCATCCTTGAGCTTGCCAACATCCAGCCTTGGCTGGGATGGTACCATTCTCCAGGATTTAAGGTGCAGCTTTAGAGTTGCGTCAACAAGCCGGTGGTCAGTATTGAGGAACTGAGCACTCCGGTAGACCCTGCAGTTCTTGATCATCCTCCAGCGACCGTCAACGAGGACATGGTCAATCACCTTTGCCACACCGCCAGCGTTGGAATACCAAGTCCAGTGATGAGCTTGTGGGCGCTGAAACCATGAACCGGCCAGCCTAAGTCCATGACTTCTTGCAAAGTCAAGGAACTTGGTGCTATTCTGGTTCATAGTTCCAGACCCATGGGGACCAACACACGTCTCATAACCATCCCTTTAAGTTCCAGTCGATGCATTGAAATCCCCTAAGACTAGAAGTGTATCTCGTCTGGGGCACTGATCAACCACTGACTCAAGTGTGGCATAGAATGTGTCCTTCACGGTGGGGTCACTCGCCTCAGTCGGAGCATAGACATAGACCAGGGAAATGACACCTAAGGAGTGACGAATCCTTAGTATCATAATACGCTCGTTGACCGGTGTTACCTCAATTATCATTGGGGTCAGCTTATTGGACACAGCCACTGCAAGTCCTTGAATATAGTAACCCTCAGATCGACCAGACCAATAGTAGGTGTAACCACCCATCATTATCTCTCCGCAATCCGGTCTCCGAACCTCATAGAGTGCTGCAATACCGATGTCCAAACGCTTGAGCTCAGATGATAGAGACAGGTGATCATCCTCTCGTCGGGATAGGACATTCCAGGCACCCACCCGAAGGGGCCGCCTCACGTTAACCCAAGGAGACCGCTGTCTGGTGGACGACACCTCAGTACCACTCCGACACACTCTCCCGTAGCATGGTCCATATCCTAACTTAGCCAGGACTTTATTCCCAACGATCTGTTCCTTTTAGCCTCTATATCCTTGGCAGTGTCACTCGGCTACATCTGATCCGGTAAAGTGATCCAATTCGCACAAGGCATACCGAGGGTGTGTCCCCCATTAATTAGATCACGTGGTTATTTTTAGGTAACCGGATTAACTAGACGGAGGACCCTAAGTGACGTGGTTGAGTTATTGGCATTCACGGTCGGCTCGCGACACACCACGTCACGGAATTATCTGTGTGCCACGGCCTGCAATTCCGGGGAGTCTGGCGGGATCCCGAGATCGCTTCCCCCCCGCCCCCCCCCCCCGGTGGTCTTCTCAACCGACGCCTGGCCCGCAATAATACAAATGAACCCAATTTACTGTGCCACATACCTTTCTTCGCCATTGTAAATAAGTGCTTGTATAGAAATGTTCCCAGCTCATTTTCGTCTTTCCCTTCATTGGTTCAGCATGGTTCGTATTCTAGCTTAGCCGGGACGTTATTCCCCAATGATCTGTTTTTCTAGCCGGTACGTCCTTGGCAGTTACGCTCGACTGCATCTGATCCAGTAAGGTGATCCTCTGATTGAGGCGTACCGAGGGCATGTCCCCCGGTATTTAAACCACGTGACCTTAAGGTAAACGGTATCAGACGGAGGACCCTAAGTCACGTGGTCGAGTTATTGGCGTTCACGGTCAATTAGCGACCTGCCACGTCATTAAGTTATTCGTGTGTAATGGCCTGCGATTTCAGAGAGTCTGGTGGGAACCCAAGGTAGCTTCCCTCCCTGTTGGTCTTCTCGCTCCTGACCCCAGGTGCACAACAATATGTATGTATGTACGTATGTATATAGTCTTGTTCTCAAATGACTATGTTGTACTTCCATTGTTTCGGATGGTTGCAGACATGCAATCATGGAGCAATCGGAAAATGGTGACACTTTGCAGTCATCAAATTTTTGGTCGGATTTTCCTCAGGGCTTCATGTTAAATGAGATCAGATGCTTTGGTTTGGTCAACAAATGCCATGAAACGTGGGCAGTGTTGCACTTGAGACGCATGATAACAGCATGTCACACTATGTTGAATGCCTGAGATTTGTCCAGGGAGAAGGTCAATACTTTCTGATGGTGCTTCCAGATCTTCTACCACTGCTGAGAAAGAAGCAGCATGCCCATAATTGAGTGAGTGGGATGGAATATAAACTGCTGGTCAGAGATCACGCTATTTTAAGAGAGGAAAGATGATGCGAGATTGAGAAGTGATGAGGCTTCCAATTGCAAGTAAATTCATGGAATTCATGCTTACTGGTATGCATTTGAAAAGATCTGTTTTTAGCTCGCCTGTTCGAAGAACAGAGAGCTATAGCGATACCCCCAGCGTGAGCATCAAAATGTTAAAGTTTTTGGTGCAAGTTATTTAGAAGCTTGCCATTCATTTAATATGTGTACTAGGATGCTGATATTTGGCATGGAGGATCCTTTGGGGTATACTATTGGTGTAGTGAAGTTGAAATTAAAAAATAATTTCAAATGTTTAAAATTTTTGACCTGTTTTGAACTTAACTTTTTTCTAGCACATCAACGTTAAAGTTTTTGGTGCAAGTTATTTTTTTAGAAGCTTGCCATTCATTTAATATCTCGGATGCTGATATTTGGCATGGAGGTTCCTTTGGGGTATACTATTGGTGTCGTGAGGTTGAAATTAACAAATGATTTTTAAAAAAAATTAAATTTCAACTAAAGATGGTGTCAAAGCCACCCAATGCTCGCCTGTTTATACGAGACGCTTGCCATTCATTTAATGTGTGTCCTAGTTTACTGAATGCAATATACAAATACATCTATTGCTTTAAAATTATTTGGATCAGACTTCACTGCAATGCTTTATAAAAAATATTATTAGACTAGTTTTTTAAAAACTACAAATGTATAAACAGGTGAGCATTGGGTGGCTTTGACACCAACTCTCTGGTTATACCTTTAGAATGGGCCATCCAGGCAGAGAGGAAGTGGCCAAAGAAGCAAAGGCTGAAGAGAACGGACAAAAGAGACGCAAGAGCATGATTTGAGAATATGTGCATTGATGCTCTCTGGGCATCAATGTGTGCATAGCATATTCTCATGCTATGCACTATATTGTTTTAATCCCCATCTCTCAATGGTGAAGAATTACTTTGAATAATTAAAAAGAAATTATCGTGTCTGGATCTTCATCAAAATCGAAATGATTCGTCCTTGCCACACACCCAACCTGTCCACCAAGTTTTCTCCGAATCCATCCATAAAACTTTTTGAGATGTGTTCACAGACAGACAAACAACCAGACAACCAGGGCAAAAACGTAACCTCCATCCACATTTGCTAGTGGAGGTAATTGCCTGAGAAAGCTTTAAATACAACCCTTGGCTGCATTTGGGATGTCTGCCCGTGCCTGGAAAGACACAAGACAGTATTTATCTGGAAAGTGGCCGACTCAAAGAAACCCTCCAAATTCCGTCCCCATAACAATCAGCTGTTTTTTGATGCATCTTCACAAAGTTATCGGCAAGCTGTTCTCGGGGGCCTTTCACCTTCATCCAACACGGAGGACAGACATTCAGGAAGGGCAAATGTTGCATGAAAAACATGACCATCTTGGATGGCATCCTGCAGGATGCCACATGCAAATTGAGCCCCGTTTCTCAATGTGTTGGCTATGTCGAAGGCCTTCAACTCGGCAAACTACGGAGTGACAATCCATGAGGCTGCATGGATGGGAGTACCTCTGCCTCTTGACAAACCTCCGGCAGTCCTACGATGGGTGCACGGCACACCTGGATTGCGATTGAAGTGTGCCCATCTCAATGACATGCGATATCAATCAGGGTGACCCACTCTCTCTGATATTGTTCCGTAGTGTCCTCGATATGGTACTATTCAACTTACCAGATGGAGGGAGTGGGTATAAGGCTGGTGATCAAATAATCTAGACCTTGGCTGACCTGATTCTGTGCACCACATTGGCCAGGATCCAAGCATCATTATACGCAGCGCACTCACTGCTGGACATGGCTGGGCTACAGATAAATGCAGAGAAGTCAATTACACTTGCTGCTGTTATTGATAGCAAAGAAAGACGTATATTGTCGATGGCACTAAGACTTTAAACCTCGGGAATGAATAAAAGAAGGCTGCGACAGCAGCAGATACTTAAAGATACTTGGGCATCCATTTCCAACCAAGAGGTGTGGCACCAACTTATGGCACCACTCATGAAGAAGGTCTTCAGAATTTGTGAAAGGCACTGTTTAAATGAAATGACAACAAAAAAATGATACTTCTTACAGATTACCTAATGACTAAACTTCAGCACGAGCTTGTTCTGGGTTTAGCCTGAGCAAATGCCCTCTGCAGTTTGGACCTTCCATAATGTCTGTCTGTGGCTTAGGCAGGCTACAAAATGATAAACATGTAACCTATTTTCATGCCCAGACAGCTGATGGAGGACTGGGTTAACATCAATATAGAACAACAGTGCCAATCTTGAAGGAGCATAGGTTGAAAGGACTTAAAATGTCCGATAGTCTGTACCTAAATGCCAGCCAGGATTCGGACATGGGAGATATTGTTAAGGCCCGGAACATGTGCAGCCTAGATTACGGGGAAGAACATTCCAGGACTACCAAACATGCGGATGAAATTACTGCCTGGCTGCTCTACCCTTCAATAGATGGCAGTGGCCTGTTGGAGGTGAGTAGGGTGCCTGAGCCATAAGGCTGGTTGCTCAGCAAGTCATGCCTCCAATGAAGTCGGCTTCCATTGACTCGGTGAAGGAGCAGGGGTATTTACTCCCCACCAGATCCAGTCGCCCACAGTAGAACTGTTGGTGCGCAGAGTGAATGGTATAATGCAGGCTGCCAAGCGAAGGAGACAATCTTGCATATCTCCCAGGCCTGTGTCAGAACCCATGCTGCCAGAGTTTGATGACACAATGGTGTTTCACGGTTCATGTGCAGACGGCTCAGGCTGTGAGAGTTTGTCGTAATAGAAGAGCCCATGATCCCCACAATGTCAGGCATTTGTAAATTTGATATCATTGCCTACAAATATGGGGATCTTGTGGTTGTGAAACCCTGCTAATGTTCTGGGAGCACAACGTCAAAAAAAAAATCATATTACGATACTACTGAGATCAAGAGCTGGGTAAACAAGAGGTTGAACACATCCACAATTCAATGAGTCTCCACGATAACCAAGATGGCGTGGGATATGGGCATGGGAATCCACGTTTATGCTCCGCAATGTTTGTTTAAGTCGGGGTGACATCCAGCTCCTCTCGATAATGATTATCTCGAGAACGGCGAAGGCTTTCATCAAGTTTGAGCAGTTCACATTGAGGTGTAACAGAACCCAAAGTATGATCAGGCCCCAAACGATGGCCACAGTGTGAACTAGAGGGGGAGCACTCGGTAGAGTGCAAAACCTTCGCCGCCAATACTGCTGGGTCACTTAAGTGAACCTGATATCCTATTCATTGTAGGTCAAAACGGATCAGACTCTACTGAACCACGATTGAATAATCTAAACGAGATCGACACGCATGTAGAAATGCCAAAAAAATAAAAAAATAAAAATAAAAAAAACTAAATTTTTTTGAAAAAAAAAAGGTGCAAAATTGTTTTTTTTTCTCAAACAAATTTTTTGGGGGGTTGGAAATCACTTAAAACATGTAGAAATGCAAAAAAAAATTCAAATATTTTTCAAATAAAATCGAAATTTTTTTGTAAAAAGTTGCAATTTTTTTTTTTTCTCTACCAAATTTTTTTTTTTTGGTTGGAAATCACTTAAATCATGTAGAGATGCAAAAACAAAAATTCAAATATTTTTTCAAAATGGCCACCATAGCGGCCATATTGGACTTTGGACCAAGTCCAAAATCTAATGGCATGATCCTTGGACCATACCTAATCCCCCCACCAAGATTCGTCGAAATCCGTCCAGTTTTTCTGTAATACTGTTCACAAACAAACAAACAAACAAGACAGACAGGGGTGAAAACAGTAACCTCCGTCCATCTTCGATGGCGGAGGTTAATGATTCGCACATACAGCTTGCCAAGAGAGAGAACGACCTTCCCACTGGTCTCTGAGACCTGGTGGATTGGAAATTGGTTTGGTCATTGAAAGTGTTGGCACCAGGAAGGAACAATCCAAGCAAGAACATATGGTGATGAAGACTGGGAGGGAGTCACTCCTTTATAAATGAGAGCAGTTAAAACAGAGTGTGAGAATCGATACCCTCATTATGATGGCCAAATGCCTCATCAGATAATTAGTGACTTACGAATTGGTTAATTAGTCATTCACTAGTGGAATCCTAATTCTATATTTATTAACATTTATAATTTGAAGTTTTATATCAGAACATCATTGTTGAAGTTCTGGTATAAAATAGCCACATCGCATTAAATTGGTGCGAAACACTATCACCAATACAAGCTATAGATGCCTGGTGTTGGCTTTAATGGTGAGGGTGGTGGGCTTTGGATCCTAGCGTCCTGAGTTAAAATCCCGCTTAGCTGTTGAATTAATACCAGGTGGGGTTAACTCGACCTTTCATCCTTCCCAGGTCGGCAAAATGAGTGCCAGCATGCTGGTATACTGTGTCGGAGTGGTGACCCGTCCAGGATTGCGCCCAATAGCCAAGGAGACTGCTTCAACAGCACCAATGCTCTGCACAGAGTATGGTCCCAATCTCCTCCTCCTCCTTGGGATCTGAGGTCCTGAGTTTGAGCCCCGTTGTCTGCTGAATTTACACCAGGTGGGGTTGACTCGGCCTGTTATCCTTCCAGGGTCAGCAAAATGAGTACCAGTGCGCTGGTAATAGGGGCATCAGTGGTGTAATTGTAGTAGTAGTCGTAGTGGTAGTGGTAGTGGTAGTAGTAGTAGTAGTAGTCAGTTATAGATCAATCAGTGGTTTAAATGTATTTTTCCACAACTGTCTATTGTCCACATTCAATACCATGAAACAAACTAAAACATTAGCGATACAAGATCGACACCGAAATACAACTTCCTCAAAGTTCACTTGAACACAGATGACCCACCCATACAGAAAATAATTTTTCCATTTCTTTTTTTTTTGTGATAGCACAATAGCTGTGATGGCAGTCTGTATTCATTGTGATTGTTTACCACAAACGAATTATTTGCATGTGTGCAAACATTTCCAGGCAGAATTATTTGGAAGGGGGGGGGGGGCAGGGGAGACAGGGAGAGAATAAAAATCAAGAAAAAAGTAAAATAATAATAATAAAATAAAAAATAGATATCCTTATTGAAATACACGAGTAGGATGGAGGAATAGAAGAGCAAGCAAGCTGGATATCTACACTCACTGGCACTTAACAGCAACTTAAAATGAGATTGAGAACAAACAGCAAAGGAAATTGCAACACAAAACCATTGCTGATCAATAACAGCATTTCAGAATCACTATCAGGGACCCACAGAACATCGATGCAATGTAAAATGTGACTTCAAGTCCTCAACTCCAAGCCACCCCACTCCCCTCCAAAACTCAAAGTCCTCAACCACCCCCTCCCAACTGTCCCATCTTTGCTCTCCTCCCCACCCCCATGAAGTTCTCACCCTCCCCTACCAAACCCGAAGGCATCAATCCCCTCCCCACTTCAATCTTTCAAACCACCCCTCAAACTCCTCAACCCCCCACCCGCCTTCCCCACCAAAAGTTCTCAACAACCCCCAATCCCAACTCTGTCCAAACTTTGCTCTCCTTTCCTTCCTCCCAACACTACCTCTGTCCTCCCTTCCTCACCCTCCTCCTGCTCATAAAAGCAAACAGGCATTCCCACAATGAAACAGCAGACAATTTAAAGCTCTCCCCTTCCCCATCATGGAATCAACGACTTCACAGAAACCCGTCAGGGTCACCTGGCCAACTCACCATCCAGTGAGATATATGGAAACCCCTTGGCATTGCAACTCTCAAGTGACCATAAGCAGGCCAATTGTGCCAATAAACGACCAAAAACCAATTATCTTCTTCCTGGTGTGTTTGTATACACACTTCATTAAAAGTAAATAATGATGGATGTTTTCTTTCACAATATCGAGAGATTCCCAGGAATCATCAGACAAAGACGTGGGCTTTATGGTCCCTGGTTGAGTCGCTCAAGAGAAAATAGTCAGAAATAATAGCAAGAATCTGCATAACCTCCATGGTAAAAGCATTGTTTGAGAAAATACCACAGTAATTTGCAAGGTGTTTTTCGACAGCAGACCATCGTCTCAATTGCTGAGGCCTATCTTCTCAAGGCCTATGCTGCCTATCAGCTCAAAAGCCTTTTACCTGGTGTTTAGGTCATTTTACACTGAAAGGAAAAGTTATAAGGGAGGGCATGGTGAATGTGAAATGTGACAGCACCGAAGAAGGCTTTGGCTTTGCATTGCAGTAAACACAAACATATTATGGCCGTATGATTTTTCAGCTTGAAATTGTGGGTGGTGAGGTGAACTGTCCAATAAATGGGTGGAAGAGAATGTTACACACAGACAGATGGACACATGTACACCCCTTTTATAGTTGTTGTTTTGTATGGAGCTTGTAGTTGCTTATTGCATCTTTTTTTCTGAAAGTACGGTTGTGCCGCTGATGCAGTGCCCCTATTACCAGTAAGCTGGTACTCATTTTGCCAACCTTGGAAGGATGACAGGCTGAATAAACCCACCTGGTGTTATTTAATGGCACGACAGGGGCTCAAACTCAAGATCCTAAGATCTTAAGCCAGCCACCTGTGAAGGCAACACCAAGCTTCCCTTTCATAGTTCAACTATAGAAGCATAACACATGGAAGCAAACTCGATGCAAATTATGAGCACACAGCTTGTGAACATTTGATCATTATCAACCACACATTCTGCAGCTTAGCTGAATCAAGAACAACAGTCACTCAAACCCCCTGCAGACTTCCTTCGACCCTGATTTTTTTTTTTTTAATGTCGTGAATAAACTTTGGTACATCTTGTGTGATGAAGGTTGTGATCAAGTTTCATCAAAATTGGGTGTAGTTTTGGAGAAGAGAGCAAATAAATATGTTTGTTTTTTGGGTAGGTGGGGGGGAGGGGGAGTCTATAAACCACCTGTAAACCCCCTCAATGAGCGCAGATTTTGATGCGGTCAATATACCTTCGTTAGGCATCAGATATGAAGCTTGAGGCCAAGTTTCATCAAAATTGTGTTTCGTTCAAGCGATAATGATTGAAGTGTCTACAGACTCACCTCCAGACACTGCTCGATCACATAAGTTCACCAGACTAAAGTCGAAGTGAGCTGATAAATGGAGAGTAGTTGCCATGAAATAAATTCAACACTTTAAAACCAAATTATTCGTAAAGTCTCAGAAACAGGACATCACACTAACCTGATTTCCAACTGCCTTCTTCCGCTGAGGTTGGGAACTACGCTGCTGAGCACTGCAAGAATGGGGTTGGGATGGGGGGTGGGGTGAAATCACATTTGCTCACAGGCACTCAATCTGGTGCAACACTACTTAGCCACCTTTAATTTACAAAATGTTTGGAGAAATATTAGCATGATATTGTAAACAGCCTGAGCATTAATAAACAATGAGAGGGCTCAAAGCTTCAGCAGCCAATACCACCAAATAAAGTCAAAATTCGTGCAAAGTTCAACACATAATAAAGTGAAAGTCAACCTGCGATTTGAAAATAATTGTTTGGTTGAAGAGGAAAACAGATGACATTATATATTTTCATTAAAGCTACAAGTGTCAGATATAACTCACTTAGCAAATCCAATGAAATCTTCATGGTTTGTGTTCATGTAAGCAAGTTGGATGTCAATAAGCAGAAGCACCTGGGAAGAAAAAGAAAAAAAATTAAAAGAAAAGTTGCACACAACTTTGCTACTTTTGCCTCCAAAGTTACTTTTGCAAATCATTTTGAACTTGCTCTGTTGTCATTTCTGGAAGGTGCAGATAATCTTGTCCATAAATTATCCTATTCACCAAATTGCTAATTCCTCAATCGTTTTACTGTTCATTTTTGATGCAACTCTACCTTAATCGGTTGATATTTTATAGATGCATCTGCTATTGCTCAGAGATTTAGTTTTACAGATACCAGTACTCATTTGTTTGACAATAAGGATGCACACTTTAGTAATATTGATAAAAACTTTTTAGCTCTTATAATAAAATTTTATGTATCAGGTTTGATAAGTCATTTTATAAGAAAAAAAAATATGGGTTATAATTGGTTTGACCAACAAAAATTTAAAGATGCTGTTAATTTGTTTTGTTTAACACTTTTGTATCTTTTGGTGGGAATATATTTCAACAAATAAAAAGCATTCCAATGGGAGGGAACTGTAACCCCCTATTAGTGGACATGTTTAGGTTATCTGGAATTTAAATTCCAGAAAAGGTATTGTCACCACGCACCGTCCGTCTGTTGGTCCGTCTCCTATTTCGTCTTCTGGCCAAACCGCTGGGCTGATCTGTCTGAAATTTGGCAGCAACGGTCCATTCCTGACCGGTAACAGGAATTGCAAAGCTCGTTCTGGCCACATGACTTCAAGAAGGTCAAAATGGTCGACATAGTAAATTTCTTCAAAAATCTTCTTCTCTAGACCTACTGGTCAGAATGATACCAAATTTGGGTTACAACATTACGACACGGTCCTGACGTTAAATTGCAGAGGCCATGTTGATCACGTGATGGGAAGTGTGTCACAATGGCAGTCCCGCAAATTCCTTCAAAATTTTCTTCTGATGCACCAATCAGAATGCTTCCAAATTTGGGATACAGCATTAGGTCATGGTAGGGATGCTAAATGTATTCCAGAAGTCATGCCAATCACGTGACCGGAAGTGTGTCAAAATGGCAGTCGCGCAAATCCCTTCCACAATCTTCTTCTCGAGATGAACCAATCAGAATGCTACCAAATTTGGGTTGCAACATTAGGCTGGGGGAGAGATGTTAATGATATTGCGGAAGTCATGCTGGTCACATGAGCGTAAGTGTCAAAATGGCGGACTTGGTAAATGTTTGGGGGAAAAAAAAAAAAAAAAAAACACAAAAATTCTTTCAAAACCCTTCTTCTCCAGACCCACCAGTCAGAATGCTTCCAAATTTAGGTTACATTATGCCAGGGTCCAGATAAGCTACAGGTCCAGTGGTTCTATTTTTCTTGTTTATTGTGCATTTTCATTTGTGCAGAAGTTGATGAAGGAGAAGAAAGTTAGGCTTAGCTAAAATGTTATCTTCTAAATGTCGTTATATTGATGATATTTATGTGATTAATTATAAGTTTTTGATAGGCTGATTCAAAGGATTTATTCAGAAAGCCGAATAGCAAATAAGAGTAGTAATGATGATAGTATAGTGGCATATCTGGATATGTTAGAGTTGAAAATATTTGTTTCAGTATAAATGTGTCATAAAGTTGACTATTTTAGCTTTGTGTTGTCTTGTATACTTTTCTATCTAGTAATGTACCAGTTAAGATGGGCTACAATGTGTTTTCATCTCAGCTTATTAGATTTGCTACAATTTGTTCTGTTAAGGAAGATTTTGTGGTTCGTGCTAAGACGACATATTCCATTATGCTAGAGATGGGCTTATTCTCTTAGAGGGGTCCTAATTGTTTGATTAGGTCATGTGAGAATGTTTTCAGACATCATTGTAATCTCTTGTTCAAGTTTGTTTGGTTTTCATGTAAACAGGTTGATGTAGCATTGGAAGTTATGTGAAATAATAATAATAATTTTTAAAGGGTTTTAAAAAACGAATAATAATTAATCCAACCTGGAAGTGTGTCATTGGTTTTTATCGGAAAGGGAACTTCATTATAAACAGAGGGCCTGTGTATCAATTTGTGTGCTGGCTGATTCCTTTGTACATTCTGTGGCAGTAAGGTAAGAGGTAGTAAGGGATTTCTGGTGTGTGCACGGTTTATTTTTGTTCTCAATCTCTCTTTTTCTTTGTCTATGGAGGAGTGAATCTTGCAAATAGTTTTTGTAAGGTTCACCTAGCTGCACCTGGATGGGTTTGAGTGCATTGGTCTAGCAGCTGAAACCTGAATCCTATCCAGGTTCCTCCTGATGACTCCATCTTTGCCTATTTGGGTTCCTCCTGATACTCCAATCCTATTTGGTCAATAATGTGATTACCCTCACCAGAGGAGAAGGTGCTGCATTTGGGTCCATTTGTTTGTCTGTCTGCACATAATGTGCAAATGGAAGCCACAAACACCACCTGGTGGTAGCTAGTATTACGTTTTTATCTTTTTCAACCAAGTACCTCTTTAAAGTACTGTATGGCCAATTAGAATGTGAATACGTAGGATAAAACCACACACAACCACACCAAATAAAACAAGTCCTG
Organism: Eptatretus burgeri; assembly: GCF_056783735.1. Taxonomy (NCBI): domain Eukaryota; kingdom Metazoa; phylum Chordata; class Myxini; order Myxiniformes; family Myxinidae; genus Eptatretus; species Eptatretus burgeri. The sequence goes on from NC_140965.1 coordinate 34,389,896, forward strand.
AAGAGGGTCGACAATCTGATTGCTCCAATTGTCATTGTGACTATCCATGGGATTAGATAACTCAAGAGGAAAGATTGACTTCACAGATTAACAATTTTGGATTGAGACTGTGGCTATATTGAGATTTGGTTTCTTGTGGAATATGTATTGAGGACGTGATGTTAATCAGGCCAAACATGCATAAATGGTCCAAAACAAACAGATAATATCACAGTTTTAAAACATCACCATTGAAACTGAATATGGAATAGTTTGCAAAATAACGAATTAAACAAATGAGGACACCAGATCCATCAATGGTGGATGCAAAATATCACATCAATTGCTTTAGCGCTTTGGAAAATAAAACACGAACTCCACCCCCCCCAATGTCCACACACACCCACCCCAAAAAAACTACCTCCATTCAGGAAAGTGACCTGATGCATGATTTGAGTGGTAGTTTTCGAGAGTGGGATCTCTGATTTACGATACAGGGATAACATTTTATAACGTCAAATATTCTACATCACTCCATTATAATCTTGACCTGTTCCTTGGTACGAGACTCTCGTTCACGGACTTGAGAGGTGACAATCCGCTCAGTTTCTTCACGCAGATGAGGATATCGGGAGAGCTGTGGGATTGAAACAAGAACATACCGAGGTACCGCAATAGCATGTACAAAGAACAAGCATGTAAGGGTCAAACGAGTACACCTTAGTTAGTATGAGCACTTAGTAATAAAAATGTACAGCGAGCACAAGTTAGTGTGATGAGGATCATGAGTAAGCTCGCAAAGCAGTTTGTCAGAAGAGATACGAGGAAGAGTTAGAAAGAACCATGCAAGCACAAGATTACAAATGAAAGAAAGGAATTACTTTCCTTCTGTAATTACAGAAGGGAAGGAAAAAAAAACTTGTCGATGCTAGAAATGATGTGGGAGAAGCTAAAACCTATGATGAGCTCATTGAGAATGGTGACCAATGACCTGAATATCATTTATTTGAGGAAACTTGCTCCAGCTTGGGTTCAATATTTTAAAATCCTACTCAAAATCCTCCAATGTACACACATCCTTGTCATACCTTGCTCTCCTCCACAACACAAGTGGTGCTTATGGGTGTATTTGATGCCATTACAGCACTTGTTAGGGTACCCAGTCAAATGTACAGGGTAACCTATTGTTTTTCTTTTGTTTTCTGTTTATTATTTATTCTCTTTCTTCCACCGGCAATTCGCGGACTTTTTCGCTTTAAAAATCATTTTCTCAGGAACGGTAAGTCCGATCGAGACAAAATTTTCACCAGAGTATGTATCTTTTTTGATTGCATAATTGATAATTATGACGTCATAGGTCATGTGATATGGGCGTCATCTTGAAAAAAACCGATAAACTTTGGACCTCTGTATCTCTGAAACATTCCAATGGAAAAAAAATTTCGCTTGATACATTTAACCAAGCTCCCTATCGGGAATACGTGTGATTTTCGTGACGTCATCGGTGAAGTGGTATGCTGGTGAAAATTCGTCAAGTAGAACGCTGCATGGGAAAAATCTGAAATTTTTTGTGCGTCATCTATCTATAATTCCAGCAATTTCTGTGTGTGTGTGTGTGTGTGTGTGTGTGTGTGTGTGTGTGTGTGTGTGTGTGTGTGTGTGTGTGTGTGTGTGTGTGTGTGTGTGTGTGTGTGTGTGTGTGTGTGTGTGTGTGTGTGTGTGTGTGTGTGTGTGTGTGTGGTGTGTGTGGTGTGTGTGACTGCTGTTTCTCGACAACCGCTGGTCCGATCTATTTGAAACTTGCCAGATATATTAATGGGGACCTGAGGATGTGCCTTTTCAAGGTTTGATATTAATCGGACAAGCGCTTCCCAAGTTATGGCCATTTATTTACCAACCAATGACAGAAACCGTTGCTGCGGCCATTTTATATCAACCAATGACAGGAAGCGTTGCTGTGTAGCCGTGGTCGATGGTGAAGAGAAACTCAGCCGCGTTCGCCATTACGGGTTTTTTTTCTCTCCTCTCCTCCTCTCCTCTCCTCTCCTCTTCTCTCCTCTTCGTGTTTTTCCTTGCGAAAAGGAAAAATACGTTGGCGCTAATTGAATAATTGGTCATTAAAAGCCTCCGTATTCTTGCCTTGGACAAGGAAACAAAGAAGCGCCGTTTCCTCAGCGATGTTGTTTATGAAGAGGTGCTAACGAGATAAAGGTGTGTACAATGTACATGGAGATGATTTTTATTATTATTTATTTATTGAAGAAAAATTGTTCCAAAAATAATTTATCAAAAAAAGTACACAACTTTTTTTTTGTTTCCAATTGTCAAAACGCTGTGGCCTTTGGAAGTGTTAAGGAATTCAGCTCCACTCAGCATGCTTGCCAACGAAATACATCTTAATTTGGTGGTAAAAACGATTCACAACGACGGGTTTCCTTACTCATTGCTCTGCAGTCTGCATTCAACCCCTTCATTTGTCATCTCATTGACCTCATTTCATCTATCTATAATTCCAGCAATGTGTGTGTGTGTGTGTGTGTGTGTGTGTGTGTGTGTGTGTGTGTGTGTGTGTGTGTGTGTGTGTGTGTGTGTGACCGCTGTTTCCGGACAACCACTGGTCCGATCTAATTGAAACTTGCCAGCTATATTGCTGGGGACCTGAGGATATGCCTTTTCAAGATTTGATATTAATCGGACAAGTGATTCCCAAGTTATGGCCATTTATTTACCAACCAATGGCAGGACATGTGCTGCGTAGGCGTGGCCGATGCGCCATTTAGTTACCAATCACAGGACACGTTGCTGCGTAGGCCGGTGCACGGCCGGCCGACGATGACATCACGTGCCGTGCTGGTTACGATGGGGATCGATCGGTGCCTTAGTTACCGTGGGGTAGGAGTGCCAATGGTAAATGGCAGCGAATGTCATGGCAAGCAAAGACAGGGAGGTACACTTGATTTTAATTAACTCTGTGTGTAAGTATCACAGCAGTTGTTACTTCAATGCAAGCGATAATTCATGGAATGATGTGAACATTCCCTACGGGCACGCACTACTTTTGGAAAGTGATGACTGACTGTATTCTAATAATTTCTCGATTTCTTATCCGCATTTATAGATAAACACAATGCCCCAATCCAGTTGTCATTTATGAGAGCGAAGGAATGGCCTGTGTGGTTGTTTGAAAGTTGTTTTTTGCATGTACGACCACGCACATATGGCCACGCGAAAGCGAAGGAACGGCATGTGTGGCTGTTGTTTCTGGCACGCGTTTGATTTTTTTTTTTTGTATGTACGGCCACGCGAGAGCGAAGGAACGGCCTGTGTGGTTGTTTCTGGCAAGCGGTTTTAAAGTATATATATATATATATATATATATATATATATATATATATATATATATATATATATATATATATATATATATATATATATATATATATATATATATATATATATATATATATATATACATACATACATTTTGCACGTACAGCCACGCACGTACGGGCACGTGAAAGCGAAGGAACGGCTTGTGTGGTTGTTGTTTCTGGCACTCGGTTTGAGTTGTTTTGCGGGGGGGGGGGGAGGGTTTGCACGTACGGCCACGCATCTACGGGCATGCACGAGTCTACTCATAAATTCATAAAATTTCTCATAAAAAATGAGATTATAAATCATAAAAAAAGTTCATAAAAAAATTGTGACGTCATCGGTGACTTAATTCGGCCGCCATCTTGTTTTAAAAAATATATTTTTTAATCTTCTTCTCCAGAACGGCTGTACAGATTGAGGGGAAACTTTACAGGTATATTCCCCTTGAGGTCCTTTTTCAAGTTTGTTAATAGGTCACATGGTTTGGCGGCTATCTTGAAAAAACCCTAAAACCTTCAAACATCTTCTCCAGAAGCGCTGGTCCGATGAAGGGGAAATTTCACAACTATATTCGGGACATGTAGGCGATATATGTTTGTTAATTTCGAATTGATAGGTCACATGGTTTGGCCGCCATGTTGGATTGAAGAAAAATATTAAATAATGTTTTCTCTGGAACTCCTTAAGCCATCAAAGTGAAAATTTGCAACTGCCATCTGACATCAAGTCTGCATAGATGGTAAATTTTTTTAACCTCAGAAGTCACATGGTTTGGTGGCCATCTTGGATAGAAAAACAGACCTTATCCGATTTACACGAAACTTCACACACTTGTTAGGGTCCAGGATAGAAAGCAGAATTGAAATTTATGATGTCATAGGTCACATGGTTCAGCAGCCATCTTGGATTGAAAATGAATAAATTTTTAAAATCTTCTTCAGAACGGCAAGACAGATTATTGAGACGAAACTTTACACATACATTCACCATGTGGTCCTTTCTCAAGTTTGTTAATTTCTTCTTGATTGGTCACATGGTTTGGTGGCCATCTTGAATTTACCCTAAAACCTTCAAACATCTCCAGAACGGCTGATCTGATCAAGGGGAAACTTCACACACCTATTGCAGATGAGTAGGGAAAACAAGTTTGTTAATTTCTAATTGATAGGTCACATGGTTTGGCAGCCATGGTGGATTTAAGAAAAATATTAAATAATGTTTTCTCTGGAACCGCTTAACCTCTCGAAGCGAAAATTTGCAACTGCCATCTTCCATCAATTCTGCATACATGGTAAAAATTATGACATCACAAGTCACATGTTTCTGTGGCCATGTTGGATTTAAGAAAAATATTAAATAATGTTTTCTCTGGAACTGCTTAACCTATCGAAGCGAAAAATTGCAACTGTCATCCTCCGTGATGTCTACATACATGGTAGAAATGACGTCACAAGTGACATAGTTTGGTGGCCATCTTGGATAGAAAAACACACCTATTCCGATTGACAGGAAACTTCAGACGTGCTCCACTCCACGGTTGGAAGCAGAATCTAAATTTGTGACGTCATAGGTCACATGGTTCGTCAGCCATCTTGGATTGAAATTTAAGTCTCACGTTGTATGAAAGGCGGATGTCTGGGTACCCGGTCATCACTGCCAGCAGTTATAAAGTGGCAGTTCCAGTTCACTCTAGTTTTTGGTGTGGGGTGTTAGAGGTAGAAAGAAAAATAAAACTGTGGAGCGATTTGTGGGAGTAGGATGGGGTTGTGACAAACAGTAATTGCTAATTACTCAAATCACATTCACCAAAATAATTATTTCAATGAATTAAATTACTCTAGTATATAAACTGCAATAATTTTCCGATATGCATATATATATATATATATATATATATATATATATATATATATATATATATATATATATATATATATATATATATATATATATATATATATATATATATATATATATATATATATATATATATATATATAACCCCGACTACACTCATGTGTCGCAAAGCCCCACTCATTTTCTTATTTTGGAGGGACTATCTAGATATTGCACATTGAAAGATTTTTTTTTTTCAGTGGGGATGAAGAATAAATGTACAATGAAAAATGTTAACAGAACAACCAACAACACAGAAATAAAAATAATAACAATAACAACAGTGAAATGCATTATGCTCCACTTTATAGCACCAATGTACTGTAGAATGCTTGCAAGCCAAGAGGCCCAGAGGGAGGCCTAGAGCACCAAGGAGTAAGGAGGCTCTGTTACCTTTTCGCTGCACTTCCTGACCACGCTGGTGAGCTCTCCCACCACCAAATCTACACATTTCAAGCATGGCTCCTTCAGCTTTTGGATCTGCTTTTTCACTATGGTTTCGAAGGCCAGATCTGGGGTGAAGAGGCCAGTTCTATAGCCAAGAGACATAACAAGCAAGAGGAAGATAGGCAGGTAGAGAAAGAATGGAGATGTTGAATGATGCAAAGAAATAAAATAAAGCCGAAAAGCAAGTAGATTCACAAAAGAGACCAAAAAAAAAAAAAAAAGATTTAACAGGTAAGAATCAAGAATATGAGGGGAACAAAATATTAGAGAATTGGAAAGTACAAGCACAAATAATGTTAGGAAAGAAATGCAGGCAGGGGAGGGGAGGGGAGGGAAAAAAAAGCATTGGGGTTAGTTTAATTGTTTTAATCAACAATTATTGAGCAGCGGAGTACCAAATGATCTACATCAGCCAGATTAAATATATATATATACACGAGTATATATTTATATTTACAATTGACTTGAGCTTGAATTTGACAAACAAGTCTCCGATTATGGTTGAGGAATGTCAGAATTACGCACTCTGCTGCTACTCTGATGTATATGAGAATTTGCTTAGGGAATGCCAAAGATATGATAGCAACATGCTGAAGTCTGAACATGCCCACAGTCCATCCTGCCTCCTCGCACTACGGGGTCTCCCCCAAAGGTGAGGTCAAACTATACCACTGCAATCACAAAATACAATGTGCTGGAATTGACCGAATCAGAATATAAAATTGAGGAGAAAAACCAACACTTTGGAAGTAATGTCACTTTAATAGTTTTCAAACCATCCAAACTCTGGAGTAAACCCTAGTGAGACGAGGCACCCACCGTGCACCAGTAGTTTGTGTAGAATACCTTATTGGCACACTGTCTAACTGTATCTACCAACTGTGTAACAACAAGGTCCACGCATTTCAGGCAAGGCTCTTTCAGCTTGTTGATCTGCTTTTTCACTATGGTCTCAAAAGCCAGATCAGGGGTGAAGATCCCACTTCTGGAGACAAACACAGGGGCAGGGAAAATTATCTATTCACTAGAGAAAAAGCAGACCAAACATATGAGAAAACGACTCAAAACAGTGGAAGTTTTATAAAGCTTAACAGCTTAACATTCCATGGCATTGCAATAAAAGTTACAAATATATATATATATATATATATATATATATATATATATATATATATATATATATATATATATATATATATATATATATATATTTTAAATGCTGTACTTTGCTGAAAATAACGCAAAACCTACCCGTTCAAACAGATTTTTGGGGTTGTTTTTGTATACGTAGTCAAGGCTAGTGGGAGAGCTAGAACACAGAACAGATCAGGACACAACATAACAAAAGGAACAGCAAGGGAAGGGGAAAACGCCAAGAGGAGAGCGGAGGGAGAAAATAGACGCAGACAGGCAAACAAGGGATGCAGGTAACAATGAGGGATGGGGAGAACGCAAGGGGTGGACAATATGGATACGAGAGATTACAATGATCTCGAAGGCCTAGGTTTCCACGGCATCAAGCTTAGCAAGGTGTGAAGCAGGGGTGCCAGCCCAGAGGGGAGAGCAGTACTCCATCAACCTGCAGAGAAAAGCCTTGTAGGTGAATAGGAGTTCAGGTGTGCCAAGGAAGGACTTTGCACGATGGAAGATCTGGCTTTGGAGGCAAACTTTGTAATGTGGCTTGCACAAGAGAGATCATGGCTGAGAGTGAGACCCAAGCGTTTGAGTGAATGAAATTCTTTGAGAGGGTTGTTGAGAAGTTAGATGAGATGGTTGTAAGTAAACCATAAAAGTTACGTTTACAATACCATTTGCATAACCAAACGCCTTTCCAATATTATTTTTGAATGGAAGAGGTCTTTATGATATGACAGTAAAGATGAAGATAATATATTTAAGTGGAATTATTCCAGACACAAACGTGGTTCACCAAAACGTTACAAGCAATGGCACAATTTTGCTGTTTGTTGCCCCCATCTTGAGGACATGATGAACTCGGATTCCATATTATAATCCCACGTACATTGTTGAGAAATATCCTTGACATTAATGTAAAGATAGTGATGTCACACAAGGTTCTTGGCCTGTATGTGGTGTGTGCAAACTTGTCCATGATGACACACACACACACACACACACACACACACACACACACACACACACACACACACACACACACACACACACACACACACACACACACCAGTTGTACAGTGATGAGAAAAAGGTTGTGAACCCTTTAGACTTTTATGTATTTCTGCATAAATGAGCTAAAATGTGATCAGATCTTCAAATGTCTTAATAATAGATAAAGATAACCTGATTAAACAAATATCTCTCTCTCTCTCTCTCACACACACACACACACACACACACACACACACACACACACACACACACACACACACACACACACACACACACACACACACACGATCCAACATTCAGGTCCTGCCACAACATTTCAATTGGGTTAATGTCTGGACTTTGACTTGGCCATTCCAAAATGTAAATCTCTTCTGCTTCAGCCATTCTGTTGTACATTTACTTATGTGTTTAGGATTATTGTCTTGCTGCATGACCCTCTTTCTGTTAAGCTTCAGCTCACAGAGGGATGACCTGAAATTGTCCTGTATAATTTGCTAGTGCAATACAGAATTCGTGGTTCCGTCAATGATGGCAAGCCTTCCAGGTCCTGAGGCAGCAAAGCAGCCCAAAACCATAATACTCCCACCAACATGCTTCACAGTTGAGATGAGGTTCTTATGTTGGAATGCAGCGTTTGGTTTTCGCCAAACAACATTTCTCATTTAAGCCAAAAAAGTTCCACATTCAACCCATCTGTCCACAGAACATTCTTCCAATAGCCTTCCAGATCATCCAGGTGGTCTTTGGCAAACTTGAGACAAGTGGCAATGTTCTTCTTGAAGAGCAGTGGTTTCCTCCTTGCTATCCTCCCATGCACACCATTCTTGTTCAGTGTTTAACTGATTATTGACTCTTTAACATGGACAGCCAATGCAAGAGAGGCCTGCAGATACTTAGACATTACCCTAGGGTTCTTTTTGACTTTCTGGATTAATGAACGCCTTGCTCTTGGAGTGATTTTCATTAGATGACCGTTCCTGGAAAGAGTAATAATGGTGTTGAATTTTCTCCATTTACACACTATCTGCCTGACAGTGGATTGGGGGAGCCCAACATCTTTGGAAATGGTTTTGGAACCCTTTCCAGACCGATGAGCAGACAACTATTTTTCTGAGGTCCTCAGAAATCTCTTTTGATTCCACAACATGAAGCATGACGTGCTTCCACAAACCTGTGTGGTGAAGACCAGACTCTGATGGTGACGAACAAAGTTTGTTTTTCATTTAGGGCAGAGCCACCCCAACCTCACTCCTGATTGTCATCCCATTGATTGAAACACCTGACTGCAATTACCCCTTTAAATGAGCTGATCAACCTGGAGGTTCACATACTTTTTCTGACAAAGAAATTAAATGTTAGATCATTTTGTTCAATAAATAAATGAAAAAGTAGATTCTTTTTTGTGTGGTATTTGTTTAGTCAGGTTATCTTTATCTATTATTCGGACTTGGATGAAGATATGATCACATTTTAGGTAAAATTTATGCAGAAATACAGTAAATTCAAAAGGGTTTACAAACTTTTTCTCACCACTGTATCTAAAATATAAATGGAGCTCGGTCTTGGTATGCCCGAGTCCGCCAGTCCCTGCCTGCGCGTGTCCAGCCAGCAACAATTGCCCAATTGGAGTCGAGGGGATACCACTAATCAAGCAATAACGGTACCTCCTACACAATCGGCAACACAGTGTGCACGTACGTGCGCACCATAGCACACGTATACAGGCACACACAGCATATAATATGCTGCACACACGCATGCAATGGTACGCTACATGGTTAATTTACATTAAAACAAAATCTCTCATTCATCATCTGCTTCACATAAAAATGGTGAATCTCATTTCTCATATCAATTTGATGCAGAAAACATTTGCTATATTCAATACTTCAATTCATTACATTTCCATTTTATTCATACAACAGTGATATAATGGCCCCACTAAACAGTACTTCTGATTATACACCGCCTTTTGCTCGACTTGCAAGACAGGTGAGAAAAGGATATGAAAAAAAAAAAAAAAAAAAAATCAGCTGATATTTCAATAATTTATTTGCACGATTTTAAAGGGTTAAAGTTAATTTTTTGCTGGGTACAACTTCTAGTAATTATTAAATGGCACCTGCAACGCAAGTTGTTTTTTTTTTCTCGAAACAAAATGAGCAACAGTAATGAAAGTTCATTTTCTGAATGGAATCTATTTTGCTTTTAGCCAAATCGTCATTCATTAAATGAGGATGTCAAGGAATTTTATCATTTACCGAAAGAGGGGTTGGGAGAGTGGAGTTTAATATGAAGAGGAAGAAACGTCAAGCTCGCTGAAGACCCAGGACAAGTTGTATCGGAGAGATTTTCTCCAAAAGTTAAGATTACAATAACAGATCAGTTTTGTCCAACTATAGTTTGCTCCTCGTACTGTTAATCATGTCTTCTTGTATCAATTTCAAGTTTGTGTTTGGATATACCTCATGCTCGAGCCTAATATGTTCTCTCTTCCTTCTCTTCTATATTGTTCCTGCTTGACATGTCCCTTGCTATTTTTGTACAACTGCGGGACCCACTTTTCCACTGTCGATTCATTGCATTTTACCCTGTCACCACACTCTTCCATGTGGTATTATACTGTATATGCAAAGGATCGGTTATGGAAAGAACAAAAAATAAAAATAAAATAAAAATGAAAAAAAAGGGTGCCAGCGATAAAAGCATTATTAACTCTAACGTTTTGAAATCTCTATTGTACTCCATCCATTTGACAGTTTCTTCAATGGTGGAAGATGCACCAAAATGAGAAGTACAACATTGCAAATCAGAATTATCGGCTTCACCTCACAAGGCCGGCATCTTGGAGCTGCAATCACAGTCTGCGTTGATTCCAAGATGAATCTCTGGATCCCTCTTGTTCCAAAAAAACAAAATCTATCTTTTCCACAACTTTTGTTCACCGACAGGAATACTTTGTTAAAATTCTCTTTTGGGCATTCTGACCAATTTTTCATACCACAAGTCATTGTGAATGGGTAAATCCTGCAAGAAGTCAGGATTAGTGCAAAAAATGCACATTTCATAAAACCAGTGCAGAAAGGCGAGTTTGGCAAAAACACCTGACCGCAAACATTCCCAACGCTCTGTGTCAGTTTCCGAGATGATCCAATACTCCATCGCAAAGCAAAGTAAAAACAATCCAATCACAAAAAAAAAAAAAAAGACAGAAAGAACATCGTGCACAAAGTCCGCTTGGCAATCTGGTACCATCTCTGGAATGAACGTGCCTTTCAAATTTTTTTAAAAATAAATCTGCCTCTGGGTGCATTCAAAGACAAAATGGGAAGTGGTTCACATTTCTCAAGCTGTCAGCAGCAGAGACAATTTATATCCATTCATGGTGGGACTCTAACAAACCTTGTGGATAAAAAAATAAAATTAAAAAGTTGGAAAGGTAAATTCTGAGAAAGCTATCAATTTCCAGCTTAATCCAGGCACTATTGTTTTCTGTTCCATTCATAGAGGGAAACCAAATGAAATGAGAAACAAAATTATTGAAGGTGAAAGATTAAAAACTCCCCCCAAAAATATAGTAATAATGATTAAAAAAAAAAAATTGCCAAAATTAAAAATAAATTCAAAAAACTAGATTACAGGAACCTTACTACGTTTTAAAAGCCTCATACAGGCAATCAAGAAATCGAGTTTATTTTTAGCTCTGAAGTACAGAAAGCTCCATGGTGCAACGCCCCCTGATGGCATAGCTTCAGATACAAGTCAAATTTTACTTTTGAGTCTTACTGTTGACTGGGACAGTTCAGAAACAAGGATGTAACCAAATGAGCTGATCTACAGACAAGATGAAAGTAGTTACCAATGCATCTTTTTTAACTTTTTATTTTTAGCAGATTTTATTGCTGCTTCTTCTTCAGTCTTCTTCACATGGGTAGCATCATTACGTGAGAGGCATGGCTGTGTCACCAAATTTTACTGCAATTATAAATAAATAAAAATCTCTGGTTTAGCGTTCAAATACAAGGACACAATGAAAGTAGATGGGAGGAGGATATATGCCTTATCATGCCACCTGTACATTACTCCACAAATAACCACTCATCAGAATGCACATCTTTCAGACATGATGATGTAGACAAAAAGAAAAGGGAAGACCATTACCTACGCAAAATAAAAATGTAAAACTTTGCAATAACTTAATGACCCAAATGTCACAAACCTCTTGAGGAAGTCTACAAAGCAACGAAGCACATATAAAATTGGAATTAAATAACGGGACATCTCTGGCACTTGCCTGATGCCATGGATGTTACGAATGGCATAACCGATTTCCCGACGCAATTCTTTTTCATCAAACTCCATCTGGAAAGGTAACACCACACATACAAAACGAAAATAGATAAATAAATAAAAGATAATTGCACACCCTCCCATCATGCTCCCCCAGCTGCACCTCCCACACGACCCCCAAAAAGTAGCACTTGGGTTTAGTTTCAATAGGGCACAACACTGTATGATGAGATTTAACAGTAATTCATGTTCAAGAATGCACCTTCCAGCTTACGAGCCTGATATTCTACAGATGCACAAGTCACACAGCGAAATTGGTAAAATAAATATATATATATATATATATATATATATATATATATATATATATATATATATATAAATATATATATATATATATATATATATATATATATATATATATATATATATATATATATATATATATATATATAAATATATAAAACACTATGTATATGAAAAAATTTATATATATTGTTACGGTTGTGGAAATTCGCATTACACCAGAAAGAGTCCTCAGGTGAGATATCTCGATAGGTCCATGTGTAGTTAGCCCACACCAGTTGTATAGAGGGAATTTATGTGATCCATCCGGGCTGCGACGCTTTGAGTTAGCCATTTTTCTGTTCTCTCTTTTATTTCAAACAAACAGCATCTCAACAACCACGCCATCCCCACCACAGCGCCAACCACACTACAACCATGCCACCTCCACCATCTACGCTACCACATCTTCGCCACTCACCATTCAATAGGCCCCGTGCGGTTACGATCTCCGCGGAAGAACAAACAAAAACCAAAAACGATGCTCGGGGGTTTTCCCGCCTGTTTCTCCCGTCGAAATTCTCCGCGCTCGGTGTGGTGGAAGTGCGATCCGAGCCGGGGATCAAAGGTGAGAAAAGGTGGGGGCCTCTTTTTGGGGGAATAATTCCCTGGCCCCGAGCCAAAAACTGACTTTCCTCGTCCCCCGCACGGCGCGGGGAGGGGGGAACGAGAGGGCACGCCCCTTTTTGGGAAACTTCCAGAAGGTTTGGAAGCTTTGGAGCCAGAAACGGGGCAGGGCGAAGGGCGGAGCCCCGTGCTACAAAAGGCGAACAGCACGGACCTAAGGAAGAGTCTGGTCTTCGAGGCTTCCTGTCTCCTAAGTAAGAGTCTGGCCTTCGAGGCTTCCTGTCTCCTAAGTTAGTGAGGTTCTTAGAGGCTTCCTGTCTGCTTGTCTTGTCGGGGGAAGAGGTCCTGCGCTCGCGGCTTGGCAAGCGGCCAGTCAACGAAGGCACGGACGGGAGACGCGGCAGCGCCGGTTGTGAGGTGGACCTGCGCGTCCGGACGAAGAGTGCCGGAGAGGGTTCGCCGGCCGCGAGAGAGGTCGGGGCCAGGCACGACCACACTGACGGTCGTGGGTAAGGGACTCACCAGCCACGAAAAGGGAAGTCGCGACTTCTTTTCTTTTTCCTTAGCTTTTTGTGTAAATGTCTGTGGGTGGCGTCAGTCTGGCTCAAGTAGTATTGTTTTAAGTGTTGCCGTATGTCGGTCTTATTCGGTTTTAACTCTGCATTTGCTTTTGTTGCATAATTGTATGGCTGTGGATACGTGCTTGCTTTGTGTCTGTGTGTGTAAATAAAATGCTTGCTTGTTGAACTGTTCCCGCTCTGCTTCGTCTCCTTCCTTTTTATTGACTCTCCATCCTGCACCGCGTAAGAGATTCGTAGTGGGTTTAAAACGCCCGGTAAGTAATCGGAACCGTCAAGGCCGACGATAACTCCGCTCGGTTATCCCTGTAATACAGAACGAACCGCTTAAGCGGTTCGTGTCCAGAGTCGGCCTATGGCGTGGTACGATCGCCCGATTCACCATCCGCGTAGTTAGGGAGGTCGAGTTTGGCAGACAACCCTATCCTACGCGGTTGGCACGATTGTGGTGAGGTCAAAAGACCCACCCGTGACTGGCTCCCGGCGTTGTTCCGAAAGGGTCATGACTGAATTGTCCGTCCAGTGGGCGACGTGCCGCGATTCGAGTTATGTGGCTGATCGCTGACCGGCGGGCGCGAATTCGCAAATAAATATATATATATATATATATATATATATATATATATATATATATATACATATATATATATATATATATATATATCTATATATATATATATATATATATATATATATATATATATATATAGTTACAGCTGTGGAAATTTGCACAACACCAGAAAGGTCTTTAGATCAGTTATGCCGGTAAGTCTATGTGCAGATAGTTCCCCACCATTGTTTAGAGGGTTTATTCGTGTTCACCGGGCTGCGACGCTTTGAGATAGTCGTTTTTCTTTTCTCCAACATTATTTTGGACCAATCATCCCCCAACAACCAAATCGCCACCACCAACATCATTCCCAAGCAACTACAACTTAAACACCACCACCTTCGCCTCTTTACCTCCACAACTCTACCCCGCAAACATCGCTTCACCGCCATTCTCAAACGACGCCCACACCAACCAAATAGCCACCACCAACATCGTTCCCAAACAACCACAACCAAACCACCACCACCACCTTCGCCCTTTTCCCTTCACTACCATCAACAACGCCACCCCCCAAACATCGCTTCACCTCCATCCCGGAGACAACGCTATCCTCACGCTGTCAGGACGAGCGCTCCGATGATTTCTACCACGTCCGCTTTGCCAGGGTCGGAGTTCACGCTGTCGGGACGAGTGCTCCGATGATTTCTACCATGTCTGCTTTGCCGGGGTCGGAGTTCACACCGTCAGGACGAGCGCTCCGATGATTTCTACCACGTGGGCTTTGCCGGGGTTGGAGGTCAAGGGTCAGGGGTCGATTCTCGCTTCCCCGGCCCTATAAAAGGGCGAGCATAACGGAGCTCAGGGCCAGTCAGTTTTACGGAGCTCGAGGCAGTGTCGAGAGAAGTGTCGGTGGGTCGGTTGCCAGTGTTGGTGAATGGAGCTCGCAGTCAGTGGTGGGGGAGACGAGCTCGCGGTCAGTTACAAGTCAGTCTGGGTTCAGTTTTCGAGAGACAGAGCTCAAGTCAGCCGGTTGTGGGGAGACGGTCGTGGTGTCAGAACGAGAGTTGGTGAACGGAGCAGGGATGCGGAGAGGGGCTCGGAGGCAAACCAGAGGGCTACGTGGAGACCACCGCCAGGAAAAGGGGCGAAGTGGAGACCACAGCCAGGGAGAGTTTGCCGGAGCCAAGGCGGTCCAGGGTGCTCGTTCGAGCGTCAACTCGCAAAGAGAGCGTCAACTTGCAAAAAGAGCATCGACTGACTAAGAGGGCATCGACGTGCTGAGAGAGCATCAGCAATTCCCCCCATACTGAGCATACGCGCTGAGAGAGCGCCGGTAACCCCGTCCGTTCCGTGGTGCCTGCTGTGTGGCGCGAGCTTGCGCATCCGGGTGGAGAACGCCGGAGAGAGCTCACCGGCCAAGCCAGGTGCCAGAGGACAGGCGCGGCCACGCCAGGCCGTGGGGGAGTAGACGTCGCGCCACGAGGGCACGTGTAAGACCCTTCGGTCTCGTGGGCCTGACCGTTCATCCAGGCTCCACGTCACATTCGGTCCACGGACCTGTATGCCACCCTTGTCTTTGGGGGTGGCTTTTCTTTGCTTTTTGTATAAATGCATGTGGTGGCGCCGTCTCGTAAGTAGACTTGTTTAAGTGACTGTGTGTGCGAATAAAACGCTTTATTCGGTGGTAATTCTTTTATCTGCTTGCTTTGACTGTACATACATGCATGATTCATTGCTGTGACTGTAAATACGTGCAATGTCTAATAAATGTGCTTATTGAACTGTTCCCCGTTCGTTGCGTCCTATTCCCTGTTTTGAAAGTTCCATCTTGCATCACGGAAGAAATTGGTAGAGGGGTGTAAGCACCCGGTAAACAGAATCACATCCGTCGAAGTCGGCGATAACACCGCTCGGTTATCACTGTAGCACGGAACGGACCGCTTAAGCGGTTCGTGTCCAAGGCTGACCTGCGGCGAGGTATGATCGCCCGGTCGACTACTCGCGCAGGTACTGAGGTTGGTCGAATTTGGCGAACAACTCTATCCTGCGTGGGTGGGCAATTGGCACGATTGTGGTGAGGTTAAACCGCCACCCGTGACTAGCTCCTGGCGGTCGCTCCAAGGAGGGTCACGACTGAATTGTCCGACTAGTGGGCGACGCGGTCACGATTCGAGTTACGCGGTCGATCGCACGCAAATTTGCAACAATATATATATATATATATACATATACATATACATATACATATATACATATATACATATATACATATATACATATATACATATATACATATATACATATACACACATACACACACAAATACATATATATATAGTCGCAGCCATGGCAGTCAGTTTAATCCACCAACCCAATTGTGGTGGACAGGCAGTTAACACTGACCACACTGGATTGCCGAGCGGTTTTCCTCAAAGGAGGACACATGATCCTCAGATTATGGCACGCGCAGGAGGGACAGGGTGGCACAGGCGGAGCGACGGAACAGATGGATGGACAGCACAAGGGGTTTAGGCTCGAACCAAATTATAAATAGACAACACCAGCAACTTAAAATAAACACAGGGATTTAATAAAGAGACAAATTTTTACAAGGATAATAATTACGTCTGGAGTGGTGGGCTTGTGATCCTAGGGCCCAGAGTTCAAATCCCATTTGGCTGTTGAATTGATACCAGGTGGGGTTGACCTGCCAGTCATCCTTCTGAGGTCGGCAAAATGAGTACCAGCTTGCTGGTATCCTGTGTCGGAGTGGCAACCTGTCCAGAATTGTGCCGATTGGCCCAGGAGACTGCTGAGGCAGCACTAACGCTCTGCACAGAGGATGGTCCCAATGGATGGTAATTCAAAATGTAATAATACGTGAGATGAATTAAAGCCTAAAGTCGAGGCGCCTCGACACACAGACAAGGGGAAAATAAAATAAAAGAAAATCCTCCCTTTATTCTGGCACTTCGCTTTGCCCGGAGATGGTCTCTATTGAACTTTGTGATCGAGCCACTTCATCCCGCATGGGAAGACACGCCCCAAAATAGGTCCAAGCTGCTCTCTGGGTGGGAGACATGCGTGAGTTAATTTGTGAGGCGGTATTCAACCCCAGGGCTCACTAACTGTCATGCAGCTTCGTCGATCATGCTTGCCGGCACCGCTGTTCTCTACAGGATGGCACACCACTCCCTTCGATGATATACACGAGGCTTCAAGGTCAGTCTCTCACGACCCAGCCAAGAGTCAATCGCCAGCATCTTGCTCCACCATGTGAGCCAATTCACCTCAGCATGAATATGAGAATCGTGGTCTTATTATATTTATGCGTTGAAGGAAAGCCAGCCGTAATGCCCTGTTCTTACATGCCATCTCCTAACTGTCATGTCTCGACCGCATCCCTCACACCAAACTCAACCCAACAAAACCATCTGCTCTTCCTCATCACTTCTGAAATGTACACACTTCACGGTTCAGCTGAAGTCAATGACTAGCGTCTTGCCCAGCATGCAGGCAAATTTACAGCATGACACGAGAATCACACAGCCATTTCGTCATGCCGAGAGGAGAGCAAAACGAGATCCTCAGCCCCAGCTCCGTTACTCTCAACTACTCTCTGCTTTTCAAACCTCACCCTTCTTCCACCTCCGGGCATGGCTTTATGGAACTAAAACCGGGAAGGCGGAGCTTCTGCCTGCTTGCACGTTTTGCTTGCTTGCTGTTGTGGTTGTTGTAATAAAAATATAATTCTTTCATTGCTGGCTTGTAAATACAAAAACGTAGGAGGTAACGGGGGCAATTACATCCTGGGGAAAATTGGTCTTAACCCGATCTAATCAACACAGCACCACCCCACATGTGGTGAGAAATAACACTTAAGCTCACAGTTTCCCTGCTTAATTTACATCCTACACGTCCACGGACCAAGCAACCCTATACAATCCTAACTTTCCTATGAAATTCCTCCATCTACCCCCACAACCGTAACAATATATCATTTTGTCTGTCTCATACCATGGCCATATCTTTTTAGATACAAACTCCAAACTCAGGGTACAAATACACCTTTGTGTGGGGCGTAACATAGGCTATGTGGAAGTGGTCTCATACGGAGATGTGTGGGGCAGCGGTGGCATAAGTTCTCTCCGTAAATGTGTACCACAACCTGGTGGTGGTGGCAGAGGGTATTAAAATTTCCTTTTTTTTTACGTGGGCAACGCTGCAGTTAAAGCACTCATCACATGGGTAAATTTGTCTGCCCTCCCTTCTCACCCCAACCCCAGCCAAAATGGAGGGGCCTGTTAAAGCACGTCATTGGGTGTGAGACATTTCTAGCAGGAAGGGACATCAGGATGAATGGTGGAGCAGGATGTGAGGATGGGGCGAGGAGGAGGTGGAGGAGGAGGAGGGGGGAGGAGGAGGAGGAGGAGGAGGAGGAGGAGGGGTTAAAGCACTCTATTCACGGGTAAATTTGTCTTCCTTCTCCTTCTCGCCCAAAATGGAGGGGGCTGCCAAAATGGGAAAAATAGCAACCAGAGTGAGCCAGGGACATCGTGTGAGGGAAACATTTCTTGCAGCAAGGGGCGTGCATCTAGGGCCGAGGTCGGCAACCTGCGGCCCGCGGGCCAAACGTGGCCCGTGATCTCCTCCCGTGCGGCCCGCGGCGCCTTGTCCGGATTTCCATTAGGTGTGGCCCGCGAAACATTTTTCTGAACCCGACGGCAAATTTAACATATGTGGACATATGATTCTTCCACATATATCAGTCTCTGTACGTCACAATAAATTATTTTCGCTTCTCATCCACTTAACTTGGTCTTAAATATTTTTCGTTGTTGTTTCAGATGGCTGAAGGTACCCTCACTTTGAAGAAGAGGAAGCTGTTAGACGAGAACAGCTCCTTCAAAAAGGAATGGGAAGCGTTCTTCTTCGTCGAGCGCAAGGGAAAGGCTTTGTGTATCATCTGCCACGAGACCGTCGCCGTCATGAGGGTGTGCAACGTGAAGCGTCACTTCACTTCGGTGCACCCCAAGCAAGCTACGTTGCCTGACGACAAGAAGAAGGCAGAGTTCGGGTGTCTGAGTGACCAGCTGGAGAAGCAGAGTGCCTTCATGAAGAGGAGTGTCTCTTCGACGCAAGCGGCTGCTCAGAGCAACACTCGGGCCAGCTACCGTGTTGCACACCTTGTGGCCACCAACCTCAAACCGTTTACCGAAGGTGAATTCCTCTAGGAGTGCATGATGGCCGTGGTTGAGGATGTATGTCCTGACAAGTCGAGAGTTTGCGGCCATCAGCCCGTCTGCCAGGAGCTTGACCCGCCGCATAGAGGAGATGGCCGCCGATGTCCGGGCACCCTGAAGGACATGTGTCAGTCCGCTCGCTTCTTCTCCATCGCCTTGGATGAGTCGACTGACATCAAGGACACGGCTCAGCTTGCCATCTTCTTCTGCGGCAGCAGGGACGACTTCGTCATCTTTGAGGAGTTCATCCGACTCATCCTATTCAGCGGTACCACCACTGGCGCCGATGTGTGCAAGGCAATCACAGACTGGCTGAAGGAGGCCGACCTCGACCTCTCTCGCATGTGCGGCATCACGACCGACGGAGCGCCCGCCATGGTCGGGGACAAGAAAGGCTTTGCGGCGCTTCTTGTGAAGTACCTGCGCAGCCTTGGACACCAGCAGGATGTGAAGCGCTTTCACTGTCTGGTGCACCAGGAGGCTCTGTGCGCCAAGTCTGTGACCATTATGGAGGTCATGACTGTCGTCGTCAGGGCGGTGAACTTTGTTTGCGCCCGTGCTCTCAACCACAGACAGTTCCGCGATCTCCTGGCTGATGCTGAGGAAGAGTTCGGCGACCTGATCTACTTCTGCGAGGTCCGTTGGCTCAGCCGAGGAAAGATGTTGGAGAGAGTCTTCAGCCTGAGGGATGAGCTGGTGTCTTTCCTGCGGGAGAAGGGCAATCCTGTCCTTCAGTTCGAGGATCCCGCATGGGTGTGTGACCTCGGGTTCCTGGTGGACATTACTAGACATCTAAACGAGCTGAACATCTATCTGCAGGGTAAAGATGTCTTGGTACCTGACCTCCTCACCTTCATGAAGGCATTCGAATGCAAACTTCGCCTGTGGGAGCATCAGCTCAACCAGAACAAATTCACTCACTTCACCCGATTGGCTGAGCTGCGCCCGACCCCCGCTGCCTGCCGTCGCTACGCCGCTGCCCTGTCTGAGCTGCGAGGCGAGTTCGAGAGATGCTTCAAAGATGTGCGCGCCTGTGATAAAGAGTTCAAGCTATTCTCCGCTCCCTTTGATGTGGATTCTGTGGATGTGGCTGATGACCTTCAGCTGGAGCTCATTGAGCCACCGCACAAAGTTTGCTCTTTTGTCGCCAATGAAGTTCTGGCACTCGCTCTCAGCCTCCCGTGCTTTCCCAGCTCTTGTTAGGGAGGCCCTGCGCTTAGCTTCATTGTTCGGGTCCACATACTGTTGCGAGCAGCTGTTCAGTTGCATGAAGCTGACGAAGAACAAGACAAGAGCACAGCTTACAGACGCTCATCTTCAAGACGTCCTCCTCCATCAAGCCAGACATTGACTCTGTCTGCATCAAAGAATCACAAGCCTTCACATTAATTGTTTCACATTGTGATTACTGCAAGTCTTAAGGTTCAATTTACAATTACATTTATTATCATTGATTTTAGGTGTGTGTTATTTTTTCGGGTTGGGAGGGGGGGTGCGGCCCGCGAGGTGGCCCGAACGTGGCCCAGTGGCCTGGTTTAGGTTGCCAACCCCTGATCTCGGGTGAGGGGCGGGTGGGAGAGGAGGTAGGTGGGGAGGGGCGGAGGGGCGGAGGGAGGGGGTTGGGAAACGACAATGTTAATTAAACCAGTCAGCAAAGCAATTGTGGTTGTTGCGATTTTCTTTAAATAATAAATAAAACTTTCAGAATTGGTTACTTCTTCATTTATATATTTCTTTAATCAATAGTCATGCTATTAAAAATATTTCCGAAGACCAGAAATTCATAGCCTTTCGTGAGATATACTCGTAATTTGGTACGTTTAATGATTTTTTTTTTTAATTTCCTAACAACTCTTGGTAGATTCCCAGATACTATTTAAAACTGAACAAAACATGGCAGACTAAAAATGGGAAAATATTATCATACCAAAAATTAGATTTAACCTTAGTATGATAAATAGAGGGTACAGGCATACCCCAAGTCAGGACAGGCCCTTGACTGAAAAGCCTTTTTGAAAAAGAGCAAATACATTTTACCCACATGGAGAAAACAGCCACTTCAGTCCCTGGGAGAGCTAAATTCCATCTTTTTAAACTCACTCAAGGAGAAGAAACTGAGGGGGGGGGAGTTTTTGTGCTCGACGTCTACCTTGACCAACTCAAAAGGAAAGCGTTCATGGAAGATGCGGTTGATTCGAGCTCCTCCAGACAGCTCCACAGTATCAATGTGATCGCCAGAACCCTCAATGCGCTTCTCAAAATCCACCACAAAATGCTGCACCATTCTGGAGCAGAACAACAGTGGCAATATGGAATAAGTCAAGTTTTCAGTATGACAAGATAACAAGATAGTATGACATTACAAAGATAAAGTCTACATTCACAAAGGACCCAAATTATTTCTGCACCTACAACTACCAATTAGCAACCACAACATTTGTTTATATTCAAGCCATTCAATATAACCAAAGGTGTTGCATTTATATGCGACACATCTGTAATGTATATATTTTAAAGAAATATCTGTACAATAATTATTTATTTATTTTTGTGCATTACGGGTGAAGCCCTGAAGATTTTAATGATGAAGCATAATGACGTGCCAACGCAGATTAAAAATGTAGAACTCTAAAATTAGGCTCTGTAATTGCAATGCAGCGAGCATTCAGGAGGAAATTTAGATGTATAAATGCCCCATGTCGTAACACAATCATCTCCTTCGTCAGAAAATTTTATGAAGATGGTAATGTCCGTCCATCTAAGCATGTGAGGACACAAGAGACAATTGCTGCTGCAGCTGCAACAATTGCTCGAAGTCTGAAGTCAATCCGACGCCTTTCAGCAGAAAGTGTTGTTAGCCCAATAAGTCTCGGACGTACAATCAATGTAGATCTTCACCTATGGCCATACAAAATCCAGGTTTCTCAGAAACTTGACAATGCTGATTTTGGAAAGTGTCAGAATTTTTGTTGTTGGTTGCTTGACAGATGTGAAGAGGATGGCACTTACATAAACTGTTTGTTAATGACAGTTGAAGCCCATTTCTATCTTACTGGTGGTGTAAACAAACACAACTGCAGGTTCTGGGCTGAGAAAAATCCCAAAGAGTTACAACAAAGAGGGCCACAGCCTGTAAAAGTCATGGTATTGTGTGCTATAGCTGCAGGATGCATTGTTGGACCATATTTCTTTGAAGAAAATAAAGTGACTGACTGTAAACTCTGAACACTACCTGGATATACTGCAGAACTTTCTCATTCCTGAAGTACAGTATAGAAATATGGTGATCGCAGACACACAATTTCAACAAGATGGAGCAACGTGCCATACTACAAGAATTGGAATGCAGTTTCTGAGGCAACAGTTGGGGGAAAACATAATCTCTCAGTGTAGAAATGTTTCATCACCACCCCATCCCAAGAATTGACCCCAGCAGATTTCTTCCTCTAGGGATTTTTGAAGAGCCAGGTTTTTCAGACACATTCCACATGTGCAGAAGAACTTAAGATTAGGATCATTGAAGCCATCACTGCCAATGATAATGACACATTGAAAGCAGCAATGAACAATGTACTAGTTTAATGCAGGGAGTGCATCAATTGTAATTGACAGCATTTAAAAGATGCAATTTTTAAGAAGTATAGCTGAGTTGTGTCCACTGTCATGATTTCACACAATCTCCAATACCTGCACTCCACTTCTGTGTGCAAAAAATAAAAAAATAATGATCTACTTTGTTCAGTCTTGTTTTATTACAGAAACAGATGTCGTATATTAATGCCACACCCTGTATACATGATACTCCAAATATTGACTTGGAAATGGTCTCATGTATCATCCCACAAGTCATGTCACACTGCTCGTAGCTTTATATTGTATTTAACCGATCACAAAAGTGTGTGAACTGCACAACTTTTCTTTCAACCAATATCTTGCAATTACAAAAAAAAAGTTACCATTTTCCTTTCAGCAATGAAAATAAATGCATCTATAACCAACTACATGCATGTAAAGACAAAATCTGATCTTGTTAAATGTATCCCAACAAGTAATAACCACTCCACTCCCTCTGGAAGCAAAACATGGTGTCAATACCCTGTCCATAAAGCTGTGCAAGTGGTTTAACCACCGATTCCAAACGAAAGTTGCAAGTCTCCCCATCTTCTTTGGGGAGGGAGGATATATTCATTTCATGCCAATGACCTGACCATGGGTACCCTGAGCACAAATCTAAAATTTTGGGGAGATCGGCCAACTGTTTGATCCTACAACATTCAAACAGATTAAATAGAGAATTGCCAAATTTTAGTGCAATGAAGAATAAAATTACACAAAATCCACCAACAATTTTTGCAATTAATCCTATGAACTTGTTCACTCTTGAGAACTGCTCAGCAATTGTCATGATCCTTTCTGTTTGGCAAACTTGATGTGTACAGCTACAGCCAAGGTTATAGACACTTCACAAGGAAGGATTGTGCTGGGATTAATAGGTTTTTGACTGCTGGATGAAGTACAATGAAGAGGATGGAGATATACACTAATTTGACACACATAAAGTTTGCCAATGGCACTTTGCATATTATTGAAGTGGGGTGACAACTTTTGGGACAAGCCTCAACAATTGGTTTGCAGAGGCATTAATCTTCACCATCGTACCAAGATCAGTATGTGCTCTTTAAAAAAACGACTGATAGAAATACAGTATGCAAATGCCTCTACATCTACACTAATAAATGTATGTGTGTGTGTGTGTGTGTGTGTGTGTGTGTGTGTGTGTGTGTGTCAGTGTGCGTGTCAGTGTGCGTGTGTGTGTCAGTGTGCGTGTCAGTGTGCGTGTGTGTGTCAGTGTGCGTGTGCGTGCGTGCGTGTGCGTGTGTGTGTGTGTGTGTGCGTGTGTGTGTGCGTGTGCGTGTGTGTGTGCGTGTGCGTGTCAGTGTGTGTGTGTGTGTGTGTGTGTGTGTCAGTGTGTGTGTGTGTGTGTGTGTGTGTGTGTGTGTGTCAGTGTGTGTGTGTGTGTGTGTGTGTGTGTGTGTGTGTGTGTGTGTGTGTGTGTCAGTGTGTGTCAGTGTGTCAGTGTGTCAGTGTGTGTGTGTGTGTGTGTCAGTGTGTGTGTGTGTGTGTGTGTCAGTGTGTATGTGTGTATGTGTCAGTGTGTGTGTGTGTATGTGTCAGTGTGTGTGCGTGTCAGTGTGTGTGTGTGCGTGTCAGTGTGTGTGCGTGTCAGTGTGTGTGTGTGTGCGTGTCAGTGTGTGTGCGTGTGCGTGTGTCAGTGTGCGTGTGCGTGTGCGTGTGCGTGTGCGTGTGCGTGTGCGTGTGCGTGTGCGTGTGCGTGTGCGTGTGCGTGTGCGTGTGCGTGTCAGTGTGTCAGTGTGTCAGTGTGTCAGTGTGTCAGTGTGTGTCAGTGTGTCAGTGTGTGTCAGTGTGTGTCAGTGTGTGTGTGTGTGTGTGTGTCAGTGTGTGTGTGTGTATGTGTCAGTGTGTGTGTGTGTGTGTGTCAGTGTGTGTGCGTGTCAGTGCGTGTGCGTGTGCGTGTGTGTGTGTGTCAGTGTGTGTCTCCACCACAACTCCAAAGCCATGAAACTTTGCATGCATACTGAGGAAACTCCAAGGAAGTGCATGAGTTTTGGTTAATTAAAACACCCATTTTGAAGATAATTAACAACCTCATTTAATTATATCCTTTTTCAGGAGCATCCTTGGCCACCTAACTCTTTATGGGGCGCAAGGCGTATCCTGGGTTACCTCGCTGGGGTCTGAAGCCACCATGTTTTTTTTGTCCTGCTCAACCATACCACAACTTGGAACAGGCCGCAACGATTTCTTAACGATAAAACCCCCCTCCCCCACCTCATTTTCCTCACTCATATCATGATCATAGCTATGAATCACTGGGTACATTGCAATGCTTATAAATGCCCGGAGACGCCAGCGGTGGTGGAATAATTTCATTTCCGCACATACATAACCTTGAAAATCTCTTAAACCAAGCCAAATTACAAAATTGAAGCTCCAGAATTGAACTTGGCAGCAGTTCTGACTGCTATAAGTGTGTTCATTTGTCCAATTCGGACATTGCTTGGGCATCTTCAGGAAGTGTTTAATAGGACAGATCATTGTTTGCCAAGCCAGCATTCCTTATTAACCATTTTGGTGGAGTGTTTAAGCCACTTGGTGAGTGCTCTGCAATATTCGTACTGTCAATGAATACTGTATATCAATTGACTTGAAGAAAGGTCAGGGGCCACGTGTTGTTCTGCGGTGCAACAGGCAGTGACAACAGACACAAGGCGCAGTGAGGTGAAATTTACTGCACGTGATGTGTAACGCACGGAGAGTAAAACCAGTGTTCATTTACATACGTGTGATGTCTCATAAATAAAGAAGATATAAGCACACCTGACATGACGCCAAGGCTTCAGGATTTACCCTCAAAATGAAAGGTCCCAGAAGATAAAGAAAATAGGGTAACATTTGTGCATGCAGCATTTTAAAATGACACTTTTTCTTGCTACAAAACATCATATCTTCCAGTCTCTGAATATTTTGAATAAAATAATTCCAACCCATAATTTTTGATGGGCTTTTATACTCGTTTGTATGTGTATATTATATATACATATACACACATACACATACAAGCCGGTAGGCGACATGGCTGCTCGCTCTAGATGGAAAGCTGGCCGACGCGACTAGCCGATATTCATGTACATGCTATCAATCAATTTAGCACAATAAATATGATTATCACAGTCCTCTTGGTTTGCGCCCAGAAACCCGCCTTGTGAAATTTCAGGCATGTTTCCAAAGAGACTCTAACAAATGGCAGCCCTGGTAATTCCATTTATCTATTCGCTAAAGATTTTATTTTTTTTATATGATGCTGTAAGACATTCTCCTTGGGCACAAAAAAAAAACAGGTCCCTCGGAGGTCCAGTTTCGGAGGTATTGAGTTTTTTGTACAGTCCACAATAAGTGTACGATGTACGATAATGTATTTTAGCTGTTGCAAAGCAACGGAGGTGTGCATAGCAACCATTCATTTTTGTGTACATGCTCGCCACATTGTACACATTTCACCCAAGTTTCATCAAAATCAGACTCTTTCTCTTAGAGAAATTCGAAATTAACCGTTTCTGAAATGTTCGACATGTACTCGCCCAAAACCTATCTCCTCCTACAAATATTTTTTGTTAGGGCTGCAAATTGGCTTGAAGGGAGCGAGAGAGATTGCGAACAGAACTCGAAGCTTCGATTTTTTTATTTTTTTTTGTTTGATTTTTTTCGATTTTTTGACCACTTTAAAGGGCCGTTGCTCTGCCGTTGCTAGGGCCCGGGGTCCCATATTTGAAAGCACACGATTCCCAGAAATATTGGTCCTACCTACCAAATTTCATTGGAATCGGTTGAGTGGTTTAGCCCCTAGGCTTGACCAAAGTTTCGCGGACAGACAGACAGACAGATGGAAATGTCCAGAATAAGGGTGCTCTAAGAGCAGCCAATATATTATATATACATATGAAGGTGCTTCCAAACAAAAGTAAAACTAGATCTACTACACTAATTTGTGCAACAAACAAGGGCAGACCCAGTCTCAGGCAACGTTTCACCACCTTCACAGCCGGCTTCCTCAGGCCAATAGACTGCGAGCCTCGGCATGTGTCCGGTTTATATTGTTACGGTTGTGGGGGTAGACGGAAGAATTTAATAGGGAGTTTAGCATTGTGTAGAGTTGCTTGGTCCGTGGACGAGTGAAAAGCAACTCGATGTAACCAAGTTAGGGAATCTGTGAGCTTAAGTGTTACATGTCACCACATGCCAGGTGGTGCGGTGTTAATTTGCCTTGGGAGTAAAAAAAAGTTCTCCAGTATGTGATAAGTTCTCTGTGATTTTCCCCTATGTTTTTTAGATTTCAAGATCAGCAATAAATGGGGGGGGGGGAATCTCACCCCTGAAACGACAACAAACGGGTAGGAGAAGCCCTTCCCGGGTTTTTGGGTGAGGCCACGCCCAGGAGGTGTGGGATAGAGCAGGAAAGAGAAGGAGCGCACAGGAAAGGTGGTGGATCTTAAGAAAGATCAGTGTGATCGAGGTCAAGGGCAAGCAGGCTTGCACATTTTGGGATTGTGGAAGGCTTCCGTCTGGATAGGATGGGAGTTTGGCAGAGCGCACACACAATGTCAGTGTGAAGAACGCACGAGGCAGGTGGCACTGAAGGGAAAGAGGAAGGCTGACATTTTGAGCCTTCACGATGGAGAGCTGTTAGGGGATTTCCTGGCATACGTCTGCTCTGCTTCAAATGAAGCACCATTTTGCCTCCGTGTGCACGTGCTGGTGGGGGCTCCTCGATTCCGGTTCGACGGGGATTAGCTCTGGCCCAAGCTGAGTACAAATAGTCTTTAAAAAGGAAGATTTTTCTTTTTATTTTGTTTCCCCATTGTGTGTGTGTATGTGTGTATGTGTGTATGTGTGTATGTGTGTATGTGTGTATGTGTGTATGTGTGTATGTGTGTATGTGTGTGTATATATATGTGTGTGTGTGTGTGTATGTGTGTATGTGTGTGTATGTGTGTGTGTGTGTGTGTGTGTGTGTGTGTGTGTGTGTGTGTGTGTGTGTGTGTGTGTATGTGTGTATGTGTGTGTGTGTGTGTGTGTGTGTGTGTGTGTGTGTGTGTGTGTGTGTGTCTGTGTGTGTGTGTGTGTGTGTGTGTGTGTGTGTGTGTGTGTGTGTGTGTGTGTGTGTGTGTGTGTGTGTGTGTGTGTGTGTGTGTGTGTGTGTGTGTGTCCTTAACTGTAGGAGTTGAATATTTATTATTGTCATTATTTCCTGTTGAATTATTGTCTTTGTAAATATTTGTGTATGTTCATTGAATGTGTATATTTTGAAGAAACTATTAGTGCGATTGTAGTGGGTTTGCGGATAACCCCCCCCCCCCACCTCCGCCACCATGTATCCGTTCCATTCTCCGTACTCCTCTGCTCGTCCGCCATGCCCCTCGAGCACGTGTTGAAATCTCTGATCAACGTGTCCTCCTCCTCTTAATGAGGAACCGGCCGACAGTCTGGGTGCTGTCGGTGTTAACCGCCCGGCACCACAATTTAGGTCGGAGGGTTAACCTGGGCCGGCCACCCCCACGACAATGTTTGATACAAACGCTCATTTCCGGTCATGTGTTGGTGCGAGAGGTCAAATGGAGTGCTTTTTTTATCTTGCAAACCTCAAGCAAAGTAAATCACATCGATGAGGTGCTCTGCTCTTTTTTTTTGTTTATATTTACACGTTTAAACAGGTCATTAATGAGAAGCCGGCTGTGAAAGAAAAACTAAAAATAAAAAAGGTCAAATTTTTGCCACATTGCAGGCAAAGATGTGCTATGGTTGATTGGGTCACCTTTCCAAGCCTAATTGTTCTATCATGTTCATCTAGCCTTTGCTTTAAATTTATTCCAGTTTCACCAACGTATAATTGGTCACAGTCTCTGTACGACGAATGGTAAACTACTCCAGATTTAGCATCATATGATATTGGGTCATTTAGTTTGGAAATTACATTATTGATGGTGCATAGAAGCTTATAAGCTACACCAACCCGTGGACTGCATACTATCCTACGAATCCTTTCAGAAAGGCCTGAGTACAAGGGCAGTACAGAGTGCCGAAGCGTGTATGGCTCCTTCCTGTCAAGGTGAGGAGTATTCCCCTGATGTTCCAAATTTTGAGCAGAACTCCTCTAACTCATTTCATCAATTGCATCAGTTTTGGATGACAATACCATCCACAGAGATGCCAACTTTTGGAAATCAGAATTAGGGAGGATTTGCAACCAACACCAAATAATGTGCGCGAAGCGCACATCTCGAGCGCGGAGCGCTCGACCCTTGCGGCGGGGTCCAGGGCCCGCCTTAGGGCCCTGGAAGCTCTGGGGTTCTAGAAGCTCTCTAGTGCCCTCTGAGCCCTATTTTGGAGCATTTAACATGTTAAGAATTCCCACTTTTTGAACAAAAAAAAGGGGAAAATTGTGTACTTTTTAATGTTACATGTATGTTAATATTAGTAAGTTAGGGGACAATCAAAGATTAACAAAAAGCACAAAAGAAGCAATATTTTTCTTACCTTACTGGCTGGTACTACTGTTGCTTGCTTTTTCCATGGCAGCTTTGCTGAGTGACAGCTGTGTGGCTCTTTTAGCCCTTCTGATTATGTCTTTGCTGTATTCTCTCTGGTAGCAAGGGGTGCTATGAGCTAGTTTTTCAATAAAGAGAGCTTCCAGGGTTTTGACACTCAAATTGGGACGAAATTCAGTATGATTCTTCCGTACAAGACTGAGTGCCCGCTCACATGATGCGTTCGAATGAGGAATGACCAAGATTCCCTTCATCACTTTGCTCAAATTAGGATACTTCTTGGCACCAGTGCAGGGATTTGTGAGCTGTGAAATCCGATGCCACTGCTCATCCACTCTCACTGTCTCGGTAGCAATTGTAGCTATGGAGGCGTCTGCCTGGTAGTGAGCGAATTCACTCTCAAGACTGTCTATGTCACTATCACCGCCACTGAACAGACAGGGGAATTTCTTGATGAAAAACTCCACAGTCAAACCCCACTTCTTGGTGTAGCTTAACATCCAGCACCTGAGCATGCTTGGCTAATTCATCATCTAGCGGCCAGGTTTTGAAGATGTAATTGCAGGCTTTCACATTATATGAGCGAACTGCACTGAAGAACCCTTGGATGTCTGACTCACTCAGAGTGAAGGTGGATTTCTTGAGACTCCTTTGTTCCCTTATATACAGTTTGGCATCGTTCCCAATCATGAGGTCCTCATCATTCTTCTGATGATTTCTGTCAGAGAAGGGTACATTTACCAGAGCAACCGATGACACCGATGGTTTCAAAAACCGTACGAAGATATCTTTCAGAAGACCATTCAATTCTCCGTGCAGGAGATGAATACAGGGTTCGTCTCTTTGGAGCAGAAGATTCCCCTTCTCAAAAAGCTTGTTAGCATATCGAAGGAAGAAACAATAGAGTTTTGTTTGTGGAGACAAGAACATCCTGTTGACACGTTTTTCTCTAGATTCCTGCACAGTGTTTGAGGAAGATGCGCTTTTAGTTGTAGAACTCGTAGTACACTTAGCCGCAGGGCGATCACACTTGCGTTTACTGCCAGCAGAAGAGGTCAGACTCGTAGTACCAGATCCAATTTTACGTTTGAGGAGAGAGCTTGAGGTAGGTGCAGCCAAGGAAGAAGACCTCTGATTCGAAGGTTTTGCTGAGCTTCTATCAAGTGATTTGGCAAAAGCAGAACTTAACTTGGGTCCTTCTTTGCCTGTAGATGGGACTATCACAGTCTTTCTCGACTCTGAAGGGATCTGCTTTGTAGATGAACGTGATGAAGGGCCGGTGATGCTACCTGCTCTCAGCATTGGTTTTGGTGCTGTCCCTGCTGTCTTCTTCGCAGCAGATACTGCAGTGGTAGTGGTGAATGCTGCTCCACTAGTGCTTGATCCTGCAGTGCCAGTACTGGCAGTAGATACAGTAAAGTCCTTCTTGCTCATTGTTAGAGTCTTGGCTACAGTTGGTTGCATTTTTCTTCGTACTTCTTCTTTGAAGAAGAGGCGAAGTGGCTCCCACTGTTCAATCAGCCTGTCTAGGCACTGACCAAGGGACAGCCACCTTGTTGCGACATGCTTCAGAATCTTGTGTGTCGGGGCATCACAGAGTTCTTGCAGTGCTTTCACTCCTTTGACGCGTTTACTACTTTTGTCCAAGTAGTAGTAAATATCGATGAGAAAGTCATCTAATTCAATGGGTAAGGCCTGAGCCGCCTTCTTGGCCGTATTGTGCATCATATGGCAAGGGCATCCCGTGATGTAGCACTCTGGATTTTGTTTGTGGATATAAGCAGCGACTCCTTTGTGCTTGCCCACCATGACAGAGGCATTATCAGCACAAAAGGAAACACAATTTCCCCACGGAATTTTCCTGTCACTGAACTCATGATCAAGCAGTTTGAAAATGTTTTCTCCAGTGGAATCTTGTTTGCACGCAGGCAAACTTAGCAAACCTTGCTTCACAATCCCAGCACTGTTGTCATAGTACGAAATCAGGACAGGATATAGCTGGGCCTCACCACTGTCATTGCTACCGTCTGTAGCTAGGCTAAATGGAGCTAGTCTAGCAATATCGGCAATAGATGAAGCAGTAACATTTGACAACTCACCAATTATTGCTGAAGTTTTTGTTCTTGCACATCCATACTTTGAAGCAACTTTTGAATCTGGAAACATCTTTTGAAATAGAGGTCCAGCATGATCTGAGACTGATATGGGCAAGTTATGTTCCACAATAAATCCACTAAAGAGAAGTTCCGCTCGGGTAACATCCTCTTCCTCGCTTGTCCCTTGTTTGGTGAAATAATTCAGAAGTGTACCGGTACTCGTGCTCGAAGATCTCTCCTTTGCAATGTCTGTGTGCCGTTTGCTTCCAACGTGCTTCCGAATATCATCGCGACCTCCGTGCTCAACTGAAATATCAACGCTGCATACTGTACAATATGCATGATGAATTCCTCTTTCAGACTTTCGAATACACGGGTATTGGAGACTGTATTCGGTCTTGTACTTCTGAGACCATTTCTTGGTCTTCGTAAGCTTCTTTTCTGCCATTTCGTAATCAACATCGAGGGCTTGAAGCATCGGTAACTTCGAAGTCGATGTTCCACAGCTGCAGCGCGACTCGTAGAACTCTAGCGGCTGTTAAACACCGCACGGTGGTCGCGACCGCCGGGCTGGTATGGGGCCCAGCTGCATGCAGTGAGCGTATCGCATGCATATACACTGTGCATATATACCGCATGCACTGTATTGCACACATACCGCATGCACTAAATCTCAGTGCATGATCGCATAAGCGAGATCCAGACCCAATGTTTCGCTGCTCCTCATTTGAATTTGCAATTTTTTACGTACAATTTGGTAGCAGCGAACGTTATGGAGTTACCACATGCTATACGTAGCAGACGATGCTTTTCATTCAATTCTCATACTAGTACATTCTGATTAGTGAACAGTGCAAAAATATCAAAATTTCGGGAGGATAAGGATAGTGATCGTAAGGGCGGGAGTTTGGGTGAATTTTCGGAAGCCTCCCGATGAAATCGGGAGGGTTGACATCTGTGCATCCATGCCACACCACTTATATGGGAGATTGGGTTGCAGGAGTTAAAATCCAGTAAACTACTGGTGTGGGTTGGTTTCCTGTAAACTGAAGTTTTTACGGAGCCGTCAGGCTTAGAGTGAAACTCCACATCCAAAAAGGCCAGTTTGCTTTCTTTTTCAATTTTGATTGTGAAGTTAATGCTGGGGAATACCCGGCCAAGTAGTCCCAGTAGGTGGTCCACCATGTTTGTATGCACAATGGTGAAGGTGTCATCCACATTCCTGTTCCAGTTCCGTGGGAGCAAATTCTCATGAGACTGAAATATATTTTGTTTGAATTCCTCCATCACCAAATTAGCCACAACAGTAGAGACCGGTGACCTATAGCTGTGCCAAATATTTGCCGGTAGTGTGCACCATCATAGATGAAGGTCGTGCTGTTCAGAGATCTCCAGCAGGCGAGCAACATCCTCAGGTGTTGGTTGTTCTGACCAGCTATTTTCCAACCGGTCGAGTGCGAGGCTCACCGCTAGATTGACTGGGATATTGGTGAAAAGTGAAACCACATCAAAGACACCATCGTCTCATTATCTTGGATTCTTAACTCTCATCCTTTCAACAAATTCACCACTATTCTTAACCATTTTATCAGTCTTTCCGACAAGTCTGCCAATGATGCGTGCTCAGAAGCCAAACAATCGGTAAGATGGTGCATTAACAAAGGACAAGATGCGTCTCAGAGGGGATACCGTCTTCGTGAATCTTAGGAAGACCATACAGTCTGGGTGCTGAACCATTACTGCAGTAAAGCCAATTGTGGTCCTGGTTGCCCAGCCTGGCTGCTCGTTTTCGCATGAACAATCGTCAAGGACTGTTGCTTTGGATTTGGGTCATCAGGTAATTTTTGATAAGTTTTACCACCCACCAATCATGATATTTTACCTTGGTACGACTCCTTGTCAATTACTGCCACTGCCCTGCCCTTTTCTGCTGGTACAAATATCAAATCTTTCCGGTTTCTAAGACTTTTAATAGCCTTCAGCCTGCAATATGGCCACAAGTTTGACTTTGATGGGACCTGTGTCCTCGCCATGACGTCCAACAAACAACACAGTTCGATTTTGGAAACATAGCATGTGAAGAGCTGGAAGGGTGGTCTAACTGATGAGATGGTGGACATACCTACAAAATGCATACCTCTGATGCAAACGGCAAAAACTGGATGGTGCAAACAGCTGAATAAGGTGAGCAACAAACACTTAATCAATCCCAAACACCACGTTCACAGGTGTACAACACCCAAAGTGAGCCCCAACACTCACACAACCACCTCATCATATTCAACCCGGACAGGCAACCATCTGTGTTCATGCCCCAGAAACACAAAAAACAACAAGCGCACACACAAACACCTTCAGATCACGGGTAAGTTAAATAAATAAATACATAAATAAAAAAAGAG
Organism: Eptatretus burgeri; assembly: GCF_056783735.1. NCBI lineage: Eukaryota > Metazoa > Chordata > Myxini > Myxiniformes > Myxinidae > Eptatretus > Eptatretus burgeri. The sequence continues at coordinate 34,423,939 of NC_140965.1, forward strand.
CAGAGCACCCCATCAACCCTATTTGATGTATATTTTGCCTGAGGTTTGCAAAATAAAATTAACCATTTGACCTCGGGCACCAGCACATGTCCGACAATGTGCGTTCGTATCAAAATAAAAACCGGACACGTGCCGAGGCTTGGGGTCTATTGGCCTGAGGAAGCCGGCTGTGAAGCTGGTGAAACATCACCCAAAACTGGGTCTGCTATTGCTTATTGCTCAAATTAGCGGAGTAGATCTAGTTTTACTTTTGATTGGAAGTGCCTTCTTTAAAAATGTCATCCAACCACCCCAATCTTTACATATACAAAACTAACTGCACCCATTTTACTATCAGGTATCACTTTATAAAAAGCATTTTTGGAGATGTATTGCAAAATTTAAGGTTGACAAGCTGAGGAGACATACTGAAGAAGAGCTTTGGTTTTGCGAGTAGGATCATCAGGACGGAAGTTCTTGAACTCTTCCACTTCTTTCTCCAATAATAGACTTTGGCTTTGCAGTTTGTTCCGGAGCGTTGGCAGTGTATCGCGGATATGGTTTGTCAGTTGCTAAAGAGAATCAAAACAATTAAAAAAAAATAGATTACAAACAAAACAGCATGTCACTTTCATATCATCATCATTCAAACACAATGCAATTCAAAAACTATCCTAACTAGAACAGTACTCTGTAGAGTGCATACCTCCACCAAGCTGAACAGTTCACATTTTGAATCCCACTGAAAGGCTGGATCTGGATCCCGACCTCAACCAAAATCTAATCTATTCTTCCTTGTCACACACCCAAACTGTTCAAGTTTTGTCTGGATCCATTCATAACTTCGAGATATCATGCCATCTATAGTGTTGATCCTATTTCTCAATGGTGAAGAATCACTTTAAAATTTTCATGGAATTTCAATATTACTCAACGTTATCCTGCACTACCTTTGTAGCTGCTCTGAAATCAAATTTAGCAATGCTGATGCTGCAAAAGGAATAAATAAATTTAAATAAAACAAGTAACAATTCTGCAATAATTTACAGTAACTTCCTCTCCAGCTCAGGTCACACAGTAGACAATTGTTTTATAAAGACATACTCTGTCCAAAAAGCAATAACTGGAAAGAAACAACCATTCATTTTACAAGACTCAATCCCACCTGATTTAAAGCTTTTTGAAGGAATGGAGTGCCCATGCGATCAGCAAGGTGTCGGTATGCTGGATGAGACAAGAAAAATTTCCGCTCTGCTGACAGGGCTGCAGTGATGTCTTTCTGTCCGTCAATGTCCTTTTGACTGCGATTTACCACACCAATGTAACCTGGAAAAGTGTAAAATGGCTAGGACAAAATTTCACAGCCAATCAAACAGCTCTAATGAAATGGAAGGTATATATTCATGCAATAATACAATGGCTGAAGTTATCCACCCTAAAGGATTAGAAGGTGCTGACATTTCTAGATTTCAATTCATTGGAGCAAACAGATAAACTATTCATCATTTTGCTCTAGTAATGGATAGAGCCTGAAACATCAGCACCTTGTAATCCTTCATGACAGATAATGCCGACTTTAATTATTATTTAATTTATTATCTTGTGCCACCAACACAGAACACTAGTTTTTTGCTGGAATTAGCAACTGTGTGTGTGTGTGTATATATATATATATATATATATATATATATATATATATATATATATATATATATATATATATATATATATATATATATATATATATATATATACACATACATACATCATTGGGACCATACTCTGTGCATTGTTGGTGCTGCCAAAAGCAGTCTCCTTGGCTATTGGGTAAAATCCTGGACGGATCACCACTCTGACACAGAATACCAGCATGATGGCACTCATTTTGCCGACCTCAGAAGGAAGACAGGCAGAGTCAACCCCACTGTTGAATATTAATTCAACAACCAAGGAGCCCACCACCCTAACAATTAAGCCAACACCAGGTATGTGTGTGTGTGTGTGTGTGTGTGTGTGTGTGTGTGTGTGTGTGTGTGTGTGTGTGTGTGTGTGTGTGTGTGTGTGTGTGTGTGTGTGTGTGTGTGTGTGTGTATATATATATATTTATATATATATATATATATATATATATATATATATATATATATATATATATATATATATATATATATATATATATATATATATATATATATATATATATATATATATATATATATATATACATACATACATACATATATACATACATATATACACACACACGTAACTGCACCAATCTTGCAGCTATCACTTTCGTAAATAAGTCTTCATATTTCTAATCAGTTTTAAAATCAATGATGCTATGTTAACTCGAATCGATTACCCTAAACAATTTGGTTTTCCTGAAAGAAAAACAAAATGCATTTATGGCCTTGAAATGAGAAAATGCATTACCAAAACAATTTTCAATCACACCCAATTCTAACAAAAAAGTGGTTTCAAAAATTGAGGTTGAGAAATTCATTGGGGTAGTCAACAAATTAAAACAATGTCTATAATTGCAAAAATCAGCTCAAATAGCAAATACAAGGGCCATTCTTGGATACTTATTACCTTCGCAAACTTTGTTGCGAAGGTTATGTTTTGATTGCTGTGTATTTATTTATTTATGAAAATGTGTGTTTGTTTGTTATTTGCATAACTCCAAAAGTATTGAACTGAATCGCAGAAAATTTGGTGGGATGATTGGTTATTATCCGAGGACCATTTGATTAGATTTTGGGAGCGATCGGGTCAAAGGTCAAGGTCAAGGTCATGAAAAGGTCAAAATCGTCTTTTTACCATAGCGCAGTCAATTTGTATCCAATTTGCATGCAACTAATGCCAAAATGTTCAGAATTCAATGCCCCATCTTGTGATATGTGACATAACACAATGACGTAATAACCCTTATTAGCGGTTGGGAGTCAAAGGTCAGGGGGGGGGTCACGACATTGCAAAATGTGCGGTTTTAATCATAACACGGTCAATTCTTATCCGATTTGCATGAAACCAACACCAAAATGTTGACTGTTCTGTTCCCCACACTCTAATACCAATTACAAAATTAAGAGTACAAATGTCAAGGTTGAGGTCATGAAAAGGTCAAAATCGTCATTTTGCTATAGTGCGGTCAATTTTTATCCAATTTGCGTGCAACCAATGCCAAAATGTTGTGAATTCAATGCCCAATCTTGTGATATACGATATGACACAATGACGTCATTACCTTTGTTAGCGGTTTGGGTCAAAGGTCAGGGGGGGTCAACGACCTTTATTAACATAACACGGTCAATTCTTATACAATTTGCATGTAAGTAGATTCAAAAAGTTTAGAATTCAATTCCCTATCCTGTGATGTGTAATATTTGATTTCTTATAATGTGACCAGTTGTCATCAGATTGACTTGACACCGACACCCAAAAAGGTCAGGGAGTTCATACAGAAATTGTACAATGTACGTGAATCAGTGTCAAACAGCAGGAAATTTAATGTTTTTAAGCCATCATAACACATATGGGATGGCAGATGTGGTATGGGATTAAATACCCTCACAATCAACGGTTTCTGGGGGGGGGCGTGGGGGGTGGCAAAATGTAGCGTTGGCGAAGGTATGCGCTCTACTGAGTGCCCGTTATAGTTTCAATTAAGAGTTTCATTCAAATGCAACAAAAGCAAAAGGGAGCTGATCCAAGGTGTTTGGAAATGAAAACACACAAGTGGTAACATCCAAAATGACACATCATACTGAAATACGCAATTTGGTGTCTGTCTGACAATGAGATACAATGAGATCAGCAGATACATTCGGTCTGACAATGAGATCGCCAGATACATTCGGTCATTACTGATCCGATCTCAACCAAACTTTTCATGGGAACCAGGAGTAAAACGACAGAGGTTTTCTGCCTTGGATAAATGCCATTTTAAGGTGTTTATCATGGGGCACACCTACTGGAAGTATTGTTACGACTTTGGAAGTTTACTACACACAACATACAGGCCTATAGATCAGTTATATCGGTTAGTAAGTGTCGCCAGTTAGGGTCCCGTCCCTTGTCTAATGGGTAATTAAATGTTCATGTGCTGTGGAGTTATTTTGACAGTTTGGGTTTTTCTTTTACATTTTTCCACCAACATGAACTACAGCAACAGCTGCGGACCACTCCAGCTCCAAATAAAACGACGAGAAACCCTCTGCTCCCGGCATTCTCCGCGCGCTCACTAGGGGAAGGGTTATGCCACCACCCACAGATTCACTTGGCGGGGCACCAAGTAGAGGAAAGGTCGAGCCGCACCCGACACACCCTCTACTCCCGGCATTCTCCGTGGGCTCACTAGGGGAAGGGTCATGCCCCCACCCACCGATTCACTTGGCAGAGCGCCATGTCGGGAAAAGGTCAAGCCGCGCCCAATAATGAATTACGCCTGAGGAGCCCTGCCCGAGAATGATCCAGCCTGAGAACAAATCACGCCTGAGCGAGCCACGCCTGAGTGAGCCACGCCTGCGAACGAATCATGCCTGAGCGAGCGTGCCAGAGAGGATAACCAGAGAGTTGGTGTCAAAGCCACCCAATGCTCGCCTGCTTATACATTTATCGTTTTTAAGATGAGTCTAATAATATTTTTTTATAAAGCATTGCAGTGAAGTCTGATCCAAATAATTTTAAAGCAATATATGTATTTGTAATCAGTAAAAAAGTAGTGTGGTAAATAAAAACATTAGAAAGGAAATAACTTGCACAAAAACTTTAACATTTTCACGCTCACGCTGATGCTCATGCCGGGGGTATCGCTATAGCTCTCTGTTCTTCGAAAAGGTGAGCTAAAAAGGAACAGAGAATCCTCGCGGAGAGCGTCTTCGAGCGTTTTCTTCCTCCTCCTCCTGCGAGAGCGTCTTCTTCTTCCTCCTCCTCCTCCTCCTCCTCCTCCTCCCGATGATCAAGAGCTTGGGCTTCAGAGACAACATCGACCACCGGAGCTGCAAGGGTGTGCGCCATCTCTCGGAGGGATACGGAGGCGAGGTTTTAACGGCCAGGACGAGCAGAGGCTGATCGCGGCTCGCCGGTGTCTGGGATCGGCTCACCTCGACGCAAAGACCACCCGAGGTGGACAGATCCGAGGCAGAATCTGGTCTTCAGCTCGTCCTTTCCATCCGGGCTGGAGGCCTTAATAAAGACCATTTTGGTCTGATTCTTTTGGGGTGTGCGTATGTGTGTTTGCGGTGCCAGTCTGCTAAGTAATGCATTGTTAAGTGCCTTGCTGTAAATATGTGCTTATTAATACTCAGATAACTCTGCTCTTTTGTGTTCTCCTACCTGCCAATTGTTAAATAAACACCCCCATTTGTGAAATGTATCCGCTCGTTCGTGTCCTTTCCTCCATTGGCTTAGCATGCTGCGTGTTGGACAATTAGCAAGGCTGTTGCCGCTGTAATGGGACAATTGGCCCGACGGATCTCGGCGATCAACCGCTCGGGTCGCACACGGTTCGAGTACGCTAAGCGGCTCATTCCGTATGGGTGCCGTCGAGGGTGTGGAGACTCGGTAAATCGCCACGTGGAAATCTGGGTATTTTGAAAATTGACAAATAACCCTGTACCACGTGGCAGAAATATTGACGCTTCACGGTCCGATAAGGGACCCTTACTTTTTCGGAGTTTTCCGAAAAGGTACGATCTAAATTCCGGGCGATCGGTCGAGCTGACTCTACTGCTCCATCTGGTGGTCGTGCTCGTCGCCGATACCCGGCCCCGCAACAGTATCAATTATCACCACAAAACTATTCAATCAATTCTGTCCAACTTGTTGTGGGGATGTGTTTTGGGTTAAAGGGAGTAAGGTAGTGTAGATCTTTCATTATTAAATGTGTAGCTTTGGAGTGTGGTATTTGTGCACTATGATTCCAATGTGTCGAAGCATGGAGAGACAGATCTTAATCGGACCCTTCAATCCTCTGTTAAATTGTACACGGTCTCAAGGCTGCAAAAGTTGGAAATTAGCATCACAGCAGGATGGGGAAAAAGCTGCTAAGGACGTGGAAAAACCATCGATTGTTGAGCATGCACTGGAGCAGTTATGGAGTGATGAAGAGATCGGAGACGGAGATAAAGGGCTTACCGTTGGCAGCTGATAAAAGTGATTCAAAGATTGAGATAAAGCACCAATTCTGGACAGATAAAAGCGCGAAAGGATCGGCAGATAAGCAGCTGGAGAACGTCATGGACACAGATTAAATTGCTCCCTGGAGTCTTAAGCGAGGACTTCTGTGTTCACCTCGGTGCTTTAGGATGTGCTGAGCTTGCAGAGAGAGCTGCTGATATGCACCTCGCCGAACAAGCTGTGTTCCTGGTTCCTTCCTGATCTATGTGCAGAACAAGCAGTCACCTCCTATCGGGACTGGAACCAAACTGCGTCCAGACACTTTAGCAGGCTCCACCCCTGGATTTGCCAATCGTCTTTGCTTGTCAACTTCCGCAGTGTGTCATGATGTTTGGCGAGTGGACGGATACGGTACATGGTTAAGCCGAACAGATTATCATGGGTGCGGGAGAATCACAACTGTATCTGCATTTGATAGTTCGAGTACAGTACTGTACATCGGTTTTGTAATTGTTGATACTTGTTTATCTCTCCTCCAATCTCCCCTCCCCCATTTATTAAATGTGATTACTTTTAATTAACTTGTGTTGACTGGTTCACGGTTCATCATTTGGTTATAATCCCAGCGTGGCTAAGAAGCACGATTGTGGGAAATTGGTGTCATTACCTCATATTCAGTATGTTTTATAAAACTACTGCCAGATCATCAAAGCCACTGCTCGGGTTTCCAACCTGTTTTGATCGGGCGATCCGGACAGAGCATGAGAGTCTCATTAGAGCTCTCTGTAAGCTGAAAACAGAAGTAGAGATAAATTTGGCTTTCTCTGCGGACAGCGTATGGTCTCTCTCAATGATCCATCACTAAATTGGTGATCTGTGGGTGGAGGATTTGACCTCGACTCCACCCCCGGTCAACTGTAACATTGGTTTGTCAGGATTGCGATTGGGACACTGGTCCAAATTCAAGGAACGTAACAGTATTATTACCTTTTAAAACAGTCACGACTGTTGCTCAAACCCAAACTGAAAGAAATTTGGAGGAAATGCAATGTTCTTGAGACATTCTTTGCTTATCGCATCCCCCACAGACTAAGGGACCCGAGCTGTCTGGACTTGCTAAGCCTCAGGGTAGGCCGAAATGATATTTAGCTAATAAAGGTGCTTCAATGAGTGCGCATGAATGATGTATCCCATTGCCTGTCTAATTAGCATTGTTTAATTAGCATGTTGCACTTCAAACGTACTGCAGGTCTGAGGTTCAATAATGGGAGGTAATATGAAGTGAAACACACAAAATGAAAAATAAAATAAAAATAAATTTTAAAGAAAGGATATTTTATAACACGTACTTGGTGTTGCTGTTATTTGTGTGTTCCGTCAGTGTACTATTATATATTGTTTTGAGAAGTATTACTATGTTTAACTTTGTGTGTTCCTTCCGTGTCAGTCAAGCTATATTCTAAGGGGTTCCTGATGCCGTAGAATAATAAAAATGGAACCACGAGAAGCACTACATTAAGTTACAAGTTCCAGTTCTTCCTCTTCCCTCTCAGAAAGACGTGCTTTATAACAGGATTTTTAAAATAATTAAACAAATTTTTGTTTGAAGTAAATCAATTCTTTCCAGCTCAATAAATCAGTCATTAGCTTTCCAACACCATCACTTTTTAAAAAATATTTGACAATAATAACAAGATCCCGTTAGAATAAAGAGTGACGGACGGACGCTGCTCCTTTTAGTAATAGATAATGCAACCTTGGCAAAACAAATTACACAATACTAGTGTCCAGAACTTTCAAAAAATAAATCCAAAAACAGCAGCACAAGCCAAACCGACAACAATCAAGGGACACACCGCGACGAAGTGGAAGCAGTTTGTTCTCCAAGATGTCTTTTGCATCTGTTCCATCATCCATCAAATCAAGTTTTGTGATCACACCAATAGTGCGCAGACCTAAGGGAGTAAAAGTTAGAAAACAAACCCAATAATAAGGAATACAAGGACAGTCTGCGAGAAAAATACAAAGAGGAACGTGAAATCACAAAAGACATAATTCGAGTACAGAAGCAGACCATCTCGATAAAATGTTCAAAAAAGGATTTGGGGAGGATTCTCTTCTTCCCACCAATTTTATGCATGGAACATAAACACCATGTGAACAAAAGCATTGTGGCAGTAAATGGAAATTCTAAATAAATAAAAAAACTCCAGACACACATATGCATATTCTTCCCCACAATGCAAAGCAGTGCGTTATTGATAAAGGTGTCTTATTGCAACAGTTCAGACAACATTACACTTCTGGTTTTGATGCAAAACTATAGACATGGCTTTTATGTCTCCCAGCAAGACAATTCACAAGAACTCCCCACCCCCCTCCAACCCCCCTTGTGTATTTGAGTCGATTTAAATATTTCCATGTGTGTACTTCATACATGCGTGTGCATCTGCAATTTATAACAGAAATAGACCATGAGGTTTCTACTTTTGTGTCGAATAATAAGGAATACAAGGACACAGACTGCGAGACTATGCTTCAGTCGAGAAGCAGCCCTTCCTTGGCAACTTTGTAATTGGTCTACCCCACCTCACCCCCAAGAGTCCCATGGATTCCACTTCTTCTTTCGCACCTCCTATTTATTATTATTATCGTTTTACTCCTCAAAACAGCTATCCCATCCTGCCATGGGAGCAAACACTTGCCCTGAGGGATGCAGAAGGGTACAGAGCCATGGACTGTTTTTTTCCTGGGTGAACCATGCTTCGGTTGACCTCTTTAAAAGCCAAAAGGTGGAAGTGCTGGCCATGAACCGCAGTTTATTATTTATATACATAGTCAAAGTTCATGGAAGAACTAGAGCAGAATGGAATTGAACAAAGTGGAAAGGGAGAAACATCAAATGCAAAAGAGAACTGAGAGTGAGTGAGATAAAGGGGAGGGGGAGAATACCACACGAGGGAGAACAAGCTGCACACAAACTGAATGAAACACAGCAGGAAAACGAAGGGAAAGCACGGAAGAAACGGAAAAGGAACAAACCACCCGACAACTAACAAACGAAAAAAAAATGTTTTCTATAACCTTGAAAAAGGGAGTGCTTATGAATGGGGTCATTTGATGTAGAATATATCATGTGTATGGATGGAGGATGACCTAAAGTGGTGGATAACAGCTGTTTTGAAGCTCTGGAAAGAATGAGACTGGACAGGGGAAGTTGGTTCCACAGGTGAGAGAAAAGAACAAATGAGTGGAGGTGAGCAGTGAGCATGTATTTTGGGAGTTTAACAAGGTTACTGGCAGATTATGTGCACACTGCAGAAACCTGGGAGGGACAGAGCCAAGAGGGGACAGAGGGTGCAAGAGAAAAAACAAAGGAGGCAATATAATAGAGGCCACCAACCTGTATTTGATGTGGAAGTAATAGGCCTAGACCTTCAGCTTTGTCGTGGGAGATCCCAATAATTTTTAGGGACTTGCTTTCCAAGGAATAAAGAAGGCAAGGTGCAACGCAAAGGTGCCAGCCCAAAGGGGAGAGCAGTATTCCATCAAGCTGTGAATGAAGGCCTTGTTGGTTGTAAAAAGTTCATATTGGCCAAGGCCCACTTGCAAGGACGTCAAAACAAACAGTTTGTGAGTTCTGAAGTGACAGTACCACAGTGGGGAAAATTGGAAAGTAGGCATAGGAGAAGGGTTAGAAAAGTTCCACGGTTGATAGAGAATAAATCAGTGGTGCCAAGTGAACACACCAACCTGTTGAGTGGCACACCTGCTTTCTAGCTCAGCCACATGGGTTCCCTCCAGCCTAGATGCAGGAGGCAGTTCCATTTTTCCACCAGCACAGAGTCTTTCTTTCCTATTTATTTATTCACTCTGTATGAATTTGCTTAGTCTTAATTTTCACTTAAATTTGAAGCAAAAATTTGGCTCAGTTCACGAGTCATATTTTTGCCGTCTTCTTGGTGAGAAAGTTTACCGAGGAAGTGACTGCTGATTCATGAGCAAACACAGAGGCCACATGAGCTTGACGACTCAAATTCATCAAAACAGGCTATTTGGGTTTTCTTGGAGCGACACCACCCAGACAGGTTACATAGCCCAAAACATCAAATAGCAAAAGGCTTTCTACAAAGACTACAGCAAAACCCATAATTGAAAGAATACCTTGATGTAACAATGAATTCATTCTTAAAATAAATAAATAAATTTTTGAAAAAGAAAAGAAAAAAAAAACCTCTTACCTTGAGGATCCACCTCCTTGGCGATCTTAAGTGCATCAGAATTAGCAAGGTCAGCATTGGCAGGTGTTACAGCAAGGATGAGACAATTGTCCTTGGTGACAAACTGGAGTACCATCTCACGGATCTGATACTCAATGTCATGAGGTTGATCTCCAACTGGAACTTTCGTCATTCCCGGCAGGTCCACCAACGTGAGGTTGAGCACTGGAGTGAAGAATGGTCATAATTTGATGTTTCATTTTAGTTTTAAATGGTTCAAGACATTAGCAAAGAACACCTTTTATACCAGTAATAAGGTAGGATTACCTAGGAACCTTCTTAGTAGTTGATTTATATGATAACGAGAAAATAATCCATCCTTAAAGAAGGGCTATTTCACCTACTTCAATGATGTCCATGGTTTTCAGAAGGAGAATTGGCACATAATACTGGCTCTCAGCAGGTGATGCAATGTGATGCACATTCACCTCGAAAGAATTGGGGACCTCCCCACCTCACCCCAAACCATGGGGGCAACAATTATTTTTTTTAACTAACTAAAACATTCTCGGTCACATCAATCATCAGTATTCAACTCATTCAACCCAACAACTCAGGAGTGAATAAGAGTCAAACAAAGAAAACAAAACAAAAAAGCTAGAAAAAATGTCAAAAAGCAAAGCCCATCCTTGGCTGCTTTGTACTCAAACTAAACTTGACTAAAACAACATCTAAATAAATTGTATTTCTTATTAGTGTTCTCCATATTCTCATAATAAAGTTTTTTTGAAAATTTGATGTTAAAAGCTCAAATGTAAAAAAAAAACAAACAAAAGTTATGACCTGGGCACAAACACTAAAGTTCAATGGTAAATAAAATAAAATAACATAAAAAAAACAAACAAACAAAAAAACAGCTGTCTCGAGCAGTGGTGGACAGGCTGATGCAACCTATTTGTACTTAATGCAACTTTGCCATTTGACTCAATTATTAGTCTTTACCATATCTTATTCTTACAACAATGGAGCAAACATGGATGGCACCAAAGCTCCAAAATTAGAATGTGGTGGAAACAGTGCCACCTTTGGTGGGAGCCGGTTTTACAAATCATCTTTCTCGATCATGATACGGAGTAAGATATGTTGTGATCAATAAAATTTCTTTGAAGAAGACAAAGGTGCATTTCCAAGAGTGTGCCACAGCACATTTACCACCATAGGTGGGTTGAGAAGGGTACTCTATAGTGCTGCTAATTGTCATAAAAATTGAAGTCAAAAGCTCAAATGGTAAATAAAATAAGATGTGCATGCACACACGCCATTGCAAAACCCCGTCCCCACTGTGCAGGGGAACGGGTTAACAAAACAACTTATAGAATGATGTATTCTATGATAGGACATCACATAGTACTACATGCTTCATTGCTGTATTTTGACGCTTCGACTCTGGGTCATGACGACTGTCACTTTCAATGTAATGCAATATATTATATTATATTATATATATTATTTCTCATCTCATTGCAAAAATGTCATACCAATTTGTCTTTGTCAGAGACAATATTTCAAACCACATTAAATCATTGTGTGCTCATCAATCCCCGAGATGCTGTCTCTGTCAGAACAAAATAATAGCACATTGGCAATATGTTAAAAATAAACTACTAACATCAAATTATGTGACATCTGCTGCCATAGCATGGTTCACTACAGAACTGCAGCTAGTCTCGCATTCAAATATATCATCTTTCAACAACAAAGACAATAATTAAAAAAAAACATTTTTAATCTTAAGATTCTACATCAGGTACAGTGGTGGCCATGAAGCCAAGGGCTTCAGCATGGTCGACACCACAGCTAACTTCGAAGCTGCAGGCTTCACAGGCCCGTCGCCAGGGCTCAGTATTAAGGGGGATGGGGCACAATTATAATATTTAATTTTTTGATAACCCGGTATGCTATTGTATTCATGCAGCATTGACGCATCTATACTGAGGTTGCCGTCGCATACTAGCCAAATTGATCTCAGCTGGATTTAATATGTTCCGATGTTTTTGGCCTAAAATTATTCGAATGCAGGAGAGCTGCAACAAACTGGCACATTCACAATGCAGATATTCAACGATTAAACAATTGGCATCAATTCAGGTGCACTTGTACACAAGGTGTTGTCAAGAATTGGCATTAGAAAATTAATATACCAGAAATACAATGACTAAACGGGGGAGGTTGGCACCAGAATCAGTGCACTTTCAAATAAGATACAGTAGGCTATGACGTGCGATCATCATATTAAACTATCAACAGCAAATACGACCGGCCTGAAGATACCACAAAGTCCACATTTAAAGCAGTCAATTACACAGAGGTAAGGTTATGCACAAAGCACGAGATATGGGATATGCAAAGCACCAAACACAACATTTAACTTAAACATCAGAAGTACAAAGCAGCCGACCACGGCGGGTGCTGACCACAACCACAACCACAACCGCAACCTTTTTCCTTTTCTTAGCCATTTTCGTATATCCATGTCTTTTTCTACTGCTGCTAGCTAGCGCTCTCCGTGACTCGTGTCACTAATCTCACGACTCGCGAGATTTGACGGTTGACGGTTTTATTTATTAAATGATGCATGCACCAAAAACAGGTTTTATCTGCATAATTTCAAATGCAAGCACGATTGCAAACACACATATTTTTTTCATTTTTATTAGAAAATTACTTTTTTAACATGGAGGGTTGTGAAGGTCACATGGTGCACTTCATCTTTAATTATGTAAATTTATGTCTTTTCCTTATTCATATTATTACTATATTACATTTATACCTAACATACAACCAATCAGGTAATCTGCTTAATAGGGCCTCCATATCGAAGACGCTGATTGGCTATTCCTTAAAACTAAATGATCCACGGTATATATAACCACCCACAGCATCGACATTCGACATGATGTCTGGCGGCTGTCTGTCGTCTTGGCTGCTGGCGTTGATGCTTGTGTTATTATCTTTTATCTTGTGGGGTTGGACTGTATTGTCTTGCCAATTGCTTTTGGAGATGCGCTGGCAAGCACACACTTATCTCTTGACTGTTATTCAAAGAAGGATATTATTAAAGGACAGTTTATCCAAGAAGGCCTTATTATTCACCACGTTGAACATCTGGAATAAGGGGTTTAGTTCACACAGGTGAACTCTTAAACAGCAAGGAGTTCACAGTGGGCGCTCATCCTAAAACGCCAAGTTGTTCAAAGGGTGCAACAGGGCATAAATGGGTGGCGTACAAGTGGGGGGCACCAGATGCGCCATGGGGGGGGATTTCACCCAAATGCCCCCACCCCCTTGCGACGGGCCTGAGGCTTCATCATGGTTGGTAATAACTTTATTGGTTGTGCCGTTTTTGGGTGATCGTAATCAACCTGAAAAGAGAGACACAACCACCGAAGTATCATAATAAAACAAAAATACACTTCTGATGCTTTCAGAATGACTCGCTGGTGAAAGCAGAGCAGAAAAGGATGCATGTACAGGGCGTTTCAAAAAAAGTGGACTACTTAAGCAGCCTGATATTCTGTTGTTTCTAATGCATAACCTTATCTCTTGCAGGTTATGGTGGTGGTGGTATGCCATTTATAACAAGTAGTCAGGAGGACACTACATCAACTATAGTGTTCACAGTGGAACAAAATATGAAAATCGCGACTGTGGTTTGAGACAAAATCCTACGTGCAGGTGCACCCCCGATACTGTCAGTATTACAATGTTCACACCCATAACAGACTTTCCAATGGGAGCATTCAGCGGTTTGTGGAGCACTTCCAAACACATGGAACCGTGAAAAATAAAAATAAAGGCAACAGTGGCCACCCACCAAGTGTTATCAAGGACCAAGGGAACATTGATATTGTGAGAGATTCTGCGATCGAAAGTCTGAAGAAATCCCACCGTCAGTGTTCCCGAGAACTGGCAATCTCAGCCTCATCTGTGTGGCGCATTCTTACTTCTGAATTCAAACTCTACCCCTACTTCATATCTGTAAAGCATAAACTAACTCTGAATAACATGGCAAACCGAATAACAATGCGTGATTGGTTCAGTGACCGAATGGAAAGGTACCAAATTGGAACAAATCCTTGTGGTTCAGTGATGAAGCACACTTCCATTTGAATAGGGTTATCAACAATCACAACAACATCTTCTGGGGTGTTGAGCCTCCTAAGGAGGTGTCTGAGATGTCTCTCAAGGGCCAATTGCTTCTGTGCATTGAATGCTTGATGGGGTATGTTGGGACCTTATTGGTTCGAGAACGCCAATGGTAAGATGATAACATACGTATATATTTTTTGTATGCCTTGTTGAGGCTCGTATGAGAGCTAACACACAACGCACAGCAAGGGGAGCATGAGAAGATGGGTGGGAGTGGGAAGGACAAAACAGTGGGGAACAGACACCAGGAGATCTATGGAAGGGAGAGGGATGGGGCAGAGAACATGGGGTATACAAAATGGACACCACAGGGACCTTCAGGAAGGAAAGCAGGGAATTTGAAGGAGGTAGGTTTGGGGTTGATTAATGGGGGTAGAAAAGATCGAGGATTTGGATGGGGGACAACAAGAGGTGGTGGTGAACAGCTGTTTTGAAGGCCTGGAGAGAAGGATGGGATTGAACAGAGTGAGGGAGTTTATTTAAAAGGCAGGAAAAAAAAAAGAGGAATGAAATGGTAAAGGTGAGCAGTGATTCGTGATTTTGGTAGTTTCACCAGAAGGGGGTTGCTGGCGGAATTGAGCACCCTGTGGAAATATGGTGGGGACAAATCGCAGAGAGAGCAGGCGGGGCGAGACCGGAGAGGAGATGGTAGAAGACAGAAAGACCACCGACCTGCCTGCGGTGAGAGAGTGAGAGGCTCAAAGACAGCCTCTTCACGGGAGATGCCAATGATCCGAAATGCCTTGGTTTTGATGGCGTGAAGCCAAGAAAGGTGGGAGGCAGGAGCACCAGCCCAGAGCGGAGAGCAGTACTCCATCAGGCCGTGGACGAAAGCTTTGTATGTAGTCAGGAGCTCAGGTGGTCTGAGGAAGGACTTTGCACGACGGAGGATTCCCAGTTAAGGAGCTGTCACACCTTGACGATTTAGCCAGCAATGGCAACGTATAAAAATGTATGTAAAACGTTGGCGTACGCTGAAATTTTGATGTTTTTTTAAAAAAGTTTTGGTCGTATTCACAACGTGTTGGTCGTATGACTAACATATTAGTAACGGGCACAGAACGTTTCGTTGTCCTATAGATAACTTATACCAACGAATGCTTACTCTGTTGTCGGCGTTCACAACCTATGCCCAACGAAAGTTTAACTTAGGCATAGTGTGCTGCATGTATCGCCAACGAACTCGTGGCGTAGCCTGTTAAAAACCTGCCGCACGCTGATTTAAATCATAACCGCCTGAGAATTGAAAGTGTCAACCATGCAGTCACACCTTGACGATTTAGCCAGCGTATGCAGACATGAAAAATTTGCCGAACATGTTATGCGCAAGTTGTGTATACGTTAAGAGCACGCTGAAAAACGATGAAGTATGCTGTCATATTTCGTGGTACGTCTTGTACGTCGTGAAATTTCAAGCATGCTGAAAATTTTACGACGTACTCGCCATATGGCTCACACGTTCCGCTACGCTGGGAATAAATTGTAGGCACAAGTTCCTTGCAAGTTACTCATAAGTCGAAACACGTCAAGGTAATGTTTAGCATACCCGAAACTTATTTTCTCCATCAAGGCACATTTTCTTTTTTTCTCCTTGGCTCCGTGAAGGCATGTGACGAAATATCTGAAGTTGTTGTTGTTTTTTTATTTGTTTTAGTCCATCCCGAATTTTAAAATATATTCGGACATTTGCTTTTAAGTTTCGACGTCGACGTGACAATATCCTTTAACAAAAAATATTCAGAGGAGGAACTAAGAATTAGACATGAGCAAACTGAAGAGGCAAAAGTACGTGACGTAACGGCACGTGACAAAATATCGGAAGTTATTGTTGTTTTTTTATAAACGCTGCCAATACGCCATTATATGGTAACTGTAAATTAGAAACACGTTCAGTAAGTTCTGTGGTCGTCCGGAAGACGTCAATCAAATACGTCTACATGCGTTGGAGGTACGTTACACATAGGTTCAAAGCACGTCACTCACAGGCTAGAAATAAGTTTTGGGTATGCGAAGCATTACCTCGACGTATTTCGACTTATGAGTAACTTACAAGGAACATGCCTCGACGCGTGTCAACGATCGCATAACGTGCCTCGACGTGTGTCAACGATCGTGTAAAGTGCCTACAACACGTTACTCATAGGTTATAAATAAGTTTCGGGTACGCTAATCATTACCTCGACGCGTTTCGACTTATGAGTAACTTACAAGTAACGTGTGTCGACATGTCAACGATCGCATAACGTGCCTACAACTCATTGCCAGCGTAGCGGAACGTGCGAGTCATACGTCGTAAAATTTCAAGCATGCTAAAATTTGAGGACAACCGCAAAGTACAACGATGAAAGCCAGCGTACTACGATGCACGGCAGTGTTTTTCAGCGTGCTCTTAACGTATACAAAACTTACCCATAACGTATTTGCCGTGTGCCGGCGTTTTAGACAAACTTTTCATAAGTCGACATACGCTGGCTAAATCGTCAAGGAGTGACAGCGGCTTTAGCGACTGGCTTTGGAGGCCAGGTTGGAAATGTGGCTTTCCCAAGAAAGATCATGGCAGATAGTGAGACCCAGAAGTTTGAAAGAAAAGACTTCTTCCAGAGGATTGTTGAGAAAGTCGATGGGGGGGGTTTCCAAACTGTCCTTTAGGAGCTCAGCTGTTGAATTAATACCAGGTGGGGTTAACTTGGCCTGTCATCTTTCCGAGGTCGGCAAAATGAGTGCCAGCATACTGCTATACTGTGTCGGAGTGGCGACCCGTCCAGGATTGTGCCCAATAGCCAAGGAGACTGCTTGAGCAGCACCAACACTCTGCATAGAGTATTGCCCCAATCTCCTCCTCCTCCTTTCGGAGAGACAAAGTGAGAGTGTGAGTGGATCTTTTCGTCTATCTATAATTCCAGCAATCTCTGTGTGTGACCGCTGTTTCTCGACAGCCACTAGTCAGATCTAATTGAAACTTGCCAGGTATATTGCTGGGGACCTGAGTATGTGCCTTTTCAATGTTTGAGATTAATCGGACAAGTGGTTCCCAAGTTATGGCCATTTATTTACCAAACCAATGACAGGACACGTTGCTGCGTAGGCATGACCGTTGGGGAAGAGATCCTCAGCCGCGTCCCCCATTATGGGTTACAACGTATGGACTTCCGGATAGTGATGACTTACTGTATTCGAATAATTTCTCGATTTCTTATGCGCATTTATAAACACAATGGGGCCATTCCGTGCCAACTCACCTAAGGGTCCCCAGGTCACCTCCTCAGATTTTGCTGGAAAAATTATTAAATGTAGATCTATATGGCTCTACCCACCATGCAAAAGATTAGCTTTCAATTCCTCATCGTTTAAAAAATATCTATCTCTTGAGACCTTTGAAATTTGGCCCTTAAAATGCCAAATGTGAAAACGCATTTTTTTCCAACTTCAGTGGCTTATAATTTTATAATGAACTCCTCTAGAAAGCTAATATTGCAAATATTTACTAATTGGCATCCAAATTTTTCAATTATGGCATCAGATAGCTTCTGGGATGCATATTTCTCACTCTATAGGAAGCTAAAAATGGCTTTTTGGCCAAAACGAGCTAAAATAAGATGAAACTATAGGAGCCCTCCTGAAAATATGGAACTTAGAATTTTTTGCTCATAACACAGTGATTATCAGGTCATTATTTATCCATAGATACATTTTTGCTGGGATAATACAGTTAGGTGATGAATTATAAAAGTTTTAACATAAGCCCTTGCCTCCGAGGGCTCTAAAATGGACCAATTTTGTCCCCTGGTTTGACCATGTGGCTGGGGGTTTAGGATCTTCATTTTTTTTTCTAAAGATTGTCTCATATAAGATGTGTCTACTGACCGAATAATTTTATCTAACGCCCATGGCTCCATCGAAAAATAAATTTTTATTTACATGCACGTTTTTGATAATTACTCACTTTTCATATTCAGAAGTTTATAAATCTTAAATGGAACTATCCAGGAAAGAGTTACCGCAGAATTTTATAAACTGGTATACAAAATTTCAGATTGTGGCATCAGAATGTCTCTAGAAAGCAATACTCCTAGTTTAAGGAAGCCAAATATGGCAATTTGGCCCACTTGGTACAAAACAAGGTGAGCTTGCAGGGGTGCGCATGAGGCTAAATTATGCTTCTTATTAGACATTAGTGACAAGGATGCTATTTATTCATAAATACATGCTAATGATTGCTTTCGTAAGCGATTGCAAATTATATTTCGTAAGCGATTATAAATTAGAACAAATTTGATTAGTTGAGTAGCAGCTTTTTTATTTACAGATATACAGAGACAATGAATATTAGTAATTTTTATACCTTAGAAAACTCTTTAATGACCTTTCATGACATTCATTATCATGATTATGTAGCACTCAGAGGCACAGAATTTTACATCTTAGAAAACAGGTCTTGAACATGCTTAAAGTCATGCTATGACAGTTGGTACCGATGTCCACCAGATTTGTCAGGGGCCTCAACCACACAAAGAATGTCGAGTAATGGCACCCAGCATTGATCTTTCTTTTTTTTTTCTGGAGGCCATGAGAATGTGTTACCCCTTCCTTGCTTCATGAATTTCACAAACATCATTTTCATCATTATTTCTTGTGACAATGTTCCCAATGTACCATTTTCTGTCATAAACACAAGCAATATATTTCCGAGCCTGGTATACATCCAGTTCAGTTAGAGTTGGGACTAATAACTGGGACAGATGAGCTTGTGTGGTTTCCGGTCCTGTGCATACTGTTGATGATACAGCATCAGAAGAAACCCTTCTCATCTCCAGACGTGTTGAGGAGATTGGCAGGAAACTATGGTGTGACCATGTACCAGCAATGGTTGTTGCTGCTCTGAAGTGCTTCTCAAGGTCATACTCCATTGCATTTTGTTGGATTTCTTGTGATGTCACAAAGAAGAATATGATCATGATGTCGGCAAATACTGTCTTCTGAACTGAAAGCAATTCCTGATCTCCATGAAATCAATTCTTGTGACTTGTTCTCCAAAGCAGAAACTTGTTTTAGCCCAACCTTCCTTGTACAATAGGTATTGTGACACTCCTGGTTGAATTTGGTTCCAACATTGCATCTACTTGTCAAACTTGTGCCACTGGGCCCAGGTTTTTCTGCATCCATTTCCTTTGTTTCCTCCTTTCCTTTGTTCTCCAAACACAAACAGACAGACAGGTTGACTGTGCTGCTCCTAGTGTTGTGACAGACCATTACTCCATCTAGTGGTGTATGTCATAACTAATGACTTCAAATAGAGAACTGTAGGATATGTTTTTTAAATTAAAACCCAAGCATATGTTTGGATTATCATTACAATAATTTATTTTTGAATAAAAAAATGTACATATAATTATTAATTTATGAGAAGAATAATCTAAGTTGTTACATAACCTCAGTTAATGCCCCCTGCATATTCACCATTTTTCGTTAAAGTGGCTGTGGTGAATTGAGGTGAATTGAGGGACATGACGCGGGATCACATGTTGTGCGTCTCGCGTATAAGGGGAGGTCTCTGCGGCACGAGTGGTTGTCCCCGGGGCATTGCCATTTACATCGGCTGTTCACTTGATGCTCGTTAACTGAAGGTGCTCATTGACTGGTGAGAATGGAGATTATATCGAACTCCGTGCTTACGCGGATTTATTCTGCAATGATTAATCGCACATGTATACGTTACTGCTTATGTACTCCTAGCTGAACCTGTATTCCCCGGTGTGCCCGTAGAAGCGGCTCCAATCAAATGGAATAAAGCCTAAACTCTGAAGGTTCATCTCTCGCTCTTATTTCAATTTATTCCATTTGATTTTCTCGGCTCTCTCAACCAACGATGGACAAGATCTACAAACCAGAGAGGTTCGACGCAGACCCAAACGCGACTGACGCAGAAATGAAATGGTCGCATTGGTTCTGTTCCTTCTCACACTATCTGACCATCATCGAGGAAGGAGCCGACAAATTTGCCGCTCTCGTGAATCATGTCTCGCCCAGCGTGTACAGGCTCTTCTCGGAGTGCGACACTTACGAAGAAGCGATTGACGTGCTGCAGGCGATCTACGTGAAGCCCAAGAACGAGGTATACATACGACATCTTCTCAACACACGCAAGCAAGCAGCCGGGGAGACAATCGATCAGTTCCTGCAAGCTCTGAATCAGCTGGGAAAAGACGGCAGCTTCCGGGCCATAAGCGCCGAGGAACACCGAAAGGAAGCCACACGGGAGGCATTCATCCAAGGACTCAGATCAGCCCACATACGGCAACGCTTACTAGAGAAAGCGCAACCCACTCTTGACAAGGTAGTCGATCAGGCACGAGCGATGGATACGGCTCAGCAGCAATCTGAGTCATTTGGGACACCGATGCTGCTAATGAGCGCTGCTACGGTGGGAACTCAAGGAACCCCACTGGCACAGACACAGCCAGACATAGGGGATGGAGAAACACCCGAGGAGCCGGATACCCAGGCCACGTCAAACTCCTCAGCAACTGCTCCGGTTGGTAAATGCTTCTTTTGTGGGTACAAAAGGCATCCTCGTCAAAAATGTCCCGCCAGAGATGCCACATGCATGAATTGCGACAAGAAAGGGCATTATGCCAGGGTATGTAAATCTACTCTAAGGAGAAATAAACCCACTTCTGCGGCTCTCTACTCGCAGAATAAATTAACTGCAGCCTCCCCGGGGAATCTATCCAAGGCTATCATCAACGTACGAATTAACGGGCATATGGCTGAGGCACTGATTGATACCGGTAGCTCTGAAAGTTTCGTCAACAGCTCGCTAGTGAAGGGCAGGAAATGGGTAATCCACCCGACTGACAATACGGTATGCATGGCCGCCACCTCATTACAATCCCGCGTACGAGGGTACTGCAATGTTGAATTGGACGTAAAAGGTTACACGCATCGGGATGTAAGGGTACTGGTGCTTCGTGATTTGTGCGCAGACGTAATTCTGGGTCATAATGTCCTCAAGCAGCACACGAGCGTCGAAATACCCTTTGGAGGAAGCAAGCCTCGTCCAATTTTAAATGCGTTGACCACCGCGGAGGTGACGTCCCCCCAGCTGTTCGCTAACTTGTCGCCGGTCTGCAAACCGATGGCGATCAAATCGCGGCGATATACCACTGCTGACATGAATTTCATCACTTCGGAAACCAAGCGATTACTGGAAGAGGGAATTATAGAACCGAGCGATTCGCCATGGCGCGCACAGGTGTTAGTAACCAGCAGTCAGAACCATAAGAAACGAATGGTTGTCGATTATTCCCAAACGGTCAATCGCTTCACCCAACTCGACGCCTACCCCCTGCCGCGCATAGATGAGATGGTCGAACGCGTGGCCAATTATAAGGTATTCAGTACCATCGACTGCGAAGCGCCTATCATCAAATTCCCATCCGAGAGGAAGACAAACCTTACACTGCATTCCAGGCAGGGAGGCGCCTCTACCAATTCAGGAGAATACCTTTCGGTGTCACGAATGGGGTAGCTTGCTTCCAACGGGTTATGGACGACATCATCTCAGATGAAAACCTCAAAGACACTTTTGTTTACGTGGATAATGTCACAGTGTGCGGTAGGGATCAGAGGGAACATGATAGGAATCTGGACAGATTCTTGAGCATTGCTAGAAAATATAATCTGACTCTCAACTACGAGAAATGCGTATTCTCGGCAAGGTCAATTGACCTTCTCGGCTACACGATAGCCGACGGCACAATTAAGCCTGATCCTGAGCGATTGCGCCCGCTCCGTGAGCTTCCACCACCTCAGGACTTGCAGACAATGCGCCGGGTGATCGGGATGTTCGCTTACTATGCGAGATGGATTTCGCAATACTCCGAGAAAATACATCCCCTAGTGCATTGCAAAAACTTTCCACCAGATGCCGCTGTTGTAAGAGCTTTCCACAACCTCAAGGATGATATCAGTAAGTCCGTGGTTTTATCGATCGACAGCTCGGTGCCCTTCGTGGTGGAAACCGACGCTTCAAATCACGCCATAGCTGCTACACTTAATCAGTCTGGGCGGCCGGTCGCGTTCTTCTCAAGAACTCTCTCTAGAAGCGAACAGAGACACTCAGCGATAGAGAAGGAAGCGTACGCCATCGTTGAAGCGCTGCGGAAATGGAGACATCATTTACTGGGAAACCACTTCACGCTCGTTACGGACCAACGATCCGTGGCATTCATGTTTGATGGGAAAAATAACGGGAAAATTAAGAATGAAAAAATTATGAGATGGCGGATAGACCTAGCTTGCTACAGTTACGACATTGTTTACCGGCCCGGGAAAGAAAACCCTGCTGCAGATACCTTCTCTCGGGTCTACAGTTCGGCAACAATCAGTCAGGCTTTGCAAGACCTCCATGTGTCTCTGTGCCACCCGGGGGTAACCAGGATGGCACATTTCGTGCGCAGACAAAATCTTCCCTATTCTGTTGAAGATATTAAACAAATGAATGCTTCATGCCCTGTTTGTGCTGAACTAAAACCCAGATTCTTTGGCGCGGCATCTGGCAGACTGATCAAGGCCACTTCCCCTTCGAGAGACTAAACATCGACTTCAAAGGGCCCCTGCCGACCGAAACAGACAACAGATACATATTCACCGTTGTTGATGAATATTCAAGGTTCCCTTTCGCATTTCCGTGCTCGGATATGACCTCGGGCACTGTCGTGAAATGTCTCTCTGACCTCTTCGCTATGTTTGGGAGACCTTCGTACATACATTCAGACAGAGGGCCGTGTTTCATGTCGGCCGGGCTAAAACAATTCCTACTAGAGCTCGGCATAGCAACTAGTCGAACGACGGGTTACAACCCACAGGGAAACGGGCAGGTGGGAACGGTATAATGGAGTTATTTGGAAAGCCGTAACTCTGGCGCTGAAATCGAGAGGACTGGGCCCCGAGCGGTGGGAGGTTACCCTTCCCGACGCTCTGAATTCCATACGCTCTTTGCTCTGCACGTCCACCAATGCCACTCCTCACGAACGAATGTTTACTCACCAACGACGTTATGTTGACGGTCAAACGGTGCCCAACTGGCTGACCCATCCCGGTACAGTGTTCATGAAACGCCCGGTACGACAAAGCAAGTATGAACCCCTGGTGGAGGGGGTCGAACTCATTGACACTAATCCAGAGTATGCTCATGTCAGGCTCCCCGGATGGCAGGGAGACCACTGTGTCGGTTCGCCATCTGGCTCCCTCAGGTACTCCTCCCATGAGTACACCACCTTCTGGCACTCCTCCTTCTGACATTTCCCCCCAGGAACTCCGCCGGGCGACGGGCTGCCGCGTTCCACCCGAGAGCGAGCGAGGAGTCATCCCCGGCACAAGTTGAGGCTCACCAAGAGGATCGGGCGTCGCCCCCAAGTGCCACTGCCGGTTACTCCCGGAGAGGCCGACGAATAAGGCCCCCCCCACGACTCAATCTGTAAAGGGGATTATCGGCATTCTCGCTGCTCATGCTCCTATATGCCCATTATATCATATATCGATGCTCATTTCCATGCTCCTACAACTCAAAATAATCACTGCTTGGCATGTATGCTTCTGTAGATCTATTAGTCCGCGTTGCTTGAAATGTATACTCCTATAGTGCTAAAGCAATCATGGTGTGTAAGATGGGCCCCTAGTTACATTTTAAAGGTGGGGAGAATGTGGTGAATTGAGGTGAATTGAGGGACATGACGCGGGATCACATGTTGTGCGTCTCGCGTATAAGGGGAGGTCTCTGCGGCACGAGTGGTTGTCCCCGGGGCATTGCCATTTACATCGGCTGTTCACTTGATGCTCGTTAACTGAAGGTGCTCATTGACTGGTGAGAATGGAGATTATATCGAACTCCGTGCTTACGCGGATTTATTCTGAAATGATTAATCGCACATGTATACGTTACTGCTTATGTACTCCTAGCTGAACCTGTATTCCCCGGTGTGCCCGTAGAAGCGGCTCCAATCAAATGGAATAAAGCCTAAACTCTGAAGGTTCATCTCTCGCTCTCATTTCAGTGGCATTTTCAACTTCCTACAGATAGAAACATATGCATTTATCAGGCATTCTGATAACAGATCCTTAAATTTCATATGCCAGTTTATAAATATCTGAAGTATCACTTTGCTAGAGTGTTCAGTTTTAGATTTATAAGCTCATGAATATGAAAAAAGTGAATAATTATAAAAAACGTGCATTGAAATAAAAATTTATTTTAATATGAAGCCATGGGCGTTAGATAAAATTATTCGGTCAGGCCAAACAAAAAAAAAGGAGTTTGTTTCCGGTTTCCTACTGACCACCCATTGCTTTTATATGCGACCCTACGATTTTTGTTGACAATTTGGACTCATGAGCATTTGAATCCCGCATGTTACGTCAGTGAGAGTTTCAAAATGGTGGCGCCCGAGTCAAACGCACAAGAGGACTGCTTTGTGGATCGGTCTTTTCACGGTTAGTTTCACCTATTGTGGTGGTGATAGTGGTGATGGTGATTTGGTGGTGGCAGTGGTGGTGCAATAGACTTGCAAAAATGCACTAGAGTTGTTCAACTATATATATATATATATATATATATATATATATATATATATATATATATATATATATACATATATACAATGCATATTTTCAGCATGCATGCACTGTTAAACATGTAGAGAAATTTAAGACAGAATAAAGTGAATTTTAGCAAGTCAAGTGCACCACCACCCCACCACTACCAAGGAAAATAAACATTTTTAATCGAGTTATATGAATGTATTCATGGCAAAAACAATTGTCAAAAAAAAAAATTCCCCACCGACCTACCAAATTTTTTTGGGCTAGCAATAGGAAACAAATGTTTTTTTGGCCTCAGTAGACAGATCTTATATGAGGCAATCTTTAGAAAAAAAAAGATCCTAAACCCCTCGCCACATGGTCAAACCAGGGGACAAAATTGGTCCATTTTAGAGCCCTCGGAGGCAAGGGCTTATGGTAAAACTTTTATGATTCATCACCTAACTGTATTATCCCCAAAAAATGTATCTATGGATAGATAATGACCCTATAATCACTGTGTTATGAGGAAAAAATTCTAAGTTGTTCCATATTTTCAGGAGGGCTCCTATAGTTTCATCTTATTTTAGCTCGTTTTGGCCCAAAAGCCATTTTTAGCTTCCTATAGAGTGAGAAATATGCATCCCAGAGGCTATCTGATGCCATAATTGAAAAATTTGGATGCCAATTACTAAATATTTGCAATATTAACTTTCTAGAGGAGTCTATTATAAAATTATAAGCCCCTGAAGTTGAAAAAAAAATGCGTTTTTCACATTTGGCATTTTAGGCCAAATTTCAAAGGTCTCTCGAGATAGATATTTTTTAAACTATGAGGAATTGAAAGCTAATCTTTTGCATGGTCGGTAGAGCCATATAGATCTACATTTAATAATTTTTCCAGCAAAATCTGAGGAGGTGACCTGGGGAGGTTTTTGAAATTTAGGTGAGTTGGCATGGAACGACCCAATGCCCCAATCAGTCGTTGTTTACGAGAGCGAAGGAACGGCCTTGTGTGGTTGTTTGAAAGTTTTTTTTTTATTATTATTTTTGCCCGTGCCCGTACGTGTGTATGGGCACGTGAGGGCGAAGGAACGGCCTGTGTAGTTGTTGTTTCTGGCACCCGGTTTGAAAGTTTTTTTTTTTGCATGTATGGCCACGCTTTTTTCTTCATTCATTCTAATTCTTGCTTTTTTCATGTTTCATTCTAATTCTTGCAGAAATTTTTCTGTAAGGCGCAATTGGAGACAAATGACTTGTCTAGTGTTCTCATCTGAATTGAGAACACAAGACAAGTCTTGTTCTTATCTGCCTATCATGAGCAGGTATGCAAAATTTGGTGGAGATCAGTCAAGCCGTTTGATTCTCCAAGGTTCAGATATACATACTATTCAGCATTTTTCTGTGGGTAAGTACAACTCAACTGCAAATTAGGTTTTTGGAATAAAAATTTGGAAATAGTGATGATTTTAGGTGGAAAGCCATGACTTGTAGTTTACCAATTAGTCTTTCAATTGTTTTATTCATTTATTTAAGACTATGTTTGACTGCATAATCTTTGACAACAGCTGTCGTCACAATTCAAAACACACCGATGACACTGCCAAAGCATTTCTATCACCATCAGCATCATTAAAACACTCCAAAAGAACAAAGTTACACATCGGTCAGAATTCCTCTCATAATGATGTCACATGGAAAGTGAAATTATTCCTTGCCCTGAACTTGGTAGCTCATGAGAACAGACAAGTAAAAAAAAAATAGTTTACTGAGAATACAAGTCCGCAATTGACAAAGACGTCCATACCGTGAGGAGAATAAACCCGAAGGTTGATTGGGATTGGGGAGATGCCTTTGTTCGAGCCCGTAGCCCTATCAGTCTCAGTTTCGATCTCTTTGCACACATCGTTGAAGTCTGTGAACTTCTTTCCTTTGCAATGGAGAAATTCGGCATATTCTGCAGAACATGCAAGCGCACAAATTGTTTTGATATTTTATATCCTTCAAATCTTACAGAGGGCAAAGGTATAGGCATTTACATTTGAAATGTTTTTGGGGTTCCTAAGCTATCAACTATACAAGCATTTAGGTTCACCTTCTTGGCATTCTCAACTGAACACAGCTTGTGATGCTGGGATCAAAAGTTAAAATCCCATATACTGGACTGTGTTGATTAGTTCACAGTCTTGAACAATTTCCTCAGAGTTTAAGTAAAGGTTCAATGATGTCATCAAATGTCTTTATCCTGCACATGATACATGGCAATGAACCTTACATATTGCAGAAAGGAAGCAAACCCAAACCTCATTCAACCACCCCCAAAAATAAATAAATAAATAAATAATAAAAACACTACAAACACAAATGACAAAAACAAATATACCCATCAGAGATGGGGAATCCCCCACCATTGAAACATTTTTTTTCAAGATGGCCGCCCCAGTCGGCCATCTTGGATCCAGCCACGCCCAAAATCAATAGGGTTCTTCCTTTTCAGGTGGTACATGTGTGACCCAAATTTCAAATCGATATGGCGAACAGTTTATGAGTTATCGCACTCACAGCTATAAATGTTGACGCCCAGCCAGCCGGACGGACGGATGACCCGGGTGACAACAATATCCCCCTTCCGCCACACGGCGGGGGATAAAATCCAGGAATCTACAATTAAGCTGCCATCACATCAAAACAAACTTCTGCAATCCCTTCCCCACCTTACTTACCCGTTTTACAGTTTATGAGCTGCAGAACTAATGGACGGCGGGTTACAATACCCGAGCCTCGAGGAAGAAAGTCTCTGGGGGGGAGGGCGTGTGAGAAAGAGAATGAGAGAGAGAGAAGGAGAAGAGAGAAAGTTAAGAAAATACCACAAACAATATCAGGAAGTCAAGCAAACTTTGTAAACAGAGTACCAAACTAAACTCGAGGAAATTAAAAGCAACATCAGTGACAATAAAATAACCTCATCAAATGTTTCCAATATCAATGTGAACATACAATTAAGCTCCAAAAGAGAATGAATAATTGAATGAATAAATGAATAAACGAATAAATAAATAAATAAATAAAAATCTAAATCAATCTGTGGGTATATCGTGTACAATCATAGAAAACAAGCATCTACGATTGGATTAAAGTTTGCCCTGGTATTTTCTGTCCTCATTGGTTGAAACCAAATGCTATCTGAGGCAATCGATACATTTGATAATCAAAAATGCGAGTTCAAAATGTGAATGAGGTGGAGCTGGGTAAAATGAGAAAGCAAAAGATTGATCGGAAGGGATGGAGAATAAGAGAAGAGAGAAAAACAGAACAGTGGAAGAAAAAAATTAAAGAGAGACATTAGAGACTGGGGAGGGCAGGAAGGTGGTTTTACAAGCGTGTGCGCATTGGTTGCCCTTCTCATCCGAAGAAGGCCATTCACATGAAAGATGTGAACCACCAGGGCAATGCTCTTCGCAGAGCATTTGTCCTGCCGAAGCAGTTTCTTGGCAAGGGTTATACTGTGTGGTTTATCCGTGCCTTGGCATTTTAAATGCTGAGCATCAAGGAAGAAAGCAGATAATAATTAATAATATGGCACCTTCCACACTTTTTGCTAATCTGATCTACGCATTGATTTTCTCAACACTAGACCAGTCCAAAACTCCCCCCCCCCAAACCCCACATTTTTAATTACATTTCCACTCAAGCTCAATTCTTTAAAAGTAGAGTTGGATTTTGCTGGACTTGCTTTGTTGATGCCCCCCAGCTCTAAAACCACAGGCCTCTGTGTTGGGTTTGCATTAACAAACTTATCTTGTTCAGGAAGGTGCGAGTGTGAAGCAGTACTGCCAAAGACTGGTATTGATGTAGAAATTTGCAAATTGACGTGGTGTGCTGTGGAGGGACAACCTGTTCATTACATGGGTACATTAGGAGGGAGAGGGAAGTAGGAACAGGTGGGTAAAACTTGTCATATTGTATGCGTGCCAAACAGATGGCCTTCGAGCTGCCTCTTCCCCGAGCTACATTACCGAATCAAACAAAGAAAAAAAAAGTAATTATTTAAATGTCACTCCACCAAAGTAACAATTTCAATGAGAATCGCTGTGCATTCGGCCGTGATGTGGAATACTAACAATAGTACAGGGCACAATTTACTCTGCAGGCCATGCAGATGGTAAAAGCAAAACCTTCCATTTGAGAAATCAAGTTGTGACCATGTACAGTTTGGCTCTGCAGGTGTTTTGCCTTCGTCTGAATACATTAATATCAGCACACTGTCGATTAACAAAGATAAATAATGGAAGAGCAGCTTTGGTGCAATGAACATGCACAAAGGTTAGTATCCAACCAATCATGGTGATTGGTCAAGGCCTTTAAACAACAATTGTCATACATCTACAACAGAAACATCATCGCACCATTGTTAAAGATGCTTACGGTAAGTCGAACCCGTGTTATTATTATTATTTTTTTTTTTTAATATGCACCTCGAAATAGCATGTCGACATATTGAAAATTCAACAGTAATGATCAATTCACCGAATGGAGTTCAAATGGAGACATGAAGGAAGCGAGACTTGTACAGGGAAACGGTAAGACGGTTTAAAAAATAAAATAAAATAATTGCTGTCAAGCAAAATTCAGGAAGTTTGTGACCTCAAACTTGGCTATTCGTTCATGTCAACAGATGCTTGGGATGACACTTCACACGGCTTGTGCTGAATGCACACAGGATTCTTCATACAAAGCAGCTGTTGCTCACAACAATCATTCAACACAAACGGATATTCCTTTTTTTAAATTATTATTTTTTTAAACAGTATCTGAGGTTCGTAGTGCAGCTGCCACACAGATCACACAGACGTGGAGATGCAGACTAATACACGAGACAAACACAGCCACTGAGCTTGGGGCACTCTGGGTAGCAGTGATGTCACAACAAATGGCACCACCGTTCTCACCGCACTCGCCATGGATGCCTACCTACGGAGGCTTGTCCGTGCTTCATCCTTTTAAATGTTGAACGTCAAGCAAGGAGGAAGCACGCAGCATTTATAAAGTCGTCGGGATGACCTGGATGGGATTTGAACCACTGAACTTCCAGACTCAAGGCCCAGTCACACCTTGACGTTTTAGCCAGCAATGGCAATGTATTAAAATGTATGTAAAACGCTGGCTTACGTTGAACTTTTGATGTTTTTTTTTTTAAAGATTCGGACGTATTCATAACATATTAGTAACGGACACAGAACGTTTCGTTGTGTTATAGCTAACTTATACCAACAAATGCTGAGCCTGTTGTCGGCCTTCCCAACCTATGCCCAACGATGGTCTAACTTATGCATAGTGCGCTGCACGCATCGCCGACGATGACGTGACGTAGCTTATTAAAAGGCCGCCGCACAACGATTCAAATCATAACCGCCGCAGAAATGGAAGTGTTAACATCGCAGTCACACCTTGGCGATCTTGCCATGCGTATGCCGACCTCTGGAAAATGTGTCTAAAACGCTGGTGTGCGTCGAATACGGTATGGGTAAGTTTGGTATGCGTGAATAAAACGCTAAAGTACGCTATCATATGTCGTATTAAGTGGAGTACGTCTTGTAATTATAAACGTGTTAAACATTTTATGACGTACTTGCCGTATGACACACGTTCCGCATGCGATGGGAATAAGTTGTACGCATGATATGCGAACGTTGGCACACATCGACAAGAGTTACTTGTAAGGTGCTCATAAGTTGAAACACTCAAGGTAATGGTTAGCGTCAGTGTTCCAGACTCCCTATTTTTTTTTTTTCTTCGGTATGACGGTGATGTCGACACTTCGATTTCCAGTGCGGTTATGATTTAAATTGTTGAGTGGCAGCCTTTTAATTATATTATATTATAACCGCACTAGAAATTGAAGTGTCGACATCACAGTCATACCGAAGAAGAAGAAAAAAAAAACCCCCAGGGAGTCTGGAACACTGACGCTAACCATTACCTTGACGTGTTTCAACTTATGAGTACCTTACAAGTAACATGTGTTGATGTGTGTCAACGATCGCGTAACGTGCCTACAACATGTTACTCATAGGTTAGAAATAAGTTTCGGGTACGCTAAACATTACCTCGACGTGTTTTGACTTATGAGTAACTTACAAGTAACGTGTGTCAACGTGTGTCAACGATCGTGTAACGTGGCTACAACTTATGGCCAGCGTTATGCGGAACGTGCGAGTCATATGCTGGCATAAGTCTTAAATTTTCAAGCATGGAAAATTTGAGGACAACCGAAAAGTACAACGTTTAAAGCCAGCGTACAACGACGTATGGCAGTGTTTTTCAGCGTGCTCTCAATGTTATCAAAACTTACCCATAACGTATTCGATGTGTACCAGCGTTTTACACAAATTTTCCAAAAATCGGTATAAGCTGGCTAAAACGGCAAGGTGTGACTGGGCCTTCAGAGCAGATGCTCTAACCATTACACCACTGAGTCTGGTAAATAAACAATTAAAACAAGTTATAAATTATATCAATTATACAATATCCTATCCTACATTTTAACGGCAAACCACCCAATAGTGATATATACACAAAGTCACAAGTTTAGCAATTTGTCATTGACTGATTTTCCGAGTGTTCGGATTGTCAGGGTTCTGCTCTTCATCGAGGATTTACTGCACTCTCCCAAAAAAATAAGATTCAAACGGCAATTCCATGACCGCATCTGTAACCACACAATCTGATTCTTGCAAGCTCTTTTGGTTCGTGGGCACCAGCAGTGACCACTATTTTTGTTGTGTCTGTGTGTTTGTGACTCTCTCCAGAGCATAGCTCCGTGACGTTTGATGCGATCTTGATGAAACTCGGACTCAAGCTCGATATCATGGTCTTGTTGTGTCTTTTGTATGAGGGGCGTCCCATGCCCCTTGTGGGTGGAGCCACACCCACTTGAACTTTTTTTTCTCGCAATTTCATTTCCGAGAAGCTGTGCGTAATGTCCATAAGTAAAGCATATAAAAAAATCCGATTTGATCTGGTCAATTTTGATGGAAGAGATAGGTTTTTACAGTAGGGCTTCCTCAAAAGCTTCCACCAACTCAATTGCACCTATTGTGGCATTGTTATTATTATCATTATTAATAATTTATTTATTTTTTAACCCCCAACCCACGGCTTATAGGTTCACCTAAAAGTTCAATGTTTAGGTAGCCTGGTGTTGGCTCAGTGGTTAGGATGGTGGCTTGGGATCCTCGGGTCCTGAGTTCAAGCCCCGTCAGCCGCTGAATTAATACACCAGGGGGGTTGACTCGGCCTGTCATCCTTCTGAGGTCGGCGAAATGAGTACCAGTTCCAGTGTGTGTACTGGTAGAGGGCACTGTATCAGCGACACAGTTGCGCTTCAAGAAATGATAGCTACCCCGGCAGCTAGGCTGCCATACGACCGCACACACAATGCTTAGGTTCTTTGCTCGAAGCTTCGTGTTATTATCATGGCACCCATCCCTGTGGGATGGGCCAGGAGGGTCATGTTAAAATCTCCAAAATACCTCTTCACTGCAGTGGGAAAACGTGGGGACAGGAGTAAACAACCATTCCTTTAACGCCGTGAGACGTACACCACCACATACAGCAAGCACCTCATACGACTCATCAATACCTGAACGGCTCCCCTGGACGCACGCACGCACATGCGTACTCACCTGTACTCACACACACCTTGCTTAACAGCGAATAGAGCGGTTAATCAAACACACGAACCCAAAACTTTAATACAAACACAAAAGTATCATATATGTAATAAATGTATCGCCCCCCCCCCCCTCTTGTATTGCACGAGTCGTTTTTATAAAATCAGGGAAACAACTGAAAGACAGACCGAGCAAGGTGTGGCAAGGAAAAGGGCGGCGGACAAGGTGACAGGCGAAGGTCCTGCAGGAGCGCGCACGCACACACACACACACACACACACACACACACACACACACACACACACACACACACACACACACACACACACACACACATACGTAGGTGCCATCAGGACACCGGAACATTGAAACCACTCACTTTCCCACGAAATTCTCGAGCACAGAGCTCTTGCCGGCGCTCTGTCCACCGACGACAGCGATCTGTGGGAGATCCAGCTGGCAGTTCTGCCCGATGACGGCGAACGCGTCTTGTAGCCGGTTCACAAGCGGAATGAGATCCTCCATGCCCCTGTTACCCATGGCGCTGAGGGACGATCAGGACTCTGGAGAGAGAGAGGAAATTGAGAATAGTGCGAACTTGTCGTCAACACGAACTGCTCACAATATATGGGCCGGGGACAGCGAGCGGCTTCCGTCGCTTCCTGCCCCCGAAATGGCAGATGCCGTAAATATCACCACGGCCTTCTTTACGACACTGACGTAAAATGACGCCTGAACTTTCCTTTATAATGTTTCGTTCTTTTTCTGTTATTCCATGCTCTTCTTTCTTCTTCTTCTATTTTTTTTGTATCATTTACCGATGTATTTATTCCGATTATTCGCCAGATTTTAACACCACGCTCACTGTGAAGGTTGAGAAATTTACAAATTATGCCGGATACCTCCTCCGGCTCCGTAAACGTTCGTCAATCGTCATGGGAGTAAAGTTCCCTCAATAAGACTCGTGAGGTTTACGTGTCGTTGTGGAAAACACCTTCTCGAGATTGAGGAAATTTAAACATCGTTGGTGGAAACGTTTTCACAAGCTTCCTGAAGTTTCTACATCGTGGTGGGAAATTTTCCTGTGAGGTTCATAAAGCTTACATAACATAATCCATACACCATGGGCAAAAGGAACCATCACGGCAACACCCTGTCCAACAAGACGCTTTCGTTCGGAAATGGGATATTCTTCTTCTTCTTCCCTTCTTCCTCTTCTACCTCTTCTTCCTCCTCTTCCTCTTCTTCCCCCTCTCCCTCCTCTTCCGATTCTTCCTCCTCTTCCTATTCTTCCTCCTCTACCTCTTCTTCTTCCTCTTCCTCTTCTTCCTCCTCTTCCTCTACTTCTTCCTCTTCCTCTTCCTCCTCCTCTTCCTATTCTTCCTCCTCTTCCTCTTCTTCTTCCCCTTCCTCTTCTTCTCGTTCCTCTTCTTCCTCTTGTTCCTCTTGTTCCTCCTCTTCTTCCTCCTCTTCTTCCTCCTCTCCCTCCTCTTCCTCTTCTTCCTCCTCTTCCTCTTCTTCTCTTCCTCTTCTTCCTCTTCCTCTTTTTATTCTTGGCGCCTTAAATCCCAACAGAGCACCGAAGCATCATTATCCAATCCCCTCCATCCTCCATATCTTCCTCTCTCTCGATCCCACGCTCTTCAAACGTCTTTACACGAATTCCCTCCACCTCAATCTCTTTGGTCCTCTTCATCTTTTCCCTCTAATTGACTCATCAAATGCTTTCTTGATTGGTTCTTCATCCTTTTCTGTCACGTGATTTAGCAAAGATATAAATACATACCTCCGCCGAGTGCAAGTTGTTTTCACTCCTGTCTGTCTGTCTGTCTGTCTGTCTGTCTTTCTGTCTGTCTGTATTTCTGTCTGTCTGTCTTTCTGTCTGTCTGTCTTTCTGTTTGTCTTTCTGTCTGTCTTTCTGTCTGTCTGTCTGTCTTTCTTTCTGTCTGTCTGTCTTTCTGCCTGTGAGCTGGATATCTCACAAGGTTACGGACGGATTCAGACGAAACTTGGTACCTGGTGGACAGGTTGGGTTTGTGACCAGACTGAATTAATTCGATTTTGGTGAAGATCCGGTTAAGAGAATTTTTGAGTGATTTTTCACCATTTGAGTGATCAGGCCAAAAATGACACATAGCAGGATTTCTCAAAAAGTAATGGATGGATTCAGACAAAAGTTTATGGACAGGTTGGGTGTGTTACAAGGACGAATTGTTTCTATTTTGGTGAAGATCCAAAACCGGATACTAGAATTTTTCAAGTTATTCTTCACCATTTGAGTGATGGGGCCAAAAACGATATTCATTTCAGTACTTCAAGATATCTCAAAAAGTTATGGACGGATTCAGACGACACCTGGTGAACAGGTTGGGTTTGTGATCAGGACGGATTGATTCGATTTTGGGAAAGATCCAGATGAGTGAATTTTTGAGTGATTCTTCACCATTTGAGTGATCGGGCCAAAATAAACAATATTCATTTCAGTACATCAAGATATCTCAAAAAGTTTTTTGATGGATTCGGATGAAACTTGTTGGATGCGTTGGTGACATGACTAGAACAAGCCAATTTGATATTGATTCTGGTCCAAATCCAGGTCTGGCCCATCAATCATGGTATCCCAAACTTAAACTGGTCAGCCTGGTTGAGGTATGCACTTACCGAGTGCCGTTCTAGTTTTCTAATGCTAGTCAGTCCCTGCTTATTGAATCTCAACCAAACTTGGCAGGACTAAAGATCACACGATGGAGGTTGTAGGACTTGTATCGACTTAATTTGCCCACCCCCCCCCCCGCCACAAGTGGGGTTTCCGCCTTGGGTGAAATCCGTGTTAAGATAGCGAATCGTGGAGTTTTTCCAAGGCAGAGTAATTGTCATAACAAAAGTAAAAACACGAATGATAATAGCATAATGTTAATGTCATTGCAGAACAATATTAATACTAAGAATATCCACTTTCCCCAAGGGGTTTTTCCTCCTTGGACAAACACCCTGTTAACATGTATAAATAGCTTATCGTGGCGTTTTGTGCACTGACTGGATAGAGTGACTAACGTTAATTGGTTGGGCGGTCCTGAAGCCACCGAAAGTGCTCCACCCGCCATATTCCTTCACCCTCAACAAAGAAAATCCCGTTTGCATCAATGCAAATACTTGCTTCAAGGTGCATATTTCCTCTGAAACCTCTACCTTCCTACTTGATTTTTCTCCTTTCCCACTTGATTTTATTCCATTCCAACTTAATTTTAGTCCATCTGACTGTTCCTACTGTAAGAAGCCTGGTCACCTCCAAGCAGTGTGTCAGAAGACACTTTGCAACCCAAAATTCCTTGATGTAGAGGCTGATCCAGACCATGGAGATCTTCCTCAAGAAGGAGTCCAACAATCTGACGTTCTAAGGATCTACACTCTTCGCCCAAGCAGTAATATTGCTACTTGTGACAAGTGGGCGCAGACTGTCTCAGTGCTGGGTCAGCTGACTCAGTTCTGGATCAACACAGGCGCTCCATCCATCACAATCCAACACACTAACACTCAGCACTATCAATCAGTTCAGCACCTCACAGGCGACCTACAAACATCGCAGGAAGTTCTGAAAACTTACTCGAATCACATTATTCATCCTATAGGTACAGTGACATTCCTTCTCTCTCACAAGGGAAAGACTACTAAGGCTAGTTTTGAGGTCATTGTAATATCAAGTTCGATGTAACCCCCAAATTCCTGAGTGCCAATGCAGAGGCAGAAAGAGCAATCCAGACAGTTAAAAAACTCTGGAAGAAATCAACAAATAAACAGATAGCCCTGCTGGATTATCATACCACTCCACTTGAAGGAATAAACTTGTCCCCTGCTTAGCTCCTCCTGGGGAGACGCCCTAGAAATACACTGCCCTGCAACCATGCTCCTCTCAAGCCTGCTCAGTATCACCATCACATGGTGAAATCATGCTTAGATGCACAGAAAGAGAAACAAAAGCACTATCACGGCAAGCCATCTATGTCAGGTCTACCACCGCTTCAGCCAGAAGACAGTGTTAGGATGTTACCACACTCAGATGCCAGGCATTGCATCGCAGGTGTGATCGAGACACCACAACAGCCCCGTTCATATGTGGTGAGGACCGCAAACAATGTATGGAGCATAACAGGCTCCATCTCCATAGTGTACCCCGATCAGTCAATGTTGACCCTTTGGAAAGTCAGCCACCCTCTTGTTCCCATGTTTTCCCCAGATGTGAATGATGTCCCTGCTCCTGCTCCTCAATGGGACACCCCAGTGGAGAATAGCTGGAAGTCCCCAAGTACCAGTATGCAAGCATCTGAATCCTGGTGTTTCCCAACAGTGTCTTTGCCTCGAGCCACTGCATTACCCAGAAACGCAAAGTGCACCACCAGGAGCGGCAGCGCCGAGAACCCTCCCATATGTCTGGATTACAAAAAAAAAAGCAATCATTTAAAATTAATTGTTCCATTCTATCTGAGTTTGATTGTTGTGTGTTAATCAGAGCAGTTTATCTTACTATAATTCACCGTCTGTCTGTCTGTCTGTCTGTCTGTTCCCAGGTTCCGCCAAAACGGCTGTACCGATCACAACCATTTTTTGGGGTGTGTAATCCTGGGACCCCTTTACCGTCGGTAAATCACCAGTGTGGTTGGACAGGCCATTTGCGGAGAGTCAGTCAGGGCCATGCACCCTCATCGGTTTGTGTGGTTAAGCAGTGAGGTTCATCAACTTGGCATATTTCCAATAATGACAGCTGCAAATCACCCCTTTGAGGTGTCTGTCAGTCACTGGCAGGCCAGTCAACTTCGCAGTGGATACCGGGGCATCCGTCAGTCTCGTGAGTAAGCAGACCTGGTGTCGTTTTGGTTGTCCAATGTTAACCTCAGTACACACAGCTCTTCGTACCTACTATTGGGAGTTGAATAAATACATTGGGTTTGATGGATGTCGTGGTTCATTATCGGGAACTGCAAGCAGTGTTACCCCTGAATGTGGTTGATTGTTCTGGATCATCTCTCCTTGGTCGTGACTGGTTGCACACAATTTGTTTGGATTCGGCAGATATTTACAGTGTTCATACCTGGTTTCTGTCTTCTTCTCATTCGGTGGGGATCTTGGAAAAGACGAAGTTCTGTTCAGGCCTGGGCTCGGAGAAGCTCATTGGTGCTCATGTTCACCTACACCTGAAGGAGGGTATCAGTCCACAATTCTGTAAGCCTTGATCTGTGCCATATGCTCTTTGGGATCGGGTCAAAGCAGAACTCGACCAACTGGAAAAGAGTGGTGTCATTGAGCCGGTGTCGCACTCTGAGTGGACAACGCCCATGGTCACAGTGCTTAAGCGGAATGGAGGTATCCGCCTGTGTGGTGACTCAAAGCAACCGTTAACCCCAACCTCTGTGTGGAGTAGTATCCACTGTTATCCGTTGACAAGATACATTTGAAGTTGGCTGTATCACGAAGTCAGTATTTCACGAAATTGGACTTGCACGATGCCTACTTCCATCGCGAGATCGCACCAGAAGATCATTGCCTCTTTACCGTCAATATGTCAGGATATGTACCGGTATACCCATCTTTGTTTTGGTATCATTTCCGCTCCAACAATATGACGGAAAGCTATGGATCATCTTTGTGCCAACTTGCCGGCACAATGCAACATGGATGACATCGTCAGCACAGACACCACGGCCGAAGAGCATCTTGAGAACATTGATAAGGTGATGTCTAAGTTAGCTGCTCAGGGTCTCCACCTGAACAAAGACAAATGTGTATTCTTTCAGAAGCAAGTGGAGTACCTGGGCCACGTAATCATCCCAAATGGGCTGTCAAAAGCCACTCAGAAAGTCGACGCCATAGCTGACATGCCCAGCCCAAGAGAAAAGGTTCAGCTTCGTTCCTTCATTGGGGGTGCTATCCGACAAACTGATCACCATCTGCTTCAATTCTTGTTCAATCCTTAGAAAGCCATTCCCGTCACTATCGGTATTGGGCTCCAGAGATGGTTTCTCTTTCTCAGTGTGTATGACTACAAAATGAAATGTTGTGCTTCCGAATGGCGTACTAACTGTGATGGCCAGTCTCGACTGCCATCTTCTAAGGTCGGCACCGAACCCACAGATGAGATTGAAGTGTACATGTTCGAACAGATCGAGTCTAGTCTGGTATTCGCTGCGGACGTGGCTGCTGACCTTCGTCATGATCCCGTTTTTTCATGTGTTGCGCACGCTATATTGTCTGGTAGTTGGCTTGAGTAGCTCTCACCGTCAGAATATGCTTCATATGTGTCGCGTGCATTCGAGCTATCTATAGGTCAAGGTTGTGTTATGTGGGGTGTGAGGGTGGTCATTCCTGCTTCGTGACATCAGCGCTGACTCAATGAGTTGCATGAGGGTCATGTAGGTGTGGTCAAAATGAAGAGCTTTGCCCGGAGTTTGTGTGACCAGGGTTTGATGCAGACATCGAGCGGGTGGTAAAAGCATGTGCTGTATCAAATAGAAAAAGTCCAGTTGACTGTATGAAAAAGTGCAGTTGACTTCATGAATGAATGAAACACTTACTCAAAGGGGCCGGAAGTATCTCTGATACAGTCCATCTTGGCAGAGAACACGGTGGAATGTCTGCGGACTATTTTTGTGAACAAAAGTGTTCCAGAGATTTGTTTCAGATCATGATCCACAGTTTGTACCTGAGGTGTTTGCTGTGGTCAGGCGTGGTAATGGTATGAAACACATAATAGTCAGGCAGATAAATAGGCCCCACGCGCACCCTCCTGAGTACTTATGCAAACATACTTTTTTAGAATCCTTAAGGTGTCCAGTTAACATTTGTAGATGTTAACAAGAAAATTAGGTTGGGCTTGGGGTCTATTTGGCTGCCATCTTGGATTTTGACAAGCCTAATTATCAAAAAAAAGAAAATTTTCATAACTTTTGAACCAAACATGTAAGAAATACAATTGAAACATCTATTCCATCCAATCTTGACATGACAAATTTATTAATAATATTGTTGTGGTTGACCAAATTCGCAAACCACCATTCAGGTCCCTTAGGTGAGATATCTCGGTAAGTATATGTGTAGTTAGGCCCAAACCCGTTGTCTAGAGGGAATAAATGCCATTCATGAGGGCTGCGACTCTTCAGGATAGCCGTTTTTCTTTTACTATCTTTATTTTGGACCAGCCGCCATTATTACCACCACCAACCACGTCTCAACAGCCATCACAACAACAACCACCAACCACAACGCCGCTTCACCACAACCGCCACGACCTTTACCGTCACAACTCGCCACCATCGCATCACCGTCATCTCGCGCCACTCGTGGGCACCGATGCTGGACTCGTGTAGGGCACGCACCGAGCAGCGTGTTCAAAAGCATCGCGGACTTTCTGAAGAAAAACGGATCAAAAACAACTCACGCCCACTTTTGTTCCGTCCAATCGGTGAGCGAGGGGCGATTTGGCCCCGCCTCCAGGGCGTTGGAGGGCGGTCGCTATATGCAAATTCATGGATCAAAAAGCATTCACGCCCACTTTTCCTCGGGCCAATGGGGAGCGAGGTGAAAGGTCGGAGGCAGAGGGTCAAAGATGAAAGAGCGAAGCCACGGGGCTTATAAAAACGACTGCGTTCGTCAGACGAGTTGAGTTGGAAGCGGAGGAAGAGTTGGAGGAAGAGTTCGCAGTGGGCAGTTCGCAGTGGGCAGTTCGCAGTGAGCAGTTCGCAGTGAGCAGTTCGCAGTGGGCAGTTCGCAGTGAGGAGTTCGCAGTCGGCAGTTCGCAGTTGGGAGTTCGCGGAGCCAGTGAAGAGTTGGGACGAGTCAAGAGTCGGAGTGAAGAGGACGGAGCTGTGGAGAGGCGGCGGCGGCGAAGGCGGTTGAGGGGGTGCTCGCGTCGGATTCGGGGAACTGCGGAGGGAGAGGCCGGCGGCACGACCGAGGTCGTGGTGGAGACGCTCGTCGCGGGACCCGAGATTTTGTGAAATCCTCCTTTCCCCGAGCATCAGCAACCCCCTCCTGTTTCCCCCGCGCTGAGATAGTGCGACAAAAGGGGGCCCCCTTCCCACCCCCTACCAGACACTGTCCGCGAGGCCCGCGGAGTTGAGGCACCACCGCCGCTCCGCGTCTCATCATCAGACGGGTAGGCCCGACACGGTCTCGGCCCCAGGCCCGCCTACCCCCTCATCCTGGAGGGTGGTTCTCTTTTCTTTTGCTTTGGGAATATGTGTTGTCGGCGCCGTCTGTGAAGTAAAATTGTATGTGTTGCCGTGTGCTCGCATAGTCGGTATTAGATCTGCATTGTTGCATTTGCCTTTTGTCTTCTTCTTTTACATGTGCTTTTGGTGGAATTGTATATGTGTGCTTTCCGTTCATCGCGAAATAAATGTGCTTATTGTTGAACTGTTTTCCCGCTTCGCTTCGTCATTTCTTTCATTGAATCCCCATCTTGCTTCATGTAAAGGGTTGGTCGTGGGCTAAGACGCCCGATAATTAATCGAACCGTCGAGGCCGACGAATAACACCGCTCGGTTATCCCGATAGTACGGAACGGGTCGCTTAAGTGGCCCGTGTCCGAAGTCGACCTGCGGCGAGGTGCGATCGCCCGGTCTACCCTCCGTGTGGGTACTTAGGTAGGTCGAATTTGGCGAGCAACCCTATCCCACGCGGGGGCCGATTGGCACGATCGCGGTGAGACCGAAAGGTCCACCCGTGACTGGTTCCCGGCGTTAGTCCGAGAGGGTCACGACTGGATTGTCCGTCCGGTGGGCGACGTGCCGCGATTCGAGTTACGTGGCCGTCCGCACGCCGGCGGGCGCGAATCCCCAACACTGGTGTCAGGTCGTGCGATACAAACTCATCGCCCTCCTCGCGGCACTGGTATCGGAGAACGGGAAAACGGGCTCTCCTGTCTCCAATTAAATTCACGGGAATCGGTCCAGGGGTGAGAGGAGCGACCCCCGATTCCCTCCAAATTACGAGCGAGCTAAATTAACCCTTCACGAGAAATAAGATGGCGTCTCAAGGCGAGCGGGTGCCGGGTGGATTAGGTATGTGTAATGGTAATGTAGAATCCATGGCTCAGGACGAGATCACCGTGCAAGAGAAACCCGTACCAGAAGGTTGGGAAAGGCATCGATGCCGTTCATCTGGTCGGTTTTTTTTATTATAACTCCACCACTAAATGTAGTCAGTGGGAGTGGCCAGGGCAGGTGACAATGCGGCAGGTTTTGGAACTCGCGCAGAGCATAATTGACGAAATGAAAGAAAGGAACAACGAAATGAAGAGAAATACGCAACAAATGGAAAATAAAAAAATGGATGGAAACTCACTCGAAGCGAAAAACCAAATGAAAGAAATGCGGGGTGAGATGCAGAGCATGGGCATAGGTCTGCAGGCAGGCATTATGGCAATGGCGAGGAGCGAAACGCGGACCACGGGCGAGAAAATGGCGCTGCCACGTGCTGGGACGAACGAGCTGGGGGGGAGTGCAACGGCTGTCAGGCCCGCGGTCGGGGCGGGCGAGAAAATAATTCGGGAGACGTGTAAGACGAGACAGGAGGTAAAGAAGGGATTAGAAAAATTAAAAGAAAGCCAGGAGGAGACAGAGGAGGGATTGAAGGTCGAAACGGTGGAGTGTGAGAAAAGACTTCAAGACATGACGAAGAGAGTTGATAAGCTGGGACTGGAGGGAAAAACGGAGACAGAGGAACTGGGAAGACGGGTAGAAAACCACAAGCGCAAGCCGGAAGAACAGTTAGAAGCCAAAGCAAAGTCTGAGTGTGCGGAGATGAGAAAGGAATTGGAAAAGAAAGTTTCTGAGTTACAGAAACACCGAAACAAAGAGAGGGAACTACAAAACGAACTGAGAGTGTTAAAAGAGGAAAGGAAGAGAACGGAAAATGAAACTTTAAGAAACCACACTGTACAGATCGAACAGCTGGAAGCGAAGGCCAGACTAAAGAATGAGGAACAAGAAAGAGTTATGAAGGAAGAACGAATGAGACTGGAGAAAGAAATCAGTCAGTTGAAAGAAATGACGAGATTGCAGAAGGAGGAACAAGAAAGACAGTGGAATAGAAAACTGAAAGAGTATGAATTTGAAACTGAACGACAAAAGGAAAAAAAATAGGTTTGAATACGAGGAGAAAGTAAAGGAGCAAGGAATGAAGCAGGAAGGAGAAATCAGATTGAAGGACACAACGAGATTGGAGAGGGAAGAACGAGAGGAACAATGGAATAGAAAACAAAAAGAACATGAATCTGAGGTTGACCAATTGAAAGAAAGGCTGGAGTACGAGGAGATAGACAAAGAACAGCGAATGAAACACAAAATGGAGATTAACCAAATCAAGAAAACCATGAAACTTGAGAAGGACAGGAGAGGGAACGAGGAAGAGTAATGAGACAGCAGCAAATGAAACACAAAAAGGAGATTAACCAAATTTAGCAAACAACGAAACTGGAGAAGGAAGGACAGGAGAGGAAACAAGGAAGAGTAATGAGACAACAGCAAATGAAACACAAAAAGGAGATTAACCAAATGAAGAAAACCATGAAACTGGATAAGGAAAGACAGGAGAGGAAACTAGGAAGAGTAATGAGACAGCAGCGAATGAAACACAAAAAGGAGATTAACCAAATGAAGAAAACCATGAAACTGGATAAGGAAAGACAGGAGAGGAAACTAGGAAGAGTAATGAGACAGCAGCGAATGAAACACAAAATGGAGATGAACCAAATCAAGAAAACCATGAAACTGGAGAAGGAAGGACAGGAGAGGGAACGAGGAAGAGTAATGAGACAGCAGCAAATGAAACACAAAAAGGAGATTAACCAAATTAAGCAAACAACGAAACTGGAGAAGGAAGGACAGGAGAGGAAACAAGGAAGAGTAATGAGACAACAGCAAATGAAACACAAAAAGGAGATTAACCAAATGAAGAAAACCATGAAACTGGATAAGGAAAGACAGGAGAGGAAACGAGGAAGAGTAATGAGACAGCAGCGAATGAAACACAAAATGGAGATGAACCAAATCAAGAAAACCATGAAACTGGAGAAGGAAGGACAGGAGAGGGAACGAGGAAGAGTAATGAGACAGCAGCGAATGAAACACAAAATGGAGATGAACCAAATCAAGAAAACCATGAAACTGGAGAAGGAAGGACAGGAGAGGGAACGAGGAAGAGTAATGAGACAGCAGCAAATGAAACACAAAAAGGAGATTAACCAAATTAAGCAAACAACGAAACTGGAGAAGGAAGGACAGGAGAGGAAACAAGGAAGAGTAATGAGACAACAGCAAATGAAACACAAAAAGGAGATTAACCAAATGAAGAAAACCATGAAACTGGATAAGGAAAGACAGGAGAGGAAACTAGGAAGAGTAATGAGACAGCAGCGAATGAAACACAAAATGGAGATGAACCAAATCAAGAAAACCATGAAACTGGAGAAGGAAGGACAGGAGAGGGAACGAGGAAGAGTAATGAGACAGCAGCAAATGAAACACAAAAAGGAGATTAACCAAATTAAGCAAACAACGAAACTGGAGAAGGAAGGACAGGAGAGGAAACAAGGAAGAGTAATGAGACAGCAGCAAATGAAACACAAAAGGCAGATTAACCAAATGAAGCAAACAACGAAACTGGAGAAGGAAGGACAGGAGAGGAAACAAGGAAGAGTTATGAGACAGCAGCGAATGAAACACAAAAAGGAGATTAACCAAATGAAGAAAACCATGAAACTGGAGAAGGAAGGACAGGAGAGGAAACGAGGAAGAGTAGTGAGAGAACAGCGAATGAAACACAGGAAGGAAATGAGCCAATTGAAAGAAACTATGAGATTGGAAAACAAAGAGCAGGAGGAACAGTGGGAGAGAAAACAACAACTACATGAGTGTGAAATTGAACAACTAAAACGGAGAGCGAGATTGGAGTCAACGGAGATTGAGGAGCTACGGAGGGAGAACGAACAGCTAATGGGGCTCAGAGAGAAAGAACGACTCAGATGGGAAGGAAAAAGGAACCAGGAAGAGACAGAAAAAAGGAACCAGGAGAGAAAATGTATAGAGACATG
The DNA here is from genome assembly GCF_056783735.1 of Eptatretus burgeri. Lineage (NCBI taxonomy): Eukaryota > Metazoa > Chordata > Myxini > Myxiniformes > Myxinidae > Eptatretus > Eptatretus burgeri. Next base: position 34,468,806 of record NC_140965.1, read on the forward strand.
GGAGACAGAAAAAATAGAGGAGAGACTGCATGATAATGACGGGTTTAGAGACGCACACACACACACGGAGGTAGTGGAGGATAATGAGGGTGAGCTGGTGGACTGGGTAGAGACCCAGTGCGAGCACCTGGATGGCCTCCTCCAGGAACGAGGGGAGGGAGTATGCCCCCTTGAGGCGAGTCACGACCAGGTGGGTTCGGTCGTGCTTTGTGAGGTTGAGGGGAGGAGTGCTGCGAACGGGTGCACGGAGAGCTTGGGGGGCATAGAGGCCCCGGAGACCCTTGTGGGGACACAAATCCCCAGTGTGGTTGTCCCGGTGTGTGTGATGCAAGGTGTGAGTGCGTCCCCGTGTGTGGAAGGGACCCCGTGTGTGAGTGGTGTGGTGGCGATGGTGCCAGAGTACGTGCTTCCCAGCACGCCGTGTGTGGATGAGGAACCGTGTGTGGAAGAGGCCGTGTGTGTGTGGATGAAACGGCCAGTGTGGATGAGGCACCGCGGGTGAGTGCCCCCACGTGTGTAAGTGAGGGACGGTGTGTGGATGAGGCACCGCGGGTGAGTGCCCCCGCGTGTGTGAGTGAGGCACCGTGTGTGAGTGAGGCCGTGTGTGTGGATGAAACGGCCAGTATGAGTGAGGCACCGCGGGTGAGTTCCCCCGCGTGTGTGAGTGAGGCACGGAGTGTGGATGAGGCACCGCGGGTGAGTTCCCCCGCGTGTGTAAGTAGTATGGTTTGTGTGAGTAGTGAGGCACGCGTGAGTGAACGGCCGTATGCAAGGGAGACCGTGTGTGTGAGAGAGCGGTATGTGAGGGAGATGTCGGTTGGCATGCGGGAGCACGCAGCCGCGTCTCCCGGTGTGAATGTAATGGAATGGAATGTGAGCGTCGTAACACGCGGGAGTGCGTGTGTGGAATGGAGGCGACGACGGCGACATGTGAGGAAAGAAAGCCGAGTAGCGGCTGTAGTTGTTTCGGGGACCGTGCCGGGTTCACCCAGCAGTGAGCACGAGGTCCGTGCTGTGCAACGCACGAGGCCACCACGTGCTCGCTTGCGAGAGTGAAGTCCCGGTCCGGAAACGCACGCGGTGGATTTGCCGATCCCGCGGACGGACAAAGTTTAGGCAGGATTACGGATTTGGACCGGACGGGTTCTCCACGCGATCGTGTGTGTTAAGCTCCAACGGGCAAAACACATGTGTTCGCGTGGGGAACCCCTCGAGACGTGGGGCTTGTGTTTTTTTTTATGCGCACGGTGACGCCATGGCTGCACGTGGGGTTTGAATCCGGCAGGAGGGGTATCCCTGCCGGATGGTACCGTCCAAGGAGGGACGAGGAACACGTGCAGCTGCATGACGTCACGGGCAGGTGCAAAGTGCGCGAGTTGCCGCGCTGGTGCTGCGCATGGAAAAAAAAAAAGGCAAGCCTCACTTTCGGGTGCACAGGATTCCTGGGCAAGGGGTGGATAATCCCCTTACTGGGGCACAGGATGGAAACTAGTTAGGGGGAAGGGTGAGCTTAGTTAGACCGACTCCATGGGGCAGGGGTAAGTCCTCATGGAGTCCGTGGAATGGATAAGTTAGAGGGATTTAGATGAGCTTTAGGTTGGGAAATAAAATGATTTATTTGGAGACAGTGACTGACAGTGGATGTGTAGAGTTGACGTAGTTTAGCTACGTAGTGTTAAAAGGAACGTGCTGTAGTTTAAGGGACGACGTGGGAGCACGAGTTAGTTAGGGGATGTAGTTAGAAGGATGGCAGGGTTCAGCGGGGTGTGTGTTGAAGAGTGAGGGGAGTACATGTTGAGTGAGTGAGGCCAGCGGGTCTGTGTGAATGGAGCGAATGGGGAATGCATGGTGCGATGAGTGATTGGGGGGAGGAGTGACTCCCGCCCAAGGGACCCCGGGGTCAGAGTAAAGTGAGTTAGCTGGGTTAGTTAAATTGAAAAAATGGAGGTCGTTTTGTTGTTGGTGTGAATGTAGGCTCGAAACCCGTTTGGAGGGGTGCAGGAGCCCTGTTGACGGGTTGGGAGCGTGGCTGCGAAAGGTGAGTATCGCTGAGTGGGTACCCCGGGCACCAGGCTAGTCGGCCGTGGTAGGCCAAGGGCCCATGGGGGGCCGGGATAGCGTAGTGGGCACGGGTGCGCCTGCTTGGTGCGGGGGCCCGGGGCGCCATTGGCCGCGTGGGCAGTGTTGTGGGCACGGGTGACCCTCGGAAAGGGGCCCGGGAAGCCAGCCTGCCACGTGTGCGTTTCAGGGGAGGTGCCATGGGGGGCACTCCCCGGTGTTAGGGAGCTGGTAGGCTCGGAGGCAGTGTAGTGCCCGGGGTGCCATAGCGGAAGAATCGGCAGAGGGTCGTGCCTGCCAAAGGGAGCCACGTGTCCCAGCCATGAGACCGTGTGAGGGCACGGAGAGAAAATTGGGGGGCGAGGCCCGAAATTGTGAGGACACCAACACAGGCGACGGGAATCTGGGTTGTTAGAACCAATAGTTTAAGCGAGAGGCGCTTGTTGAAAGCCCCGGGGTAGTTTAACAGTTAAATGGTTAGGGTAGATTAGGAAGTGTACCCCTCCGCACCATCCATCCCCTCGCTCTCGTTGTGGGCCGCTGGACCCACTTTGGTTATAGATCGCTGAAGTCTGGGGAGGCCATTCTGAGGCTTGAATTGGGCCTCGACACAGGACGTTAGCTCTCCCTTATTCCCCTCCGGGAAGGGAACGTAGGGGTTGGGAGTAGGCTAGGTGACAGGATAGGTTAGCCGAACAAAGACGATAAAGGGGGTTAGGGGACGATTTATAGTGGGGAAGTAAAAAATAAAAAAATAAGTTGGGGCTAAATTGGGGTTTGACAAATTAAGGGAGTGGGTATGTACAGTGACAGGCAAAGGCGATAGGTGGGAGGGAGACAGGTAGGTAGGTCCGAGCCCGCCTTCCGAGTGGCCAGCACCACCGCACTCCCTCCACCAACCTCCACTGAACGGCGAAGGCTGGCCAGCTTCATCGGCAGCTGTTGTTTTGCTGCAAGGCCTGTGCCGGCTGGATCGGCTGCAGCTGCTGTGCTGCAAGGCCTGTACCGGCCGGATCGTCTGCAGCTGTTTTCTGCAAGGCCTGTGCCATCGGCTGGCCGTGTTTTGCTTCAAAGCCTGTGCCGGCCCACTTCATCGGCAGCTGTTGTTTTTGCTGCAAGGCCTGTGCCGGCTGGATCGGCTGCAGCTGCTGTGTTTGCCTACAGCGGCCTTCTTCTGCGGGCTGTGTTTGCCTGCTGCCTTTGCCATGCCATGCCCACTGCCCCTGTTCACCAGCCCCGTTCAATTTTTGCTTTGCCCCCCCCTGTTCATTTCCATGTGCGCCAGGATCCGCAAGGCAACAGTTTGCAAGCAGCGAGAACTGCCCTGTTGGCAGCTACAACACGGGCCTGCAGTGGCGGCCCGTGCACCGTGTTTGTGTTCATCCATCCATTCGTTGTGCTCATTGCGTGTGCCACTTGAGCTGGCACGGAGACTGCGTTTGTGCAGCCCATGCACCGTTGTGGTTCACTGCGTTCAGTTCAAAAAGGAAGGCCTTGGACTGCGTGTGAGCAGCCAGCCACGTTCCCTGTCACCTGCATTGTTTT